>NC_053393.1:32271360-33471360 GCF_905171765.1 Bufo bufo
ATAAGCACGAAGAAGCTGTGGCGGACACAGGAGCACTAGTGCCTTCTCAAACAGCTGATTGGTGGGGGTCCCGGATGTCGGACCTCCACTGATCTGATACTGATGACCTATCCTAAGGAGTCTTGGAAAACCCTTTTAAAGAGAGCTGTTAGTCTAGTTTTACATTAGTGTTTTTAGATCCTGCAATCATTCCCAGAAGCTACCGCATCGCCCTCCGGCCCATTCATTATAATAGGGACTAGCAGAGATCTGGCTGTAACCCAGCAAATATAACGAGAATCGGCCAGTCGATTCTCAGCATTTTTGCTGGGTTGTGATCAAATCTCTGCCAGTCCCCATTACAGTGAATGGGGCCAGCGGGGTGTCAGGTAGAGACCATCAGTGCTGGATCCAGACATCTCTGGCAGATGTCTAATGCTAGTCTTAGATGAGATCCTAGATCACTGCAAAATGGTGCACCACAATAGTATGCAACTGACAATACAAGGCTAAACCCTCACACTGATGTTAAAAAATGAGATTTTAACCAATATATTCCTGTCAAGAACATATCGGAGCCCACACACCCCGCCAAGGTATCTCAGTGTAGCACGGGACCTACTGCTAACCTACCTATAGTGGTGAGGGTTTAGCCTTGTATTGTCAGTTGCATACTATTGTGGTGCACCATTTGCAGTGATCTAGTTACTCTTATATTTTCATCCACACATTATTTCATCTTGTGTAGGATGTTTGCATGGTGCATGTGGTCCCCTGCCGGCATCCTCCATTGTATGCAATTTTGCTGGGGATTGCCGTTATCAACGGATCACATGTGGAGGATCTGCTCCCCCTGTTATAAATGCGCTACAGTAATTGGGGTTTGAGCATTTCCTCCCAGTTAGGCCACTTTATTCTGTGATTTTTTATTTATTTAGATGAGATCCTGTTTGACCTAAAGAACTTAATCTCCGGCAATGCAGAGATGCTGCTTTTTCCTTTGCTCTAGTGGTGTCACGGATGTAGTAGGGGAGAACACCAAAAGACAATCAATAAGGAAGGGGAAAGACACTAGGCCTCACCGCTAGGGAAGGAAAAGGGTCACCACTAGGGATGAGCGAACCCGAACTGTATAGTTCGGGTTCGTACCGAATTTTGGGGTGTCCGTGAGACGGACCCGAACCCGAAAATTTTCGTATAAAGTCCGGGTTCGGGTTCGGGTGTTCGGCGCTTTCTTGGCGCTTTTTGAAAGGCTGCAAAGCAGCCAATCAACAAGCGTCATACTACTTGCCCCAAGAGGCCATCACAGCCTTGCCTACTATGGCATGGCTGTGATTGGCCAGTGCAGCATGTGACCCAGCCTCTATATAAGCTTGGGTCACGTAGCGCTGCACGTCACTCTGCTGATACAAGCGTAGGGAGAGGTTGCAGCTGCGACGTTTAGGGCGAGATTAGGCAGATTAACTCCTCCAAAACACTTCATTCAGTGATCGATCTCCAGCTGTGGATCATTGAACTGCTGCTATTCAATTGCTCAGTGTTTTTAGGGTGCCCAGAGCGTTTTTCAGTCACTTTTTTTCTGGGGTGATCAGCGGCCATTTTGTGGCTTGCTTGTGCGCCAGCACAAGCTGCCACCAAGTACATTTAACCATCAATAGTGTGGTTATTTTTTGCTATATCCTACATCAGGGTCAAGCTTTCATCAGTGCATTTAACCATCAAAAGATGAGTTATTTTTTGGCCATATACTACATCAGGGGCAAGTTGAGCCTGTCACCGAAGTGCATTTAACCATCAACAGTCTGATTATTTTTTGGCCATATACTACATCAAGGGCAATTTGAGCCTGTCACCCAGCGCCTAAAAAATAGGCCTCACATTTATATTCATCCAAATCTGTACTGTTTTAGCTGGTCAAGTTATTTTTAGTGACCGTGAAAGCACAGTTTTTGTTCTGGGTTGAAAAACAATTCCCAAATTTGCAATTCTCAAAATTAGTGGTTTCTGCTATATCAGGCCTACTTTAAATCTATCCCTAAAAGGGTATATAGATTCAAGGTGCTGATAGGGTAATTCTCAAAAACTTAACACACACGCTACAGTGCAGATCCAAGTCTAATCTGTGATTAAACGTATACCTGTCACCAGCGCCTAAATAATAGGCCTCAAATTTATATTCAGCTAATCTGTCATTACTGGTGTGCGTGTATTAGTGTAATATGCTACCTAAATAGATAGCCAGATACAGGGAGTGCAGGAATTATTAGGCAAGTTGTATTTTTGAGGATTAATTTTATTATTGAACAACAACCATGTTCTCAATGAACCCCAAAAACTCATTATATCAAAGCTGAATATTTTTGGAAGTAGTTTTAGTTTGTTTTTAGTTTTAGCTATTTTAGGGGGATATCTGTGTGTGCAGGTGACTATTACTGTGCATAATTATTAGGCAACTTAACAAAAAACAAATATATACCCATTTCAATTATTTATTTTTACCAGTGAAACCAATATAACATCTCAACATTCACAAATATACATTTCTGACATTCAAAAACAAAACAAAAACAAATCAGTGACCAATATAGCCACCTTTCTTTTGCAAGGGACACTCAAAAGCCTGCCATCCATGGATTCTGTCAGTGTTTTGATCTGTTCACCATGAACATTGCGTGCAGCAGCAACCACAAGCCTCCCAGACACTGTTCAGAGAGGTGTACTGTTTCCCTCCTTGTAAATCTCACATTTGATGATGGACACAGGTTCTCAATGGGGTTCAGATCAGGGTGAACAAGGAGGCCATGTCATTAGATTTTCTTCTTTTAATACCCTTTCTTGCCAGCCACGCTGTGGAGTACTTGGACGCGTGTGAATGGAGCATTGTCCTGCATGAAAATCATGTTTTTCTTGAAGGATGCAGACTTTCTTCCTGTACCACTGCTTGAAGAAGGTGTCTTCCAGAAACTGGCAGTAGGACTGGGAGTTGAGCTTGACTCCATCCTCAACCCGAAAAGGCCCCCAAAAGCTCATCTTTTGATGATACCAGCCCAAACCAGTACTCCACCTCCACCTTGCAGGCGTCTGAGTCGGACTGGAGCTCTCTGGCCCTTTACCAATCCAGCCACGGGCCCATCCATCTGGCCCATCAAGACTCACTCTCATTTCATCAGTCCATAAAACCTTAGAAAAAATCAGTCTTGAGATATTTCTTGGCCCAGTCTTGACGTTTCAGCTTGTGTGTCTTGTTCAGTGGTGGTCGTCTTTCAGCTTTCTTACCTTGGCCATGTCTCTGAGTATTGCACACCTTGTGCTTTTGGGCACTCCAGTGATGTTGCAGCTCTGAAATATGGCCAAACTGGTGGCAAGTGGCATCTTGGCAGCTGCAACGCTTGACTTTTCTCAGTTCATGGGCAGTTATTTTGCGCCTTGATTTTTCCACACGCTTCTTGAGACCCTGTTGACTATTTTGAATGAAACGCTTGATTGTTCGATGATCACGCTTCAGAAGCTTTGCAATTTTAGAGTGCTGCATCCCTATGCAAGATATCTCACTATTTTTGACTTTTCTGAGCCTGTCAAGTCCTTCTTTTGACCCATTTTGCCAAAGGAAAGGAAGTTGCCTAATATTATGCACACCTGATATAGGGTGTTGATGCATTAAGACCACACCCCTTCTCATTACAGAGATGCACCATCACCTAATAGCTTAATGGGTAGTAGGCTTTCGAGCCTATACAGCTTGGAGTAAGACAACAAGCATAAAGAGGATGTTGTGGTCAAAATACTCATTTGCTAATAATTCTGCACACAGTGTAGAGCTTAGTGTTAGGTGTCTGTAAAAAAAGGCCTGAATTTGAATTCAATACATTGGCCCGAATAATATTTTTCTTATTGTGTTGAACGGTAACAATGAGGTAAAACATCTAGTAAGGGACGGGGCTCGCGGACATGGTCCGGGGTGGTGTTATAGGACCCTCTGGTGCTGGGAGAGGACGTGGCCGTTCTGCCACAGCCACACGTCCCTAGTGTATCAACTACCTCATGGTCCCAGTAGGCCCCAGAATTTACAGCCATATTTGGTGGGGCCCAATGCCGTTCTATAGGATGGTAAGGCCTGAGCAGGTACAGGCATTAGTCAATTGGGTGGCGACAGTGCATCAGCACGTTCACATTATCTCCCACTCAGTCTTCTGCAGAAAGCGCACAGATGGCGCATGAAAACCCAAGCCCATCAGTCTGTCACATCACCCCCATGCATATCAGGGAAACTGTCTGAGCCTCAAGTTATGCAGCAGTCTCTATGCTGTTTGAAGACTCTGCTGGCAGGGTTTCCAAGGGCATCCACCTAACCCTTCCCCCAGGGGTGGAAGAGATAGAATGCACTAACGCAACAAACACTTATGTTTCCTGATGATGAGGACATGGAATACCACCTCAGCACGTCTCTGACGATGACGAAACAACAGGTGCCAACTGCCTGCGTCTTTCTGCAGTGTGCAGACTGAACAGGAGGTCAGGGATCAAGACTGGGTGGAAGGCGATTCAGGGGACGAGAAGGTCCTAGACCCTACATGGAATGAAGGTCGTGCCACTGACTTTCACAGTTCGGAGGAAGATGGCAGTGGTGAGACCGAGCCAACAGTGTAGCAAAGACAAAGAGGAAGCAGTGGGCAATAGCAGAACACCCGCCGCCAAGAGACTCCGCCTGCTACTGACCGCCGCCATCTGGGACCGAGAACCCCAAAGGCAGCTTCAAGGAGTTCCCTGGCATGGCACTTCTTCAAACAATGTGCTGACGACAAGACCCGAGTGGTTTGCACGCTGTGCCATCAGAGCCTGAAGCGAGGCATTAACGTTCTGAACCTTAGCACAACCTGCATGACCAGGCACCTGCATGCAAAGCATGAACTGCAGTGGAGTAAACACCTTAAAAACAAGGAAGTCACTCAGGCTCCCCCTGCTACCTCTTCTGCTGCTGCCGCCTCGGCCTCTTCTGCTGCTGCTGCCGCCGCCTCGGCCTCTTCCTCCGCCTCTGGAGGAACGTTGGCACCTGCCGCCCAGCAAACATGGGATGTACCACCAACACCACCACCTGCGTCACCAAGCATCTCAACCATGTCACACGGCAGCGTTCAGCTCTCCATCTCACAAACATTTGAGAGGAAAGCGTAAATTCCCACTAGCCACCCTCGATCCCTGGCCCTCAATGCCAGCATTTCTAAACTACTGGCCTATGAATGCTGTCATTTAGGCTGGTGGACACAGACAGCTTCAAACAGCTCATGTCGCTTGCTGTCCCACAGTATGTTGTTCCAGCGGCAATACTTCTCCAGGAGAGCCGTGCCTTCCCTGCACAACCAAGTATCCGATAAAATCAAGTGTGCACTGCGCAACGCCATCTGTGGCAAAGTCCACCTAACCACAGATAAGTGGACCAGTAGCACGGCCAGGGACGCTATATCTCCCTAACTGCACACTGGGTAAATGTAGTGGCGGCTGGGCCCCAGGCGGAGAGCTGTTTGGCGCACGTCCTTCCGCCGCCAAGGATCGCAGGGCAACATTCTTTGCCTCCTGTCTCCTCCTCCTCCTACTCAGCTTCCTCCTCCTCTTTTTTCCACCTGCTCAATCCAGTCAGCACACACCTTCACCACCAACTTCAGCACAGCCCGGGTAAACGTCAGCAGCCAATCTGAAACTCATATGTTTGGGGGACAGGCCCCACACCGCCCAGGAGTTGTGACGGGGTATAGAACAACAGACCGACGAGTGGTTGCTGCCGGTGAGCCTCAAGCCGGCTGGTGGTGTGCGATAATGGGCGAAATCTCGTTAACAGCTCTGGGACTAGCCGGTTTGACGTACATCCCTTGCCTGCGCCATGTGCTGAATTTGGTGGTGCAGAAGTTCATTCACAACTACCCCGACATGTCAGAGCTGCTGCATTAAAGTGCGGGCCGTCTGTTCGCGCTTCCGGCGTTCACACCCTGCTGCTGCTCGCCTGTCTGCGCTACAGCGTAACTTCGGCCTTCCCGCTCACCGCCTCATATGCGACGTGCCACCAGGTGGAACTCCACCTTGCGCATGCTGAACAGACTGTGCGAGCAGCAGCAGGCCATAGTGGAGTTTCAGCTGCGGCACGCACGGGTCAGTCGCACTGCGGACAGACACACTTCACCACCAATGACTGGGCCTCCATGCGAGACCTGTGTGCCCTGTTGCGCTGTTTCGAGTACTCCACCAACATGGCCTGTGGCGATGACGCCGTTATCAGCGTTACAATACCAGGCGATGATGGAAGAGGAGGTGGCCCCAGGAGGAGGAGGAGGGGAAGAGGGGTCATTTTTAGCACTTTCATTCCAGTCTCTTCGAAGTGCTCAGAGGGAGGGTTTTTTGCAACAGCAGAGGCCAGGTACAAATGTGGCCAGACAGGGCCCACTACTGGAGGACGAGGTGGACGAGGATGAGGAGGAGGTGGAGGAGGATGAGGTTGAAGCAAGTTCACAGCGGGCTGGCACCCAAACGCAGCTCGGGGCCCATCACGGGTGCGTGGCTGGGGGGAAACACAGGACCGATGGACGATACGCCTCCCACAGAGGACAGCTTGTCCTTACCTCTGGGCAGCCTGGCACACATGAGCGACTACATGCTGCAGTGCCTGCGCAACGACAGCAGAGTTGCCCACATTTTAACGTGTGCGGACTACTGGGTTGCCACCCTGCTGGATCCTTGTTACAAAGACATGTGCCCACCTTACTTCATGCACTGGAGCGTGGGATAGTAAGATGCGTGAGTACAAGTGCACGTTGGTAGACGCGCTACTGAGAGCATTCCCAAATGTCACAGGGGAACAAGTGGAAGCCCAAGGGCAAGGCAGAGGAGGAGCAAGAGGTCGCCCACGCAGCTGTGTCACGGCCAGCTCCTCTGAGGGCAGGGTTAGCATGGCAGAGATGTGGAAAAGTTTTGTCACCCACGCCACAGCTAACTGCAGGCCACCCACCTGATACGGAATGTTGTTAGCAGGAGGCAACATTTCAATAAAATGTGGAACAGTACCTGTGCACACCCCTCCACGTACTGACTGATGGTTCGGCCCCATTCAACTTCTGGGTCTCCAAATTGTCCACGTGGCAGAGCTAGCCTTTTATGCCTTGGAGGTGCTGGCCTGCCTGGCGGCCAGCGATTTGTCTGAACGTGTATTCAGCACGGCAGGGGCCGTCATAACAGACAAGCGCAGCCGTTTGTCTACTGACAATGTGGACAAGCTGACGTTCATAAAAATTGAACCAGGCATGGATCCCACAGGACCTGTCCCATCCCTTGTGCAGATTAGACATTAACTACATCCCCTTAACAATATATTATTGTACTCCAGGGCACTTCCTCATTCAATCCTATTTTTATTTTCATTTTACCATTATATTGCGGGGCAACTTAAAGTTGAAATGAACCTCTCCTCTGTCTGGGTGCCGGGGCCTAAAAATATCTGACAGTGGCCTGTTTCCAGTGGTGGGTGACATGAAGGCCTGATTCTCTGCTATGACATGAAGCCTGAATCTCTGTTATGGACCTCTCTCCTCTGCCTGGGTGCCGGGGCCTAAATATCTGACAATGGACTGTTCCAGTGTTGGGTGACGTAAAGCATGATTCTCTGCTATGACATGCAGACTGATTCTCTGCTGACATGAAGCCACATTCTCTGTTACGGGACCTCTCTGCTCTGCCTGGGTGCCTGGGCCTAAATATCTGACAATGGACTGTTCCAGTGTTGGGTGACGTAAAGCATGATTCTCTGCTAGGACATGCAGACTGATTCTCTGCTGACATGAAGCCAGATTCTCTCTTACGGGGACCTCTCTCCTCTGCCTGGGTGCCTGGGCCTAAATATCTGACAATGGACTGTTCCAGTGTTGGGTGACGTAAAGCATGATTCTCTGCTAGGACATGCAGACTGATTCTCTGCTGACATGAAGCCAGATTCTCTGTTACGGGACCTCTCTCCTCTGCCTGGTGCCTGGGCCTAAATATCTGACAATGACTGTTCCAGTGTTGGGTGACGTAAAGCATGATTCTTTGCTAGGACATGCAGACTGATTCTCTGCTGACATGAAGCCAGATTCTCTGTTACGGGACCTTTCTCCTCTGCCTGGGTGCCGGGGCCTAAATATATGACAATGAACTGTTCCAGTGTTGGGTGACGTAAAGCAATGATTCTCTGCTAGGACATGCAGACTGATTCTCTGCTGACATGAAGCCAGATTCTCTGTTACGGGACCTCTCTCCTCTGCCTGGGTGCCTGGGCCTAAATATCTGACAATGGACTGTTCCAGTGTTGGGTGACGTAAAGCATGATTCTCTGCTAGGACATGCAGACTGATTCTCTGCTGACATGAAGCCACATTCTCTGTTACGGGACCTCTCTCCTCTGCCTGGGTGCCGGGGCCTAAATATATGACAATGGACTGTTACAGTGGTGGGTGACGTGAAGCCAGATTCTCTGCTATGGCATGAAGAGACTGATTCTCTGCTGACGTGAAGCCAGATTCTCTGCTATGGGACCTCTCCTCCAATTGATATTGGTTAATTTTTATCTATTTTATTTTTATTTAAATTAATTTCCATATCTACATTTGTTTGCAGGGGATTTACCTACATGTTGCTGCCTTTTGCAGCCCTCTAGCTCTTTCCTGGGCTGTGTACAGCCTTTTTAGTGCCAAAAAGTTTGGGTCCCCATTGACTTCAATGGGGTTCGGGTTCGGGACGAAGTTCGGGTCGGGTTCGAATCCCGAACCCGAACATTTCCGGGAAGTTCGGCCGAACTTCTCGAACCCGAACATCCAGGTGTTCGCTCAACTCTAGTCACCACCAATAAAACCCTGCTCCTGGCCCTAACTCCTATCCGTCTGGGCACCTCTCGATGGTAGAGATACCCATACACGGGAACCTAGAAAACCCTGGTGACCCTCAGATGCCCTAAAGATAATGACAGGGCAGAGACCACCTGTTCCTTCCCTGGTGAAGGAACTAGCGTCTCACTGAGGCCTAGTAAAAACCGGGGGGGGGGGGGGAGGAAATAACAAAACACGACAAGCAGAACACTTAACTTCAGAGGATGAAGAATGAACAGGACTTCAACACGAACCACACTCCAGCTCTTCCAAGACCAAATGAAGCTATCCCAAGCAAGGAGTGATGGGAAAAGTCAGACTAAATAGGGCGAGGTAGAGGTCACATGATCCACACCTAAACAGGAGATGTGGACATACCAGCAACACACAGACAAAGTGAAACCGAAAGAGGCTGTCAGATCACTAATGGGTAGATAATCTTTCAGACCTTCTGGGACCTGTCACAGATGTGACAAGTGGGTTATGTATGAATACTTATCATTAATATAAGTCTACGTGGGCCAGAAAGGCATTGGAGGCCACCACCTCCTCTAGGAACTCTAGGAAGTCTCTTAATTTATTAAAAGCAGTGTAGGATTTATATATATATATATATATATATATTATTTTTTTGGGGGGGTCACATCTGTATTTCTTAAATTATCCTATTTCATAAATCTTGAAAGTCTGGGTTGTTCAAGATCTCCTACTAACAAAGTGCTGCCATATCTCAATCATATACAGTACATACCCACTATGCCTATGGGGAATTTTACAGGAGATTTGATGTACTGTATAACACTAGAGTTGAGCGGACACCTGGATGTTCGGGTTTGAAGGGTTCGGCCGAACTTCACAAAAAAAGTTCGAGTTCGGGACCCCCAACTTGACCCCGAACCCGAACCCCATTGAAGTCAATAGGGACCCCGAACTTTTGAGCACTAAAATGGCTGTAAATAATGTACGGCTTAGAGGGCTGCAAAATGGCATCACAATGTGGTTAAGAGCCTGGCAAGTGCTCTGCAAACAAATGTGGATAGGGAAATTACTTTAAATAACCTAAAAGACGTAAAAATAATAATTTTGATCTAGGAGGACGAGGTCCATATGGAGTAGGAGGTTGAGGAGGCGGTGGATGTGGCGGTGTAGGTGGATGCGGCGGTGGAGGAGGTAGCCTACACTGCTTTTTGGTTTTAAATTTATTTAATTTTTTTTAAATTAGGGTACACCCCAAAACATTGGGAAATATAACCTGTGATAATCCCCTCCAGTTGTGCTAAACACACGTTCAGACAATACACTGGCTGCAGGGCAGGCTAGCACCTCCAAGGCGTAAAGGGCAAACTCAGGCCATGTGCCCAATTTGGAAACCCAGAAGTTGAAGGGGGCAGACCCATAATTCAGTACGTGTAGGCGTGTGCACACATACTGCTCCACCATGTCGCACCTCCCCGTGATGTCCATGATCCAATTGGTTAACTTCTCTATCAACTTTCGATGTTCTTTTATGCGCCTACCATGGTGATCACGGGTGGCGGGGAATCAGAGTTCCAGGCCGGAGAGGGAGCCTGAGAAAGGGATACCACATCCAAGGGAGGTCAATGGATGAAATTAAATGTAATCGAGCGGAAATGTGGGACAAAGTATTGAAGCATTAGCTTCCAAGTTGAGGAGGGGGCGCGCGGCAATTACCCACTCCTGTCTCAGGGAGGTAGTGACGATAAATAATATCACAGGACTCTTAAGATGCCCTGTTATTGGAATGATTAATAAAAAATTATAGGGAATGTCACTGTGGTATTTTGGATTTGTAAACGTTAGCCAGGAGAGGCCCTGCTGCCGCTTTGTTGACTCTAGATAACTTCTGCCTGATCGCACGTCCCTGTGACATCCACGATCCATTTGGATATCTCCTCTATCAACTTTCGATGTTCTTTTGTGAGCCTACCATGGTGATCACGGTTATCGGCGAATCAGGGTTCCAAGCCGGAGAGGGAGTGTGAGAAAGAGAGACCTCATCCAAGGGAGTTCAATGGCCGCAATGGGATTAAGCGGAAATGTGGGACAAGTTTTTAAAGCAGAAGGATCGAATGAAAGAGCCAATTAAAGACGAATTTTAGAAATTTAAGTCCCTGTCACCTATGCAGAGCAGGGGTTTTTCATCGCCAGAAATGGGTTAATGTCACCCACCAATGGAACTGATTATTTTTAAAAATTTCGGTCCCTGTCACCTATGCAAAGCAGGAATTTATTCACTGCAAAAATTTCAAAATGTCAACCCAAGAATGTAACAGAAAAATTAGTGAAATTTATTAACCTGTCTACTAGGTAGAGCAGGGGTATATCACAGCCAAAAATTTGTGAATTTTACCCAAAAATGTAACAGACAAATTTTTTATATTTTTTTACCTGTCTACTAGGTATAGCAGTGGTATATCACACCCAAAAATTGTTGAATGTCACCTGAAAATGTAACAGAAAAATTTGTGAAATTTATTAAGCTGTCAACTAGGTAGAGCAGGGGTATATCACAGCCAAAAATTTGTGAATTTTACCCAAAAATGTAACAGACAAATTTTTTCTTTTTTTTTACCTGTCTACTAGGTATAGCAGTGGTATATCACACCCAAAAATTGGTGAATTTCACCTGAAAATGTAACAGACAAATTAGTGAAATGACCAAAATTTTTAAACTTACAAATAAAAATAAAAACTTGATTTATGAGGTGGAGGTCCATATGGAGTAGGAGGAGCCGGTGGACGTAGCGGTGTAGGTGGAAGCAGCGGTGGACGAGGACAAGGTAGCCAACACTGGTTTTGGGTTTACATTTTTTTATATATTTTTTTAAATTAGGGTACACTCCAAAAGAGTGTGAAATATCCAAAATACAAGAATTAGCAATTGCGCTGTAGTATAACAATGGCTGGTTAAGGCCGGTATACATGTCTATTCTGCACAAGGTAAAAACAAGTCCTGTGGGATCCATGCCAGGTTCATTTTAATAAACGTAAACTTGTCCACATTGGCTGTGGACAGACGGCTGCGCTTGTCTGTGATAACGCCCCCTGCTGTGCTAAACACACGTTCAGATAATACACTGGCTGCAGGGCAAGCCAGCACCTACAAGGTGTAAAGGGCAAGCTCAGGCCATGTGCCCAATTTGAAGACCCAGAAGTTGAAGGGGGCAGATCCGTCATTTAGTACGTGTAGGCATGTGCACACATACTGCTCCACCATGTTGGTGAAATGCTGCCTCCTACTAAGATGTTCCATATCAGCTGGTGGTGCTGGTTGTTGTGGAATGCTGACAAAGCTTTTCCACATTTCGGCCATGCTAACCCTGCCTTCTGAGGTGCTGGCGGTGGCCCAGCTGCGTTGACGACCTCTTCCTCCTCTTCAGCGTTCGCCTTGTGCTTCTACTATGCCCCCGCTGTCAGGTGGGAATGCCACAAGCAGCGCGTCTACCAGCGTGCGCTTATACTCGCGCATCTTACGATCACGCTCCAGTGAGGGAATTAAGGACGGTACGTTGTCCTTGTAACGGGGATCCAGCAGCGTGGCCACCCAGTAATCAGCACAAGTTAGAATGTGGGCAACTCGGCGATCGTTGCGGAGACACTGCAGCATGTAATCGCTCATGTGTGCCAGGCTGCCCAGAGGCAACGAAAAGCTGTCCTCTGTGGGAGGTGTATCGTCTGTGTCCTCTGTATCCCCCCAGCCACCCTGCTGTGAACATGGTTCCTCCGCCTCCATCTCCTCCTCCTCATTCTCCACCTCGTCATCCTCCAGAACTGTGCCCTGGCTAGACAATTGTGAACCTGGCGTTTGTGGGTGCAGGAACCCACCCTCGGAGCCACTTGTGAATGACTGGCCGGAAACCCTATAAAATGCTCCCTCTTCCTCCTCCTCCTCCTATGCCACATCCTCTTCCATCATCGCCAGCAGTGTTTTTTCAAGGAGGCATAGAAGTGGGATAGCAATGCTGAGAATTGCATTATCGGCACTGACCATGTTGGTGGAATACTCGAAACAGCGCAACAAGGAACACAGGTCTCGCATGGAGGCCCAGTCATTGGTGGGGAAGTGGTGCTGTTCCCCAGAGCGACTCACCCGTGCGTGCTGCAGCTGAAACTCCACTATCGCCTGCTGCTGCTCACACAGTCTGGCCAGCATGTGCAAGGTGGATTTCCACCTTGTGGGCACGTCGCATATGAGGCGGTGAGCGGGAAGGCCGAAGTTATGCTGCAGCGCTGACAGGCGAGCAGCAGCAGGGTGAGAACGCCGAAAGCACGCACAGACGTCCTGCACTTTATGCAGCAGCAACAACCACTCATCGGTTGTTCAAGGCCCGCCCACAGCTCCTGCGCGGTGTGGGGTTTGTCCCCCAAACAGATAAGTTTTAAAACTGCCTGCTGTCGTTTACCCCTGGCTGTGCTGAAGTTAGTGGTGAAGGTATTACGCTGACCGTGTGAGGAGCTGGTAGAGGATGAGGAAGCGGAGTAGGAGGAGGAAGCAACAGGAGGCAAACTAAAACCCTCTGCAATCCTCAGTGGTGGAAGGACATGCGGCAAACTGCTATCTGCCTCAGGCCCAGCCGCCACTGCATTTACCCAGTGTGCTGTTATGGAGATATAACGTCCCTGACCGTGCTTACTGGTCCACGCATCCGTAGTGATGTGCACCTTGCCACAGATGGTGTTGCGCAGTGCACTACTGATTTTGTCCCCCGCTTGGTTGTGCAGGGAAGGGATGGCACCCCTGGAAAAGTAGTGGTGGCTGGGCACAACGTACTGTGGGGAAGCCACCGCCATAAGGCTTTTAAAGCTCTCCGTCTCCACCAGACGGAATGACAGAATTTCAAAGGCCAGTAATTTTGAAATGCTGTCATTCAGGGCTAGGGATCGAGGGTGGGTAGGGAGGTAATTCCTCTTCCACTCCAGTGTTTGGGAGATGGAGAGCTGAATGCTTCCGTGGGACATTGTGGAGATTCTTGGTGACCCAGATGGTGGTGTTGCTGGCAGATCCTCTGTTTGCGGGGTGGTCAGGGAACTCCTTGGAGCTGGCTTTGGTGTGCTCGGTCCCTTGCTGTGGTGGTCAGTAGCAGGCGTATTGTCTAGGGGACGGCCGCTCTGCTTTTGCACCCTGCTCCCTCTTCTGCTGTGCTGGTGGCTCTGTGCGACTACCGTCTCTTCCTCCGAAGTACACAGGTCACTCGCATGACCTTAATTCCATGTGGGGTCGAGGACCTCATCGTCCTCCACATCATCTTCCACCCAGTGTTTACCCCTGCCTTCCTTGTCGGTCTGCACACTTTCGAAAGCCCCAGCAGTTGGCACCTGTGTTTCGTCATCATCCGAGACGTGCTGCAATGGTCCTCCCATGTACTCATCTTGAAAGATAAGTGGTTGGGCATTGGTGCACTCAATATCTTCCACTTCTGGAGCAGGGCTAGGTGGATGGCCCTGGGAAACCCTGCTAACAGAGTCATCAAAAAGCAGAAGAGATTGCTGCATGACTTGGGGCTCAGACTGCTTGGCTGATTTGCAAGGGGGTGAGGTTAAAGACTGATGGACATCGGCTGCAGGTGCCAACTCTGATCTTTCAGCAGGAGACTGGGTGGGAGAAAATGTGAAGGAACTGGAGGCACTGTCAGCAACCCAATCTACTATCGCCTGTACTTGTTCTGGCCTCACCATTCGTAGAGCCGCATTAGGCCCGACCAAATACAGCTGAAGGTTCTGTCGCCTACTCGCACCTGAGGAAGATGTTTCACTTGTGCGTGTAGCTGGCACAGATCAACCACGTCCTCTCCCTGCAACAGGAGCTCTACCAGCAGCACCACGACCGGGGCCACGTCCCTTATTTGACGCTTTCCTCATATTTCTCAAATTTAGGATCTTGCCCAAAATGGGTGTATTTTTTATAACAGAATAGAACAACAGCATCTAAAGGGTGTATCTCACAATGACAGATGCAGCAAAGGCTGAAAATTTAAGATTTTTGCTCTAAATGTGTGTTTTTTTTAATATCAGACTATGACAGCAGTATATAATGCTTGAATTTCACACGTACAGATGCAGACAAGGCCGCAAATTAAGTATTTTGCCTAAAATGGGTGTTTATTTAATACCAGAATAGCACAGCAGTTTGTAAAGGGTGTATCTCACAATGACAGATGCAGCAAAGGCTGCAAAATTTAGTTTTTTGCCCTAAATTGGTGTTTTTTTAATAGAAGAATAGAACAACAGAATCTAAAGGGTGTATCTCACAGGTATAGATGCAGACAAGGCTGCAAAATTAAGATATATAACGCTTGATTTTCACACGTACAAATGCTGACAAGGGCCGCAAATTAAGTATTTTGCCCAAAATGGGTGTTTTTTTAATACCAGAATAATACCAGAATAGCACAGCAGTATCTAAAGCGTGTATCTCACACTGACATATGCAGACAAGGCCGCAAATTAAGTATTTTGCCCTAAATGGGTATTTTCTAAAACCCAGAAAATTATAGTTGTATTTGTAGCTTAAATTGCACACTGACTAATGCGGCAGAGGCCCCAGAAGTATTTCAAGCTTTTTTCAACAATGACAGATGCAGCAAAGGCTGTAATATTAAGTACTTTGCCCAAAAAGGGTGTTTTTTTAATAACAGAATATGACAGCAGTATATAACGCTTGATTTTCACACGTACAGATGCAGCAAGGGCTGTAAAATTTTGTATTTTGCCCAAAAAGGGTGTTTTTTAAAACCCAGAAAATTATAGCTGTATTTCTAACTTAAATTGCACACTGACTAATGCGGCAGAGGCCCCAGAAGGAGGGTATTGCAAAAAATGGGTATTTTTTTAAAACCTAGAAAATTATTGAAGTATTTAAAGCTTGTTTTAACAATAACAGATGCAGCAAAGGCTGTAATATTAAGGACTTTGCCCAAAAAGGGTGTTTTTTTAATAACAGAATATGACAGCAGTATATAACGCTTGAATTTCACACTGACAGATGCAGCAAGGGCTGCAAAATTGAGTATTTTGCCCAAAAAGAGTGTTTTTTAAAACCCAGAAAACTGTATTTCTAGCTTAAATTGCACACTGACTAATGCTGCGGAGGCCCAAGATGGAGGGTATTGCCAAAAATTGGTGTTTTTTTAAACCTAGATTATTATTGCAGTATTTCAAGCTTGGATTTGAATGTCACAAAAGCACATATGCTGTGCTGGTGCACTGAGATTGCATAAAATTGCCACCGCCGCCCACCTAAACATATTTACAAATGGTCACGTGGACCAATAATTGTCTCTAGGTTTACACGTGTGAATATTACCTTATATGAAACATAACGTTTATTGTTTTTAATAAAACATTGTACTAAACTGACGTTTAAAATTATCAGCTATGTCTGTGAGCTTATTACTTAAGTTATAATCCTCATAATAACACTTCAGGGTTGGCTAGAGGTTCTCATATGTACCCTGCCTAGCTGTCTCCTCTCCTTCTCCCTATGGTAGATGCCGTTATAACTAGTGCTCACACTGTTATTCTCACAGTGCGTTAGAGCTAGCGGTCTCAGGGGAGCACTCTCTTGACCGTCCTCCCTGTCTGAATTGCACTGTATATTAGTCGCTAGTTTCTGGCTACAGACATTCGCTGTCTAAAACACACACACTATCACACTCTGCCCCCCGACATGTTTCGCCAAACACTTAGCGTCCTCAAGGGTTCGGGCAGTCTGACCGCTAGCACTGTGAGAATAACAGTGTGAGCACTAGTTAACGGCATCTACCATAGGGAAAAGGAGAGGAGACAGCTAGGAAGGGTACATATGAGAACCTTTAGCCAACCCTGAAGTGTTATTGCGAGGATTATAACTTAAGTAATAAGCTCACAGACATAGCTGATAATTTTAAACGTCAGTTTAGTACAATGTTTTATTAAAAACAATAAACTTTATGTTTTATATAAGGTAATATTCACAAGTGTAAACCTAGAGACAATTATTGGTCCACGTGACCATTTGTAAATATGTTTAGCATACTGTGTCTCAACACGTAGTGATGGGTCAGTTTTGAATACCAAACGCCGCGCACCTAACAGACGGATAAAAGTTATTTTTCTCTGTCACTGGGCTCAGGGAAGGGTAAAAAGATTGTGCACTGCAACCACACAACTAAATCTATGTACAGTAGATCGTTGAGTTCCATTGCACTTCTGATTAAAGTTTCTTTCCTATTCTCTCCCTCACAGCAGCAGCATCCTCTCCCTACACTAGTAACAGCAGAGTGACGTGCAGCGCTACATGACTCCAGCTTATATAGAGGCTGGGTCACATGCTGCTCTGGCCAATCACAGCCATGCCATTAGTAGGCATGGCTGTGATGGCTTCTAAGGGCACAGAGTTAAACACTTGTTGATTGGCTGCCCTGCAGCCTTTCAAAAAGCGCCAAGAAATCGCCGAACACAGAACCCGAACCTGAACTTTTACTGAACTGTTCGGGTTCTGGTCCGGGGTCCAAAAATCCTAAAGTTTGGTACGAACCCGAACTTTACTGTTATTCTCTGCACCAGAATTTTATCCCGCAGCCTAAGAATAAGGACAGCGTGGTGAGGATACCAACCAGCATGCGCAAGAGATAAGTGCCGTCACTAGCATACTTAATTGCGAGGTAACAAGCACTCCACAAGACAAGCGAAGTCGGAGTAAAGTCACGTATGTATGAGCCACGATTGAAAGCGGCAGCAAGTGTGGTAAGTGAATGACATTGCAGCTGGTTTGACCAGGACGCACAATAACTGCATTGTTGGCCAGACATATTTAACAGTGACGGCAAACTTCACTACCACCACGTGCCCTGAGGAACTGAATTATTAAGTAGCGAATTGAAAACTTTTTAACTGCTACATTTGGATACATTTAAAGCCGTATTAACTTTATGGCGAAGTAACCATAAATAACACTACGGGATAATCCGCATCGAATAAGACATTTGATTAATTATTCTTAACAATGCTGCAGAACGTACCTAATTAGCAGAGGTGCGTGAGCTCCGCACCAACTGCATATAAAGGGACCGAGACTGTAATTGTTTGTTTTATATATTTTATGTACATCTATATAGTGCCCATATATGATTTTAAGTATTTTATGTATATTTTATAACATTTTAGGAAGTAATAAAAGTGGACAAACTAATAACTAAGAACCGGCCATTTACTATAAACTTTATCTAGCAGCTATTTTTGAATTATGACTTCCGGGGCAATATTAATGGATACATATGATGGTTTTCCTCCATTAACATTTGGAATAACACCTTCTGAGTTTTTTCACAATTGCTCACTCGTGTGACAATGACTAATGCCTTTACATAAGCTGTTATCAGAAATGTCATTGATAGAAGTAAGAGTATATTACGTATAATTCATAGCGCTATAGATGACTCTGAGCTAAGCTGAAAGTCCCATTTAACTGAATGGAGTCCATTATATAACAATTTATACACAAGAAACACTTCAGATTTTCACGCTATTTTAAATATACAGTTTAAGACTTGTTTGAAATAGTTTTTTCTTGACTGTGATCTACATGTATTCACTGTTACAGTAAGGTTTCTTCATTTTAGCAGGTTGAGGTTCCTATACATACTGTATATGTCCTCCCTTAAAAAAAAAAGTATACCTCTGAAGGATGCTTTTGATGGATGCCATCCATTGCAATAGGCTCCCATACAAACATACAAAAAAAAAAAAGAACACATTTAGCATATACATGATGCCATCCATTGCTTATCCACACCATAGGATGCCAATCTAAAAAAATTATAATTTTAGCACATACATGAATGCCATCTGTTGTCCATTCATCGCCCATAGGCTAGCATATTTGTATATTGTACACAATCCTTGATGGAG
Source organism: Bufo bufo (assembly GCF_905171765.1). Lineage (NCBI taxonomy): Eukaryota > Metazoa > Chordata > Amphibia > Anura > Bufonidae > Bufo > Bufo bufo. Next base: position 32,290,131 of record NC_053393.1, read on the forward strand.
CCAGGTTATATCCATTTTGCTTCATGAGAAACTGAAGTCCCTAAAGGAGTTTGAATCACAGTGGTAGAGTAACACCGGCACAACCGTCGACCGGTCAGAAGCTTTCATACGCTGTGTCTGGTAGAACCACAACAATTCTCCGCTGGTGCTCAGTGCAAAATAGCAAGAATCAGTCTCTCTGTCGAGAAATCACGGAGCAATCTCAGAAAGCATCTGTGTACATGAAACCGCTGTTGGCCACCTATTTTGTGTCCTTATCTACCCATATTTATCCTACTATTGTGGAAATAAAGATGGCAACTTTGACATACCGATGAGAGCTGTGGTTTCTGTAAACATAAACTTAAAGGAGTTTGCCCTTCTCAGATCATTTGGATATGCTATCAAAGTCAGGTGTGGGACCCACTCCTATCTACAGAACAGTCTCTCCATTCATAACTATGTGCGTTCTGAAAGTGCGCTCGGTTGTTTTCAGAAGTGCTATAACGGTGAATCGAGAATGAACCGCACAAGTGTGGCCACCACTCCATTCACTACTATAGGACTGACAGAAATAGCCAAGCCAGAGAACACAGCCTGGCCACGCATGCACGGTCAATGTCTGAGATAGGCCAACCCTTTTTAATGAAATTTAGAAAAAGTTAAGGGTAGACACATTTGTTGGAAAATCATGCTCCTTCATTGAATTGGTGTAACACCTATAGGTTAGGGACAGACAAGGACAGTGAGTCCTAAATTAGAACCCTGTCCGCTTTCCCTACCTACTTGCAGTATAAGCCCTAAATGGCAGAACCGCAGCTGGACGACAGTCCCTAGTCTAACTAAAGTGCAGAGATGGACAAACACAGACAAACAAACACAATAGCATCATATGGAAACAGGTCATAACCAGACAAGCGATGGGATACCAAAAGCGAGAGACAAAGGAAAGTGAAGAGGCAAGCCAGGATCAGAAGCACAAGATATCAAACAGCAATCAGGAACAGGAACCAAGAACAAAGCTCGTGAGTAGAGATGAGCAAAGTTTTTGGACACTTCACTGAATTTTTTCAAGAAATTCGCTTAGTTCCGAATTAATTTGTGAAGAAGCGAGTTAAATCAGCTATATTCTGGTCTTCAGGAAGAATGTACATCACTGTGCATTGCAGCAACAGGCATATCTAGTCCTTTCTGGTAGTGAAACAGTTACTGTGACAGGCAGGTGGACACCCCAATAACAGTAGAATTGGACAGGTTATATTGAGCAAATCGACTTCGGATGAACTTCATTCCAATACTGTACGGGTAATAACTTCATAATTTAATTTGTACTGTAAAAAAAACATTTTCCAAACTCAGGTTCGGTTCCAAGTGGTACCTTGGAACTGAACCCGAGTTTGGTAAATGGTTATTCACAGTACAAATTTATTTATTAAGTTATTACGCGAAGTCTCGCGAGACTTCGCGAAGCAGTAACTTCGGCTCATCAGAGCCAATACAGTCTAATACTGTACGGAGCTTCTGCTCCTTACAGTATTAGAACGAAGTTTTATGCAAATCGACTTCGAAAATTTCATCCGAAGACGATTCGCTCTATACTACATATGCCTTTACTTGTTGCTGACACATTCCTCTGTGTTACTTAACAGATCCAGGAGAAAAAAAATTCCATACATTTCTATAAGATTTTGTTGGGTTATCCTACGTTTGTGCCTTATACTGTATATCAGACAGCAGTTTTGTATTTTTTTTTTCTCTGTGGTTATCCTGATATATTGCACGCATGGTGTTGGATCATCAGAGCTAATGCTAAGATGAGAAGAGACCCCATACAGCTCACCTATTTTATGTTCCCAGATACACAGAGGATGTGTGGAAAATACAAGTGATGAACAAAAAAATCAAGAGAGGAGCTCCAGCATCTGATAAAAGACTGTAAAGACTTTATTGTACGGCTTTAAAACCAAACAAGGAACATCATGGATACTTGAAAACCTACGCGTTTCAAGTCCAAGAATATTGACCCTTACTTATGGCATAAATTCATACATTACCTTTTTCCTGATTCCTGTCTTGCTAATTGTTTTTTGGTCTCATCCCCAGCTATAAATAGTGGTTGTACTGTCTATAGGACATTCAGATAACGTCATATAGTAAATGCCTAACTTCACCCACTTGTCCATTGGGCATTGCATGCTCCCATCTTTTATCGTGCAATTCAGCTCCATTTTCTCATGTCTCATCTTGCAACCATCATTTGTTCTGCATTGATGCTGCACTGTACATAAATTTGGTATAGAAATCGTACTGACTACAGATAAGCAAATCTTTTAAGATTATGTCCATTATAAGTTGGATGGATTTTTCAATTTTTTTTGTTACAAATTGATACTGAGAGAGGAGGGAGAGGGAGTTAGGGACAAGAGAATGTTTCTGGGAAAAATATATCTCCAAGAAACCCAGAGGGGTATTTCCTGGCCTACAATACTCCGCACATATAATACGGTCTCTCTGTAATGAAAAAGAGTACTCCCCACACAACGCATATGCAGTATATTGCAGTGAAACCCACGGTGCCATTCTCTGTCTCTCTGTAGTTCATTAGAATCTGAAGTTTTTAGTCCAAATAAGGTTTGATTTGCTCATCCTTACTACCGACCTACGGAATGAAGGTGACATGTTATTTTAATTGCCCAGTGAATGCTGTAAATGCAAAAACAGTAACCAATGACGGAACTGCATTGTATCTGTTCCACCTCATTTGCCATCTCAGACAATGGGGGGGGGGCATAACGCTAGGATATGCCCTTATTGTCTGAGAGCTGCGGGTCCCACCTCTGGGACACACACCTACAATGAGAGCGGAGCGGGGAAATGAACGGAGGGCGCACTGCGCATGCACAGCTGCCCTCCATTCATTTCTATGGGTGGCCAAAAATAGCCGTGCGCTGGATGGGCTATTTCCGTCTGCCCCATAGAAATGAATGGGAGCAGGGGCCGCGCGTGCGTGGTGCTCTCCCATTCACTTCTATGGGAGCAGTGGGGAGAAGCGCTTGGTGGTGAACGGACCCTGGGAAATCCGGGGTCCTCCAGCCAAAGCTCTCCCCGCTCCAACCCACACCTATCAGACAATGGGGGCATATCCTAGCGATATGCCCTGTGACATAGCAAGGGGTTTTGTTTGGGAAGGCAGTTATTTTCCTCCCAACATGGGCGGCTGGGCTGATTTCCAGCCAGGTGAGATCAAATACCGGACCGGAGTTTAAGTGCTGATCCGGGTTTTGGCAAAACCTGTCTGTCCTTTAACCACCTCCGGACCGCCTAACGCAGATTCGCGTTCCGGAGGTGGCAGCCCTGCGCACAGTCACGCATCTACGCGTCATCTCGCGAGACGCGAGATTTCCTGTGAACGCGCGCACACAGGCGCGCGCGTTCACAGGATGGGAAGGTAAGAGAGTGGATCTCCAGCCTGCCAGCGGCGATCGTTCGCTGGCAGGCTGGAGATGTGATTTTTTTAACCCCTAACAGGTATATTAGACGCTGTTTTGATAACAGCGTCTAATATACCTGCTACCTGGTCCTCTGGTGGTCCCCTTTGTTTGGATCGACCACCAGAGGACGCAGGCAGCTCAGTAATATGTTGCACCAAGCACCACTACACTACCCCCCCCCTGTCACTTATTAACCCCTTATTCACCCTTGATCACCCCATATAGACTCCCTGATCACCCCCCTGTCGTTGATTACCCCCCTGTCATTGATCACCCCCCTGTAAAGCTCCATTCAGAGGTCCGTATGATTTTTACGGATCCACTGATAGATGGATCGGATCCGCAAAACGCATACGGACGTCTGAATGGAGCCTTACAGGGGCGTGATCAATGACTGTGGTGATCACCCCATATAGACTCCCTGATCACCCCCCTGTCATTGATTACCCCCCTGTCATTGATCACCCCCCTGTAAAGCTCCATTCAGATGTCCGCATGATTTTTACGGATCCACTGATAGATAGATCGGATCCGCAAAGCGCATACGGACGTCTGAATGGAGCCTTACAGGGGCGTGATCAATGACTAAGGTGATCACCCCATATAGACTCCCTGATCACCCCCCTGTCATTGATCACCCCCCTGTAAAGCTCCATTCAGATGTCCGCATGATTTTTACGGATCCACTGATAGATGGATCGGATCCGCAAAACGCATACGGACGTCTGAATGGAGCCTTACAGGGGCGTGATCAATGACTGTGGTGATCACCCCATATAGACTCCCTGATCACCCCCCTGTCATTGATTATCCCCCTGTCATTGATCACCCCCCTGTAAAGCTCCATTCAGATGTCCGCATGATTTTTACGGATCCACTGATAGATGGATCGGATCCGCAAAACGCATACGGACGTCTGAATGGAGCCTTACAGGGGCGTGATCAACGACTGTGGTGATCACCCCATATAGACTCCCTGATCACCCCCCTGTCATTGATCACCCCCCTGTAAAGCTCCATTCAGATGTCTGCATGATTTTTACGGATCCACTGATAGATGGATCGGATCCGCAAAACGCATACGGACGTCTGAATGGAGCCTTACAGGGGCGTGATCAATGACTGTGGTGATCACCCCATATAGACTCCCTGATCACCCCCCTGTCATTGATTATCCCCCTGTCATTGATCACCCCCCTGTAAAGCTCCATTCAGATGTCCGCATGATTTTAATGGATCCACTGATAGATGGATCGGATCCGCAAAACGCATACGGACGTCTGAATGGAGCCTTACAGGTGCGTGATCAATGACTGTGGTGATCACCCCATATAGACTCCCTGATCACCCCCCTGTCATTGATTACCCCCCTCTCATTGATCACCCCCCTGTAAAGCTCCATTCAGATGTCCGCATGATTTTTACGGATCCACTGATAGATGGATCGGATCCGCAAAACGCATACGGACGTCTGAATGGAGCCTTACAGGGGCGTGATCAATGACTGTGGTGATCACCCCATATAGACTCCCTGATCACCCCCCTGTCATTGATTACCCCCCTGTCATTGATCACCCCCCTGTAAAGCACCATTCAGATGTCCGCATGATTTTTACGGATCCACTGATAGATGGATCGGATCCGCAAAACGCATACGGACGTCTGAATGGAGCCTTACAGGGGCGTGATCAATGACTGTGGTGATCACCCCATATAGACTCCCTGATCACCCCCCTGTCATTGATCACCCCCCTGTCATTGATCACCCCCCTGTAAAGCTCCATTCAGATGTCCGCATGATTTTTACGGATCCACGGATACATGGATCGGATCCGCAAAACACATACGGACATCTGAATGGAGCCTTATAGGGGGGTGATCAATGACGGGGGGGTGATCACCCCATATAGACTCCCTGATCACCCCCCTGTCATTGATCACCCCCCTGTCATTGATCACCCCTCTGTAAGGCTCCATTCAGACATTTTTTTGGCCCAAGTTAGCGGAAATTATTATTTTTTTCTTACAAAGTCTCATATTCCACTAACTTGTGTCAAAAAATTAAATCTCACATGAACTCACCATACCCCTCACGGAATCCAAATGCGTAAAAATTTTTAGACATTTATATTCCAGACTTCTTCTCACGCTTTAGGGCCCCTAGAATGCCAGGGCAGTATAAATACCCCACATGTGACCCCATTTCGGAAAGAAGACACCCCCAGGTATTCCGTGAGGGGCATATTGAGTCCATGAAAAATTGAAATTTCTGTCCCAAGTTAGCGGAAAGGGAGACTTTGTGAGAAAAAAATAAAATAAAATCAATTTCCGCTAACTTGTGCCAAAAAAAAAAACAAATTCTATGAACTCGCCATGCCCCTCATTGAATACCTTGGGGTGTCTTCCTTCCAAAATTGGGTCACATGTGGGGTATTTATACTGCCCTGGCATTCTAGGGGCCCTAAAGCGTGAGAAGAAGTCTGGGATCCAAATGTCTAAAAATGCCCTCATAAAAGGAATGTGGGCCCCTTTGCGCATCTAGGCTGCAAAAAAGTGTCACACATGTGGTATCGCCGTACTCAGGAGTAGTTGGGGAATGTGTTTTGGGGTGTCATTTTACATATACCCATGCTGGGTGAGAGAAATATCTTGGCAAAAGACAACTTTTCCCATTTTTTTATACAAAGTTGGCATTTGACCAAGATATTTATCTCACCCAGCATGGGTATATGTAAAATGACACCCCAAAACACATTCCCCAACTTCTCCTGAGTACGGCGATACCACATGTGTGGCACTTTTTTGCAGCCTAGGTGGGCAAAGGGGCCCACATTCCAAAGAGCACTTTTCAGATTTCACAGGTCATTTACCTACTTACCACACATTAGGGCCCCTGGAAAATGCCAGAGCAGTATAACTACCCCACAAGTGACCCCATTTTGGAAAGAAGACACCCCAAGGTATTCCGTGAGGGGCATGGCGAGTTCCTAGAATTTTTTATTTTTTGTCACAAGTTAGTGGAAAATGATGTTTTTTTTTTTTTTTTTTTCCTTACAAAGTCTCAAATTCCACTAACTTGTGACAAAAAATAAAAACTTCCATGAACTCACTATGTCCATCAGCGAATACCTTGGGGTGTCTTCTTTCCAAAATGGGGTCACTTGTGGGGTAGTTATACTGCCCTGGCATTCTAGGGGCCCAAATGTGTGGTAAGGAGTTTGAAATCAAATTCTGTAAAAAATGACCGGTGAAATCCGAAAGGTGCTCTTTGGAATGTGGGCCCCTTTGCCCACCTAGGGTGCAAAAAAGTGTCACACATGTGGTATCGCCGTACTCAGGAGAAGTTGGGGAATGTGTTTTGGGGTGTCATTTTACATATACCCATGCTGGGTGAGAGAAATATCTTGGCAAAAGACAACTTTTCCCATTTTTTTATACAAAGTTGGCATTTGACCAAGATATTTATCTCACCCAGCATGGGTATATGTAAAATGACACCCCAAAACACATTCCCCAACTTCTCCTGAATACGGAGATACCACATGTGTGACACTTTTTTGCAGCCTAGGTGGGCAAAGGGGCCCACATTCCAAACAGCACCTTTCGGATTTCACTGGCCATTTTTTACAGAATTTGATTTCAAACTCCTTACCACACATTTGGGCCCCTAGAATGCCAGGGCAGTATAACTACCCCACAAGTGACCCCATTTTGGAAAGAAGACACCCAAAGGTATTCACTGATGGGCATAGTGAGTTCATAGAACTTTTTATTTTTTGTCACAAGTTAGTGGAATATGAGACTTTGTAAGAAAAAAAAAATAATAAAATCATCATTTTCCGCTAACTTGTGACAAAAAATAAAAAGTTCTATGAACTCACTATGCCCATCAGCGAATACCTTAGGGTGTCTACTTTCCGAAATGGGGTCATTTGTGGGGTGTTTGTACTGTCTGGCCATTGTAGAACCTCAGGAAACATGACAGGTGCTCAGAAAGTCAGAGCTGCTTCAAAAAGCGGAAATTCACATTTTTGTACCATAGTTTGTAAACGCTATAACTTTTACCCAAACCATTTTTTTTTTACCCAAACATTTTTTTTATCAAAGACATGTATAACAATAAATTTAGAGCAAAATTTATATATGGATGTCGTTTTTTTTGCAAAATTTTACAACTGAAAGTGAAAAATGTCATTTTTTTTGCAAAAAAATCGTTAAATTTCGATTAATAACAAAAAAAGTAAAAATGTCATCAGCAATGAAATACCACCAAATGAAAGCTCTATTAGTGAGAAGAAAAGGAGGTAAAATTCATTTGGGTGGTAAGTTGCATGACCGAGCAATAAACCGTGAAAGTAGTGTAGGTCAGAAGTGTAAAAAGTGGCCTGGTCTTTCAGGGTGTTTAAGCCATAGGGGCTGAGGTGGTTAAATAGGCAGCTGGGCTCAGAATCGAGGTCTCTGTTTTGGGATCTGAGGCATGGTGATGTGCTAGAGGGCTGAGAGGCCCCCTAAAGCCTGTTGTGGACCACTGAAAAAACTGCTAACAAGGTGACTGTTTTGTTCTTTGTACTTTCCTTTGTGTGAACGAACACTAAGACTGAAAAATGTTGCTTTGTTTTTTTCTCCTGTGTGAATAAACACTGAAGTTTTGTTTTTTTGCCTCTGTTCTGCGTCCACTTACCCTGCCTACCGGAGCGAATCCCCACAGTCCCCATTGTATGTGATGGGAACACCCCTTTAATATATCTTTTTTTTATATCATACAAAGCATTCTATTTTTGCATTTTCATTTTTCGCTCCCTGCCTTCCCAAAGCCATAATTTTTTTTTTTGGGGTGGAATTGGAAGAAAACAATGCAATTCCGCCACAGTTTTATGGGTTTTGTTTTTACGGCATTCACTATACGGTAAAACTGACTTGTTCTTTTCATTCTCCAGGTCGATACCACTCTTGAATAGTTTTTCTTGCATTTTATTACTCAAAAAAATATAAAAACTTTAGAAAAAATTATTTCTTTCTTGTTATCGACGTATTTTGATCCCCATAACTTTTTTATAGTTATGTCTACGGAGATGTGTAAGGGCTCGTTTTTTATGGTTTTTGCTAATACCATTTTGGGGTGAGTGTGACTTTTCGTTTCATTTCATTTTTTGAGCAGTAAAAAATTTCAATTTTTTTCCGTTACATCATTCACTGCATGGGATACGTTTTTTTTTATATTTTAATAGTATGGATGTTTTCACATGTGGAAATGCACATGAGGTTATTTTTTTTTGTTATTGTTTATTTATTTTGATGTAGGGGAAAGGGTGGTGATTTGAATTTTTATTTTTAATTTTTTTTATATTTTTCAGAACTATTTTTAAACTTTTTGTTAGTCCCCAATTGGACCCCAACTTGCAATCATCAGACTGCAATTTGTATAGAATAATTGAATTTGCTCCTTTATTCTTTACAGAAATCACTATATTACAGTTCAGTGCTACAACCTGCTGGCCTGAACTGTAATATACATGACTTTTTGATCACTTTTTATTCAATTTTTTTGAGAAGTAAAGTGATGAAAAAACTGTGAATTGGCCATTTCTATTTATCTTTCTGGTACTTTTTTAAATAGTTTATTTATTTTGATTTTGATTTTGGGGAAAGGGGGGTGATTTGAACTTTTATATTTTGACATTTTTTTATTTTTTAAAACCTTTTTTTAATTTTTTTTTTTTACTTTTTGTTTCTTCAACTGGACCCCAACTTGCATTCGTTAGACTGCAATTTGTATAGAATAATGTCATTTGCTCCATTATTCTATACAGAAACCAATAAATAACAGTTAAGTGCTACAACCTGCTGGCCTGAACTGTAATATACAAGTAATGAGCCTGGAAGGATGGTACAGGCTCAGTCTCATTACTTACAAGGAACACCTTCCCTGATCTGTGCCCGGGGGAGGCGTTCTTTATGGTTTTAGCCCGCTCAGACACCGTGGTCACATTTGACCATGCCATCTGAGGGTTTAAAGCCTCATTCACACATCCGTGTCCATGCTCAAATCCATGACCAGGTGGCCAGTGACGCATCCGTGAAGCTTTCTGTGAAGGATCCATGTTGGGTCCGTGTGTCCGTTTTTTGCTGTCCGTGTTGAACAGCTGAAAAATTATTTTCAAAGCATCTCTTCCTAATGATCCGTGAAACACGGATGCAACACAGGTGACATCATGGTTTTCACGGACCCATAGACTATAATGGATGTGATGGATCCGTGAACACGGACAAAATAGAGCATGCATCCGTGCTGAAAACACTGACCCACGGACCGTGCTAAAACACTGATGTCTGAATACGCACATTAAAATTAATGGGGATGTGTGCTTTCTGTGGAGAACATGTACAGCACACGTCTGTGAAACACTGACGTGTGAATGAGGCTTAAATGTCCGTGGTCAGCATGCTGGAGCAGTTGCCATCTTTAAACACCCAACACTCACTGTACATGTACAGCGGATGTCGGGAAGGGGTTAAATATTGTGATTAGAAAGTACAACTTGTTTCTCCAAAAAAATCCTAAAAGCACAGGAAGCATAAGGCTACATGCACACGACTGTGCCGTTTTTTGCGGTCCGCAAACCGCGGATCCGCAAAAAATGGAAGCCGCCCGTGTGCCTTCCTCAATTTGCGGAACGGAACGGCCATCAATATAAATGCCTATTCTTGTCCGCAAAGAGCGGACAAGAAGAGGACATGTTATATTTTTTTAGCGGGGGTGCTGGCCACATCTTTTGCGGCCACATTGAATTGAATGGGTCCGCATCCGAGTCGCCAAAACGGTGGCTCTAGATGCGGACCCAAACAAACGGCCGTGTGCATGAGGCCTAAATGTGGAATTTGTACTTATTCATTTGTATCGAGTAATAATTTCACATATAAATTCTGATGTAAAATAATTAACCCTACCTACAATGTGTTATAATGCCTGAGATGACTCTGATGACTCCACCCTCTAATAATAATGAGATGACTCTGTTCTAGTCTGCACAGAAAAGCTTGGAGCTGAGCTGGAAAGAATTGGAAAAAGGTCAACTTACTGCATCTGCTCCACTGGCCTGAGTAAAATCTAGAATATTTTAGATTTCATTTTATATAAAGAATTACTAAAGTCTAGAGTTAAAAAAATATATATAGTATTTCACTTTTTTGTGATATTTTCCCTTTAATTAAAAAAATTACAACATCAAAAAAGCTGAAATAGACAAATTAAAATAAATGATATCCAGTAAACCATCTACACTGTAAGTAAAGAAATCAATTCTGTTGTCTGACTGAAGCGGTAATTGAACCAAAGCTTGTCAATCATTTTTCTTTTGTCCTGTCTAAACTGCAAATTTTTTCTAAGTTCCTGTAATTAGAAGTCAATTTCTCCTCTATTTTAGATGGCCAACTCCATGCTAAGTCAAGTTGTACATTAGTTCATAAAAGGTAATATTCTCCAAGATAATTCTCACATAAAAAATATCAACCTACACATTAAACAGTAATAAATTGAATTTAGATGACTGAACACAACATAATTACATAATTTGATTTTGCAAAAAGAGTTTCAATTTCATGCATGTTGAGATGATTGATTGAATACTATGAGCAATATACTGTATGGAAATTAACTGAAATGACATGCTAAATTGCCGGCGTGATATATTACACCATTACTTAAATTATAGTTCAGAAAGTGCATATAGATGGAAATATTTAATTTTGCAGCTAATTGTAATAGTAATTGTTTTTAGATGTCAGAACTTTGGGGAAATGATAAAGGGCAGTGGTTAGACGGGAATATACCTTGTGGAAAGTCAGATCTCCATAGCAGAATGCTCGCAGCTGAACGGGAAAAGAAACACTCTGAAAAAAAGAGAATGATGGGATTTCTAGTTATCAGATCACCTGGCTGAATGTGTTTTTGTATGGCAGAATTTAGTGTAAATTGTGACTTTTCACAATTTTGGGGCTCATGCACACAAGTTTTTTCTTTCCGTGTCCGTTCCGTTTTTTTTGCGGAACCGTATGCGGAACCATTCATTTCAATGGGTCCGCAAAAAAATAAACAGAAGTTTTCCTCTGTATGATTTCCGTTTCCCGCATTTCCGTTCCGCCAAAAAAATAGATACATGTCCTATTATTGTCCGTATTATGGACAAGGATAGGACTGTTCTATGAGGGGCCAGCTGTTCCGTTCCGCAAAATATGCAAAGCACACGGATGTCATCTCTATTTTTGCGGATCCGTTTTTTGCAGACCTCAAAATACATATGGTTGTGTGCATGAGCTCTTGGAGGGACCTTTTTTATTCACTTGTCAAATTTGAAAAGTGATGTCATGACATTCCGTGGCATGTACCAGGAGATCGGAGGAGACTGGCAACTCGTGGTTAAATTGACAAGTTCCCTGTGGATCTTATTGTGTCTGTGTTTTGGTGAATTGCACACCCCTTGCTTCAGGTGTTGCTTGTTGGTAATTTACCTTTCCCATAAGTTCAGCCGGCTTCTCACTCTTGGAGGTGCGGCTTATAGATTTTCTTCCTGCTTTCTAATTAGTGGTTCTAACTGGTCGGTTGTACTCTGTGGTGCTTCTGGAGTTGCCAGTTTTCTACTTTCAGCTAAGTCTTGTCTTTTCTTATTGTTTTGTGTTTGTTATATCCCTGTTGTTTGTATCTGGGCCTGAGACAGAAACTTCCATTCGTCCATCTGGGGGAGGAATGGGTTGTCTCTGGTCCTAACCTCATTCCAGGGCCTTATAGGGATATAAGAGCCTAGGTTTCTAGCATATGAATATTCCTACCTTCAAGGTCTATTCATATTGATAGGTAGTTAGGGCCCGGATTTGGGTTGTTTAGGAGGTGACCTGTTCCTTCCCTAGTTTCGAGGCCCAGTTACTGTTTCCCTTCCCTCCCGTGTTTAGTGTGGAGTTTCCCCCCACACTGATCGTGACAAGTGCAGTGGGAAGTGAATAGTGACACCAGGAAAGGTAGTTTAGGCCACATTTGCCAAAATCAACTCACCATAAGTTTTGAAGAAGATTAGAGATGAGCGAATTGAAGTTGACGAAGTGTGGAATTTGATCAAAATTTCAGTGAAAATTAGATTATTATCCCGAAGTCAAATTTTTCTCATGGTTCGTGTAACGAGTTGGCATTTTCTCTAAAATGGCTGCTGCACATGTTACAAAGTGAAAGTAAAAATCCCGGGGAAAGAGGGATCACCCATAATGCAATGCATACAGCCAATCAGCAGATAGCCAGACCCTGTGATCTCACAGCCCTATAAAAAATCCCCCTCATGCCGGTCTCCACCATTTTACAGTGAACGTAATACAGGGAGAGACTTCAGCAGGCGCTAGAACAGTGCTAGGAAAGACTTTGCCTAAAAAAAAAAAAAAAAACAATTGAGCAGTTCAGGGAAAGATTATTCATAGTGTAGGGAAAGGATAGGAAGGTATCATCTACAGTACACTATAAGTGGAGAACAGGTCCAATAGGAGAGTGTACGGCCTGGGTTAATAGGAGCGATTCTATATACCTTTGCTGCACTAATTGAGGTTAAAAGGGATCTAATATTACTGATTTGAGGTTGTTTTATTAAAGAGTAATTGCAGTAATCCTAGCATCTGTTATTGGGTTGAAAGTGCGGTCTGATACAACGAGGTTTTGGGGTGTCTTACTTTTAAATATATAAAAGTACTTCCATTCATCCTTGCTTCTGGGTGAATTTTGCAGTCTGATACAACCAGTTTTGGGTGTATTTATTTCATATATAGCGTATAACAGAAACAGGTTCTGTAGACACTATGTGGAATCAGCTGACGACGGTGTAAAAGGAGTGCGCTTCTTCTTGCGCTACAATCGCACGACCTGTAAGGCTGAGTTTACACTTGAGTTATTTGGTCTGTTTTGGCCCCAAAAAGTGAAGTGTGCAGTGATTCTAAGAGCAAACGCCAGTCATCTGCATGTCATGCTGACTCACAGTCTTATTTTCACTACCACAGCAGACTCCCTATGCGTGTTACTGCAAGGCACAGTGTTCTACACCACTATACAGGCTCTCTGCAGCCAGGAAATAGCTGCTTTTTAACGTGATTCATCACAAATAAATTCGGATCGAATCAAATATTTTTGTGAAATTTCGCGCGAACCGTCAAAATCGAATTCTTTAAAAATTCGCTCATCTCTAGAGAAGATATTTACAATATGGCTGAACATCCTGTTGTCTTTCTATATAAAATGACTGCTTGCAACTGATGACAATATCTCCATATACAAAGAAATATATTGACCGAAATTTGGTTACTGATCTCACTTCTGATTTTACTAATATACAGTCAATTTTATAGTTTTGAGTCGCCTTTAGGCCATGTAGGTATTTAGGGTTATTAAAGGGGTTTTCAGACTTTTTTTTTATACTGATGACCTGTCGACTGGATTTAACTGGACATGTACCTTCTCTCTTGATCATTTTTCTGTCCCTATTTTTATCATGAGTAAATATTTCTTTATCGTTTTGACTGAAGTCAGTCGGTTAAAGTTATTTTTTTTCAACTTTTATTACTAGTGACCTATCCTGAGGATCGGACATCAGTATCCTGATTCGTGGGGGTCCGACTCGCAAGACTCCCACTGATCACTGTTTAAAAATGCTGCAGGCACAGAAGTCTTCTCACAGCTTATCCTAGGCCAGTGATGTCACATTCAATTGTTCACAATGGCCAGGCACAGCTCATCCCATTCTAGCAGCTATACAATGTATGGCTCTGTTCTTGGCAACCTGTGAGGAAACAGCCTACCACAGTCTCCTCAAACAGCTGATCGGGCGGCTGTCCCGGTTGTCGGACCCCCACCGAATCAGATACTGATGTCCGATCCTCAGGATAGGTCATTAGTATAAAAGTTTTAAAAGAAAAAAACTTTAAAGACTGATTTCAGTAAAAACGATAAGAAAAATTCACTCATGGTAAAAATAGAGACAGAAAATAATTAAAAGAAAAAGTACATTTCCAGTTCAAAGTTGAAAATGATGTGCACAGATGTCTTCCAACCCACCTTTGATCAAATTTGTCTAAGGGCAATTTCACCAGGACAATAAATGCAATACATATTGGGACATGCTAGAAAAAACATTGAAAGGTTCCAACCACTCAACAACTCAACCACTGGGTGGGCAATCATAGACCCATATGGAATAGACATCCTGTGACGTAATATTACTAAAGTATGCTTTTTTATTGTAAAAGCTGGTCATCTGTTGCCACAAATCTCAGGATATGTCGAGCCAAGGTGGAAAGGTAGGAAGGAAGATGCACTCACTATATTAAAGCTATTTGCACCTCCTCTTTTTAAGTATTAGCTGCTCTTTAGTTTGGTTCCATTAGAATATAATTATAATGCGTGAGCTGCTGTATATGGGGCGCAGAGGGAACAGTCATTACACCTAGGACCTGTTGTCTGGCAAGGCACATATCTAAAGCCCTTATGCCATATCTGAAGACACCAGTATTACAAACAGCATTATTCTACTTAATGCTACATCCGCACCACTCTTCAGACCTATTGGTCTACTGCTATCTACTTGATACCCTCACTCAATGGTACCACAGCTTCTTCTGCTTCCAAGGGAGTTTCTATTGCTATACATTATTCCATACCTTCCACTTCCATTTTCTAATGCTTATAGTAGACTTCATCTATTTAACAGAGAAAGTGATTCTAAAATGTTCACGTTGGCCAACTTTTATGTTCTTAATTCCAACAAAATTCTGTCACTCTTAAATTCCCTATATACACTAAAGCTATTTGTGGAAGGCCCCATCATTTTAGGTACCAATCTGAACTTAGCTTTAAATCCATTGTAAGATTCTTTCTCCCAAACATCTCAGTTATTCCATGCCAAACTTCATATCAAACTTTAAGATTTACAGCTCGTAGACGTCTGGAGATATCACAATTCTCCAGTAAAAAGGTTATTCCTTTTATTCCACACCACATAACTCTTTTCAACTTCTTAACTATTTATTTTTATTTACCACCCTTTTCTTTTTCACTGAGCTAATATAGGCAATATCATGATTTCAGACCATGCCCCTTGCTATGCCTTATGTCATTTGACACATTTAACGCAAAGAGACTGGATTTGGTTTCTTAAGGAAGCCCTTCTCCAGTCTGAATTTTATTATGCTCACGTAACAGAACACCTACAAACCTTCTTTGAAACTAATTCCCCCCATAAGCATAATATTCCTGTCATGGAGGAACCAAGAGGAAGCGTGCCAGAGTTTCCCGAACATCAGGGCGCATGGGCCACAGCCCTACCTGGCGTGAAGAGACTCTGGCGTGAGCACGTTCCTACTTAGCAATAAAGGCCGGCATCTGCAGTGAGTAAATGCCAGTGAATTTGTGTTCCTCTGGCTCCCCTTGCTGTTCCCTTGTGATATAGCATTTTACTTTTGGCTATCTACTTCTGGATCTGCTATTGTGACTACGTTTTCTGGTGATTTGGTCTTGTATTGCTCTCCTGGTTTTTGACCTTTGGTGTGTCTGGCTTTCTTGTTTGCTTCTGTCATTCTTGGCACTCCATTTAGAGACTGGCTTTTGACCCTGGTACTGTACGACTATTCTTATTGTTTCTGTTTGTTCCCTGTTTGTGTATTGCTCCCTCCGATAAGTAGCATAGGGATCGTCGACCAGTTGTGTGGTCACTGCCTAGGGTGACTATGCAAATAGGCAGGGATAGTGGGTCTGGGAAGTTTTAGGGCTACACTGTCCCTGTTTGAGTGCATGCTACTTGTCCATAATACCCTTACAAGTTCACAATTCCCTATTTTAGGGGAAACTTTAATTCTTTAGGATGAGATGAGCAACAATAATATAATAATAATAATAATAGTAATACGCAAACAAAAACCAGATTGACTTCCTATTAGCCACAGATTGCATTATTTATCACTTCAGCTCAAGACCTTTCTGTGTTGAGAGATAAAGAGCTCTCTAGCCCCATCAAGTTCCTGGAATGGACTATGAAAGTCAACAAGATTTGTAAATTAAATGAATAGATTTCACAAAAAATACCTCAAACTTTGGTCCTCCTGGACAAAGGCTCAACCCAAAAACAAATTGGTTACTCTCCTTCAAACAAGTGGTAAAACTGATGCTACTGTAGTTATTCTGCATCTTATGTTCAGTACTGTACAAAGGTTTTAGGCATGTGTGGGGAAAAAATGCTGCAAAGCAAAGACTGCTTTCAAAAATGGAAAGCATTAATAGTTTTTTTTTTATCAATTAACAAAGTGCAAAGTGTAATAAACAATAGAGCACTCTGAGGCTTTGACCCATTGAGGCACATATATCACAAAACCTCTAAAGATGCTAACCAACAATAGATTTTTTTTTTCAGGCGAGCTTGTGGAATCAGATCAAACAGGCTAACTTTCCACCTCCTACACATCAATAAGCCTTGGAGTCCATGACCCATCACAGATTCAAGGGTTGTCCAAAGGTTGTTCCAAAAATTCTGGAGAACTAAACAAATATCTTTTGTGTTTGTAGACTTGCTCAAATCCTTCTGTCTCCTCATGTAATCCCAGATAGACTCCATGATGTTTGCCAAAGGCCTGGAGAGCAGTAGAATAATGAGTCTGCTGGCATAAGTAAAGCATGGTGAAGTTCCCTTGCAAGGTTTGGGGCTGCATTTCATGAAACGGAGTAGGAGATTTGGTCTTAGTACGTACTAACCGCTTCATACAGGAAAAAACATGCAGCATCTACTGTTTGGGTGATGCTCTGAACCACTTATCTAGACATCATAATTTGGTCCTTGGCAAAATTTCTCAGATACTTATACTTGCCCATTTTTCCGCTTCCACTCATCAACTTCAAGAAGTAGTTATTTAATGTTTTAATGTTATGGCTGTATAGCCCAAAATAATGTAAAGTAGTTAAACCTGGTAATCTACTTCTTCTCCAACTCCTCCACTATACCTCCTCATAGCTGTCTGACTGTCCTGCATCACACAATGGTTTACTAGGATGGTATCTGGGTGATTCTTCCTTCATTGCTTAGAGCTATCTGTTATACCATATGGCCTAAATCATCAGCTTTTCTTTGGCTCTAAGGCTTGCTGGGACATTTCCAAGAATACCTTGCTGCCAATGGATCCGGTGTTTAAATGTATTTTTTATGTGTTCTCAAGGGCCAGTCTTCTGACATGTTAGAGATGTCTTCTTTTTTCTGATTCAGTAATATGAGAGTGTTATATAAATGGATGCATGATAAATTAGAATGAATGCTATTGAAAAAAATGACTACAAGTAGTGTCTAGACAAAGTCCTATTGTAATATGGGGGCTTTTGTTTAAATTTTAAGGTATATCAATAAAAATACAAATACAAAAATACAATAAAACCTTGTTTTTCTTAAAGGGGTTGTCTACAAAAAAAAGGCATTTATCATGAAAAAAAAGTTAATGTATTGTGATTTCCATATTGCCTCCTTTGCTGGCTTAATAATTTTTCAATCACATTACACCCTGCTTGTATCCAGGGTTACAACCACCACGCAATCCATCAGCGGTGGCCGTGCTTGTGCACTATAGGATAAAGCTCCAGCCTATGTCAGCTCCCATGGTCCCAACCACCAGAGAGGCCAGCGCTTCTTCCTATACAGTTTGCAAGAAAAAGTATGTGAACCCTTTGGAATGATATGGATTTCTGCACAAATTGGTCATAAAATGTGATCTGATCTTCATCTAAGTCACAACAATAGACAATCACAGTCTGCTTAAACTAATAACACACAAATAATTAAATGTTACCATGTTTTTATTGAACACACCATGTAAACATTCACAGTGCAGGTGAAAAAAGTATGTGACCCCCTAGACTAATGACATCTCTAAAAGCTAATTGGAGGGAGGTGTCAGCCAACTGGATTCCAATCAATGAGATGAGATTGGAGGTGTTGGTTACAGCTGCCCTGCCCTATAAAAAACACACACCAGTTCTGGGTTTGCTTTTCACAAGAAGCATTGCCTGATGTGAATGATGCCTCGCACAAAAGAGCTCTCAGAAGACCTATGATTAAGAATTGTTGACTTGCATAAAGCTGGAAAGGGTTATAAAAGTATCTCCAAAAGCCTTGCTGTTCATCAGTCCACGGTAAGACAAATTGTCTATAGATGGAGAAAGTTCAGCACTGCTGCTACTCTCCCAAGGAGTGGTCGTCCTGTAAAGATGACTGCCAGAGCACAGCGCAGACTGCTCAATGAGGTGAAGAAGAATCCTAGAGTGTCAGCTAAAGACTTACAAAAGTCTCTGGCATATGCTAACATCCCTGTTAGCGAATCTACGATACGTAAAACCCTAAACAAGAATAGATTTTATGGGAAGATATCACAGAGGAAGCCGCTGCTGTCCAAAAAAACATTGCTGCACGTTTACAATTTGCACAGAGAGCACCTGGAGTTCCACAGCAGTACTGGCAAAATATTCTGTGGACAGATGAAACCAAAGTTGAGTTGTTTGGAAGAAACACACAACACTATGTGTGGAGAAAAAGAGGCACAGCACACCAACATCAAAACCTCATCCCAACTGTGAAGTATGGTGGTGGGGCATCATGGTTTGGGGGCTGCTTTGCTGCGTCAGGGCCTGGATGGATTGCTATCATCGAAGGGAAAATGAATTCCCAAGTTTATCAAACATTTTGCAGGAGAACTTAAGGCCATCTGTTCACCAGCTGAAGCTCAACAGAAGATGGGTGTTGCAACAGGACAACGGCCCTAAGCATAGAAGTAAATCAACAACAGGATGGCTTAAAAAGAGAGAAATACGCCTTCTGGAGTGGCCCAGTCAGAGTCCTGACCTCAACCCGATTGAGATGCCTTGTGGCATGACCTCAAGAAAGCGATTCACACCAGACATCCCAAGAATATTGCTGAACTGAAATCAGTTCTGTAAAGAGGAATGGCCAAGAATTACTCCTGACCGTTGTGCACGTCTGATTTGCAACTACAGGAAATCGTTTGGTTAAAGTTATTGTTGCCAAAGGAGGTTCAACCAGTTATTAAATTATTAAAGGGTTCACATACTTTTTACACCTGCACTGTGATTGTTTACATGGTGTGTTCAATAAAAACATGGTAACATTTAATCTTTGTGTGTTATTAGTTTAAGCAGACTGTGATTGTCTATTGTTGTGACTTAGATGAAGATCAGATCACATTTTATGACCAATTTGTGCAGAAATCCATATCATTCCAAAGGGTTCACATACTTTTTTCTTGCAACTGTAGTTTGCAAGTACGACCACCCGCTGCTGGATTGCCTGGAAACAAGCAGTGTATAATGTGATGAAGAATTAATAAATCCAGCATAGGAATAGTGATGAGCGGCAGGGGCTATATTCGAATTCACTATATTTTGCAAATATTGGTAGAATTTCGTCATATATTCGAGAATTCGAGATTATTTTCTTGATCACGAAAAATCGCAATGTAATATTCGTATAATGCGATCGAAATACAGGCGTGGGTCACTATAGCTAAATTTTTCAAGCTGCTAGAAGTTTCCTGAGACTGGAGAAAATGGTTGGCCCGGCAGAACATTACAATAGCTTTATATGCACAAAGAGTGCTTCCAATATATTCACGATTGCGAAATCAGCACTAATGATGGGGACTATTTTGGTACAATACGTGCAACTTTACATTTTAACAGGTCTGACTACTTATTAGTGATTGGTGCACGAAGTATAGTCGTAAACTTGTGACATCACAGCACTGTGTCTGTAGCATGTATGTATGGACAGCAGAACCTATCAGCTACACTATGGATGGAGTAGAGTTAACACTCCTGTTTTCTGAGATTTCTGAGTTGTGTTATCTAATCTAAGCAAACACCTTCATTGCTTTTCAATGGCTTTTGTCTCAAGATAACGCGATAAGTTAAGAAATTTGAGTTAAGAGCTGGAGTGCTAACCCTGCTCCATCTGTATATCACTATCTAACCTACACTGACTATCTGTATTATATATATATATAAACTAACTAACTAACTATATATCTAATGTAATGACTACAGGAAAGCACAGAGCACAGTAATAACACTGCTGTCTCTCTCTCTCAGATCTGCAAAATACTGCATACAAGGGCTGCTGGGGAGGTTCTTATATAGTAAGAAACATAGAAACATAGAAACATAGAATGTGTCGGCAGATAAGAACCATTTGGCCCATCTAGTCTGCCCAATATACTGAGTACTATGGATAGCCCCGGCCCTATCTTATATGAAGGATGGCCTTATGCCTATCCCATGCATGCTTAAACTCCTTCACTGTATTTGCAGCTACCACTTCTGCAGGAAGGCTATTCCATGCATCCACTACTCTCTCAGTAAAGTAATACTTCCTGATATTACTTTTAAACCTTTGCCCCTCTAATTTAAAACTATGTCCCTCTTGTAGCAGTTTTTCTTCTTTTAAATATTCTCTCCTCTTTTACCTTGTTGATTCCCTTTATGTATTTAGCAGTTTCTATCATATCCCCTCTGTCTCGTCTTTCTTCCAAGCTATACATGTTAAGGGGTAGGCAACTTTCCTATTTGTTGCTAGGGACGTTGCTAAGCTCCGACAAAGACATTGCAGCCTTCTCATTGGCCCACAAGCAAGAAGGGAGGTTACTGATGAAAAAAAAATCTAGAATATTCGAAATTACGAATATATATCACTTGTGGTCGTGGCTAATATACGAACCCGGGCAGCGTGCCCGCCTTGAACCTAACCGGCTGCGGTGTTTCCTGGAGGCCGGGTACGAGAGCAGCCTATAAGGAGGCTGCCCTATGGAGGACCCTTGAAATAAGGGGAATGGGTGGGGTGGGTCCACGACCGGACGCCTACCAGGTGAGGGAAAGAGGGGGGTTTAT
Source organism: Bufo bufo (assembly GCF_905171765.1). Taxonomy (NCBI): domain Eukaryota; kingdom Metazoa; phylum Chordata; class Amphibia; order Anura; family Bufonidae; genus Bufo; species Bufo bufo. The sequence continues at coordinate 32,311,551 of NC_053393.1, forward strand.
AAAGGCTCAAGCCCCTCCCACAAATGCAGGCTGAACTTCAGCCTTACCACTTGTGGTCGTGGCTAATATACGAACCCGGGCAGCGTGCCCGCCTTGAACCTAACCGGCTGAGGTGTGCCTGGAGCCGGGTACGAGAGCAGCCTATAAGGGGGCAAAAAGGAAACCAAGATAGTTAAATTCAAGACCATAGCGTGCGCAGCCTATTGCATTAGGGTGTGCCCCCTAAAGCACAACACAGACGCAGCGCACGCACCTGTGTATGTATGTATATATATATTATATACACATACACACTCATATATATACACAAATACACTCTGTATACATACAGACCTGCACTATCAATATAATGAAGGGAGAAGAAATCATTTTTAAACTTACCGTATTTTTCGCCCTATAAGACGCTCTATTCGCCCTATAAGGTTTTAGAGAGGGACAATAAGAAAAAAAAATTCATTACACCTCAGGTCAGACCACCAATCAGACCCCCAATGTCAATAAGACCCCAATAAGACCTCAGATCAGACCCCAATGTGAATGACCCCCAATCAGACCTCAGATAAGAGCCCCAGTGCCTCATATCAGCCCCCAGTGCCTCATATCAATCCCCATATAAAATTTTTAAAAAACCACTTTCCTGCTCCGGACGCTGCCGCTCCTCACCGCTCGCGCTCGTAATACTCTTGTACAGTATGCTGTGTGGGCACGCACAGTGTGAGGTCACAGCGCGGCCTCACACTGTTCGCAGCCTTTACAGTGGAGCGCATGAGGACCAGGAAGAGGTGAGTATAAGCGCTTCCTGGCCCTCTGGTACTAATAACTTGATTAGTATTCGCCCCATGAGATGCTGTGTTCAGCTCCCGAGAGAAGGGGGTGTGAGAGGATCAGCCAATAGCAGGGCAGCCAGCTAATACTGGCCAATCAGGCAGCCTCCTCCCTTATAACAGAGCTCTGTTATTGGAGATTTTCAGGCATCAGCTGTATTGCTCTGCTGCCTGCAGTGCCGCACATTGTAAACTTCAAGTCGGCTTGATTAGGGTGTGCCCAGGCACACCCCGTGCGCACGCCTATGTTCAAGACTTTTATTACCTCATAATACTAGAGACTGAAACGCCTGCAAAATCTCCACCTGGGGGTTAGGTATATATCTGGCGAAGCAAGACGAGCGCCACCTTCCCATCTTTTGGATGACATGAGCGGGGACCCCATGTCGGGAAGCCATGGAGGCAGCTCCAATGCGGAAGGAATGGCCGGATATAGAGACGGGGTCAAACCCTAAGCCAGCAGCAGCAGTACGGATGTGGCTGATGAACTGCGCTGCGGTGAGAGCGCCATTAAGATGCGGTAGTAGAGGGCTGTGAGGGGGAGCATCATGGATGGCACACCTGTACTGGGCACCATTCATTGCCAGACGGGAAAAACTTAACCTCCACCGGGGGACCTGTTTGGCTTGTTTTGGTGGAATTTAATTTCAACGTGTAATGGTCTTGGTTCCGCACCAGCTGTTCTTTGTGCAGACTGCAACGCCCTGCCGCACTGCAAGTGAATTCTCCTGGCCTAAGGAACCCGTAGAAGCCCAAATACATAGCAGCTTTAACGACCAAGCTGGAGAAGGGCCCAAAAGGAGCACCATCCAGGGCTAAAGACAACCTCCGGAACATCTCCCCAGTGACGCCCTGTCTACGAGACGGGGGATTGGTCCTACCCTTCTGGACCCCTCGCAAGGTGGCCCTGACCGCGTGCGCAGAAAAAATGGAGCTCCCCCCTGGGTTGTGGAGCATGGCGTGGTGTTGGACGCCCGCCAGGTATAATTTAATGGTGTTGTACGAGAGATGCAAATGGTGATGACAATGGGCAATGAAGGCCATGATGTATGGAATGTCCGCCAGGCCACCCTGCGGGTGCAGATTCGAAAACTCCTGGTAGGTTCTTAAGCCTGAAAGATAGTTCCTGGCCGTATTGGGGGCGAGGGACTGCTGCGCCAGGTCTCTTGCCGAAGAGACGAGCGTACTTAGCCCATTGTCAGGGAACTGAATGCCGGGGTGGGACATCTGAGTGGATCGGCTTCCGGCATGACCTGAAAAAAGAGGGTGAAATTAAACCGCGATAGTGCGTCCGCTGCCACGTTTTGCTGACCCGGAATGTGCCTGCAATTTACATGGAAGTTGTGTGACAGGGCCAGCCATACCAGCTGGCGCAATAGAGCCATGATTTTGGGGGGACTTGGCCCTGCCCTTGGCTAAGATGGTCGACTAGGGCCTGATTGTCCGTGACGAACATCACCGCAAGTTAGCCCAGAGATGACCCCATGCCTGAGCAGCTGCGACAATGGGGTACAATTCCAACAGGGAGGAGGTGCGGATGGACTCGGCATCCTCTAGGACGGACCTGGGCCAATGGTCAACCAGCCAACGGGGACCCCAAATGGCCGCGTAACCACAGGATGCAGCGGCATCTGAAAAGATAGTCGGGCAGGAGGGTGACCATGGAGAGACGAAGAAGGAGACGCGTTCCACCGGGACAGGAACAACTCCCACATGGCCAGGTCTGCCACCGCCTGGCCGTCCAAATGGATGATGCTGTCCTGCTCGGGTGCTGAGGGAAGAAGCTGAAGCAGCCTCGACACGAACGTCCTTCCCTGGGGCATGATCCTAGTGGCGAAATTGAGCCGTCCCAGAAGAGATTGTAACTCAACTCTAGTGAGGTACCCAGAGGAGGCCGCCTGGGAAATGACCTCTCGACACTGAGCGAGTTTCTCTTCCGGGAGGCTGGCCTGCAGTTTGACAGAATCCAGGATGATGCCCAGGAACGAGACCCTCGTGGCGGGACCCTCCGTCCTGGACTCCGGGACCGGAACAGCCAGACTGACGAACATCTCCAGGAGGACGGCGAGAATGCCAGACCCGCCCTGAGGGTCTTCCACAACCAGAAAGTCATCCAGGAAGTGCGCTTTGAATAACCAGGGGCTACTTTTGGATCCGAACGTAAGTCTGTTGGCAAAATAATACTGGCCGGCCCACTCGATGCCATAGAACTGCTACAACTGAGGTTGGATGGGAAGGAGCTTGAACGCATCGGCAATGTCCACCTTTGCCAACCAAGCGCCCCTGTCATACAACATGATGGCTTGAATTGCGTCGTCTACGGATGGAATCAGGTAATTAAGGCTGGAAATTGCAGATACGTGAGTGGCGGACAGGTCATAAATCAACCTTTTTTTATTGGTGTTTTTTTGGACACTAGGCCGATAGGGTTGATGCGCCATGATGCAAAGGGGATGAGTGGGGAAAGGGCCTATGAGGAAACCTTTCTCCACCTCAGACTGGAGCAACTCGCTAGTCGCTGGAGGGTCCAGGGTGGCTGACAGCAGATTGCTGCCTTCCCAGGGAACCTGTGGCAGTGTAATGAGCCCTGTGTGGAACCCCTGCTGGAAGCCTGCCAACAGAAACGCCACGAAGTTCCGATCGTGGTGATCCTGAAGGAGAGCCACCAAGAGGTCCACGTTGATGTCGGCTAGTCAGGATCCCTTAGCTGCTTTTTTGGGACAGGCGGACCGTGGATGGGCTCTGAAGCACAGGGAGCACACGTGGAGTGATCTGCAGCTGGCATAGGAGCAGCCTCCTGAGTTAAAATGATTGCAGACCTGACTTCTTCCCAAGTGTGCGCTATTTGGGCACCATTCAGATGAGTGAAAAATGGACTGGCACGTTGCGCAGTTGGGTGCCCTGAGGCCAGCGAAGTGACGACAGAAGAGCTCTGTGTCAATTAAGGACCAGCTGGTAACATATTGGAACTGCGCCAAAGCTGCAGCCGCCTTAGCCGAGAAGGAACGATGGTAGTCGTAGAAGGCTGGACCACCATACTTGTGACCCAGGTCAGTGACCAGGTACAAGTAGCTGTCCAGCTCTTCCCTCCTTTCCGGCTGTGCGGTGCAGATAACGTCTCTGAAGAGGCTAAACGCCAAGACGAACTCTGGAATAGTCAATTTGCGATTAAGCCGTGAGTCCTTGGCCCTGAGGACCACAGACACATCCCCACAATTGATAACCCTGTTCTCAGGCACATCTTGAGCGGCAATGAGGATCGACGCCAGATTAACGTCCTTCCCTGCCAGAATGTCCCTCTTGAGGTTGTCAGGAATGAAGTGTGAGGGGGACACCTGGGGAATGGGCCTGGGCGTACCTGGTGCCAGCCAGCCCAATGTGGACGGTGCGATCAGCGGGACGGGTGCCTGGGGTGCCATGGGTGGCCAGGATTCAAGCTCTGATACCCTCGCCCGGACATCAGCTACCGAGTCGACCAAGAGTTTAGGGTAGACTGCAGCTGCACCAGTGATAACTGGATGGAAGACGTGTCTGGCTGCACCGCTGGAGTTGGTCATGAGCAGTTTGTACAGCTCTGCCTTCCTGGTGGTGGCCGGGTGCGGGATGCCTCTCCGGTTCAGCTCTGCTAACAACTTTGGTATGGTCCAACTCCTAAGGGATGATGGACCCGCCTGGCCTGACATGACTGACCCGGAGACAGATAGGCTGTCATCCATATCCGAAGCTCGAGACATAGTAGAGCTGTTAAAACAAAAGGGGTGTGACAGATAAAGGAAAAAAAAAAAAACGAGAAGGTGATGAAGGAACGGGATTGAAGAGGTGCAAGATGGAGAAAACACGTACCGGAATGAGAACCCGTAACACAGACTAGCAGAACCTGACCTAGCCGGACAGATGAAGAGACCAATTAAAACGTGAACATAGACCCGATAGGTACACTGACGGAGTCAGTGTGAACTTACCTGTATAGGACCGATAGGAGGCGTACCACCAAGACGAGACATGCCTGGGCGTGACCAGGTACGAGAAAGTGCGAACGAAGCAGGGCGAATCCTGCACAGGATGGCCACCTTGGCGGTTATAATGGTACATATATAAAAAAAAAAAATTTTTTTTTTTTTTTCACATGCTGAGCCCATACGCCAGTGTAAGTGAAACTTGGACCTGAGCATCGCCCCAAGAACGCTATGTTGGATGTTTTGACAGTATTTTAAAGGACATCTGGAAGCGAAATTGCCAGGTTGCGGTGATACGTATGAACGGAATGATGGGCACGCTGTGTGTCCCTGTAGCCTATGCGTGCCAGCCTGGAACGCATCTCGGCTCCGCGCGCATGCCCAGCCACTTTGGGTGTAGCGCTGCTCACAGGGGCGACTCGGCGGAAGTTGGATTACAGAGCTGGTGCGTTCCAAGCTGGAACGCAAGTTGTTTCTGGCTTAAGCAATTCCCCAGGCCGTTTTGCCTAAATTATTGTGCCAAGCCAAGATGGTGCTAGAATTTGTGATGGCAGGGTTTTGCAGGCAGGGTGAGGAGCCGCCTGCGCCCCACAGTGGAACGCATGCCGCTCCCCCCCATTTAGCGCCAGCCTGGGAGATCATGCGCGTGCGTTCCATGCTGGAACGCACGCAGCCGCCGCAGCCATGGCGACCGGCAAGGGGGATGGCCCAACAAGCTGGCAGCATCGGGTGGCCCGTGCGCTCCGTACCGGAACGCACGCCGCAGAGTGCCATCCCAATGCTCCCTCAGGAGAGTGCTACCGATGAGCGGGCCGCGTGCGTTCCATGACGAAACGCATGCGGCCGCAGCGCCGTTCGTGCCATGAAGGACGCCAGATTCGCCGGCCCTGGGAACCGGAAGTGCGTGCGCTCCACGCTGGACCGCACCCGCCGCCTGAAAAGAAGTGCGCCTGTCGGCAGGACCGCCGCTGTCCCTGCTCGATACGAACAAACACTTACCCACTCGCTGCGGGGCTGTAGCGTGAGGCGGCCGGCGGAACGAAGTACAAGCACACGTCCAACGTCCAAACGAAATCCACACCCGGAACGCCTACCAGGTGAGGGAAAGAGGGGGTTTATAAAGGCTGAAGCCCCTCCCACAAATGCAGGCTGAACTTCAGCCTTACCAACTATATTCTAAATATTCTCAAATTTTCGAAGTGCCGAAATTCATGAATAATATTAGCTATTCGAATATTTGTGCCCAACACTACAAAGGAAGCAAGATGGACAATCACAATACATTAACCTCCTAACAGTCACGTTAAAATTGAAAAAAACCCTCACAAAAATGTTACTTTTTTATTGGAGTACAATTTAGGGGACACAATTGCATTTTTAACCCCTTAGTGACATAATTAATTTTAGCCTTAAGGACCAAAAATATTTCCCCCCTTTGTGTTCGAGTAGTCATTACTTTTCAATTTTTTCTTACATTTTTTATTTTTTAGTTTTGCGGGATCAATTGAAGGTTTTTTTAGGAACCATTTTGGGATATATATATATATATATATATATATATATATATATATATACATATCTAAATAAATGATCACAGCTGCCGCCTAAGTAGGGGAAATAAACCCGCACAATGTCAGACTATGTGTGGGCTGCGTCACTGCAGGGTTCCAATATGGGGTTAATTGCCAAAACACCCCAATAAGTAGGGAAAACCTAATAATAATAGAGGCTTCCGTAGCTTTGGGTGTGACGTCACACGAAAGGTTCCAGGACAACGAGTAAACAACCGCTTCCCTGTGCGCGCGAGAGCTACCGGCCAGAGTTACACGTGTGCCACGAGGTGAGCAGAAGATAGTACTGGAGAGACACCAACAGGAGAATTGTAACAAGTGGCGAACAAATCCAGCTATAGCAACACACGCCCCTCTTAGTGCGCATACCAGTAAGTGTCCGTTGGCTATTTCTATACACACTTTGTATCTGACTGTACCGGATTATCATTTGCCAAAGACTATTGATACATCTAACTATCTTTGATACTGCAATACATGATCTTAGGAGTTAGTATATACAGTTGCAAGAAAAAGTATGTGAACCCTTTGGAATGATATGGATTTCTGCAGAAATTGGTCATAAAATGTGATCTGATCTTCATCTAAGTCACAACAATAGACAATCACAGTCTGCTTAAACTAATAACACACAAAGAATTAAATGTTACCATGTTTTTATTGAACACACCATGTAAACATTCACAGTGGCGGTGGAAAAGGTATGTGAACCCTTGGATTTAATAACTGGTTGAACCTCCTTTGGCAGCAATAACGTCAACCAAACGTTTCCTGTAGTTGCAGATCAGACGTGCACAACGGTCAGGAGTAATTCTTCACCTTTCCTCTTTACAGAACTGTTTCAGTTCAGCAATATTCTTGGGATGTCTGGTGTGAATCGCTTTCTTGAGGTCATGCTACAGCATCTCAATCAGATTGAGGTCAGGACTCTGACTGGACCACTCTAGAAGGCGTATCTTCTTCTGTTTAAGCCATTCAGTTGTTAATTTACTTTTATGCTTTGGGTCGTTGTCCTGTTGCAACACCCATCTTATGTTGAGCTTCAGCTGGTGAACAGATGGCCTTAAGTTCTCCTGCAAAATGTCTTGATAAACTTGGGATTTCATTTTTCCTTCGATGATAGCAATCCATCCAGGCCCTGACGCAGCAAAGTAGCCCCAAACCATGATGACCCCACCACCATACTTCACAGTTGGGATGAGGTTTTTTATGTTGGTGTGCTGTGCCTCTTTTTCTCCACATATAGTGTTGTGTGTTTCTTCCAAACAACTCAACTTTGGTTTCATCTGTCCACAGAATATTTTGCCAGTACTGCTGTGGAACATCCAGGTGCTCTTGTGCAAACTGTAAACATGCAGCAATGTTTTTTTGGGACAGCAGTGGCTTCCCCTGTGGTATACTCCCATTAAATCCATTCTTGTTTAGTGTTTTACGTATGGTAGATTCGCTAACAAGGATGTTAGCATATGCCAGAGACTTTTGTAAGTCTTTAGCTGACACTCTAGGATTCTTCTTGACCTCATTGAGCAGTCTGATCTGTGCTCTTGCAGTCATCTTTACAGGATGGCCACTCCTAGGGAGAGTAGCAGCAGTGCTGAAATTTCTCCATTTATAGACAATTTGTCTTACCGTGGACTGATGAACAGCAAGGCTTTTCGAGATACTTTTATAACCCTTTATGCAAGTCAACGATTCTAAATCGTAGGTCTTCTGAGAGCTCTTTTGTGCAAGGCATCATTCACATCAGGCAATGCTTCTTGTGAAAAGCAAACCCAGAACTGGTGTGTATTTTTTATAGGGCAGGGCAGCTGTAACCAACACCTCCAATCTCATCTCATTGATTGGACTCCAGTTGGCTGACACTTCACTCCAATTATCTCTTGGAGATGTCATTAGTCTAGGGGTTCACATACTTTTTACACCTGCACTGTGAATGTTTACATGGTGTGTTCAATAAAAACATGGTAACATTTAATTCTTTGTGTGTAATTAGTTTAAGCAGACTGTGATTGTCTATTGTTGTGACTTAGATGAAGATCAGATTACATTTTATGACCAATTTGTGCAGAAATCTATATCATTCCAAAGGATTCACATATTTTTTCTTGCAACTGTATATTCAGTCAATATTGGGCATTTAAATAAACTCTATTTATTGCGGTATCATCCTATTTCAAAAGCGATATATATATATATTGTTTTAAATAACTTTTATTATTTTATTTTTAGGGGAAAGATAAAAAAGCAAATTTTACTTTCTTAACAATTTTTTTTATGAGGTTCACTGTGTGGTAAAAATAACATCATTTTATTATGTGGGTCTGTACATTGATGATAATGCCATGTTTCTATATATTTTTATTTTACTATTTTTTCTCTCCTCCTGAAGCCCTGCAGCTGCTCCCTCATTCTCCTCAGACTAACAGACTAACAGTAAGGGACGGGGGGGGGGGGGGGGGGGGGGGGGGGGGGGGGGGGGGGGGGGGGGGGGGGGGGGGGGGGGGGGGTTACTTTAGCTGCTCGTATCTCTGGGTTGGTACCAGCTAGAGATATGGACTTTGTTTAAGCCATTTGCTGAAGTGAGACAACCCCTTTAAGATGCAGTCTAGTAGAACAGGTTCTCTAACTGTTCAAACAGCAATATCATTTTATTTAGCATACATGAAAGGGACACTTTTGGCTACATTTGGCAACTAGTTTGGAAAATACTCTGTTTTTTCTATGATGAAGGTCAGCACTTGGCAAACAGGCAATTATTCACCATAGGATTTGGATAGTTGGATGGGCAATGGTGTTGGGGGTCCGTTTGGAAGAAGATTGACCTGGGATATGGGTTGGGCCACAGGCCAACTGATTATGTCCAAGATTTTGACATCAGTAACCATGGTTCCAGTTGTTTTTTGGTAGAAGGGTTGTCATGGGCAGGGTCATCAGTGATGCACAGTGATGCCATTAGAGAACACAGAGGTGCCAGGACATTGCATTGCATTCTCTGGGCAGGAAAAAGGACTTTATACCAATGGTTAGTTAGTGTCAGAACTTCTGTTGAGCTTATGTCTGTCTTCTTTTCACAGGTCCCACAGTTCCCCTTGGGTAGTTAGGTCCCCTGGTGTGTGACGAAAAAGAGACACTTATATGGAGGTGCATGGTAGGTTAATGTCAAAACAGATTGGAGCAAGGTTCTCTGGGTCTAGGAAAAATCTAGACAGTCGAGGGAGTAAGTGCCAGGTTGTGAAGGGATTTTTGCAAAGTAAGCCCATAATCAAGTAGGAAGAGAGACAGAGTAGTAGATAAGTGCTATTGGATTGACTGCATTACTGATCCAGTGCAGATAGAAGAGAAAGCCCCTGTTAGTGTGAACCTAGGCCCAATTTAGAACCGCCACTGGCTTAGCCAACACTTATTATTCTGGTGTGGTTAATTTATTAGGATGATGAAATAAGCTGTTACCAGAGGAACCTGTAACATGGATTCTGAGCCCCAGTGAATTTCTATAACTACTTTGCTAGTAAAATTTGTTGAACTGACCATTGCATCTAATATACTGTGACTCAAATTAAGTTGTCAACCATCAGGAGTTTGTACCTCCATTTGAAACGGTGAAGATAGCCTATACACTCCCAAAGGATGCTTCTAATTTATGACGAGCTGCATGCCTTCAGCAGTCTGTGGCCTAGATTGAAATCTACTCTAGCCCCTAACTGGAGAAGATTTGAATCATCATATACACCCGGAAACGGGTGTAAATGTTGATGACTCTGCCTGTAGCGTCGTCCCAACCAGCTACTCTCCTGCCCTAGTGCCCATTATGGTATTAAAAAGTTGTGTGTGCGGCTCTGGTATTGCCAGTGCTATGTGCAGAATACATGCAGGGGGCTGCACAACAGGAAGTCTGTGTGAAGGAGCTTCAGCCAATAGCTGCAAAGAAGGAAGTGATGTCAGAGAAGGGGAAGTCATATTGGCAACTTCTGGTGCACCGCCCAGTAACAATCAGCAGTTGTTGTTGACTGTGGTGCTAAAGATCTACAGTGTAAGGAGCAAACACGTGTTGGAATAATTTGGCCTTGGTATGTTGCGGGACCCTATTAGATCCATATTACAGTACTACAGTATATGCCTCCCTCCTCTTTACAGAAGTCTATCTGCATAGTAATGTAACAACCTTATTATGATGTTGGCCCGGAGCAATTATTAAAAATCATAATATTTTACAGTGAAAAATATTCAGCAGTTGATATCAATTCGTAAATGTTGTAATGCCAAACAAAAAGGTGCATTGTCGGTGGAAATTAAGTTGATTTACCTCTGCAGTCCCAGGGTAAGATAAAATACTATGCCCTTGCTGACAGGAACGTGTTAATCTGTTCAATCCCAGTGAATGTTTGCTCATCAGTAAAAAGCCATATCCATAAATTTAGGTATATGAAAGTGACACTTGAGTGAAGCCACATACTAAATTGCAAACTCGTTGAATAATTTAGTGAATGCAGACATAATATTTAATAGCACCATTAGAATGTGTTTGCAGACGTTAGAACCTAAGTAGAATGGACACATTAGGCTTCTTGTAAGCACATTGTTTTTGTTCTTTGGTACATTTTATTGTACCTGAGAACTTACATTAGATATTATTGTCCACCATGCAGATATTTATATTTGTGTCAGATGTATCCAAGGAAAAAGGAACCCAGAACTTGTGCTATAAAATGCTGAAAACTTTTCATAGTCTTGTAGACAAGCCTAGTGCAGCTTTAAGCTAATGCAGACCCTTACCAACAATGTGTCATTTATAGTACTGTTGTGTTCCTAGGTGGCACAGGGTCCCTTTGGATTCCCCCAGGGATAAGGGTTTAGTGTGCAACTGCTAACTGTGAACCCCTATAACTATTCCACTGCCTGAGATTACTCACAGTGTCAAACATGAACTAGAGTAATGTACGCTCCCAGTATCAGTAGCTTCAGATAAAGCTATTACCAAAATTTGTAGAAGAGCCTGAGGTAGTGACTTGTGTTTGCACTTAGAGATGCGTCTACCCTTAACTTTTGCCAACTTTAGACTTCAATTTTTACAATACAAATTCAATACAATAAAATATCACAAGATGCAAACAAAACTCTTTATTTGACAGGTTGCAAATCACACCATAACCACTGGATGACTCCCCATAGACACATATAGCGTAAGCAACTCCCAACAGAGCATCACAAAATCATGTTTTTCTAAGCGGGTCAACTCATCCTGAGATATGTGAAGCCAAGAGGGGATGTATGGCAGAACACATACAATATGTACATTATGTCTAGCTTAGGTAGAGTTATTTTTTTTTTTAAAGTTGATCAGCTCATCTTGAGAAATGATGAACTAAGATGAGAGGTAAGGCAGGACACCCCTGGATATCATGTACAGCTTGAATCTGCCTCTGAGTTTTGCTTCCTAAAAAAATACTTTTGACACTTACTACTTGAGTATCTTTAATCTATGTGCCTGTCTTGGGCCCTTTGTTTCTGATATTCCTGATAAAATCCTGTCCCTGCCTATTTTTCCATTTCTGCCTCATTCTCACCTCTCTCTTATCTGAGCTTCTTCCTTGTGGCGTTTCTCCTGCTGACTTCTGATATTGACCATGGGTGCCATTCATTCTAATGATATGCCTCCAATGTCTGAGATGAGACAACCCCTTTAACTTTATCTTCTGCATCTTGTAGTGTAGTTTCCAACTAACTTAGTGGTGCAGCAAAGAACAGCAAAGACCATAGCTTTATGAGAAGGGTTCTCAATGCAGTACTTTATGCTTCACATTACCCTGCATCAAGCCAATCATGGTATGGAGTAGTGTTCATAAAGCATGCTCGGCCAAACACCAGTTCGGCTCGAGCATCGAGATGCTCGGCACATTGCAGTGTTCGGCCGAATACCGCGTGTGCTCGAGCGCAATGCTCGAGTCTCCTCCCCCCACGTTTGTTGGATGCTACCCAGCCAATAAACGTGCAGGTAAGTACTGCCACTCACTGTAATGCCGTAGCCATGTAGGTTACTGGCATTACAGTGATTGACTGGCCCGGAACGCGTCATCGGGTGCTATAAAGCACCCGATGACACATGGTTCGGCCAGTCAGGGAGAGCTGTGCTGTAGAAGGGACAGATAGTGTAGGGAATTGAATTATATTTTTTGGTTAGGCAGGATTGGTGTTAGAGACTATTGTTGTGTCTGGCAGCAATATATATTTTTAGCGCAACAAGCGCTAAATAGCTTGCAATTGTTTGCCCACTGAAGACAGCGACATTATCTGCGCTACATATCCTGTGTAACGTGTGCACAGCCTAAAAATATCTGTGACATCCAGTGTCCTTTTTTCGTAGACGCTGCGGACAGTGACATTATCTGCGCTACATCTCCTGTATAAAGTTTGCGCATACCTAAAAATATCTGTGACATCCAGTGTACTTTTCTGTAGATGCTTGTCATGGTCTTACCTTCTTGCTGTTCTCCTTCGTTTGACATGTGCTGGCGGCCATCTTGGTTTCTGGGTTTCTTGTAGCCTCCCACCCTGCGGCTCCTCCTTCCCACTGGGAGGAGCTGATGCCTAGCTCATATATATAGGAGGTCTATGGCTTCAGTTCCTTGCTTGGTCCTCCTGTGTTCACATGCTTCTAGACTGCTGCTGCTTCTGGTTCCTGATCCTGGTTTCGTCCGACTACCCTGCTGGTTCCGATCCTGGTTTCGTCCGACTACCCTGCTGGTTCCTGATCCTGGCTTCGTCTGACTACCCTGCTGGTTCCTGATCCTGGCTTCGTCTGACTACCCTTCTGGTTCCTGACCTCTGGCTTCGCAAAGACTCTGCTTCGGTTCGCCATCCGTTTGGACTTTTGCTTACAGCTTTATTTTCAATAAAGCCTTCTTATTTTCACTTATCCTTGTTGTACGTCTGGTTCATGGTTCCGTGACATTAGGACCAAGCCATGAATTCTGACGGTACAGGGCCATCTCGCTACCCACGCTGGTTTGCCAGACTTGATCAGCAGGATCACCTGTTGGGTCGGTTCGCTGTGGCGTTGCAAACCCTGCTTGAACGCACGGCTCAATTTCGCTCCTCGTTGCCGATGGGTCGGTTGTCGCTCCTGGGCCCCGCTCCTACTGCCGCTCCGGTTTGTTGCGCAGAGTCTACCCCGACACCTGTTGTTGCACCTGCGGTGTTTCGGGGTATGATCGGTTCTGCCCTCTTCCACAGCGCTTTGGGGGAGAGCCAACTCAGTGCCGAGGTTTCCTTAACCAGGTGGGCATTTATTTCGAGTTGCTGCCACATGCCTTTCCCACTGAGAGATCAAGGTGGGCTTCTTGATCTCGCTGCTCTCGGACAAGGCCTTGGCCTGGGCCAGCCCTTTATAGGAGAACAACATCCTGTGGTTGCCGAGTTTTCCGGTTTTGTTGCTTCTCTTCGGAGGTATTCGATGTGCCGGCTCGTGCTGCTCTGCTGCGAAGCTCCTTATGTCCATCAGACAGGGTTCACGATCCGTAGCTGAATACGCCATTGAGTTTCGTACCCTGGCAGCAGAGGTGGGCTGGAATAATGAGGCTCTGGTCGCTGCTTTCTCTCATGGTCTCTCGGATGACTTGAAGGATGAGGTTGCAGCTAAGGACCTACCAGTGGAGCTCGAGTCTCTTATTTCTTTCCTGATTTTGATTGACACCAGACTCAGGGAGAGACCTTCCTTTAAGGAGAGCCTGCGGAGGTTTTCTAACAGATTGGCGCCTACGTTTGCTGTCCCACTCGTGCCTCCCTCTCCTCCCACGCCTCCTGGGGATGACTTGTCTGGGGGTGAACCCATGCAGCTGGGGTTTGCTCGCCTGTCCGAGGGGGAGAGGGTACTCCGGAGACGCGAGGGCCGATGCATGTACTGTGGTCTCGGTGGGCATTTTCGGTTGGCATGTCCGAACCTTCCGGGAAACGCTCGCACCTGAGATCCTGTCGGGGGCAGATCTTGGGTGGAGTCTCCTCGTCCCCGGTTTCCCGTGTTGACAAACCACTGATCACTGTTGTCCTCTCCTGGGTCGGGGGCTCGGTGACGACCCAGGCGTTGTGGACTCTGGTGCTGGTGGTTTGTTCATTGATAATGTGTTCGCTGCCGCCAATTCCATTCCTCTGCAGGCTCGAGGTTCCCCACTGGCTCTTGAGGCGATAGACGGCAGACCCCTTCTGCCGCCACACGTGACTCATGAGACCCTTCCAGTGGGGATAGCCATTGGTGCCGTTCACAGAGAGTCGGTCTGCCTCCAGGTTATTTCGTCTCCACACTACTCGGTGGTCTTGGGGTACCCCTGGCTCCGGAAGCAAAATCCGACTTTCGATTGGAGATCGGCCGAGATCCTCTCGTGGTCACCGCAGTGTGGGGCTAGTTGCATCCATGGGTCTGTCAAGTTGCTGTGTACTTCCTCGGACTCTCTGTTGCCTCCTGAATACGAGGAGTACCGGGATGTATTCGATAAGGTGCGCGCGGTTGCCCTACCTCCGCACCGCCCATTACGATTGTGCCATAGAGTTACAATCTGGGTGCCGTTCCTCCTCGTGGCAAAGTCTATCCACTGTCGGTAGCGGAGAATGAGGCCATGGAGGAGTACGTGAGGGAGGCGCTTTCACGCGGACACATTCGCAAATCCTCGTCCCCGGCAGGGGCTGAATTTTTCTTTGTGAAAAAGAAGGGCGGTGAGTTGAGGCCTTGCATCGATTACAGGGGTCTCAATCGCATCATGATCAAGAACGCTTACCCGATACCCTTGATTTCCGAGCTGTTCGATCGCCTTAAATGGGCCACGGTCTTTACCAAACTCGACCTGAGGGCGGCATATAACCTGGTAAGGATCAAGGCGGGCGATGAGTGGAAGACCGCGTTTAACACCAGGACCGGTCATTATGAATCCTTGGTTATGCCCTTTGGGTTGTGCAATGCGCCCGCAGTCTTTCAGGAATTCATCAACGATGTTTTCCGTGACCTGTTGCAGCAGTGTGTGGTGGTCTATTTGGATGACATCTTGGTATATTCTGAATACATGGAGGCCCACATTCTGGATGTCAGACGAGTGTTGCAACGGTTACGAGAGAACAAGCTGTTCGGTAAGCTTGAGAAATGCGAATTTCACCGATCCCAGGTAACCTTCTTAGGTTACATCATTTCCGCTGAGGGGTTCTCCATGGATCCTGAGAAGGTTTCGGCTGTCTTACAGTGGCCCCAGCCCAGTGGTCTTCGTTCCCTGCAGCGCTTTTTGGGCTTCGCCAATTATTATCGGAAGTTCATCAGGGACTTTTCCATGCTAGCCAAGCCTCTCACGGATCTGACCAGGAAGGGCAGTAATTCCCAGGTCTGGCCGCTCGAGGCCATCCGAGCTTTTGAGGCTCTAAAGTCCGCCTTTGTGTCGGCTCCGATTCTGTCGCATCCCAACCCTGGGTTGCCCTTTGTCTTCGAGGTGGACGCGTCTGAGACGGGAGTAGGCGCCCTTCTGTCTCAGCGTAGAACACCAGAGGGTCCTCTGCTTCCTTGTGGGTTTTACTCCCGGAAACTGTCTTCCGCGGAGTGCAACTATCAGATTGGTGACAGGGAGTTATTGGCCATCGTGCAGGCCCTTAAAGAATGGAGGCACTTGCTCGAGGGTTCGGTGGTTCCGGTCCTCATCCTGACGGACCACAAGAATCTGACCTACCTTTCTGAGGCCAAGAGATTGACACCACGTCAGGCCAGATGGCTCTGTTCTTGTCACGTTTTAATTACGTGTCTCCTACCTACCCGGTTTCCAAGAACATCAGGGCGGATGCCTTATCACGGCAGTACTCCGAGCTGTCCAGGGAGGAGTCGATTCCGACTTCGGTCATACCTCCGAATCAGATCTTGGCCGCCATTCGCACCAGCCTGACCTCTCCCCTGGGTGAGCAGATTTGGCGGCTCAATCTGGTGCTCCCTCTGGGAGACCCAACGGCAGATGTTTTGTGCCTGAGGAGTTGCGCACTCGGTTTGTTGCGAACCTACCATAACTCCAAGACCGCGGGCATCCTGGAAAGAATCAGCTGTCCTGGGCTGTTCACGTCTGTTCTGGTGGCCTTCCCTACGTTCCGACATCGCCGCATATGTAGCGGCATGCTCCGTTTGTGCCCAGAGTAAGTCCCCTCGGCACCTTCCGTTGGGCCTTCTGCAACCCATAGCCACCGGGGAGCGCCCATGGTCACACCTGGGGATGGATTTCATTGTGGACCTCCCTGCATCCCGAGGCCATACGTCATTCTCATGATTGTGGATCGGCTTTTCCAAAATGTGCCACTGTGTTCCTCTCAAGAAGTTACCCTCTGCACAAGAGTTGGCCACGATTTTTGCCAGGGAGGTCTTCCGGTTGCACGGTTTGCCCAAGGAGATTGTGTCGGATCGGGGAGTCAGTTTGTGTCCAGGTTCTGGCGCGCCTTTTGCTCCCAGTTGGGGATTCATCTCTCCTTCTCCTCGGCCTACCACCCTCAGTCCAATGGGGCCGCAGAACGATCCAATCAGGCCTTGGAGCAATTCCTTCGTTGCTATGTCTCCGATCACCAAGACAATTGGGTTGACCTCCTGCCTTGGGCTGAGTTTGCCAGGAACACGGCGGTGAACTCTTCCTCTGGGACGTCTCCCTTCATGGCCAATTATGGGTTCCAACCTGCCGTGTTACCGGAGGTATTCTCTCCCCAGGATATTCCGGCTGTGGAGGATCACCTTTCCGTCCTACGTGCTTCTTGGGTACTGATCCAGAAGTCCCTTGAGGTCTCTGCGCAGCGCCAGAGACTCCAGGCTGATCGCAGACGAGCGCCTGCTCCTTCCTACCAGGTCGGAGACCGTGTATGGTTGTCCACCCGCAACCTCAACCTTCGAGTGCCCACTCCCAAGCTGGCGCCTCGCTTTGTTGGTCCCTTCCGAGTGCTTCGCAGGGTAAACCCGGTAGCCTATGCCCTTGCGCTTCCTCCTGGCATGCGGATCTCCAACGTGTTTCATGTCTCCCTGTTGAAGCTACTGGTGTGTAATCGTTTCACTTCCTCGGTTCCTCGGCCTCGTCCGGTCCAAGTGGGTAATCGTGAGGAGTATGAGGTGAGCAATATCCTGGACTCACGCCTGGTCCGCGGTCGGGTGCAGTTTTTGGTCCATTGGCGTGGTTATGGTCCAGAGGAGCGTTCCTGGGTTCCCTCCGCAGATGTCCATGCTCCTGCCTTGCTCCGAGCCTTCCACGCACGCTTCCCTCAGAAACCGTTCTTACTCCGCGGAGGAGGGGCCCTTGAGGGGGAGGTACTGTCATGGTCTTACCTTCTTGCTGTTCTCCTTCGTTTGACATGTGCTGGCGGCCATCTTGGTTTCTGGGTTTCTTGTAGCCTCCCACCCTGCGGCTCCTCCTTCCCACTGGGAGGAGCTGGATGCCTAGCTCATATATATAGGAGGTCTATGGCTTCAGTTCCTTGCTTGGTCCTCCTGTGTTCACATGCTTCTAGACTGCTGCTGCTTCTGGTTCCTGATCCTGGTTTCGTCCGACTACCCTGCTGGTTCCTGATCCTGGTTTCGTCCGACTACCCTGCTGGTTCCTGATCCTGGCTTCGTCTGACTACCCTGCTGGTTCCTGATCCTGGCTTCGTCTGACTACCCTTCTGGTTCCTGACCTCTGGCTTCGCAAAGACTCTGCTTCGGTTTCGCCATCCGTTTGGACTTTTGCTTTACAGCTTTATTTTCAATAAAGCCTTCTTATTTTCACTTATCCCATGTTGTACGTCTGGTTCATGGTTCCGTGACAATGCTGTGGACAGCGACATTATCTGCACTACATCTCCTGTTTAGCGTGTGCGCATTCTAAAAATATCTGACATTCAGTGTACTTTTTCCGTAGATGGTGTCTGCTGCGGACAGTTACATTACCTGTGTTACATCTCCTGTATAACGTTTGCACATCCCAAATAGAGATGTTGTGAACATAAAATTTTCCATTCGCGAACGGCGAACGCAAATTTACGCAAATGTTTGTGAACGGGCGAACCGGGCGAACAGCCATAGACTTCAATAGGCAGGCGAATTTTAAAACCCACAGGGACTCTTTCTGGCCACAATAGTGATGGAAAAGTTGTTTCAAGGGGACTAACACCTGGAATGTGGCATGCCGGAGGGGGATCCATGGCAAAACTCCCATGGAAAATTACGTTGTTGACGCAGAGTCGGGTTTTAATCCATAAAGGGCATAAATCACCTAACATTCCTAAATTGTTTGGAATAACGTGCTTTAAAACATCCAGTGTCTGTATACGATCAGGTATGATGTTGTATCGATCAGGTAGTGTAAGGGTTACACCCGCTTCACAGTAACAGACCAAACTTTGACAGACCAAACTCCCCGTTTAACGCACCGCAAACAACCGCAAAGAGTTGTGAATAGTTGACACACTCATGACATAAATTTTATTCCTCTATGCGTCAATCTTGGTGTAGTGATGACTGTGCTCGTGCGCACGTTCGGGAGATTGCAGGCGATGGCGGTTTTTCAAAGCCTATGGTCGTGCTGAGGTAGTTCAGTGACAGTTAAGTGACCCAGAAAACAATGATTCTGCAGTGTGGGCCCATTGTTGGCCTTGTAGGCTTTAATGATCACCTTAGATGATGACAAAGAAAATGTATGTTTTTCCTATGAAAAATTATCCAGCCGATCGCTTTTGGTCTGTTCACAATGAAGCAACGACCTTATCATCTGGGGTGTGCCAACATTGCCAACACACTCATAGAGGTAACATAGTAACATAGTACATAAGGCCGAAAAAAGACATTTGTCCATCCAGTTCGGCCTGTTATCCTGCAAGTTGATCCAGAGAAAGGCAAAAAAAACGCTGTGAGGTAGAAGCCAATTTTCCTCACTTTAGGGGAATAAAAAATTCCTTCCCGACTCCAATCAGGCATCAGAATAACTCCCTGGATCAACGACCCCTCCCTAGTAGCTATAGCCTGTAATATTATTACACTGCAGAAATACATCCAGGCCCCTCTTGAATTCCTTTATTGTACTCACCATCACCACCTCCTCAGGCAGAGAGTTCCATAGTCTCACTGCTCTTACCGTAAAGAATCCTCTTCTATGTTTGTGTACAAACCTTCTTTCCTCCAGACGCAGAGGATGTCCCCTCGTCACAGTCACAGTCCTGGGGATAAATAGATGATGGGAGAGATCTCTGTACTGACCCCTGATATATTTATACATAGTAATTAGATCTCCCCTCAGTCGTCTTTTTTCTAACGTGAATAACCCTAAGGTGATCGCTTCATTGTGATACGCAAGCCCCTTCACCACAACAAGGTAACGATCACGAAGGGGAATTGACACATGTATGTGCCTTTTTTTTTTGTTTTGTTTTTGCAGCCACAGTGCAGCACCAGAGGCCAGAAAAATTAGGCATGTACACATGCCTGAAAAAATTTGGTATTGTTGCAGCCGCTACTGTAGCAGTGGCCGGAAAAATTGATGTTTTCCAGGCAGAAAGTGTACTAAAACATTGCGGCTTGAACCCTAGTTGGTGGCGGAGAAGTCACGCAAGTCATCCGGCATGCAGACATTAAATACAGCAGCGTGGGGACCATTTTTATCCCAAGGCATCTTATCAGGCCTTTTTTAGTCAAATGCATCCCCCACTGTCAGTCCCTTCGGGATCTATGCCTCATTCATCTTAATAAAGGTGAGGTAATCTAGACTTTTTTGACCTAGGCGACTTCTCTTCTCAGTGACAATACCTCCTGCTGGGCTGAAGGTCCTTTCTGACAGGACACTTGAAGCGGGGCAGGCCAGAAGTTCTATCGCAAATTGAGATAGCTCAGGCCACAGGTCAAGCCTGCACACCCAGTAGTCAAGGGGTTCATCGCTCCTCAGAGTGTCGATATCTGCAGTTAAGGCGAGGTAGTCTGCTACCTGTCGGTCGAGTCGTTCTCTGAGGGTGGACCCCGAAGGCCTGTGGCGATGTGTAGGACTGAAAAAGCTCTGCATGCCCTCCATCAACAACACGTCTGAAAAGCGTCCTGTCCTTGCCGGCGTGGTCGTGGTAGGAGGAGGATTACTTTCACCTCTTCCCCTGTTAGAATCCCGTTGTGCTGTGACATCACCTTTAAACGCTGTGTAAAGCATACTTTTTAACTTGTTTTGGAACTGCTGCATCCTTTCCGACTTCCGATAATTCAGTAACATTTCAGCCACTTTCTGCTTATAGTGGGGGTCTAGTAGTGTGGCCACTCAGTACAGGTCATTCTCCTTCAGCCTTTTTATGCGAGGGTCCCTCAACAGGCATGACAGCATGAAAGACCCCATTTCCACAAGGTTGGATGCCGAGCTACTCATGTCCCGTTCCTCGTCCTCACTGATCTCATTGAAGGTCTGTTCTTCCCCCCAGCCACGTACAACACCATGGGTCCCAGATAGGTGACAACAAGCACCCTGGAATGCCTGCTTTGGTTGGTCTTCCTCCTCCTCAAAGCCACATTCCTCCTCTGACTCCTCTTCCTCAGACTCCTCTTCCAGCGTTGCCGCAGGTCCAGCAAGCGATGATGATAAGGCTGTTTCTGGTGGTGATGGTGACCACAACTCTTCCTCTTCACGCTCATCTACGGCCTGATCCAGCACTCTTCGCAGGGCACGCTCCAGGAAGAAAACAAATGGGATGAGGTCACTGAAGGTGCCTTCGGAGCGACTGACTAGGTTTGTCACCTCCTCAAAAGGACACATGAGCCTACAGGCATTGTGCATGAGCGTCCAGTAACATGGCAAAAAAATTCCCAGCTCCGCAGAGGCTGTCCTAGCACCCCGGTCATACAAATACTCATTGACGGCTTTTTCTTGTTGGAGCAGGCGGTCGAACATTAGGAGTGTTGAATTCCAACGTGTCAGGCTGTCGCAAATCAAGCGCCTCACTGGCATGTTGTTTTGACGCTGAATATCGGAAATGTGTGCCATGAAATGGCCACACACCTTCCTGGCCTGCTTGAGGACGTCCTGTAAGCCTGGGTACTTATGCACAAAGCGTTGTATGATCAGATTCAACACATGTGCCATGCACGGCACATGTGTCAACTTGCCTAAATTCAATGCCGCCAACAGATTGCTTCCGTTGTCACACACCACTTTGCCGATCTCCAGTTGGTGCGGGGTCAGCCACTGATCCACCTGTGCATTCAGGGCGGACAGGAGTGCTGGTCCGGTGTGACTCTCTGCTTTCAGGCAAGTCAACCCCAAGACGGCGTGACACTGTTGTATCCGGGATGTGGAATAGCCCCTGGGGAGCTGGGGGGGTGCAGTTGATGTGGAGCAAGACGCAGCAGCAGAAGAGGACTCAGCCGAGGAGGTTAGCGAAGAGGATGGAGTAGGAGGAGTAGAGGAGGTGGCAGCAGGCCTGCCTGCAAGTCGTGGCAGTGTCACCAACTCCGCTGCAGAGCCACGCATTCCATGCTTGGCAGCCGTCAGCAGGTTTACCCAATGCGCAGTGTACGTGATATACCTGCCCTGACCGTGCTTTGCAGACCAGGTATCAGTGGTCAGATGGACCCTTGCCCCAACACTGTGTGCCAGACATGCCATGACTTCCTTTTCCACAATAGAGTACAGGTTGGGGATTGCCTTTTGTGAAAAAAAAATTCGGCCGGGTACCTTCCACTGCGGTGTCCCAATAGCTACAAATTTTTTGAAGGCCTCAGACTCCACCAACTTGTATGGTAAAAGCTGGCGGGCTAAGAGTTCCGACAAGCCAGCTGTCAGACGCCGGGCAAGGGGGTGACTCTGGGACATTGTCTTCCTACGCTCAAACATTTGACAGACACCTGACTGTGGGCAGATGAGCAGGAACTGCTGAAGGTGAGAGGCGGAGTGGCGGGTGGTTGAGAGGGAGCAAGGAGGACAGCAGTGGTTGACGTGGCTGAAGATGCTGGACCAGGAGGAGGATGGTGGCTTTGAGTTTGTGTGCTGCTTGTACTCATCATGTGTTGATCCCATAGGCGTTTGTGATGTGAGATCATGTGCCTTTGCAAAGCAGTTGTACCTAGGTGGGTGTTGAACTTCCCACGACTCCGTTTATTTTGGCACAGGTTGCAAATGGCATCGCTGTTATCAGAGGCAGACACACAAAAAAAATGCCACACTGCTGAGCTTTGCAATGACGGCATTCTGGTGGTGGCAACAGCATGCGTTGATTGGCGTGTTGTCTGGCTGACCCCGGCTGCCGATGCATGCTGTCTGACTGTGCCACTAGCTCCTTGCGACGACCTCCTCCTGCTTCCAACTCGTCTCCTCCTTCTCTCTGTCTCCCCATCTGAACTTTCCCCCTGTTCTTCTTCTCTTTGGGCGGGCACCTACGTGACATCCGTGGACACATCGTCATCATCAACCTCTTCACTTGTATCTGACAACTCAGCAAAGGAAGCAGCAGCGGGTACAACATCATCATCATCACACCATACGTCCATGTGTGTAATGCTGCCTGACTGAGACATATCCCTGTTATCTACATCCTCTGGCAATAATGGTTGCACATCACTCATTTCTTCCAACTGATGTGTAAATAACTCCTCTGACAGATCAAGTGAAGCGTCTGTGGTGCTAGTGTTGGTGGTGGCGGCAGGCGGGCAAGTGGTAACTTGAGAGGTGCCTGAAGCTAAGCTGGAGGAGGATGGTGCGTCAAGGTTCCGAGCGGAATCTGTAGAAGATTGGGTGTCCTGTGTAAGCCAGTCAACTATGTCCTCAGAATTTTTCGAGTTCAGGGTACGTGGCCTCTGAACACTGGGCATTATTCTAGGGCCAAAGGAAATCACAGCACCACGACCACGATGGTGGTACTATGCGTGCAAGGTACTGTGCCACCCTATATGAGTGGCGGGCAGTGGGCACAGTATAGTCTGTGGGCCTGACACTCACTGGCAGGTAACTGCAATTATATTACAGAGGAAAAATTAAATGACTTTTTTTATCTGCAAGGTGCTGTGCCACCCTATATGAGTGGTGGGCAGTGGGCACAGTACAGTCTGTGGGCCTGACACTCACTGGCAGGCAACTGCAATTATATTACAGAGGAAAAATTAAATGAATTTTTTAACAGCAAGGTGCTGTGCCACCCTATATGAGTGGTGGGCAGTGGGCACAGTACAGTCTGTGGGCCTGACACTCACTGGCAGGCAACTGCAATTATATTACAGAGGAAAAATTAAAAGATTTGTTTATCAGCAAGGTGCTGTGCCACCCTATATGAGTAGTGGGCACAGTACAGTCTGTGGGCTAGTGTACGTGTGACATACTTGCAAGCATATATGCAGTAAGCCGGATTGGGACAGATGCACACTGGCGCAATATTAATAGTTTTTAGTTTGTGACGCCAATTGCAGCTTGCGCAGGTACTGTAGCAGGGCCCTTTAAGATGTTATAGCTCACGTACCAAGTGAGGAATGCCAGAGGGGGATAATGTCTCTGTGTAGTAGGTATAGTAGTGTCAACGGTGTCTCCTACCTTGGTACGGCTGGACTCCTGGATCCTGGCTCACATGCAATAAAGTGAGTGTGGTCAGTAGGAGTAATTGAGGAATGAATGCAATCCAGACAGGAAATATAATCCAACTCGTCTTTACTTAATGGGTGCAGCATAAATCCATACAAGTTACAGCAATAGTCCTTTAGGTCCCAGCAGGTATTGGCAATATGTGGCAGGAATCAATATCTATTCTGCTTCTATTCATATGCCTAGTAGATCTGGCAGGTATTTATCTTCTGCTCTGTCCGTGGTCTGCTTGGTGTGGGCCTGACTAACTGAAGGAGGTATTTGGCTTCTCCTGGTCTCTGGATTAAACACTCACGGTTCTGCTCACAGGGTATGGCTTCCTGGAGATCTGTAGATCTGGAGGTGGCTGCTTGCTTGTCAACCAGCACTGAGGTAGATGACTCAGGCTGGGTAGAGGGATCCTGGGGCCTCAGCCGAGGCTGGATCCTAGGTTGGGATCCCTGTTTCTGGGAGCTCCTACCAACACAGCCTTCCCCAAGAGGGGGGCTGGTGCACACTGGATCTAACTGGTTTCTTCCCTCCCTATGAGGCAGGATGTGGGAACATTCCACCACTCCTCAAAGAGGGGGGAGCTAGGTTGGAATGAACTATTCCAATCTTGCAATACTAAACTGGCTAAGATCCTGTTACATACTGCTGCCACCTGCTGGTGTACATTGAAATTACAGCAAATATATAATACAGACCTGGAAAAACATCAATGCACAGTTAGATTACACTAGATGGAAATACACATATACACCTGACATTATTGTAGCAGGGATACAAAAGTTTAGTGACATACTTCAGGATGTTACATATATACCATTTAATATGCAGAAGGCGATCAGTAAGGGATGGGGAAGTAGCCATGCTGCTGATGGTGCACGCAGAGGCCGAGGCCCTGGGCGCGGTGATACTGTGCCTGCTGCCAGAGAACAAGAAACACACTTATCCACAATACCTAGCTTCATGTCCCAGTTTGCAGGGCGGCACAGGACACCACTCTCGAAGTCACACTAGTGCGACCAGGTGGTCGGTTGGCTTGCAGCAGATAATGCTTCCAGTCGGTTAAGCACCACCCTGTCTTCCACAAAGTCCAGTCTCAGTAGCCAAGAGTCTGGTCAACAAAATCCTCACCCTGATCCTCCTTCCTCCCACCATGGAGAGTCTTGCCAAACAAGTGATCCCACACTTGGATATTCCGAGGAGCTCTTTGCATCGCCATTCCTTGATTTGGGCCTCTCGCCAAGCCCGCTTGAAGAAGGAAATGAGGAGATTGTGTGCACCGATGCCCAAACTCTTAAGCATTCACAGTCACAAGTAGATGACAGTGGGGAACGGCAATTAGTGCTTCACGAGGTGGATGATGATGATGAGACACAGTTGCCAATAAGTCAATGCCAATTAGTGTCTCAAAAGGTTGATGATGAGGATGACACATAGTTGCCAATAAGTCAATGCCAATTAGTGTCTCAAAAGGTTGATGATGAGGATGAGATACAGTTGTCAATAAGTGAGGTTGTTGTTAGGTCAACAAGTCAGGAGGATGACCAGAGTGATGAAGCGGAAGAGGAGGAGATGGCGATGAAATCACTGATCAAACCTGGGAAGGTGGCAAGCCGATCGAGGACAGCAGTACAGAGGGGGATGGATCCGCAGAACAGCAACAGGCTGGAAGAGGCAGTGGGGTGCCAAACGGGAGAAGGCGGGTCACACCAAACAGGCCTGCAACTGTTCCCCGGAGCACCCCCTTGCAGAAATCTCCATTGCCAAGGGGTAGGTGTTCTTCAGTCTGGTGCTTTTTTGAGGAAAGTGCGGACAATAAAAGAATTGTCATTTGCAACCTGTGCCGTACAAAAATGAGCAGGGGCGTGAACACTAGCAACCTCACCACCACCAGCATGATCCGCCACATGGCATCAAAGCACCCTAATAAGTGGGCCGAACACCTGGGTACACAATCTGTGTCTGCGGGTCACACCACCGCCTCCTCTTCCCCTGTATTATATGCTGGCAAATCCCCTGTCCAAGATGCAGGCCCAGCTGCCTCCCGCCATGCACCTGGACCTTTACAAGCACCATCAGCTAGCACATCCACTTCTGTGTCCCAGCGCAGCGTACAGATGTCCATACCTCAGGCCTTAGAACAAAAGCGCAAATACCCAGCCACCCACCCACAGCCCATAGCACTAAATGCGCAGCTTTCCAAACTGCTGGCCCTGGAAATGTTGCCATTTAGGCTTGAGGACACTGAGGCTTTCCGCAGCCTGATGGCGGTGGCGGTCCCTCGTTCCTCAGTCCCCAGCCGCCACTATTTTTACCGGTGTGCCATCCCTGCCTTACACCAGCATATGTCTGGTAACATCACCCGTGCCCTGATTAACGCAGTTATTGGGAAGGTCCACTTAACGACTGACACATGGACAAGTGCTTGTGGCCAGGGACGCTACATTTCCCTGACGGCACACTTGGTGAACTTTGAGGAGGCCAGGAGTGAGTCGTACCCTGGGATGGCACAGGTGCTACCGACGCCAAGGATTGCGGGCCCTACTTCCATCAGGATTTCCGCCGCCGCCACCTACATTAGTGGCTGCAACCCCCACCCCCAATTCTCCTCCTCCACCTCCTCCTTCACTTCCACCTCTGAATTCTCATCTTGAAGCACCAGTCAGCCATCAGTCAGTAGCTGGAAGCAGTGTAGCACTGCAGTGGGGAATAGACAACAGGCCGTGCTGAAACTAATTTGTTTAGGTGACAAACAGCACACTGCCGCAGAGCTGTGGCAGGGTATTAGGGACTATACTGAGCTGTGGTTCTCGCCACTCAACCTACAACCAGGCTTGGTTGTGTCTGATAATGGCCGTAACTTGGTGGCGGCTTTGGAGCTCGGCAAGCTCACACACATACCATGCCTAGCCCACGTGTTCAACTTAGTGGTTCAGCGGTTTCTCAAAACCTACTTCAATTTACCTGAGCTACTGGTGAAGATGCGCCATGTGTGTGAAAGTCATCTACAGCTTCCACCGGTCCGGCAACGCTGCTGCAGCGCTTGCAATTGCCACCTCACCGACTGTTGTGAGACATGAGCACGCGCTGGAACTCCACTTTCCACATGTTGGCCAGGCTTTGTGTGTGAGCAGCAGAGGGCAGTAGTGGAATACCAGCTGCAACATCGTCGTCGCCTTTCCAGTCAGCTTCTGCTCTTCACAAGCGACGAGTGGGCATGGATGTCTGACCTCTGTGAGGTTTTACGCAACTTTGAGGAATCAACACTAGTGATGAGTGGCAGGGGCAATATTCAAATTCATGATATTTTGCAAATATTTGGGCGAATATTCGCCATATACACTGCTCAAAAAAATAAAGGGAACACAAAAATAACACAGCCTAGATCTGAATTAATTAAATATTCTTCTGAAATACTTTGTTCTTTACATAGTTGAATGTGCTGACAACAAAATCACACAAAAATAAAAAAATGGAAATCAAATTTTTCAACCCATGGAGGTTTGGATTTGGAGTCACACTCAAAATTAAAGTGGAAAAACACACTACAGGCTGATCCAACTTTGATGTAATGTCCTTAAAACAAGTCAAAATGAGGCTCAGTAGTGTGTGTGGCCTCCACGTGCCTGTATGACCTCCCTACAACGCCTGTGCATGCTTCTGATGAGGTGGCGGACGGTCTCCTGAGGGATCTCCTCCCAGACCTGGACTAAAGCATCTGCCAACTCCTGGACAGTCTGTGGTGCAACGTGACGTTGGTGGATAGAGCGAGACATGATGTACCAGATGTGCTCAATTGGATTCAGGTCTGGGGAACGGGCGGGCCAGTCCATAGCATCAATGCCTTCGTCTTGCAGGAACTGCTGACACACTCCAGCCACATGAGGTCTAGCATTGTCTTGCATTAGGAGGAACCCAGGGCAAACCGCACCAGTATATGGTCTCACAAGGGGTCTGAGGATCTCATCTCGGTACCTAATGGCAGTCAGGCTACCTCTGGCGAGCACATGGAGGACTGTGCGGCCCTCCAAAGAAATGCCACCCCACACCATTACTGACCCAATGCCAAACCGGTCATGCTGGAGGATGTTGCAGGCAGCAGAACGTTCCCCACGACGTCTCAAGACTCTGTCACGTCTGTCACATGTGCTCAGTGTGAACCTGCTTTCATCTGTGAAGAGCACAGGGCGACAAGTGGCGAATTTGCCAATCTTGGTGTTCTCTGGCAAATGCCAAACGTCCTGCACGGTGTTGGGCTGTAAGCACAACCCCCACCTGTGGACGTCGGGCCCTCATATCACCCTCATGGAGTCTGTTTATGACCGTTTGAGCAGACACATGCACATTTGTGGCCTGCTGGAGGTCATTTTGCAGGGCTCTGGCAGTACTCCTCCTGTTCCTCCTTGCACAAAGGCGGAGGTAGCGGTCCTGCTGCTGGGTTGTTGCCCTCCTACGGCCTCCTCCATGTCTCCTGATGTACTGGCCTGTCTCCTGGTAGCGCCTCCATGCTGTGGACACTACGCTGACAAACACAGCAAACCTTCTTGCCACAGCTCGCATTGATGTGCCATCCTGGATAAGCTGCACTACCTGAGCCACTTGTGTGGGTTGTAGACTCCGTCTCATGCTACCACTAGAGTGAAAGCACAGCCAGCATTCAAAAGTGACCAAAACATCAGCCAGGAAGAATAGGAACTGAGAAATGGTCTGTGGTCACCACCTGCAGAACCACTCCTTTATTGGGGGTGTCTTGCTAATTGCCTATAATTTCCACCTGTTGTCTATCCCAATTGCACAACAGCATGTGAAATTGATTGTCACTCAGTGTTGCTTCCTAAGTGGACAGTTTGATTTCACAGAAGTGTGATTGACTTGGAGTTACATTGTGTTGTTTAAGTGTTCCTTTTATTTTTTGAGCAGTGTATTCACGAATTCGAGAATTCGTTATCTCCAGTCATTATTTTCTTGATTGCGGAAATCGGCAATTGAAAAATTCATGATAAAAATTTGCATTACGAAAATTTGCAATCAACACTATTCCTAAAGTCAAAGATATTGCAAAAAAATCTTGAATATTCAAAATTATGAATATATATCACTATTTTCAAAAAATTCGCGAATTCCCGACGTGCAATTCGAATATTCGTGATCAACACTAATCAACACAGATGGTAAGCGGCGATAACACTATTATCAGCGTAACCATCCCACTTTTGTGTCTACTGAAACGCTCGCTGCTCAGAATGAAGGAGGACACTTTGCATAGAAATGGGGGAAGCACACAGGGTCATACACAGGGTGATAGCCAGACCACCCTCCGTTCGTCTTCTCAGCACGAATTGGATGATGATGAGGAGGAGGAGCAGGAGATAGTTACCTCCGCCACAGAGGGTAGTACCCATGGAAGTTTTTTTTCCATATGTTCAGCGTGGATGGGCCGAAGAGGAAGAGGATGAGGAGATTGAGAGTCATCCTCCTGATGAGGACAGCGAAGTCTTGTCTGTTGGGACTCTGACACACATGGCTGACTTTATGTTATGCTGCCTTTCCTGTGACCCTCGCGTTATATGCATTTTGGCCAACACCTATTACTGGTTGTTCACCGTTCTCGACCCCTGCTACAAAGAGAACTTCTCATCTCACATTCCTGTGGTGGAGAGGACGAGCAAAATGGTGCAATATCAGAAGGTCCTTGTAGAAAAATTTCTCCAAAAATTTCCAGCTGACAACGCTGGCAGCAGAGTAAGTAGTTCCTTGGGAAACCGAGGAGGGGAGGGGAGAGGAACAAATAACAGTTGCAACAGAGGAAAGGCAACAGTCTCCAAAGCCTGGGACAGTTTCTTTATACCCCGCCAGCACCCTCACCCTGATGCGCGGCCTAGAGTCAGAAGGAGAGAAACGTTTTGGAAGATGGTGAAGGAATACGTAGCAGACCGTGTCAGCATCCTCAGTGATCCCTCTGTGCCTTACAACTATTGGGTGTCTAAGCTGGACACGTGGCACGAACTGGTGCTCTACGCCATGGAGGTGCTGGCCTTCCCTGCCGCCAGAATTTTGTCAGAGCGGGTATTTAGTGCTGCTGGGGTCATAATAACTGATAAGCGCATCCGCCTGTCAACTGAAAATGCTGACAGGTTGACTCTTATCAAAATGAACAAGGCCTGGATTGCCCCTGACTTTTCTCTACTCCACCAGAGGAAAGCGGCTGAACATAAAAGCACTTTAAATGTGGCTTTTATGGTGTATTGAATACACTGTATTCCCATGCACCCCTTCCACCACTAAAAAGTGTATATGGTTCAGTCTTCCTTTTCTCGTCCTTTTCCTCCTCCATCTCCATCATATCAACATGCTTATTAGGATGCCCTCAATCCTAATGTTTTAGAGGGTCAGCTTAGCAGCAGGCCCTCAACCATAATTTTTTTGATGGTCAGCTCAGCAGCAAGCCCTCAACCATAATTTTTTCCATGGTCAGATCAGCAGCAGACCCTCGCCACCCTAATGTTTTAGAGAGTCAGTTCACCAGCAGGCCCTCGCCCATAATTTTTTCCATGGTCAGCTCAGCAGCAGGCACTCACCACTAATGTTTTAGATGGTCAGATCAGCAGCAGACCTTCGCCTCTAATGTTTTAGATGGTCACCAGCAGGCCCTTGCTCCAAATGTTTTTGAGGGTCACCAGCAGGCCAGCAATCATAATTTTTCAAGGGTGTATGATGCCCCCCTTTATGTGTAATAAAGAGTGTAATAGAGTGCCGGTTCCTTGTAATTTTTGGCAGCCCTTTCACTTTTTGCATAGGCTTTATGAGTGTAGGAGTCCCACTACCTGAACAATTGTACCACAATGTGAATGAGGCCCTCCTTTATGTGATATACAGGTTGTATCGGAGTGCCTCTTCCTTGCAATTTTTGGCAGCACTTGCACTTTATATACAAGTAAATATACAGGAAAGAATGTTTCCTAACAATTTTTCCTCTAAAATCGATTTTATCTTTGGTTTTGTGCGTAAAAGTCAGTCTGTAAAAGTGGCGTACTACTCGGACAACATCGTTCCCAGCAGCGACCTGGGAGTCCAAGATGCATCCAGACATCCTCCCCATGCTGTTCCCGAACCATTTCAGTGGTGTTTCCATCAATTTCTGACCTTTTCATGTGAACCAGACACCCTCCTCTCTTCAGAGGAAGGGGTGCCTGGTTTAATGCTCGGGTTCTACCATTGACTTCCATTGTGCTTGGGTGCTCGGTAGCATCCCGAGGTGTTCTACTCGAGCACCCGAGCACTTTGGTGCTCGATCAACACTAGTATGGAAGCTCCACCTCTAATGCATTTGGATTTTTTTTGTTTTACAGTTTCTAGAGATGGGTCCTTCCTTACCTGTTCTCTTGACTCATCATATCCCAGTACCCTAAGATCAGCTGCACAAAATGACCAGCTTTGGAAAAAATTTAAATGATATTGGGATATTCTGTTGGGAGTCATTTATGCTATATATATATATATATATATATATATATATATATATATATATATATATATATTTGGTCACCCAGTGGATTAAATGTAAATGCCAGCCTGTTTTTTTTTTTTTAGTTTGTTGCAATAATGTATTAAAATTGTATAGTGAGTACTTGGTGACCTTAACAAACTTTTCAGAAAGGTAAGATTGGGCAAAGCGCAATGGGAGGACTTCACCAGCCTCTCCCCAGCATCTTCGCCCTACTCAGCATTGACTGAAAACCACTTACTGACACCAATTCCCTTTGATCTAATATTACAGCAGACTTATCCCCGTGCTATACCCCCCATACATACAGTAGGAGAGTGCATTCAGGTGGCAGTTCTACTTTAAGGCAAGAAATTATAATGATGAAATAATCCTCATGAAGATGGAGATGATCCTCGCTTGATAAAATGTAACATTAGGCGCTCCAGTGTATCTCTTTGTGTTTGTCTAGCGCATCAATATAATTATTTTTCTGTATTGTCTTGTTGCGAAAATCTAATAAAATTCCTTGTAATAATTTGTCATTGTTTTAGAATATGAAGATCCATTCACAGTGTGTGGCTATAGGCAGACGCAGAATGACAATGAACTTCGTCTTTTTTGCTAGGCAGAATTTTTCACTTAAAGGCAGATGAGCATTACAGGATACAAGTTATTTTTGTTTTAATTAGGAATCACTTTTATTGATGTGAAAAGAAACAAAGTGTTAGATAAGTACCACAGATGCAGATATTAAATTGGAGCGCATGCCTTATCCATGAGTATTATCTGGAGTCTGATAAACAGTCTCTGCATAGAAAATAATCACATTGGTAAGGCACATGAGGCAAGACTTTTACTGAAATATTAAACCAATGACAGTATCAATCTTTCTGTAAGGAAGAATAACACAGATGTCTTATAGGGCAATAGTTTGCTTTTATTCTCTTCTTATCACTGGCATCTTACACTTGACAGTTGCAGTCACTGGGGGCACAGAACACTCGATGGTTGCAGAACAAACTTAGTGGCACAAACAATTCTGAGCCATCTTCTACAAGAATAAACAGGTCCACCTACACCCAAATTGACTGCTAGCCTTTGACTATCCTACAATACCATTGTGTACCTGGGAGGCTGCTCCTGACACAGCATACCTCACATAGGTGCTTTGTATATCGTTCACCAATAATTCTGTATAGATCTTTCCTGAATGGGTCCTCATGGATGCTATACTATTACCCATGGCTATAAGCATGCAATGAGCATATCATACAATACTCTGTACACACTAGTTGTTCAGCTAGCAATATACCTTTACAGTATATGTGTAGAGTTGAGCGGACACCTGGATGTTCGGGTTCGGCAGGTTCGGCCGAACTTGAAAAAAAAGTTTGGGTTCGGGACCCGAGTTTGGCCCCGAACCGGACCCGAACTTTTAGGCACTAAAATGGCTCTAAAATAGTCCTGGAAAGGGCTAGAGGGCTGCAAAAGGCATCAAAATGTGCTTAAGAGCATGGCAACTGTTCTGCAAACAAATGTGGATAGGGAAATGACTTAAAATAACATAAAATACAGAAAAATTAAAAATAACAATCTGGATCTAGGAGTAGGAGGTTGAGGAGGCGGTGCATGGGTGTATGTGGCGGTGTAGGTTGACGTGGCGGTGTAGGTGGAAGCGGCGGTGAAGGAGGAATAGGTAGCCAACACTGATTTGTGTTATTTTTTATTTTTAAATTGGGGTATCCCCCAAAATATTGGGACATATAACAAAATAAAACTAAGAATAAGTGCACTTGAGTACAAGAATGGATGGTTGAGGCTGGAATAAATGTCTATTCTGCACAAGGTACGGACAAGTCCTGTGGGATCCATGCCTGGTTCATTTTAATAAACGTAAGCTTGTCCACATTGGCTGCGGCCTGTGATAATGCTCTCTGCCGTGCTAAACACACGTTCACACTATACACTGGCTGCAGGGCAGGTCAGCACCTCCAAGGCTGACAAAGCTTTTCCACATTTTGGCCATGCTAACCCTGCCTTCTCAGGTGCTGGTGGTGCCCCAGCCTGTTGGCGACCTCTTCCTCTTCCTCCGCCTTGTGCTTCCACTGTGCCCCCGCTGTCAGGTGGGAATGCCATCAGCAGCGTGCGCTTGTAGTCGCGCATCTTCCGATCAGTAACAGATGTTTTCACTAAATTTAGTTCCCTGTCAGCAATGCAGAGCAGGGGTTCATTCACGGCAAAAGGGGGTTCTTGTCACCCAGCAATAGAACTGAGGATTTTGAGAGATTTAGGCCCCTGTCACCCAGGCACAGCAGGGGTTCATTCATGGCAAAAGGGGGTTCATGTCACCCAACAATAGAACAGAGTATTTTGAGAGATTTAGGCCCCTGTCAGCAATGCAGAGCAGGGGTTCATTCACGGCAAAAGGGGGTTCTTGTCACCCAGCAATAGAACAGAGGATTTTGAGAGATTTAGGCCCCTGTCACCCAGGCACAGCAGGGGTTCATTCATGGCAAAAGGGGGTTCATGTCACCCAACAATAGAACTGAGGATTTTGAGAGATTTAGGCCCCTGTCACCCAGGCACAGCAGGGGTTCATTCATGGCAAAAGGGGGTTCATGTCACCCAACAATAGAACAGAGTATTTTGAGAGATTTAGGCCCCTGTCAGCAATGCAGAGCAGGGGTTCATTCACGGCAAAAGGGGGTTCTTGTCACCCAGCAATAGAACAGAGGATTTTGAGAGATTTAGGCCCCTGTCACCCAGGCACAGCAGGGGTTTGTATACGCCAAAAATGGTAAAATGTCACCCGACAATTGAAAATAAGATTAATAAAATTGGCACTTTTTTGCATTAAAATGGCTCTAAAATAGTCCTTGAAAAGGCTGGAGGGATGTAAAAGGCAGTAAAATGTGCTTAACAGCATGGCAACTGCTCTGCAAACAAATGTGGATAGGGAAATAACTTAAAGTGAAATAAAATAACAAAAAATTACAAATTATTAACCTGCAACTCAGAGAAGGAGGTGGATATGGAGTCGGAGGTTGAGGAGGCGGTGAATGTGGTGTTGTAGGTGGAGGCAGCAATGGAGGAGGAGGAGGAAGCCAACAATGTTTTTTTATTTTTTATTATTGGGGTAGGTAGTCCCCAAAATATTGGGACAAATAAAAAAAAAGAAAACAAAGAATCATTGCAGTTGACTTGAGTACAAGAATGTATGTTTGATGGTGGTATACATGTCTATTCTGCCCAAGGTACAGACAAGTCTTGTGGGATCCAAGCCTGGTTCATTTTAATGAATGTGAGCTTGTCCACATTGGCTGTGGACAGGCGGCTGCGTCTGTCTGTAATGACGTCTCCTGCCGTACTAAATACACGTTCAGAGAGTACACTGGCTGCAGGGCAGGCCATCACCTCCAAGGCATACAGGGCAAGCTCTGACCATGTGGACAATTTGGAGACCCAGAAGTTGAATGGGGCAGAACCATCAGTCACTACGTGTAGGCGTGTGCACAGGTACTGTTCCACCATGTTGTTCAAATGCTGCCTCCTGCTAACACGCTCCATATCAGCAGTTGGGGACGGTTGTTATGGCGAGGTGACAAAGGTTTTCCACATGTCGGCCATGCTAACCCTGCCTTCTGAGGTGCTGGCGCTGACACAGCTCCGTTGGCAACCTCTTCCTCCTCCCCTGCCTTCGCCTTGTGCTTCCACTTATCCCCGGCGTCAGTCGGTAATGCTCTCAGGAGTGCGTCTACCAGCGTGCGCCTGTAGTCGCGCATCTTCCGATCACGCTCCAGGTGAGGGAATTAAGGGCGGCACATTGTCTTTGTAACGGGGATCCAGCAGGGTGGCCACCCAGTAGTCAGCACACATTAATATGTGGGCAACTCTGCTGTCGTTGCGCAGGCACTGCAGCATGTAGTCTCTCATGTGTGCCAGGCTGCCCAGAGGTAAGGACAAGCTGTCCTCTGTGGGAGGCGTATCGTCTGCGTCCTCCGTATCCCCCCAGCCACGCACCAGTGATGGGCCCGAGCTGCGTTGGATGCCACCCCGCTGTGAACATGCTTCATTCCCATCCTCCTCCTCATCCTCCTCATCCTTCTCGTCCTCCAGTAGTCGGCCCTGGCTGGCCAAATTTGTACCTGGCCTCTGCTGTTGCAAAAATCCTCTTTCTGAGCCACTTGTTAAAGACTGGCCTGAAAGTGTTAGAGATGACTCCTCTTCCTTCTCCTCGTCCTGGGCCACATCCACTTCCATCATCGCCCTAAGTGTTTTCTCAAGGAGACATAGAAGTGGTATTGTAACGCTGATAACAGCGTCATCGCCACTGGCTATGTTGGTGGAGTACTCGAAACAGCGCAACAGGGCACACAGGTCTCGCATGGAGGCCCAGTCATTGGTGGTGAAGTGGTGCTGTTCCGCAGTGCGACTCACCCGTGCGTGCTGCAGCTGAAACTCCACTATGGCCTGCTGCTGCTCGCACAGTCTCTCCAGCATGGTGGAGTTCCACCTGGTGGGCACGTCGCATATGAGGCAGTGAGCGGGAAGGCCGAAGTTACGCTGTAGAGCATACAGCCGAGCGGCGGCAGGATGAGAACCCCGGAAGCACACACAGACGGCCCGCACTTTATGCAGCAGCTCTGACATGTCGGGGTAGTTGTGAATAAATTTCTGCACCACCAAATTCAGCACATGCGCCAGGCAAGGGATGTGCGTCAAACCAGCTAGTCCCAGAGCTGCAACGAGATTTCGCCCATTATCGCACACCACCAGGCCGGGTGTAACGGTCGCATACACACACACACAGGGGGAAGGGAAGTGACCCCTGCGCCCCACCCTTACCTCTGGCCCTGCCGACTTGCCTCGCGAGTCCTAATGACAGGGGACAACTGGACGGCAATCCCTAACTTGGAATAAGTGCAGGAATGACAGACAGACAAACAACAGGACGTGAACGGACCGAGTCAATACCAGGAAAGCTACAAAGTACAAAGGGAGCAAGCAGAGAATTGTCAGGAGAAGCCGGGGTCATAAATACCAGGAGAGCAGCAAAGTACACAAGGAGCAGGCAGAGGATCGTCAGGAATTCAGCAGGAGGTAAGTACGCCAGGAAAGACCAAATCACAGGTGGAACCTAAATTAACAGGCAACCTGTGGCTAGCAGGCTGCCTGTATTTATAGTGGGGAGTGAGGGTCATGTGACGTGGCCAGCGTCACATGACCGACAGACCAACCAGTCGAACACTGAGTGATCAGCTCGGCGCTCAAGGCAGACTTAGGAGCAGGGAGCCACCCAGCTAGTAACGCCGCCCTGGGAATGAGGTCAAACACAGATCCTCATTCCCAAAGCTAAGCAACAGGTCTGCAGGTAATGGGGGACCGAGTGCACCTTCGGAACCCTGTTACAGTACCCCCCCTTTTACGAGGGGCCACCGGACCCAAGACTTCAGGCGATGGCTTTTCAGGGTGTTCTAAATGAAATTTTCGAACAAGTCTAGGAGCATGAACCTCCCTGGCAGGTACCCAAGATCTCTCTTCAGGTCCATACCCCTTCCAGTGAATCAGGTACTGCAAGGAATTACGCACCTTCCTGACATCCACTATTTTAGACACCACATACTCGACAGCATCATTAACAAGAACCGGCGGAGGCGAGGCTTTCGATGGTACTACCGGTTCAAAATATTTTTTAAGTAGAGACTTATGGAACACAATATGAATGTGGAATGACTCGGGCAGCTCCAACCTAAAAGATACTGGGTTAATCACTTCCGTGATCTTATATGGTCCAATAAAACGAGGAGCAAACTTTTTAGAATCTACCTTAAGAGAGAGATTCTTGGAGGACAATTATACCTTATCCCCAACCTGAAAATTCACACCCCTTGAACGTCTCCTATCGGCCTTGAGTTTCTGAGAACTTTGAGCCTTTTCTAAGTTCGATTGAACCCAGGCCCAAACTGTGCACAGTTCAGAGGAGAGCCTATCCGCCTCAGGGTTAGAGGAGGAGACGGATGACCCAGAATGAAAACGGGGATGGAAACCATGGTTACAAAAGATAGGTGAAACCCCAGCAGAAGAATTGACATGGTTATTCAAAGCAAATTCAGCTAATGGAAGAAATTTCACCCATAATTGCTGGTCATCAGAAACATACGACCTCAAGAATTGTTCCACAGACTGATTAAGGCGTTCAGTCTGCCCATTACTCTCAGGGTGGTAGGCAGAGGAAAAAGACAATGAAATCTTACATTTTTGACAGAAGGCCCTCCAGAATTTGGACACAAACTGCACACCCCTGTCAGAAACAATATTTTCCGGGATACCATGCAATCGAACAATTTCTTTCACAAAAATAGATGCCAAGATTTGGGCATTCGGGAGTTTAGACAGGGGAATGAAATGGACCATCTTGCTAAACCTATCAACCACTACCCAAACTACAGTCTTACCCTCCGCCGGCGGTAGGTCAGTTATAAAGTCCATCGAGATATGGGACCAGGGTCTACTGGGAATGGGTAGGGGTCGTAGGTTACCAGCAGGGCGAGTGCTAGGTGTCTTGGACCTGGCACAAACCTCACAGGCTGACACGTAGGACTTGACATCCCTAGTTAGAGTGGGCCACCAATAAGATCTGGAAACCAGATCCTTAGTGCCCTCAACACCCGGATGTCCACAAAAGGCAGAATCGTGACACTCACCCAACAGCTAGAGACGAAATTGTACGGGAACAAACAATTTATCTGTTGGGGTGGATACCGGTGCCAGATGTTGTTCAGACCTAATGCGAGCCGAGATATCCTGGGTAAGAGCTGCTAAGAAGATTTTTGCTGGCAGGATGGATTCAGGTGGTACCTCAGTAGGTTGAAAAGCCTGGAAGTTCCGAGATAATGCGCCCGCCTTCACATTTTTACTTCCCGGCCTGAACGTAATGGAAAAATCAAAACGAGTAAAAAACAGAGCCCATCTGGCTTGACGGGGATTCAACCTCTTAGCAGACTCGAGAAACATAAGGTTTTTATGGTCAGTGACAACAGTTACACAATGCCTTGCCCCCTCCAGAAAATTCCTCCACTCCTCAAATGCACATTTAATGGCCAGCAGCTCCCTATTCCCTATGTCATAGTTTCTCTCCGTGGGAGAGAATTTCCTGGAGAAGAAGGCACATGGTCTCAGATTAGTGAGGCTAGCAGGACCTTGTGAAAGGACTGCTCCTGCGCCGTCCTCGTACGCATCCACCTCCACAATAAAAGGTTTCTCCTGATCAGGCTGGATCAGAATGGGAGCGCTACTGAATGCCTTTTTTAATTTTCCAAATGAAGAAATGGCCTCAGTAGACCAATTCTCCAAATCCGCCCCTTTCTTAGTAAGGTCGGTCAACAGTTTAGCAATTACGGAAAAATTCATAATAAATTTACGATAGTAATTGGCGAAACCTAAGAACCGTTGTAAGGCCTTTAAGGATGAAGGTCTTACCCATTCCTTAATTGCTAGTACC
This sequence comes from Bufo bufo, assembly GCF_905171765.1. NCBI lineage: Eukaryota > Metazoa > Chordata > Amphibia > Anura > Bufonidae > Bufo > Bufo bufo. Next base: position 32,350,432 of record NC_053393.1, read on the forward strand.
TTACCAGGATCCATCTTGAAGGCTTGAGGAGTCAGAACATGCCCTAGAAACAGAATCTCCTGAACACCAAAGACACATTTCTCTTGTTTAGCGGATAGCTGATTCTCCCTCAACACCTCTAATACTTGTTTAACATGAGACACATGGGATTCGAAGTCAGGAGAGAATATCAAAATGTCGTCAAGATAGACAATAACAAATTTACCTAAGAACTCCCTAAGAATGTCATTCATAAAGTTTTGGAACACAGCTGGGGCATTGCTAAGTCCAAAAGGCATCACCTGATATTCAAAGTGTCCTACCTGAGTATTGAACGCCGTCTTCCATTCGTCTCCCTCCTTGATTCGGATTAGATTGTATGCCCCTTTGAGGTCAATTTTGGAAAACCAGGTTGCCCCCAGAACCTGGTTAAATAAATCCGGAATCAATGGGAGGGAGAATCTATTCTGGACAGTGATTTTATTTAATCTCCGGTAATCAATACATGGCCTAAGACCACCATCTTTTTTCTTAACGTAGAAAAACCCCGCCCCCATAGGAGAGACAGAAGGTCTAATATGCCCTTTACCAAGGCTCTCCTTAATATAATCTTCCATGGCCTTGCGTTCGGGCATAGAAAGATTATAAATTCATTCCTTCATCCTTTAGGAAACTTGGCCCCCTGTACTAGCTCTATGGTACAATCATAAGGTCTATGGGGGGGTAGAACCTCCGGTGTTGGTGATGAGAATACATCAGAATATTCCATAACAACAGTGGGTAAAGTATCAGACTTTACTGAGACTCCAGCCTGTACCACGGACAAGCACGAGTCACACTTGGGCCCCCATCTCACCAACTCCCCATTGGACCAATCTATAGTGGGGTTATGTAGTCGGAGCCAAGGCAACCCTAGTACCACCTCAGCCGGTAGGTTCTCCAGAACTAAAAGCGAACATCTCTCTGAGTGACACACACCCACGGTTAGAGAAATCTCTGAGGTACATAAGCTCACCGTATCACCAATAAGAGGAGTAGCATCAATAGCCATGACATGGATAGGAGTTGGTAAGGCAAACATAGGAATACCCAATCTTACAGCATACTCAGAGTCAATAAAGCTAGCCGCTGAGCCAGAATCAATAAAGGCCTTACCCGGCCATTTCTCTACTCCCAGAGAAATCGTAATGGGTACCGAAAGCTTACATTTAGAAAATTCAGGGTGTACCTGGTTTTTAGGTTGCCTTGCCTTAGGAGACTTGACAGAGAGGACCTTCTTAGGACACTGGTTGATCCAATGGTCAGGATCTCCACAGTAAAAGCATTCTCCATGTCTGCGGCGAAGATTCCCTCGGGTCATGCCAACCTGCATGGGTTCCTCGGTGGAGACCTCAGCATTGTCTCTGGGATAGGCCTCTGGCTGGACCACCATCTGGGAAGAGAACTGTTGTTCCTGTCGTCTCTCTCTAACCCGTCGATCGAGTCGGACAACAAGGGTCATCATCTCCTCTAAGGTCTCTGGAAGTTGATAACTGACCAGAAGATCCTTTAATTTATCAGACAGACCTGACCTGAACTGACTCTTCAAGGCTGGTTCGTTCCATCCTGAGGGGACACACCACCTTCTGAATTGGGTGCAATAATCCTCCGCTGGTAAATTGCCCTGAACCAGTGCCTTTAGATCCGTCTCGGCTACTAGAGCCCTGTCTGGTTCATCATAGAGGGTACTCAGGGCCTGAAAGAACCCCTCCACAGAATATAAACAACTGGCGCCAGCAGGTAAAGAGAACGCCCAGTCCTGGGGATCACCCTGTAATCGGGAAATGATAATGCCCACGCGTTGACTCTCGGGGCCAGAGGACACGGGGCGCAAACGGAAGTAACGTTTACAATTCTCCTTAAAAGAGAGAAACTTCTTCCGGTCTCCAAAAAAGGGTTCTGGGAGCTTAATCTGGGGCTCAAAATGCGGACTGGAGGCCTGAGGAGTGGAAGAACCTTGCCCTAACTCAAAAGAACTGAGTTTTTCCCCTAACTCCTGCACCCTCTGCGTCAGATTAGAGACATGGTCAGTGAGGGTCACCAGAGGATTCATAATACAGTGGTTACTGGGCCTGTTAACGGTCGCATACACACACACACAGGGGGAAGGGAAGTGACCCCTGCGCTCCACCCTTACCGCTGGCCCTGCCTACTTGCCTCGCGAGTCCTAATGACAGGGGACAACTGAACGGCAATCCCTAACTTGGAATAAGTGCAGGGATGACAGACAAACAACAGGACGTGAACGGATCGAGTCAATACCAGGAAAGCTACAAAGTACAAAGGGAGCAAGCAGAGAATTGTCAGGAGAAGCCGGGGTCATAAATACCAGGAGAGAAGCAAAGTACACAAGGAGCAGGCAGAGGATCGTCAGGAATTCAGCAGGAGGTAAGTACGCCAGGAAAGACCAAATCACAGGTGGAACCTAAATTAACAGGCAACCTGTGGCCAGCAGGCTGCCTGTATTTATAGTGGGGAGTGAGGGTCATGTGACGTGGCCAGCGTCACATGACCGACAGACCAACCAGTCTAGCACCGAGTGATCAGCTCGGCGCTCAAGGCAGACTTAGGAGCAGGGAGTCACCCAGCTAGTAACGCCGCCCTGGGAATGCCAAAGCTAAGCAACAGGTCTGCGGGTAATGGGGGACCGAGTGCACCTTCGGAACCCCGTTACACCGGGCTTGAGCTTACTGGCAGCAACCACTCGTTGGTCTGTTGTTCTATACCCCGCCACAACTCCTGCACGGTGTGGGGCCTGTCCCCCAAACACATCAGTTTCAGAACGGCCTGCTGACGTTTATTCCTGGCTGTGCTGAAGTTGGTAGTGAAGGTCTGTCGCTGACCGGATGAGGAGGAGGAGGAAGCCGAGTAGGAAGAGGAGGCAACAGGAGGCAAAGAATGATGCCCTGCGATCCTTGGCGGCGGAAGGACGTGCGCCAAACAGCTCTCCGCCTGGGGCCCAGCCGCCACTACATTTACCCAGTGTGCAGTTAGGGAGATATAGCGTCCCTGGCCGTGCTTACTGGTCCATGTATCTGTGGTTAGGTGGACCTTGCCAGAGATGGCGTTGCACAGTGCACACTTGATTTTATCCGATACTTGGTTGTGCAGGGAGGGCACGGCTCTCCTGGAGAAGTAGTGGCGGCTGGGAACGACGTACTGTGGGACAGCAAGCCACATGAGCTGTTTGAAGCTGTCCGTCTCCACCAGCCTGAATGACAGCATTTCAAAGGCCAGCAGTTTATAAATGCTGGCATTCAGGGCCAGGGATCGAGGGTGGCTAGGTGGGAATTTACGCTTTCTCTCAAAGGTTTGTGAGATGGAGAGCTGAACGCTTCCGTGTGACATGGTGGAGATGCTTGGTGACGGAGGTGGTGTTGTTTGTGTCACATCCTCTGTTTGCTGGGTGGCAGGTGCCAACGTTCCTCCAGAGGCGGAGGAAGAGGCCGAGGCAGCAGCAGAAGAGAAAGCAGGAGGGGCCTGAGCCCTTTCTTGGTTTTGAAGGTGCTTACTCCACTGCAGCCCGTGTCTCGCATGTAGATGCCTGGTCATGCAGGTTGTGCTAAGGTTCAGAACGTTAATGTCTCGCTTCAGGCTCTGATGGCACAGCGTGCAAACCACTCGGGTCTTGTCGTCAGCACATTGTGTGAAGAAGTGCCATGCCAGGGAACTCCTTGAAGCTGCCTTTGGTGTGCTTGGTACCTGGTGACGGTGGCCAGTAGCAGGCGAACTGCTTTTGCACCCTGCTCCCGCTTTTGCTATGCTGTTGGCTCGGTCTCACCACTGCCTCTTCCTCCGAACTCTGAAAGTCAGTGGCAGTATATCAGAGGCTTTTTTCACCCCAGTAACCAAAAAGCTGTATTTCTGTCCTAAATGTTACAATCACTTATGCACGTGTAATCCCAGATGTGCACTATATTTAACAGATGTATTTTTTAACCCCAGTAAGCAAAAAGCTGTATTTCTGGACTTGCAGACATGCAGATAGCCTGTGCTGGTGCACTATCATTGCATAAAATGGCTGCTGATTATGTATTGATATTGACTAACTGAAGAAAAAAAAGTTTGTTTTCAGCAGTAGTTGGCTCAGGGCAGGCTTAAAACAATTGTGCACTGCACCCACAAAACACATTTGCTGTAGATCGCTGAGTACGAAAAACAGTTCTTGATAGGATTTCTCCCTGATCTCTCCCTTACAGCAGCTGCAGCCTCTCCCTACACTAATCCAAGCAGAGTGATGGGCGGCGCTACGTGACTCCAGTTTAAATAGAGGCTGGGTCACATGCTGCAGTTGGCCAATCACAGCCATGCCAATAGTAGGCATGGTTGTGATGGCCTTTTGGGGCAAGTAGTATGACGCTTGTTGATTGGCTGCTGTGCAGCCTTTCAAAAAGCGCCAAGAAAGCGCCGAACACCGAACCCGAATTTTTACGTAAATGTTCGGGTTCAGGTGCCGAAAAAACTAAAGTTCGGTACGAACCCGAACTTTACAGTTCGGGTTCACTCAATTCTATATATGTGTTTAAACTAGAACATATAACACTCAATGATATACTTTACATTAATAAAGGTACCCCAATGTCCCACAGTCAGACATGGTCCTGGGTCCCACCAGTTCTATTTCCTTCTTGGTTTTAACGTAGGACAGGCTGGCTGACTAGCTGATTTCAATAGCTAAGCCAGCCCACTTCTACACCATGTCCAAATGATAGAAAGATGAGGGGGTTGATTGACTCTCTAACAGCTAACACTTCACACAGCACAAATAGTTTTACGACTAAATTTAAATTCTGTGTCAAGACCAAGCCAGAAATTGATCTGCCAGAAACTGGAACTGCAGATGACTGTTAGCCCAGCGGTCTGTGCTGGCGATGCTGCCCCTACCCGCGGGCACGGGATCCGGGATCCCTCTTGCTGCCATGCGCCATGCTGACAAGCGGGGGCAGCAGGTAGCTTAACTGTTGCATCTGTGCTCCATGCCAAAGTTTATTTCCTGCTGGAGACCTGTACTGTTTGTTGGGGCTTGCATGGGTGTGCCTCTCCTCCCTTGTGAGGCAGCACTTACACGCAGGGCCGGGCCGACACAGAGGCTGGGGAGGCTCCAGCCTCAGGGCGCAGGCCAGCTCCCCAGCCTCTGGGCGGCAGGCAGGCCACTGACCACGTCGCTGCTGCTGCCACACCGGCCGGGCTGCCGACCGCGCTGGAGGACGGAGGGAGTAGTGAGCACTTGGCACTGACTTACGTGCTCCCTCCCCGCTCCGCCTCCTGGCTCGGCCGCTCCGCTGCTCTGGTCTCTGCTCAGTCGCTTGCCTGACTGGCTGCATACAGCACGCACTTTGACCTGACGCGCTGTACGCAGTCAGGTAACATGTGTGCCTTCTGGAGACCAGGAGCAGTGCGGGCAGAAGCAGGCAGCAGTACAGCACTGTGTCACAACCCAGGCCCCAGCAGGGATAGAGCGTGAGAGTCTGCCCTGAAGTGAAGTAAGATAGTTCTTAAATAAAGATAATATTCTTTTCCGTCTGATCGGAGGTCTGATGGGGTTCTGGATGGGGTAAAATTACACGGAACGCCCCCGGGGGGGGGGGGAATTGGGGTGGATGTCTGATTAATAACAAACATACATATCTAAATGGCAGGGGGGGGGCGCACTTGGGCAGCTCAGCCTCTGTTGGTGGTGGACCTTGTCCCAGCCTTGCTTACACACCCTCTGTCTTACCAGCATATGGCTGGATTTCAAGAATTATTTAAAGGAGTTTCCTACATCAGGAAGATGCCTGAGCAACTCATGGTCACTAGCTTGTCTAGTTCCTGGTGTGAAGGTGTTTTTTAAGTTCTGCTTTGCTGTGTACAGGACCCTGCTTTGCCACCTTCCCTTGACCTTGGACTTTGTTTACGGACTTTGCTTGATTGCTGCCTGCCCTGACCTCGGACTTCCTGACCACGTCCTTCCCCACTGTGCTTGCACCGGTATCTCTGACCCCCGAGTCAGCTGCCACTGACTCCGGGCCTGCTCTGGAGTGGCACCTGGCAGCTACCCTAATGGCCCAAGCCTATCCTCACCATAAGACGCTTTAGTGAAGACCAGGTAGTTGCTTAGTCACGCCCTTCCAGAGTATAGCCAGTTAGTGGCGCAGTGGGTCCACACCCGTTTGCATCACACCGACAGAGAGAGTTTGGGGCAACTTTATTCGTTCCATTAGTAAGTTCTGTAGTTAAAACACATATAAATATAATGTAATACTTAGGAAGGCAAGGCTGGAATAAGGTAGCAGAGGCTGGGAACAGGAGACCAGGGGTAGGCATATCCAGCTCTCAGTAGAATGCCGAAGACAGATTCCCTTTAGAAATGCTCATTTAGAGGGTGGCTTAGGGGAGATATTATATATAGAGATAAGCAAATTTTCGATTTGGTCGGTTCGCCAAATTTTTTGAAAAAATTGGGTTTGATCCGAATTTATTTGTGGCAAATTACGTAAAAAAAACTTCTATTTCCTTGCTGCCTTTATAGTGGTGTAGAACACAGTGCCTTGCAGTAACACGCATAGGGAGTCTGCTGTGGTAGTGAAATAATACTGTGAGTCAGTATGACATGCAGATTACAGGCATCGCCCTTAGAATCACTGCACACTTCACTTATTTGGGCAGTTACGGGGCCAAAACTGACCAAATAACTCAAGTGTGAACTCATCCTTACAGGTCGACGTTAGCGCCAAGAAGAAGCGCACTCCTTTTACACATAGATGTCTACAGAACCTGCTATTAAACGCTTAGAGTGGAGAGGGTGTCAGCAGTAAGTTTGTGTTGACGTCACTGATTATTTTGCCCTTCCTCTGATCCGTCAGAACAATAACCCCCAAAAAAGGATCCTGTCTGTGGAGCATTCGCCTTCACTCGGTCAGCATTTGGTCAGTAATCCATCAGTATTGCTAATGCCCAAAAAAATAAAATGGAGTGAATCCAAAACAGAGATGACACGTGAATGGAATATTTGCATGTCTTCTGTGTTTTGTACCCACTCCTGCTTTTGGCTACCAAATCATAAGCCAATTCTGATGGACCATACAGGCCTTACAGCTGCTACTCAGACAGGATCCGTTGTGCGTCTCATTTTTCCTTCCTTCCGGCAGATCAGAAGAAGGGTTAAATAAATGATCATGTCAGCCAGGCCGAAAGGAAAAATAGTGGCCCAGTCATGAAGAGGGGAGGGTGGGAACAGCATGAGAAGTCCACAGAGTGGCCCTATGACTGAGTAGTGAGGTGTAAGCAGCATGAGGAGGCCACATAGTGGCACAATAACAGTGTGGAGGTGGCAGTAGAAGCATCCGGAGGCCACAGAATGGCGCAATGACAGAGTGTGAAGGTGGCGGCAGCAACAGCATCAGGAGGAGGCCACAGAGTGGCACAATGACAGTGTGGAGGTGGCAGCAGCATGAGGAGGCCACAAAGTGGCAAGGTGACATAGTGTGGAGGTGGCAGCAGCATGAGAAGTCCACAGAGTGGCCCTATGACAGAGTAGTGAGGTGTAAGCAGCATGAGGAGGCCACATAGTGGCACAATAACAGTGTGGAGGTGGCAGTAGAAGCATCCGGAGGCCACAGAGTGGCACAATGACAGAGTGTGAAGGTGGCGGCAGCAACAGCATCAGGAGGAGGCCTCAGAGTGGCACAATGACAGTGTGGAGGTGGCAGCAGCATGAGGAGGCCACAAAGTGGCAAGGTGACATAGTGTGGAGGTGGCAGCAGCATGAGGAGACCACAGAGTGGCAAGGTGGCATAGTGTGGAGGGGGCAGCAGCATCAGAAGACCACAGAGTGGCAAGATGACATAGTGTGGATGTGGCAGCAGTATGAGGAGACCACAGAGTGGCAAGGTGACATAGTGTAGAGGTGGCAGCAGCATCAGAAGACCACAGAGTGGCAAGGTGACATAGTGTGCAGGTGGCAGCAGCATCGGGGGACCACAGAGTGACCCAGTGACATAGTGTGGAGGTGGCAGGAGATCAGGAGATCACAGATTGACCCAGTGATAGAGTGGGGAGATGGGTGGCAATACCAGTACCAGCTGAAGATGGTGGGTGAAAGAAGGAGCACTTGGCATCAGATGTGTTTCATCAGATGGGTGGCAGCATCAAAATAATAGCTGAGTAGGGGCTATATTCGAATTTGCGGTATTTCACCAATATTTTTTTGAATATTCGTCATATATTCACAAATTTCGAGAATTCAAGATTATTTTATTGAATGCGAAAAATCGGCAATGTAAAAATCGCGTAATGCAAGGGTGTTGGTGTGGCACCATGAATGATCTAGTCTGATGCATGAGGCATTGGTGGGTGGAAATCCTGGCTGATCCACGCCTGATTTATCTTGACAAAAGTAAGTCTCTACTAGTGATGAGCAGCAGGTGCCATATTCGATTTCGACGAAATTCGCGAATATTCGATAGAATATTCGTTTTATATTCGTCGAAATCGAATATTCGTCATTATTCTTTTTATCGCGATTAATATGCGTTTTAAATAATCGCGTATTGCGATTTTAACTTAAAGGCTACTAAAATGCGATTAATTCAAGTTATAATAATCGAATTTCGATTTTAACTTAGCACTGCTATATTCCATATTCGTTAATTCTAGCCTAATATGGAATATAGCAGTGCTAAGTTAAAATCGAAATTCGATTATTATAACTTGAATTTTTTTTTTTTTTTATTGTTATATTTTTTTCTTTCCCACTTCCCTAAAGTTGTTCTTACCTGTCCTTTGGATTCCTGGCTTCCTGGCTGCTCCAGTCAGTGCCCGTTGCCGCTTCTGCCGACTTCCGTGCTCATGGAGCGTCCCCATCACCATGGGAACGTCTCCATATACTAGAATGTACTGTCGGATTTGAGAATTACGTGAAAAATCGCAATTCGATTATTTCAAGTTATAATAATCGAATTTCGATTTTAACTTAGCACTGCTATATTTAATTCTAGCCTAATATGGAATATAGCAGTGCTAAGTTAAAATCGAAATTCGATTATTATAACTTGAATTAATCGAATTGCAATTTCACCTTGGACCTGGTTTACTATAATTGGCTTGGTAGAATTAGCGAATATGACGAATGTATTCGTCATATTCCACAAAACGAATATAACGAATGTATTCGTCATATTCCACAAAACGAAGATAACGAAGTATTCTGCATATTCGTTTTAGCTACCTATTCATCAACTTCGCTAATTCTAGCAAACATATAGGAAAGTTTACTATAGAGACAGCTAAGTTTAATTCGCTATGCGATTATATTACTTTGCTTTTTTTTTATAAATAGAATAATTATAATAATTATCAGGTATTATAATTATTATTTTTTTTTTTTTTTAAAAAGCAGTCATATAATCGCATAGCGAATTAAACTTAGCTGTCTCTATAGTAAACTTTGCTATATGATCACTAATTCTACCAAGCCAACCATAGTAAACCAGGTCCAAGTTGAAATCGCAATTCGATTAATTCAAGTTATAATAATCGAATTTCGATTTTAACTTAGCACTGCTATATTCCATATTAGGCTAGAATTAAATATAGCAGTGCTAAGTTAAAATCGAAATTCGATTATTATAACTTGAAATAATCGAATTGCGATTTTTCACGTAATTCTCAAATCCGACAGTACATTCTAGTATATGGAGACGTTCCCATGGTGATGGGGACGCTCATGAGCACGGAAGTCGGCAGAAGCGGCAACGGGCACTGACTGGAGCAGCCAGGAAGCCAGGAATCCAAAGGGCAGGTAAGAACAACTTTAGGGAAGTGGGAAAGAAAAAAATATAACAATAAAAAAAAAATTAAAAAAAAATTCAATGATAATAATCGAATTTCGATTTTAACTTAGCACTGCTATATTCCATATTAGGCTATTAAAATCGAAATTCGATTATTATAACTTGAAATAATCGAATTGCGATTTTTCACGTAATTCTCAAATCCGACAGTACATTCTAGTATATGGAGACGTTCCCATGGTGATGGGGACGCTCCATGAGCACGGAAGTTGGCTGAAGCGGCAACGGGCACTGACTGGAGCAGCAAGGAAGCCAGGAATCCAAAGGACAGGTAAGAACTACTTTAGGGAAGTGGGAAAGAAAAAAATCTAACAATAAAAAAAACAAAAAAAAAAACGAATATTCGAAATATCGAATTTATATCACTATCATCGAAATATTCGCGAGTTAGCGAAGTGCCGATATTCGCGAAAAAAATTCGATATTCGAATATTCGCGCACAACACTAGTCTCTACACATTTTGGGTGGACAGGCGAGTTCTTCTTGAGGTAACTATGGCCCCCACCGCACTAAACACCCGCTCTGATGCCACACTACTGACCGGGCAGGACAGCTTTTCCAGGGCAAACTCAGCCAGTTGCGGCCACAAACCCAGTTTGGCTGCCCAGTAGTCCAGCGGATCTTCAATGTGGGGTGACAGGGTGCTGTACAAGTATGCCACCAACTGCTGGTTCAGGTTCTGCTCCAGTACTAGATGCTGCTGCTGGTGAGTAGTTTCTTCACTAGGCAGGTGAAGAAAGCTGCTCATCAGTGACTCTAGTCTCAAGTTGCTGCTAAAGGAGCTGGTACTGCTCCTGCCACCCCAACCCTCCCCCCCAGCAGCCATGACAGTGTAACATGACAGAGGGCCCCCCCGGTCAGACCTGCGAGAGGATGGATGATAGCGCAGGTAGGCAGCGGCCACCTGACTACATAGGATGTCTCTATAGTTGTCACGAATAATGGGGAGGAGAGGGACACCAGAAAGACAACAGAAGGGAGAAGACAAATAACTAGGCCTCAAGACAAGCGAGAAGGGAAAGGTCACCTCCTAGGAAACCCCTAGATCTGGCCCTGACTCCTTTCAGTATGTATTGACCCTGAAGGTGGGAAATACATACACTGTAACCTAAACCCTAGGAGCCCTGAGATGCCCTAGAGTTAGTAAAAGGGAATGAGACTACTGGTTCCATCCCAGGTGAACGAACCAGCGTCTCCCTGAGGCCTAATAACAACAAGCACAAGGGAACAACCAAATACAAAGAGCAATACAACTTATCTTATACAAAATGGATGAGCAGGAACACAGGTAAGGTCCACACACCAACTCTTCCAAATCCAAGCAGAGAATATTAACAGCATGGTATGAAGTGTAAAACCAAACTAAATAGGGAAGCAGTAATGACCACCAGCTGCACCTGACAAGAGGTGTGATCATTACCAAACAACAATATTGAGAATCAAGTGACTGTCAGTTAGCCTCACGTGCAGTCAGTCTCTCTGATCTTCTAACCTCTGTCACAGAAGGTACCATGACAGTACCCCCTTCTACGGGTGACCTCCGGACACCCAGGACCGATCTTATCCGGATAAGCCCTGTGAAAGGCTTTTACAAGGCGACTGGCATAAACGTCCGCTGCTGGAACCCACATTCTCTCCTCTGGACCATAACTCCTCCAGTGAAGGAGATACTGGAGGGATCTACAGAGAATTTGGGAGTCCACTATCCTGGCGATCTGAAATTCGAGATTACTGTGCACCATGACAGGAGGGGGTGGCAGGGAGGACGGTTCAGCAGGTTCGATATATCTCTTCAGTAAAGATTTGTGGAAAACATTATGAATCTTTAAAGCCTGCGGAAGTTCAAGACGAGAGGCTACCGGGTTAATAATAGCAGAGATCTTATATGGACCAATAAATCTTGGACCCAACTTCCAAGAAGGTACTTTCAACTTAATGTTTCTTGTGGAAAGCCACACAGAATCACCCACTCTCGGGTCTGGACCACTCATACGTCTCTTGTCAGCCATACGTTTATACTTCTTGCCCATTTTATTTAGATTATTTAGAATTTTCTGCCAAATAGATGACAAAGAAGAGGAAAATCTTTCCTCTTCAGGTATACCAGTACCAGAAAATGTTCCAAACTGCGGATGGCAGCCATGTGCCCCAAAAAACAGCGACTTATCAGTGGACTCCTTCCTACGGTTACTTATGGCGAACTCGGCCAAAGACAAAAAAAAAGACCACTCCTCCTGATTCTCTGAGACAAAACATCTCAGATAAGTCTCCAGATTCCTGTTAGTGCGCTCAGTCTGTCAGTTCGACTGAGGGTGAAAGGCCGAAAAAAAGAGGGACACATTAGAGGGAATACCATGTAGCTTCACAATGTAGTCATCAAACACTTGTGCAAGATTTTTAGCATTAGGTAGCCCTGGTAATGCTATAAAGTGCGACATTTTACTGAAGCGATCAACAACCACCAGAATTAAAGTTTTTCCTGAGGAAATCGGCAAATCTGTGATAAATTCCATGGACAAATGAGTCCAAGGTCTGGACGGGATGGACAACGGAAGTTGAGATCCTGAAGGTAGAGTATTGCAGCATACGGGTAGGTTACCCGACACTGCTAGAATGTAATGTGAGTTTCCCTTTAAGCCAGTTAGGCCTGGTGCAGGCAATCTTTATTCCAGCCAGCAGAGGGAGCCCCCCAGTTCAGTATAAATAGGCTAGGGCCTAGCCAGGAAGTGAGTTCAGAAGTTTCTAGAGCCTGAGGAAGCTGAGAGAGAGACAGAGGCATGTCAAGAAAAGCAAGAGGTACTCAAGACAACAGAGGAGGTACTTGATAGAGATAAAACCAAGGATATACGCCAGAGCTAGGGCATTGGGCCTTGGAGAAGAGTTTCTATGTTCCAGGATCAGTCAGGAATAGAGTGCAAGCTGCCTGTACTGCAAGTCCTGTGTTTAACACTCTAAAGTCACCTTGCTATATATATATATATTGCCTGCATCAACTGTATTGAAAATCAACTGTCTTCAAAGGAACTGCGCTTCCGTAAATGTCCCTAAATGATGACTACTAAAGTTTGAATTCTGTTTTAACATCACGTGGTTCCTCAGTTATTCCTGCTATCAGCAAACGGCGTGCCACCGTTTAATTGGCACTGGCGTCACGAACATTTCTCATCATCACCTGCCCTTGCAGAGAGTCAGCCGTCTCAGGTTAGTGTCTATTGCACTACAACACCCAGGAACATTTCTAAACCTAACTTGAGTACGCTGCACCTCTCTTTTGGCGTCACGAACAGGATACGCACGCTTTATAGTGCAAGAAGCGTGAACTTTGTGCCTTATACAGTTGCCCTGTGACCAAAGTGACAAATTGCCTGTTTTATTAAAGTGGACTGTGTGAACTGAAAAACATACCCAAAGTGTGCCTAAAACCTCTAAAAAGCGCTGTACAGTGTTGCGCTATCAAGAGGAAGAAAATCGCCACACCGGAGTGTGGTTTTATGGACTTTTCAACAACCCTGCTTGCTGTCAGGGAATGGTGACCAAGATGGCCACCGGCCGCCTGGAGTAAAGTTTCCCGCGCTGCTGAGGACCTTCGTGGGCGGATCCCTGCAAAGACACAGAGAATCCCGCCCCTCGTCATCATCGCACCGCCGCGGCCCTGTTTCTTCTACGTCACCGCGTACTCTGGACGTCCGCGGTCTCTCGAAATTTGGACTGCGCGAACCCGGCGATACCGGTAAGGACTTGTAACCGGAGGGAAGGGGATTGTTCCGGCCCCTTTAGTCACCAGCGGCCACATCGCAATAAGCTAACATGTCAGAACCGGGAGTTCCCGAGCAGCCGGCCCCGGGGGAGCTTGCGGCTCCTAATCATTCTATAGCCCCCAGCATGATGCCCTTTACCATGCCTTACTATTTCGGGGCCCCATGGTTTCCCCGCTATAAAGGAGAGACCCATACCCTAAGAGACTTTAAAGAAAAGTTGCTGGCATTATTCAAACTGTACCCCATAAATGCCGATCAGCAAATGGAAATCCTGCTAGCGCAACTGGAGGTTGCTGCCCGCAGGGAGGTATTATCCTGGCCTGCTACTGAGCGGAGTACGCTAGAGCAGATATTCACTCGCCTCAGGGCCACTTTTGAAACTAGGACTGCCTCAGAGATAAAGATGCACTTCTTTGGCAAGAAACAGAAGTCCGGTGAGTCCCTCTGTGACTATGCCCTATCACTTCAGGAGGCTTTAGGGGCTGTAATTCAGATAGATCCCAAAGAGACTGATAACCAGGACCAGACCCTGAGGGAACAATTTATCAACGGGGTGTCTAGTGAGCAAATAAGGACCCAATTGAAGATGCTGTCCGCCCAGCACCCTAACAGTGCCTTTCTGGACTTTAAAGAACTGGCTATAAAAATTCTGGGGTCAGCAGTATCTACGGAGTTGAGCACCCCACCTGAGTCATCAGCCTGCAGGGTGAAACCGCTTATCTCTAACCAAGCTCAGGCCGGTCAAGCTGTTCAAGTGTCAGCTACCGATACTATTGCCATGCTGACAGAGCAAGTAAATCACCTCACTAAAAGTCTAGAGAAAGTGTGCAGAAAAATAGAGGAATGGGAAAAACCCATAATGACAGAAGAAGAATTCCTGTCACCTCCTAGGCCGTTCCCACCTCCATACCAAGAGACTCACCCCAGGGATCCTGGGAGGCGTAATAGAGGTCGCAAGAGGCCCGTGTGTACATACTGCAAAAAGCTGGGACACACAGAATCCACGTGCTGGCAGTTAAACGGGCAACCCCTGAGGCTGAGGACCACCCCTCGGGAGGTAGAACACTAGGTCCAGAGGATCCAAATTGGATGCCACGTTATGTAGGATCCCATCCTAAAATCAATATAGAGATCAACGGGGTCCCCTTTGAAGCCCTATTAGATACTGGGTCTCAGGTCACTACTATTCAGCTGCCCGCCTTTGAAAGATTCTGGGACACCAACCAATTGACCCAGCCGCCTGAATCCTGGGTGGAGATTATCGCCAGCAATGGCAAACCAGTAAAGATTCATGGATACTGGGAACCCACCCTGCAGGTGGGAGAAGTAACCTTACCGCAACAGGGGGTGATAGTAGTACAGGCCGGCGACAGAGGAGGACATCCTGTCATTCTAGGCACCAATGTCTTCAAAAACTGTTATTCAGAAATACTTGCCGTATTACACCAGACTTTGCCCACTGCTTCCTCTGCATCCAAGAGGGTGATTCAAAAGACTATTACTGTGTTAAGTGCCCAGCAGAGATTTGCTAATGGGAAAGGAGAAATTTGTACTGCCAGGATTAGTGATATTAAGCCTGTGACTTTGCCTCCTAATTCTCAAACTCTTTTATGGTGTCGTGCTGTCCTGGGAGTCCAAGGCCGAGATTATCCAGCCCTGGTGGAACCAATCCAGATGGAGGATTACCCTTATGTGAGAGCTGCCAAGTGCCTGGTGAACGTCTCCCAAGGTAAAGTACCTGTCCGTCTGATTAACCTGAGTGATCATCCTGTTGCGCTTACTAAGCATTGCCGTGTTGCCAGCTGCAGTCAGCGGATGTTCGCCGGTGACCCAGCCACAAGTGCCCTGGTGGGAAGAGCTCCATGTAGGGGACGAGACTACCCCCCAACATCAACAAGAAGGGATTCTACAGCTTGTCAAGGAGCACCACCAGGCCTTCAGTAAGCATGCTACTGACTATGGAGAGGTTAGTGCCATACAACACACCATACCTACTGGCTCTCACCCTCCTATCAAGGAGAGATACAGACCCTTACCGCCTACTTCATATCAGACTGTAAAAGAAATGATCCAAGAGATGAAAGACTCTAATGTAATCCGGGACAGCCGTAGTCCGTGGGCTGCACCCCTGGTCCTTGTAAAGAAAAAGGATGGTGGTATCCGTTTCTGTGTAGATTATAGAAAAATTAACCAAATAACTCACAAGGATGCATACCCACTGCCCCGCATTGAGGAGTCACTAACTGCTCTGGGCTCTTCTGCCTATTTCTCCACCTTGGACTTGACCAGTGGCTACTGGCAAGTACCCATGGCCCCTGCAGATAGGGAAAAGACTGCTTTCACTACTCCCATGGGCCTGTTCGAATTCAATTGTATGCCGTTCGGGCTATGTAATGCCCCAGGAACTTTCCAGAGACTAATGGAGCGGTGTTTGGGTCACAAAAACTTCGAAACAGTGCTGCTGTATCTAGATGACGTCATTGTGTACTCAAAAACATATGAAGACCATCTGAAACATTTGGCAGAAGTATTTGAAATCCTTATCAAATATGGCTTGAAGGTAAAGCCATCCAAGTGTCACCTGCTCAAACCTGCAGTAAGATACCTGGGGCATGTGGTAAGCGGAGAGGGAGTGCAACCTGACCCTGATAAGTTAGCAGCTGTCCGTAATTGGCCGGTTCCTACTACTGTCAAGGAAGTGAGGGGTTTCCTTGGTTTTGCCGGCTACTATAGACGTTTTATCCCCCATTTTGCTCAAATAGCTGATCCTATCCAGGAGCTCTTGAGGGGGCAACCCAAGAAAAGCCCTAGAACTCCGGTGCCCATTGAGTGGAATGAGGAAAGAGAGATAGCGTTCCAATTGCTAAAAAAGAAACTGACCGAGCCTCCTGTGTTAGGTTATCCAGACTACAGCAAGCCCTTCCATCTGTATACTGATGCTAGCAAGCGAGGCCTGGGAGCTGTGTTAGCCCAGATCCAAGAGGGAAAAGAAAGAGTGATAGCATATGCAAGCCGCTCCCTGAAAGGAGCTGAGAAAAATGACCAGAATTATAGTTCCTTCAAACTAGAGTTCCTGGCATTAGTGTGGGCAGTGACAGAAAAATTCAAGTATTATCTAGCCGCCACCCCGTTCATTGCATTCACTGACAATAACCCTCTGGCACATCTAAATACAGCTAAATTAGGGGCCTTGGAGCAGAGATGGGCCTCTCGCCTCGCCAACTATGATTTCTCTGTAAAATATCGTGCTGGACGTACTAATGATAATGCTGATGCTTTATCCAGGCTTCCCACAGAGACAGCTCCTGATGATGTGCGAGATGCTTGGGAAGATGTAGAGATGCCGGCCTTCTATAACAAATTTGCTCAACAGGATCAGGCTCGAGCTACCAATGACAGAGCTGCAGTTCCTTCACCCTCCAGTAGGCCTGAACCTAAAGAAGAAAGGTGGGTGAAACTACAGTCTGAAAGTAGAGTGCTGGGTGAGTTGTTGGACTTCATTACTAGTGGCAGAGCCCCTGAGAGGATTCGGCGTAAGAGTGCAGATCCTGAGCTCATCAAACTGTGGAGACAGCGCCATCAACTCTTCATACAAAAGGGCCTATTGCTACGGAGAAGCCTAGACCCAGTGTCCAACGAAAGAGTACACCAGATTCTCATACCCCGACGAGATACAGGTATGGTGTTGGAGATGTACCACAATCAATCCGGTCACTTTGGGGTCCAAAAGACTGAGGCTACAATCCGCCAGCGGTTTTACTGGGTGGGCATGAGAGAAGACATGGAAAAGTGGTGTCGGGAGTGTGTAGCCTGTGCCTTAAAACGAAGTGAGTACCATGATCAGAGGGCACCACTGAGACCCATTGTAAGTACCCGTCCTCTTGAACTTGTCGCCATCGACCATGTGAAACTGGAGCCTAGTCGCTCAGGGTATGCTTATGCCATGACTATTATTGACCATTTCACTAAGTTTGTTGTAGCGGTGCCTGTGAGAGACCAGACAGCCAAGACTACAGCCGAACTGTTCTGGAAGCATTTCCTCTTGCCCTACGGATGTCCAGAAAAGATCCTCACCGATCAAGGACCTGCTTTTGAGTCCCATCTGTTCCATGAACTGTGCCGCTTACACAACTGTAAGAAGATCCGGACAACGGCCTACCATCCTCAAGGTAATGGATTATGTGAAAAAATGAATCAGACCTTGATAGAGATGCTGAGGGCCGTGCCTCCTGAAACCAGAGGAGATTGGCCTAATCTGTTGCCACAGCTCATGTTCACATACAATCATACCATACATTGTTCCACCGGGTATACCCCCTTTTATTTGATGTTTGGGCGCCAAGGGACATTGCCTGCTGATCATTCATTGGACATACACGTACCTGATTGCATTAACCCATTACCTAACACCGACTGGGTTGCTGAACATCAAAGGCGATTGAATACAGCCAAAGCCATTGTTCAGGAACGTATGGACTATGCTAGGGACCGACAGCAGAGAGACTATGATCAAGCAGCCCATGCAGAACCCTTGACAATAGGGGCTGTGGTATGGTTAAAAAATAACCGCCGTACCAGTAAACTGGACAGTAAATGGGAGCGAAGTCCCTATGTTGTCACTGCAATCCCAAATGTTGGAACTCACACTTATGAGATCACCCGGGAAGGCAAGGGATCCCAAATTGTACACCGAAACCGGTTAAAGCTCTGCCTGACACCAGAACCTAGTGCCGAGAGTTCTGGATCTGAATCCCCTGTGTCAGAGTCATCAATGCCGCCCGAGGATCCTATGCAGGCTGTCAGTAATCTAAGGTATGACGCTGATCCCATGCATTGGCTTCTGACACCATGGTTGAACTTGCTGGTGCCTGCTCCGGCACCTACTGTATCTTCACCTCCAGAAGAGCCGGTTCAAGATGTCCCGGATCCAGTTCCCCCTCTAGTGGATCTAGTTGTTCCTGTTGTTCCAGTTGTTCCTATTGTTCCTGACCAAGATCTCACTGATGGAGACCCTCCTGTTGCTCCTCTCTCTTCTACCTCGTTGCTAAGGGTAGAGGAGACCCCTGTATTGAGAAGGTCTACCCGGATGACCAGGGGACGCCCGCCAGTCCGTTTAGGGGACTTTGACTATTCTGGTGGTGTCTCCTCCCAAACAGTTGCTACTGGTAATACCTTGCTGGACATTTGTGCGCAAGAATGGACTCCCCCACGTGAGCCCTTGCCTGTGATACATGCACAGGAAACTCCTGGGTAGTTCTGTTATTATACTGTCACCAAAGACAATGGACTAACCTGGTTCACCCTAAGTCCGCTGTGCCAGGTCAGCGGCCGTGCCTAAGAAGCAAGAAGACGCCCCTTTCCCTTGCTTCACTTATTTATGAAGTTACCAATGTTATGTTTTTCTGTGTGAAACAATTATTTATTGTATTTGTAATGTAATGCTTAATGTTATGTACCATGTTATGCCGGTTCAGGAAGGTGTGTGAGTACGAGGCCTTACTCACGTTAAAGTCTGGGGGTGTGCAGCATACGGGTAGGTTACCCGACACTGCTAGAATGTAATGTGTGTTTCCCTTTAAGCCAGTTAGGCCTGGTGCAGGCAATCTTTATTCCAGCCAGCAGAGGGAGCCCCCCAGTTCAGTATAAATAGGCTAGGGCCTAGCCAGGAAGTGAGTTCAGAAGTTTCTAGAGCCTGAGGAAGCTGAGAGAGAGACAGAGGCATGTCAAGAAAAGCAAGAGGTACTCAAGACAACAGAAGAGGTATTGGATAGAGATAAAACCAAGGATATACGCCAGAGCTAGGGCATTGGGCCTTGGAGAAGAGTTTTTATGTTCCAGGATCAGTCAGGAATAGAGTGCAAGCTGCCTGTACTGCAAGTCCTGTGTTTAACACTCTAAAGTCACCTTGCTATATATATATATATTGCCTGCATCAACTGTATTGAAAATCAACTGTCTTCAAAGGAACTGCGCTTCCGTAAATGTCCCTAAATGATGACTACTAAAGTTTGAATTCTGTTTTAACATCACGTGGTTCCTCAGTTATTCCTGCTATCAGCAAACGGCGTGCCACCGTTTAATTGGCACTGGCGTCACGAACATTTCTCATCATCACCTGCCCTTGCAGAGAGTCAGCCGTCTCAGGTTAGTGTCTATTGCACTACAACACCCAGGAACATTTCTAAACCTAACTTGAGTACGCTGCACCTCGTGTCACCTTAGCACGTGCACAAGTATTACAGGCTGACACATAGCCCTCCACACATTTACGCAACCCCGGCCACCAGAATCTACGAGAGATCAAATTGATCATGGATCTGCTCCCAGGGTGTACTGTACTATACTAAGAACAGTACAGTGATGATGTTCCCCAAATACCTTGTGCCGTAATTTCGAAGGAACAAACAACTTTCCCTGAGGACAAGCATTCGGTGCATCTACCTGGGCCTCCATCACTTCTGTCTCTAGGTCAGGATAAAGGGCGGATATTACTACCCCTTCAGACAAGATAGGACCAGGATCTTCTGAATCACCCCCCCCCCCCAAGGAAAGCTATGCGACAAGGCATCTGCCTTGACGTTCTTAATCCCAGGGCGATAGGTGACAATGAAATTAAATCTGGTAAAAAACAACGACCATCTGGCCTGCCTTGGGTTCAGACGTTTAGCCGACTCCATCCAGGTAAGCCAGATTTTTGTGATCAGTAATTACCGTAATAGGATGAAAAGCTCCTTCCAACCAATGCTGCCATTCCTCAAAAGACAACTTAATGGCCAGCAATTCTCTATTGCCTACATCATCATTTCTTTCAGCAGCTGAGTTTCTTAGAGAAGAATGCACATGGGCGTCATTTACTAGGTGAAGGACCTTGCGACAAGACTGCTCCAACCCCTACCTTGAATGTGTCAACTTCCACAATGAATGGCTGTGACATATCAGGTTGCACCAGTATAGGAGCAGAAGCAAAACACTCCTTCAATGCTGAAAAGGCATGTAATGCCTCATGAGACCAGACTGAGAAATCCGCACCTTTCTTAGTCATATCTGTTAATGGTTTAACAACAGTCGAGTAAATTTACGGTAGTAATTGGTGAACCCCAAAAATCGCATGAGCGCTTTCGGATTTTCGGGTAGATACCAGTCCAACACAGCACAGATTTTTTCCGGATCCATACGAAAACCTTAAGATGAGAGTAGGTAACCCAAGAATTTCACTTCTGGAACTGCAAATACACACTTCTCCATCTTAGCATACAATTTATTCTCTCTTAGGATCTATAACACCTGTCTCACGTGATCCTGATGAGTTTCCATGTCTGGGGAATAAATTAGTATATCATGCAGATACAGCACAACAAACCTGCCCACCAGATGATGAAAGATATCATTAATGAAATATTGAAAAACCGCAGAAGCATTGGTCAACCCAAAAGGCATGACCAAATTCTCAAAATGACCTTCAGGGGTATTAAAGGACGTCTTCAATTTGTCCCCCTCCTTGATTCTTACCAGATTATATGCCCCCCTTAAATCCAACTTAGAGAACACCTTGGCACCGACAATCTGATTGAACAAATCCGGGATCAAAGGAAGGGGATAAGGATCACGGACAGTAATGCGATTAAGCTCACAGAAGTCCAAACATGGTCTAAGAGTTCCGTCCTTTTTCTTAACAAAGAAGAACCCTGCATACACTGGGGATTTGGATGGTCTATTATGACCTTTAGCCAAACTCTCGGTGATATATTCTCGCATGGCTACAACCGAGACTTTGGCAACCTAGCTCTGGGAATAAGGTTGACGGGGCAATCATACTCCCGATGTGGTAAGACAGTTGTCTATGCAATAATCACTCCAATCAAGAATCTGTCTCGCTTGCCAATCGATGGTAGGATTATGTTTGCTTAACCATGGTAAACCTAGCACCAAGGGAGCAGGCAGACTCTCCAGCACATAACACAAAATAGATTCTTTATGAAAATCACCCACCATTAACCTTTTGGCTACCGGAAGTTTTTTCATTTTCGCGTCTTCATTTTTCTTCCTTATTTTCTGTGACTTTTTAATTTTTCCGGTCACATAGCTGTATGAGGGCTTATTTTTTGTGGGACAAGTTGTAATTTCTAATGCCACCATTAATTATGGCATAAAATGTTGTGGGAAGTTGTAAAAAAATTCCAAATGGGGTGGAATTGTAAAAAAAACGCAATCCCTCCACCGTTTTACGGGTTTTGTTCCCACAGCGTTTTGTTTACAGCAAAAATGACTCATTACCTTCATTCTCTGGGTCAGTAAAATCAGAACGATATCCCATATGTATAGGTTCTTTATGTCTAAATAGTGTAAAAAAAAAACAACTAAGTTTGAGAAAAAAGATTTTTTTTTTTATATCACCATATTTTGACCCTCCTAACTTTATTATACTTATGTCTACTGAGCTATTTAGGGGCTCATTTTTGGCAAAACAATCTGTACTTTTAAGGATGGATATGTGGAGAGAATCTCTAAATCGCACATCCTCATACCTATGCTTCTGATATACAACTGTTTTCAATTATCAGCATTTCTTATGATAAAACATGGCTATACAGCGATGCTATCAATCATTTGCTGTGCACTATAAAGAGGCAATTAGTATACAGTTTGATCAAAGCGCATAGGCCCACTTACCGCGACAAGGATGCCTCTTGTTTAAGTGGGAACCTACTCTAACCATGGCGCAGAGCCGTGCGGCGACCGACACGCCTCCACACCGCTCCAGCAGGCAATGGGATCCAGCAGCCGCACAGCGGCCCCACTGTACAGTGAGGCCACATGGGCCCCGGGTCCCATCTCTCCACCAGCACGGCACAGAAGCAGAGACGGCCGCCGTCCAGCGCCGCATGTGAACTGGTGCAAATGGCTCACCTGTTCACAGCCTCTCAGGAACTCCAACTGAGATGTGGTAGGAATATATAAACCCTTTGCAGACTTCTGCTAATTAAAAAGCACCTGAGCCACATGGGGAGGAGTGCTGATTAAACTGTATACTATGTATGCTTTGATCAAACTGTATACTAATTGCCTCTCTATAGTGCACAGCAAATGATTGATAGCATCGCTGTATAGCCATGTTTTATCATAAGAAATGCTGATAATTGAAAACAGTTGTACATCAGAAGCATAGGTATGAGGATGTGCGATTTAGAGATTCTCTCCACATATCCATACAATCTGTACTTTTAATGTATACCATTTTGGAGTATGCATGACTTTTTGATCACATTTTATGAAATTTTTTGGGGTAAGAGAAGCAATAAAAAAAAATTGCAAAACTGACATTTTGACCATTTTTTTCATTACATCATTTGCCATATTGGAATTATTTTTTCTATTTTGATAGCATGGGCATTTTTGGTCGCAGTGATACCCATGATGATTATATTTATTGTTATTTAGGTATTTATTTTTTAATTATACGGAAAGGGGGGTGAATTAAACTTTTATATATTTTTTATATATTTTTTAACATTTTTATAAAAAAAAATTGTGATCATTATGTGCCTCATATATGAGCTTATAACAAAAAAATATAAAAATGATTTTGGTTTATCTATTATTAGCTTATTTTGCTCACTTTTGCTCATTTCTTTTCCTGGCCTGTCATCTTGTTAGCCTACTCAGTAGGCAACCAGTATTCAGCGGAACTACCTAAGCCCGATTTGGGCACATAAGGCATAGGCAGGAAGCCCGGAAGCACGAGCTTCCGGGTTTTTGCGCATTTAGGTGCCTTGATCTCACTTGATTACGGCATCTAAAGGATTTGATTACCACGATCAGCATTACTGCCGGTCACGGTAATAAGCCGCAGGTCTCTGCTGTATGAAACAGCAAAGATCTGCCGGCCATGACGCCCACTGCACGTGCGAGCTGGCATCATGTTTATACATCGCACCAGCGCTGTACATGTACAGCGCTGGTAGCCTAAGTGTCCTGCACTATTTGTGATAAACATTTTTGTGTGAGAGGAGTGGAATCAATCATGACCTTCTATGAAGTAATTCAGTCTACCTAATTAAATATGTCTTCCTATTCTCTAACACTGTCCCTGTAAGGCCCTAGACTGGATGACTTTTGTGTATAATTGCTGTGGCAGTAACAGATACGTCCTATCACATCAGTGGCTGAGCTCAGCATGCTGACTCTGCTTCAGAGATAACATAGTGCCTGACAGACCAGCCAATATTCTCCCTCTTGATTGGCTGTCAGGCTGACTGCAAGGCATTGTAGGCAAGATCACAGACTCAGGTCCCCCAGGGCCCTGTAATCCTCTGTCTTTCCTACCCTGTTTCCCCTACTAGTGAACTGTTTTTTGAAATGTAAAATGAGTGGTGACATTTTGAGCCATTAGTAGAGATGAGCGAAATGAATCCAACAAAGTGAAATTTGATCTGAATTTCAGGACAGATACAATTTGCTGCGAAGCCGAATTTCCTCGTGCTTCATGGCAGAGAATCGATTTAACCTGACATAGTGTAAAAACAAAAACAAAATCATACTTGCCTCCTTTTGCTCTTGACGGGCCGGCCACCATCTTGATTGAAGAGCTCTGCCGCAATCCTATGTGTGGTGACCGCGTGAGATTTCGTGCAAGATCTTCAAGCAAGATGGCGGCGGCCGGCCCATCGTGAGCAAAATGGACGCGATAATGTTAATTTTACACTGTATTATTACTCTCAGATCCCACGATCATGTATGAACTGGCATCTGAGGGGTACAATGATGGGGAGCGGCGCTATTGCAGCTCCCTGTCATTGCACCGGCTACCTACAAAAAAATGAGCTTTGTGACAAAGTAATTCGTCATGAAGCAATTTTTTTTGTAAAATTCGACAAAGCAGCCGAATCGAATTTTTAAAAACTTTGCCCACCTCTAGCTATTAGCCCAATTCGCCAAAACGTTGGATTCCTTTGGAAGTAGAGTTTTTGAGAAATTTGTAACAAATCCTATTCAGTTAGAATGCAATTATCTATATATATATATATATATATATATAAATTTTAAAAAAATTGTTTTGTAACTAAGTAAGTTTTTGGGATGTGTAGAAACACTGTATGACTTGAAATCAGTGTTATTTATGTACATTTTACCCCCTTTTTTTGGAAAATGATGTTCCAACCTTCAAGAGCTCCTTGTGTTATACTCTAAGATAATTTTTTTTTGCCTTTAATGATCGTACCTCAGATGTGTTTAATCTATTTTCTCTCATCTGTGAATTTGTTTAACCAAGCAATTAAAATTTAACAATGAGTCACACCAGTGAAAAGTTGTTAATGTGATTTTTTTGTTATTAGAGAAATGTACATGCACCGCGAAGAAATAAAAAATCACATATTAATATGCCACTACCTTTTGTCAGTGCTCAATAGTGGTTCTGTCTTAAAGGGGATATACGTTGGGTAAATATTGCCAACCTATCCTCAGTTGGAAGGGGTCCGACTCCTGGCACCTCTGGTGACCATAACAAAAAAGCCAGTGGAGATAATATATCCAAATTCATATCACTTTATTATGTATAAAATATAGAGAGAGAGGGCAAGATGGAAAAAGTATACAGAAAAGTTAAGGGCATATATTCCCCTAGACTGTCATGTATCCCCACAAGGCTAATAAGCACTTATCGGGTACCAGGTCCGTGCTGTGACTCACAAACATCCAATGTACGCCAAAGAGGTGTATAGTATATGATATACACACCCCAATGGAGAATTGCATAAATTAATACAATTATCTCAAAGAAAAATTCATGGATGTTAGTGCGATCCTCAGCCTACGTCCATGGTAACTGCAAGCAACATTATATATATATATCCACAGCCAACAAAATATCCACAGCCCAATCTAAACACAGCACACGATAATATATATATATGACTAGAGTTGAGCGGACACCTGGATGTTCGGGTTCGACGGGTTCGGCCGAACTTTGGAAAAAAGTTCGAGTTCGGGACCCGAACTTGACCCGAACTTGACCCCGAACCCCATTGAAGTCAATGGGGACCCGAACTTTTGAGCACTAAAATGGCTGTAGAAATGTCATGGAAAGGGCTAGAGGGCTGCAAATGTCATCACAATGTGGTTAAGAGCATGGCAACTGTTCTGCAAACAAATGTGGTTAGGGAAATAACTTAAAATAACATAAAATAGGGAAAAGCTATTGAGGCGCAAATGTTGGCCATAAGAGTATAGCGGAAATGTGGGACAAAGTATTGAAGCTTAAATGTGGTACATTGTTTAAGTTTAAGCATTGAATCAAAGGAGGTGGTGTGCATCAATTAAAGAAGCATTTCAGAAATTTTATTCCCTTTCACCTATGCAGAGCTGGGGTTTATTCACGTCTAAAATTGTATAATGTCAACCCAAGAATGTAACAGAAAAATTGCAGAAATGTATTAACCTGTCTACTTGGTAGAGCAGGGGTCTATGACAGAAAACAATTGTTTATTGTCACCCGAAAATGTAAAATAAAATTATTGAAATTTATTAAGCTGTCAACTAGGCAGAGGAGGGGTATATTACACCCAAAAATTGGTGAATTTGACCCTAAAATGTAACTGACAAATGTTGTTGTTTTTTTACCGGTCTAATAGGTATATCAGTGGTAGATCACACCAAAAAATTGCTGAATTTCACCAGAAAATGTAACTGCCATTTTTTTTTTACCGGTCTACTAGGTATAGCAGTGGTACGTCACACACAAAAATTGTTGAATTTCAACTGAAAATGTAACTGACAATTTATTTATTTTTTAACAGGCCTACTAGGTATAGCAGTGGTACTATACACACAAAAATTTGTTAATTTCACCCTAAAATGTAAATGACAATTTTATTTTTTATTTTTACCGGCCTACTAGGTATAGCAGTGGTACTATACACCCAAAAATTGGTTAATTTTACGCTAAAATGTAAATGACAATTTTTTATTTTTTTACCCGCCTACTAGATATAGCAGTGTTACATCACACCCAAAAATTTGTGAATTTCACTCGAAAAAGTAAATGACATTTTTTTTTTTTTGTAAACCTGTCTACTTAGTATAGCAGTGGTACTATACACCCAAAAATTGCTGAATTTCACCAAAAAATGTAACTGACAAAGTAGTGAAATGATATAAAATAAAATCCGTACAAATTAAAAAAAAAATTGGATTAATGAGGTGGAGTTCCATATGGAGTAGGAGTTTGAAGAGGGGGTGGACGTAGCGGTGTAGGTGGAAGCGGAGGTGGAGGAGGACGAGGTAGCCAACACAGGTTTTTGGTTAAATTATTATTTTTTTTTAATTAGTGTACACTCTAAAAGAGTGTGAAATTTCCATAATACAACAATGAGCAATTGCGCTGCAGTATAACAATGGCTGGTTAAGGCCGGTATACAACATGTGTATTCTGCACAAGGTACGGACAAGTCCTGAGGGATCCATGCCTGGTTCATTTTAATGAACGTGAGCTTGTCCACATTGGCTGTGGACAGGCGGCTGCGCTTGTCTGTGATGACGCCCCCTGCCATGCTAAACACACGTTCAGATAATACACTGGCTGCAGGGCAGGCCAGCACCTTCAAGCGTAAAGGGCAAGCTCAGGCCATGTGCCCAATTTGGAAACCCAGAAGTTGAAGGGGGCAGACCCGTCATTCAGTACGTGTATAAGGATAAGTCGGCCAGCACTCGCTTGATGCACGCCGCGCGGGACAGGATCAATTCCACGTGCAATAAAGTGAGGAATCCCAGCAGACGTGACTTGAATGCTCATAAGGAATTTATTACAAAGTAATAATATGTCCCATATTCTAGGATGCGTTTCGGCTAGACAGCCTTGTTGAAAAAGGCTGTCTAGCCGAAACGTGTCCTAGAATATGGGACATATTATTACTTTGTAATAAATTCCTTATGAGAATTCAAGTCACGTCTGCTGGGATTCTTCACTTTATTCAGTACGTGTAGGCGTGTGCACACATACTGCTCCACCATGTTGGTGAAATGCGGCCTCCTGCTAAGATGTTCCATATCAGCTGGTGGTGCTGGTTGTTGTGGCATGCTGACAAAGCTTTTCCACATTTCGGCCATGCTAACCCTGCCTTCTGAGGTGCTGACGGTGCCCCAGCTGCGTTGGCGACCTCTTCCTCATCCTCTGCCTTCGCCTTGTGCTTCCACTGTGCCCCTGATGTCAGGTGGGAATGCCACCAGCAGCGCGTCTACCAGCGTGCGCTTGAACTCGCGCATCTTACGATCACGCTCCAGTGACAGAATTAAGGACGGTACGTTGTCCTTGTAACGGGGATCCAGCAGCGTGGCCACCCAGTAATCAGCACAAGTTAGAATGTGGGCAACTCAGCGGTCTTGCGGAGACACTGCAGCATGTAATCGCTCATGTGTGCCAGTCCTCTGTATCCCCCCATCCACGCACCAGTGATGTCCATGAGCTGGTCTGGCTGCCACCCTGCTGTGAACATGGTTCCTCCTCCTCCATCATCTCCTCCTCATCCTCCACCTCGTCATCCTCCAGAACTGTGCCCTGGCTGGACAATTGTGTACCTTGGGTTTGTGGGTGCAGGAACCTACCCTCGGAGCCACTTGGGAATGACTGGCCGGAAACCCTATGAAATGATCCCTCTTCCTCCTCCTCCTCCTGTGCCACATCCTCTTCCATCATCACCAGGAGCGTTATTTCAAGGAGGCATAGAAGTTGGATAGTAACGCTGAGAACGGCGTTATCGTCACTGGCCATGTTGGTGGAGTACTCGAAACAGCGCAACAAGAAACACAGGTCTCGCATGGAGGCCCAGTCATTGGTTATGAAGTGGTGCTGTTCCGCCGAGCGACTCACCCGTGCGTGCTGCAGCTGAAACTCCACTATCTCCTACTGCTGCTCGCACAGTCTGGCCAGCATGTGCAAGGTGGAGTTCCACCTTGTGAGCACGTCGCATATGAGGTGGTGAGCGGGAAGGCCGAAGTTACGCTGCAGCGCTGACAGGCGAGCAGCAGCAGGGTGAGAACGCCGAAAGCGCGCACAGACGGCCCGCACTTTATCCAGCAGCTCTGACATGTTGGGGTAATTTTTAAGGAATCTCTGCACCACCAAATTCAGCACATGCGCCAGGCAAGGGATGTGCGTCAAACCGGCTAGTCCCAGAGCTGCTACGAGATTTCACCCATTATCGCACACCACCAGGCCGGGCTTGAGGCAGACTGGCACAAACCACTCATCGGTCTGTTGTTCAAGGCCCGTCCACAGCTCCTGCGCGGTGTGGGGCTTGTCCCCCAAACAGATACATTTTAAAACTGCCTGCTGTCGTTTACCCCTGTCTGTGCTGAAGTTGGTGGTGAAGGTGTTACGCTGACCGGATGAGGAGCTGGTAGAGGATGAGGAAGCAGAAAAGGAGGAGGAAGCAACAGTAGGCAAACTGAAGCGCCCTGCAATCCTCGGTGGTGGAAGGACATGCGGCAAACTGCTATCCGCCTCAGGCCCAGCCGCCACTGCATTTACTCAGTTTGCTGTTATGGAGATATAACGGCCCTGACCGTGCTTATTGATCCACGTATCCCTAGTCAGGTGCACCTTGCCACAGATGGCGTTGCGCAGTGCACACCTGATTTTGTCCCCTACTTGGTTGTGAAGGGAAGCTCGCCTTGAAAAGTAGTCGCAGCTATGGTGTGTTCGGTCCCTTGCTGCGGTGGGCAGTAGCAGGCGTACTGTCTAGAGGTCGGCCGCTCCGCTTATGCACCCTGCTCCCTCTTCTGCTGTGCTGGTGGCTCTGTGCGACCATCGCCTCTTCCTCCGAACTGCATAGGTCACTCGCATGACCTTGATTCCATGTGGGGTTGACGACCTCATCGTCCTCCACATCATCTTCCACCCAGTCTTCACCCCTGCCTTCCTTGTCGGTCTGCACACTTTCGAAAGCCCCAGCAGTTGGCACCTGTGTTTCGTCATCATCCGAGATGTGCTGAGATGGTCCTCCGATGTACTCATCTTGAAAGATAAGTGGTTGGGCATCGGTGCACTCGATCTCTTCCACTTCTGGGGCAGGGCTAGGTGGATGGCCCTGGGAAACCCTGCTAACGGTTAGCGGAGAATCAGGGTTCCACGCCGGAGAGGGAGCGTGAGAAAGGGATAGCACATGCAAGGGAGATCAAAGGATGAAATTTAATTGTGATCGAGCGGAAATGTGGGAGAAGCTATTAAAACGGAAGAATCGAAGGAAAGGAGGGGGCGCGCGGCAATTACCCACTACTGACACAGGGAGGTAGTGATGATAAACAACAATACAGGACTCTTAAGATGCTGTTATTGGAATGATTAATAAAAAATTATAGGGAATGTCACTGTGGTATTTAGGATTTGGAAACATTAGACAGGAGAGGCCCTGCTGCCGCTTTGTTGACTCTAGATAACTTCTGCCTGATCGCACGTCCCCGTGACGACCACAATCCATTTGGATATCTTCTCTATCAACTTTCGATGTTCTTTTCGGAGAATACCATGTTGATCATGGTTATCGGCGAATCAGGGTTCCACGCTGGAGAGGGAGCGTGAGAAAGAGAGACCACATCCAAGGGAGGTCAATTGTTTGAAATTAAATATGATCGAGCGGAAAAGTGGGACAAATTACTGAAGCGCAAATGTGGGAGAAGTTGTTAAAGTTTAAGCATTGAATGAAAGGAAGGGGCGCGCATCAATTAAAGAAGAATTTTTAAAATTGAATTCCCTGTCACCTATGCAGAGCAGGGGTTTGTATACGGCAAAATTGGTGAAATGTCACCTGACAATGTAACAGACGATTTTTTAAAATTTATGTCCCTATCACCTATGCAGAGCAGGGGTTTAATCACTGCAAAAATGGTCAAATGTCACCCAAGAATGTAACAAATTAGTGAAATGTTTTTACCTGTCTACTAGGTACAGCAGGGGTATATCACACCCAGAAATTGGTGAATTTCAACAGAAAATGGAACAGACAAATTAGTGAAATGACATAAAATAAAATACGTACAAATAAAAAAAAAAAACTTGATTTATGAGGTGGAGTTCCATATGGAGTAGGAGTTTGGGGAGGCGGTGGACGTAGCGGTGTAGGTGGAAGCGGCGGTGGAGGAGGACGAGGTAGCCAACATTGGTATTTGGTTTTAATTATTATTTTTTTTAATTAGAGTAAACTCCAAAAGAGTGTGAAATATCCAAAATACAACAATGAGCAATTGCGCTGCAGTATAACAATGGCTGGTTAGTGCCGGTATACATGTCTATTCTGCACAAGGTACGGACAAGTCCTGTGGGATCCATGCCTGGTTCATTTTAATCAACGTGAGCTTGTCCACATTGGCTGTGGACAGACGGCTGCGCTTGTCTGTGATAACGCCCCCTGCTGTGCTAAACACATGTTCAGACAATACACTGGCTGCAGGGCAGGCCAGCACCTCCAAGGCGTAAAGGGCAAGCTCAGGCCATGTGCCCAATTTGGAGACCCAGAAGTTGAAGGGGACAGACCCGTCATTCAGTATGTGTAGGCGTGTGCACACATACTGCTCCACCATGTTGGTGAAATGCTGCCTCCTGCTAAGACGTTCCATATCAGCTGGTGGCGCTGGTTGTTGTGGCGTGCTGACAAAGCTTTTCCACATTTCGGCCATGCTATCCCTGCCTTCTGAGGTGCTGGTGGTGCCCCAGCTGCATTGGTGACTACATCATCCTCCTCTGCCTTCCGCCTTGTGCTTCCACTGAGCCCCCGCTGTCAGATGTGAATGCCAGCAGCAGCGCGTCTACCAGCGTGCGCTTGTACTCGCGCATCTTCCGATCACACTCCAGTGATGGAATTAAGGACAGCACATTGTCCTTTTAGCGGGGATCCAGCAGTAATCAGAACTGGTTAGAATGAGGGAAACTCGGCGGTTGTTGTGCAGGCACTGCAGCATGTAGTCACTCATGTGTACCAGGCTGCCCAGAGGCAACGACAAGCTATCCTCTGTGGGAGGTGTATCATCTGTGTCCTCTGTATCCCCACAGCCACGCTCCATTGATGCCCATAAGCTGCTTTGGGTGCCACCCTGTTGTGAACATGGTTCCTCCTCATCATCATCCTCCTCATCCTGCAGAACTGTGACCTGGCTGGACAGTTGTATACCTGGCCTCTTTTGGTGCAGCAACCCACCCTCAGAGCCACTTGTGAATGACTGGCCTGATAACCGTGGAAATGATCCCTCTTCCTCCTCCTCTTCCTCCTGTGCCACATCCTTATCCTGGTGGTGCTCCAGCTGCTTTGGCAACCTCTTCCTCCTCCTCTCACTTCTCCTTGTGCTTCCACTGTGACCCCGCTGTCAGGTGGGAATACCACTACGATCACACTCCAGTGACGGAATTAAGGACGGTACGTTGTCCTTGTAACGGGGATCCAGCAGCGTGGTCACCCAGTAATCAGCACAAGTTATAATGTGGGCAACTCGGCGGTATTTGCGGAGACACTGCAGCATGTAATCGCTCATGTGTGCCAGGCTGTACAGAGGCAAATGAAAAGCTGTCCTCTGTGAGAGGTGTATCGTCTGTGTCCTCTGTATACCCCCATCCACGCACAAGTGATGGCCATGAGCAGGTTTGGGTGCCACCCTGCTGTGAACACGGTTCCTCCTCCTCCATCTCCTCCTCCTCATCCTCCACCTCGTCATCCTACAGAACTGTGCCCTGGCTGGCCAATTGTGTACCTGGCATTTGTGGGTGCAGGAACCCACCCTCGAGCTACTTGTGAATGTCTGGCCGGAAACCCTATGAAATGATCCCTCTTCCTCCTCCTCCTCCTGTGCCACATCCTCTTCCATCATCGCCAGCAGCGTTTTTTGAAGAAGGCATAGAAGTGGGATAGTAACACTGAGAACGGCGTTATCAGCACTGGCTATGTTGGT
The DNA here is from genome assembly GCF_905171765.1 of Bufo bufo. NCBI lineage: Eukaryota > Metazoa > Chordata > Amphibia > Anura > Bufonidae > Bufo > Bufo bufo. The sequence goes on from NC_053393.1 coordinate 32,382,972, forward strand.
GGAGTACTCGAAACAGGTCTCGCATGGAGGCCCAGTCTTTGGTGGTGAAGTGGTGCTGTTCCGCAGAGCGACTCACCCGTGCGTTCTGCAGCTGAAACTCCACTATCACCTGCTGCTGCTCACACAGTCTGGCCAGCATGTGCAAGGTGGAGTTCCACCTTGTGGGCACGTCGCATATGAGGCGGTGAGCGGAAAGGCCGAAGTTACGCTGCAGCGCTGACAGGCGAGCAGCAGCAGTGTGAGAATGCCGAAAGCGCGCACAGACGGCCTGCACTTTATGCAGCAGCTCTGACATATCGGGGTAATATTTAAGGAATTTTTGCACCACCAAATTCAGCACATGCGCCAGGCAAGGGATGTGCATCAAAACGGCTACTCCCAGAGCTGCTACGAGATTTCGCCCATTATCGCACACCACCAGGCCGGGCTTGAGGCTGACTGGCACAAACCACTCATCGGTCTGTTGTTCAAGGCCCGTCCACATCTCCTGCGCGGTGTGGGGTTTGTCCCCCAAACAGATACGTTTTAAAACTGCCTGCTGTCGTTTACCCCTGGCTGTGCTGAAGTTGGTGGTGAAGGTGTTACGCTGACCGGATGAGTAGGCGGTAGAGGATGAGAAAGCGGAGTAGGAGGAGGAAGCAACAGGAGGAAAAGAGAAGCGCCCTAAAATCCTCGGTGGTGGAAGGATATTCGCCAAACTGCTATCCGCCTCAGGCCCAGCCGCCACTGCATTTACCCAGTGTGCTTAGGGAGATATAACGTCCCTGACCATGCTTACTGGTCCACGTATCCGTAGTTAGGTGGACCTTGGCACAGATGGCGTTGCGCAGTGAACACCTGATTTTGTCCCCCACTTGGTTGTGCAGGGAAGGGATGGCACGCCTGGAAAAGTAGTGGCGGCTGGGCACGACGTACTGTGGGACAGCCACCGCCATAAGGCTTTCAAAACTCTCCGTCTCCACCAGACGGAATGACAGCATTTCAAAGGACAGTCATTTTGAAATGCTGGCATTCAGGGCCAGGGATCGCGGGTGGGTAGGGAGGTACTTCCTATTCCGCTCCAGTGTTTGGGAGATGGAGAGTTGAACACTTCCGTGGGACATTGTGCAGATGCTTGGTGACCCAGGTGGTGGTGTTGGCAGATCCTTTGTTTGCGGGGTAGCAGGTGGCACTGTCACTCCAGAGGTGGATGAAGAGACCGAGACTGCAGCAGAAGAGGAACAGAAGGGGCCAGTGACCTTTCTTGGTTTTTGAGGTGTCTATTCCACTGCCGCTCGTGCTTTGCACTTAGATGCCTGGTCATGCAGGTTGTGCTCAGGTTGAGAACGTTTATGCCTCGCTTCAGGCTCTGATTGCACAGCGTGCAAACCACTCGTGTCTTGTCTTCAGCACATTGTCTGAAGAACTGCCACTTCAGGGAACTCCTTGGAGCTGGCTTTGGTGTGCTCGGTCTCTTTCTGCGGTGGGAAGTAGCAGGCGTACTGTCTAGGGGACGGCTGCTCCGCTTTTGCACCCTGCTCCCTCTTTTGCTGTGCTGGTGGCTCTGTGCGGCCATCGTCTCTTCCTCCGAGCTACACAGGTCACTCGCATGACCTTGATTCCATGTGGGGTCGAGGACCTCATCGTCCTCCACATCATCTTCCGCTCAGTCTTCTGAACACTGCAGAAAGCCACAGCAGTTGGCACCTGTGTTTCGTCATCATCCGGGACGTGCTGCGGTGGTCCTCCCATGTACTCATCTTTAAACATAAGTGGTTGGGCATCGGTGCACTCAATCTCTTCCACTTCTGGGGCGGGGCTATGTGGATGGCCCTGGGAAACCCTACTAGCAGAGTCATCAAAAAGCAGAAGAGACTGCTGCATGACTTGGGGCTCAGACTTCTTGGCTGATTTGCAAGGGGGTGAGGTGAAAGACTGATGTACATCGACTGCAGGTGCCAACTGTAGTCTTTCAGCAGGAGACTGGGTGGGAGACAATGTGAAGGAACTGGATCCACTGTCAGCCACCCAATCTACTATCGCCTGTACTTGTTCTGGCCTTCTCGCACCTGAGGAAGGTGTTTCACTTGTGCGTGTAGCTGGCACAGATCGACCACGTCCTCTCCCTGCAACAGGAGCTCCACCCACAGCACCACGATCGGGGCAACATCCCTTATTTGACACTCTCCTCATATTTTTCTCAAATTTAGGATCTTGCCCAAAATGGGTGTATCTCACAATGACAGATGCAGCGAAGGCTGCAATATTAAGTACTTTGCCCAAAATGGGTGTTTTTTTAAACCCAAAATATTATTGCTGTATTTCAAGCTTGTATCTCACACTGACAGATTGGACCAAAATGGGTATTTTTTTAATAACAGAATAGAACAGCAGTATCTAACGCATGTATCTCACACTGACAGATGCAGCAAAGGCTGCAAATTAAGTTATTTGCCCAAGATGGGTGTTTTTTAATAACAGAATAGAACAGCATTATGTAACGCGTGTATCTCACACTGACAGATAGAGACAAAGCCGCAAATTTAGTATTTGGCCCAAAATGGGTGGTTTTTTAATAACAGAATAGAACAACATTATCTAACGCATGTATCTCACACTGACAGATGCAGCAAGGGCTGCAAATTTAGTTTTTTGCCCAAAATGGGTGTTTTTTTAATAACAGAATAGAACAGCAGTATCTAACGCGTGTATCTCACACTGACAGATGGAGACAAGGCTGCAAATTTTGTATTTGGCCCAAAATGGGTGTTTTTTTATAACAGAATAGAATACCAGTATCTAACGTGTGTATCTCACACTGACAGATGCAGACAAGGCCGCAAATTTAGTATTTGGCCCAAAATGGGTGTTTTTTTAATAACAGAATGCAACAGCAGTATCTAACGCGTGTATCTCACAATGACAGATGCAGCAAAGGCTGCAATATTATGTACTTTGCTCAAAATGGGTGTTTTTTTAATAACAGAATAGAACAGCCATATATAAAGCTTGAATTTCACACTGACAGATGCAGCAAAAAAAGGGTGTTTTTTTTAATAACAGAACATGACAGCAGTATCTAACGCTTGTATTTCACACCGAAAGATGAAACAAGGGCTGTAAAATTTAGTATTTGCCCTAAAAGGGTGTTTTTTCAAACCCAGAAAATTATTGACGTTTTACAAGCTTGTACTTAACAATTACAGATGCAACAAACGCCGTAAAATTTGGATTTTGCCTTAAATGGGTGTTTTTTTTAATAACATAATATGACAGCAGTATATAACTCTTGAATTTCACACTGACAGATGCAGCAAAAAGGGTGTTTTTTAAAACCCCAAAAATTATTTCAGTATTTCAAGCTAAAATTGCACATATACAAATGCTGCAAAGGCCACAGATGGAGGGTATAGCCAAAAATGGGTGTTTTTTAAAACCCAGAATATAATTGCAGTATTTCAAGCTTCTATTTGACTGTCACAAATGCACATATGCTGTGCTGGTGCACTGAGCTTGCATAAAATAGCTGCCACCGCTGCCCACCTAACTAACAGATGGATAAAAGTTTTTTTTCTCTGTCACTGGGCTCAGGCCAGGGTAAAAAGATTGTGCACTGCACCCACACAACTAAATGTATGTAGATCGCTGAGTTAACAAGCACTTCTGATTAAAGATTCTCTCCTATTCTCTCCCTCACAGCAGCAGCATCCTCTCCCTACACTAAGCACAGCACAGCTTATATATAGCCTGGGTCACATGCTGCACTGGCCATTCACAGGCATGCCATTAGTAGGCATGGCTGTGATGGCTTCTAAGGGCACAGAGTTACAACGCTTGTTGATTGGCTGCTCTGCAGCCTTTCAAAAAGCGCCATAAAATAGCCAAACACCGAACCCAAACTTTTGCTGAAAAGTTTGGGTCCGGGGTCCAAAAATCCTAAAGTTCGGTAAGAACCCGAACTTTACAGTTCGGGTTCGCTCAACCCTACTTGTAAGCTTTCTGAGAAGACTTAAAGCATAAAGTAGTTAAAGCTGCCCAGGACCCAGCATGATATCATAAGGAAAAGAAGAGTTGCAAGTTCTTCTTTCCCTTATGATAATACAGTACAAAGTAGAAAATGATGTCAACTATACTAGAATAATTAACAAGTGCCTGTATTGGTCTCTATCTTATTATCAGAGCAAGTCTTCATTCACATTTTTGGATTTTGATAGGTATTTGCAAGCTAAAACCAACATGGAGCCTACAGAGAGAATGTCTAATGGAAAGATTTACACCCAACACAGAGATTTGTGTTTTGGACCCACTCAGCTATGATGTAAAATGCAGTCCTAAGTATTGTGAATGATGCCTAAGACTGGACGTACACATTAGATAGTCATTGACCAAAAGCTCATTCAGCCAACAGCTATTCCTTTCATCACCTCCATACACAGGCATATATTGGCCTAGTACAGAGGGAGGAATAACCCTCTACCAAACACTTATGTCACCAGCTTATCTCCCATGACATTCAACTTGCCCGATCCTTCTGTTCTCCAATGTCATCCATTGGGGAGAGTAGGGGATTAAGAAATTAAATGGCTGCCAGGTCCTGCTTCATCTATTTGTGTAACTACCTTATAATGACAATTCCATCCAATTTCAACTGTTTTTCTTTTTAATTTCAGATGTACTATGTCACTAAACATGAAATACAAAATATTACCCTTCTGTAGCAGTCAAATGCACAAATACTTAGACCTCCTATATAGATATATAGATGCTGCTGTGGACGATGTTATCTGAAGGGTAATCATCCTGATACTGATGGGTGTATAATTGGAATAATAGTATGCAGGGGTGTAAGCATGGGGCCATTTTGGAGCAGTCAGGTACATGAACATTTTACCTTTTTGTGGCAAATGACAATATGCTTACCGTATGGCTTTTTGCTTTAGGGCTTATGCACATGACCATGTGCCGGCCATGCTTGTGCTGCGGACTGCAAATTTAGGATGCTGACCCATTCACTTGGTCTGCGATACACATTCGATGGTCCCCAACGCAAAAAAGTAGTGCATGCAGGCACGGACAGAAAACTCTGTAGTGCTTCCGCGGGCTTCCGATCTGTTCCGCACCCTACCATATATTTCCCAGATTGGGAACCCATTTAAGTGAATAGGTCCACATCTGTTATATGGTACGCACACAGCCGGTGCCCTTATATTGTAGTGTTGAGCGCGAATATCCGTTTTGCGAATTTTTATTGCGAATATCGTAACTTCGAGAATTCGCGAACAATTAGAATATTTGCCTCTATATTCGTTAAAACGAAATTTCGTTTCCTTTTAAGCTAATAAAACAATAGAAATATAATTGATTAGTCCCAATGCATTTAGAACAACTCACATATTTATAAATTCCACACAAGCTGTAAGCAAAAGCAGCTAACTAACAGTAGTTTGGATGAGCCAGCTAACCATTACACGAACAGAATTTTTTTTGCGCATTTAATGTTAGCGAATTTTCGCATAAAATATAAGAAAGTCAAAACCATATGAGTAACTGAACGCTTCTGACATGTCAAGTGAATTCTCGGCACGGTTGCTAGCCTTTGCGAAAAAAAACGTCTTTACAACATGCGATCCGCACACAAGCTTTAAGCATTAGCAATAAGCATAGTAATACTTGACTGATGAAATGACTCGAAATTTTTCTAAAAAAATGCTATATACGAAAATCAAGAATATAGCACTATATTCGAAAAATACGGAATGCCGTATTTTTCGAATATAGTGCTATATTCTTGATTTTCGTATATAGTAATATTTTCGAAAAATTTCGAGTCATTTCATCAGTCAAGGACAAGTATATGCTGCTTATTGCTATGCTAATGCATATATATTATATGCGAAAATATTAATTGCGTAAAAAAATTCTGTTCGTGTAATGGTTAGATGGCTCTTCACAACTTGGAAAGAGCCATCTAACCATTACACGAACAGAATTTTTTTTACGCATTTAATATTTTCGCATATAATATATATGCAATCAATGCATTAGCAGCATAGCAATAAGCATATACTTGACTCATGAAATAACTCGTAAATTTACGAAAATAGTGCTATATACGAAAATCCAGAATATGCCACTATATTTGAAAAATGCGGAATTCCGTAGTTTTCGAATATAGTGCTATATTCTAGATTTTCTTATATAGCACTATTTTCGAAAAATTTCGAGTCATTCCATCAGTCAAGTATTACTATGCTTATTGCTAATGCTTAAAGCTTGTGTGCGGATCGCATGTTCTAAAGACTTTTTTTTTTTCGCAAAGGCTAGGTTATGTTCCATGACTAGCAACCGTGCTGAGAATTCACTTGACAATCATGTCAAAAGCGTTCAGTTACTCATTTAATTTTAACTTTCTTATATTACATGCGAAATTTCGCTAACATTAAATGCGCAAAAAAATTCTGTTCGCGTAATGGTTAGTTACCATTACACGAACCGAATTGTTTTACGCATTTAATGTTAGCGAATTTTCGCATATAATATCCCAACCACTGTTAGCTGTTTTTTCCTTACAGCTTGTATGCGATCCGATCTACTCGCATATTGTAAATACGGTTTTTCGCCAATCCTAAATTATGTTCCATGACAAGCAATCTAGCCCAGAAGTTACTTGACATGTCCAAAACCGTTCAGGATCCTTACTCATTTAATTGTAACACTTTCAATATATTATATTGTATGCGAAAATCCGCTGCCATAACATTCGCAAAAAAATACTTTTCGTGTTATGTTTTTCCCGCCCGCCTAAACTAGTGTTATTGAGTATTTCACATATAGCCTTTATTGAGAGAATAATGGGCACCTAAATATTACCAGACATCCTATCGTGTACTTACTGATTGACCCTTGAAATACCATTTCATGTAGCCTATTTTACAACGGTTCCTGTAATGCGAAAAAAAAGCGGACATTTCAAAAATTCGCATAAATCTATTCCTATAAGGCCATTCGACTATGGATTCTGCTTCTGCGAATTGTATATTATTGCGAATTATTCGTGACTGCCTATTCGCATTTTTTTTTCCCTTGTTTTCCATGTGAGGTTATTGTTCACCCCTCCCTATTTTTGCTTATAGCCAATGGGAAGGCATTGTCACAGCTTAGCAACATCCCTAGCAACCAATAGGAAAGTAGTCTACCTCTCACTATATAAATCGAGGCACTCCCCGGTATCCATTTTGTGGGTTTAGTTATTGGAGAGATAGGAGCTGCTTGTTTTGTGCTGTGCTATTCTATTGATCCAGAAATTTTGAATTATTCTATCATTTAGCTAGTTAGTGTTAGGTAGTGATTAGGGAATATCTTTTAGGGTCTGAATTATTAGATAGGTTAGATTAGTTAGTTAAAAGATACAAGATACAGTTAGCTGATAGGTTTTAGTGCAGGGATCTGTGTAGGGCATTAGGTATAGGTAGTTAGGGACTTGAAAAGACCTCTAGATATAGATTAATAGTTTAGGTTAGTGTTTAGGGCTATTTAGAACAGATTTTAGGTTAGGTCAGTTAGGGATTTAGTGTAATTTTCTGTCTGTCCGTCCTTGTTTAAACTTCTGTTTGATTGCGTGTTTCTGTGTTATAGTTAATTTAAAACTTCAGTTTTGTTACATCTGTCTTGTCTTTGCGTCTGATTGTCCGCGTTTTTCTGTTTTATAGTTAGAAAAAAGAAAAAAAAAAAAAAAGTTTAGTTTTGTTTTTCGATTTGTTACATCTGTCTTGTCTTTGCGTCTGATTGTCCGCGTTTTTCTGTTTTATAGTTAGAAAAAAAAAAAAAAAAAGTTTAGTTTTGTGTTTCGATTTGTTACATCTGTCTTGTCTTTGCGTCTGATTGTCCGCGTTTTTCTGTTTTATAGTTAGAAAAAAGAAAAAAAAACAAAAAAAGTTTAGTTTTGTGTTTAGATTTGTTACATCTGTCTTGTCTTTGCGTCTGATTGTCCGCGTTTTTCTGTTTTATAGTTAGAAAAAAAAAAAAAAAAACAAAAAAAGTTTAGTTTTGTGTTTAGATTTGTTACATCTGTCTTGTCTTTGCGTCTGATTGTGTGCGTGTTTTCTGTGTTTCTTATTTTTTCATAAATAAATCAAAAAAAAATTATACTTACTCTAAATTAGTCTCGTTTTGAAGTTAGGCGTTTTATTTATTTTCCGTTTATTACTTTAATTTATTTTTATTATTTTTTTTGGTTTACATTACAAGTTAAATCTATTTTGTTTTTTGACACACGTCCCTACCACAATAAACCTTTGGCCCAATCACTTGTACGTAAATTATGAGTGCACCGGGCCGTGCAGGCAGCCGCGGTCGGGCAAATAGAGGAGTCAGTTCCGTTGCTGGACCGCCGACAGCGCGGGGCCGCTCCTCCAGTCATGTACAGGCAGGTGCCAGTGGCAGTGGTGTCCGCCTGATCCGTGATTTTTTTAATTTTAGCAGCCGTCCAAGGGCCATACTTTCCCAGGACGCCGAGACAGTGATGGCTCTGGTGGCTGACTCGAATGACACGGAGTCCTCAGCCCCAGTTCATAGCAGCAGCAGTAGCGGCAGATCTACGCCTCCTGTACTAGCAACCCCCACTCCCACAGAATTGTCCCCGCTCATGTTTGAAGACGAGGACACAGAGCTGGACATTCTGGGGGAGGCTATTCAGGAGGGTGATTTACAGTTCAGCCCTCAAGATGGGCAGTACTTTTTGGAAGGGATGGGTGATAACGAGGAGGAGGGGGCAACGTCAATAAATACGCCTTTGGAATCCCTTCCAACAGGTGCGGGTGGTTTGAGCCACACAACTCCCGCATCTAGTCAGACCCAGGCGCCAGCAAGGGGACAGCGGAGAACAGTCAGGGGCTCCATGTTAGCTGTTCCCCTCAGTCCACCACAGTTTGGCACCGGGTCTGACGTTGAAAATGAGGAGGAGGGTGATGCCGAATGGGTGCCACCTATTTTGTCAAGTACCAGCAGCACTGAAGTAGGTAGGCACCAGAGGGAAACGGTGCGGCAGGTCTCCAGGGAGCCCATTGGCAGGGGCTCTACTGTCGAGAGGATCAGGCAGCAACAGCAGCAGCATGCTCCGCCTGTGCACACTGAGGCCCAACAGGCGCAAGCCAGCACCATGCCATCGGACAGGAGGTTGGTGCGGAAGTCTCCTGTTTGGGCTTTCTTCACCCTGTCAACAGATGATGTTACTGTTGCTGTTTGTAACCTCTGCCATGCCAGGGTGAGGAGAGGGAGGTTAGTTTCTCGGCTGGGTACCACAGCCCTGAACCAGCACATGAGATTGAACCACTGGCGGGAGTGGGAACACAGTAAGAGTGGTAGTAGTGGGATCGACGTGTGCGTTCACTCAATGGGCTCCTGGCAAGGGTTATTGCCCAACATCTGCTTCCGTACAATCTGGTTGACAGCAACCCATTTAGGCAGATGTTGGAGCAGGCCCAACCCAAATGGCGTGTCCCCAGCCGCCATTACTTTGCCAGGACTGGTGTCCCTGCCCTGCACCAGCACCTTGTGCAGAATGTATGCCTGTCGCTGGATCATGCTGTCAGCGACAGGGTGCATCTCACAATGGATGCTTGGACCAGCAGGCATGGGCAGGGTCGCTACCTAAGTTTCACAGCCCATTGGGTTTCCCTCCGAGGCGCCGGGGAGGGAACGGCGGCATCTGAGTTTGTGGTGCCGCCCCGGGGTGTCCATGGGAGAACTACTCCTCTCCCGCAAGCCACTGTCTCCACGGCTGTTGAGCCCCCAAGCAAGCGTCCCCGTAGCTACGCAAGTGTGGGGCACGTCCGCTGCCAGGCCGTGCTCCAGCTTGTTAGCTTGGGGGAACGGAGACACACTGGACCTCATGTTCTGTCCGCACTACAGGCTCAGGTCCAGAAGTGGCTGACACCCCGAAGGCTCCAGGCAGGTATGGTTGTCTGTGACAACGGCAGCAACCTACTCGACGCCCTTCAGGCTGGCAGTCTTACACACGTGCCCTGCATGGCACATGTCCTCAACCTTGTGGTGCAGAAATTCCTCCGCACTTACCCAGGGTTGAGTGACATTGTGCAAAGGGTACGTAGGATTGCCGGCCACTTCCGCCGATCCCCAACCGCCACCGCGTCCCTGTCCAAACTGCAGCGGGACAACAGCCTGCCCACCCACAGGCTGATTATGGACAGTGTGACGCGGTGGAACTCCACCCTCAACATGCTGGAGAGGTTGTGGGAGCAGCGACGGGCGGTGAGGGAATACCTGCTGGAGCTAGGCACTGCAGGGCCAACACACTCACTCCCCTACATCACTAATGCGGAGTGGGGGCAGATTCAGCAAGTCTGCCACGTGTTGGCCCCATTCGAGCAGGCGACAAAGATGGTTAGCAGGGAGCATGTCGGCCTCAACGATGTGCTCCCATTAGTGTTCCTGCTGGACAGGACACTAGATCGCCTGCTTGAAGCTGGGGAGAGTGCCTTGGTGGAGCATGAAGAGTCAACCATGCTCCACCTGGACCAGGCCCAGGACGAGGAGGAGGATGAATTAGTGGACATCCATGAGTCTGGGCTTGGTCAGGAGGGAGAGCCGGTGCTGGGGGCACCTATAGTCCGGGGGTGGGGCACCTCCGACCGGGAGCAGCAGCATCGGCAGCAGGAGGACCAAGAGGTCATGGTCTCTGGCAGCTCTGAAGAGTCACAGCGGGCTGTGCTCTTCCCCATGGCTGCCCACATGCTGCGATGCCTCAGGAGGGACCCCCGGATCATCAAAATAAAGGAGAGGGATGAGTTTTGGTTGGCCACCCTATTAGACCCTCGCTGCAAGGGGAAACTGGAGGAGTTTCTACCAGCCAGCCGGAGGCAGGCCCGTATTGAAAAGTTGCGGGCCTGTCTGGTCCACCGGCTGGAGGAGGCAAACCCTATGCCTCACGCTCCAGTTCTCCCCGCCCATCTCACCCAGCAGGTGTCTGGAACCACCAGCACCAGCCGAGCAGGTGACCTTGAGGGTGAGATGAGGCTGTTCTACCAGTCTGCGCGACCCAGTACCAGCAGCAGCAGCATGAGTAACCACCAGCGGCTGGCCCGCATGGTGGCAGACTACATGGGGTCCGTTGGTGCTTCCGACAGCATGAGCACCGACGACCCCATGGAGTACTGGGTTGCCAGGCTGGACACCTGCCGCGAGCTCGCTCAGTATGCGCTGGAGATACTTTCTTGCCCCCCCTCCAGCGTACTGTCTGAGCGGACTTTCAGCGCGGCAGGTGGGGTGGTCACCGACAAGAGGACCCGTCTGTCCACTGACTCTGTGGACAGACTAACATTCATAAAAATGAATGAGTCCTGGATCGGCAGTGACTTCTTGGCCCCCGCTGTCGGTTCAGGGCGCTGAAGGGTCCCTTGTTCATCCCTCTCCTTTGCTCTCCCTCCAATACGTTGTTTTTTAATTGTTTTTAATGTAAAATCCATAATTTTATCAATATTTGTTTAATTATTATCATATTAGTTATTTGGGCCTAGCTATATGTGGGCCTCATTCAATACCATTTTCAAAAAACCTATGGTGGATGATGCAACCTGTCCTGACTCCTGATCTATCCTAGTCATCTAGGGGCATTATAACACTCAATCTACTGCTGCTGCTTCATGTTCTGCTTGTGTGGGGCTCATTCAATACCATTTTCAAAAAACCTATGGTGGATGATGCAACCTGTCCTGACTACTGATCTATCCTAGTCATCTAGGGGCATTATAACACTCAATCGACTACTGCTGCTTCATGTTCTGCTGATTTGGGCCTAGCTATATGTGGGCCTCATTCAATACCATTTTCAAAAAACCTATGGTGGATGATGCAACCTGTCCTGACTCCTGATCTATCCTAGTCATCTAGGGGCATTATAACACTCAATCTACTGCTGCAGCTTCATGTTCTGCTGATTTGGGCCTAGCTATATGTGGGCCTCATTCAATACCATTTTCAAAAAACCTATGGTGGATGATGCAACCTGTCCTGACTCCTGATCTATCCTAGTCATCTAGGGGCATTATAACACTCAATCTACTGCTGCAGCTTCATGTTCTGCTGATTTGGGCCTAGCTATATGTGGGCCTCATTCAATACCATTTTCAAAAAACCTATGGTGGATGATGCAACCTGTCCTGACTCCTGATCTATCCTAGTCATCTAGGGGCATTATAACACTCAATCTACTGCTGCAGCTTCATGTTCTGCTGATTTGGGCCTAGCTATATGTGGGCCTCATTCAATACCATTTTCAAAAAACCTATGGTGGATGATGCAACCTGTCCTGACTCCTGATCTATCCTAGTCATCTAGGGGCATTATAACACTCAATCTACTGCTGCAGCTTCATGTTCTGCTGATTTGGGCCTAGCTATATGTGGGCCTCATTCAATACCATTTTCAAAAAACCTATGGTGGATGATGCAACCTGTCCTGACTCCTGATCTATCCTAGTCATCTAGGGGCATTATAACACTCAATCTACTGCTGCTGCTTCATGTTCTGCTTGTGTGGGGCTCATTCAATACCATTTTCAAAAAACCTATGGTGGATGATGCAACCTGTCCTGACTCCTGATCTATCCTAGTCATCTAGGGGCATTATAACACTCAATCTACTGCTGCTGCTTCATGTTCTGCTTGTGTGGGGCTCATTCAATACCATTTTCAAAAAACCTATGGTGGATGATGCAACCTGTCCTGACTCCTGATCTATCCTAGTCATCTAGGGGCATTATAACACTCAATCTACTGCTGCTGCTTCATGTTCTGCTTGTGTGGGGCTCATTCAATACCATTTTCAAAAAACCTATGGTGGATGATGCAACCTGTCCTGACTCCTGATCTATCCTAGTCATCTAGGGGCATTATAACACTCAATCTACTGCTGCAGCTTCATGTTCTGCTGATTTGGGCCTAGCTATATGTGGGCCTCATTCAATACCATTTTCAAAAAACCTATGGTGGATGATGCAACCTGTCCTGACTCCTGATCTATCCTAGTCATCTAGGGGCATTATAACACTCAATCTACTGCTGCAGCTTCATGTTCTGCTGATTTGGGCCTAGCTATATGTGGGGCTCATTCAATACCATTTTCAAAAAACCTATGGTGGATGATGCAACCTGTCCTGACTCCTGATCTATCCTAGTCATCTAGGGGCATTATAACACTCAATCTACTGCTGCTGCTTCATGTTCTGCTTGTGTGGGGCTCATTCAATACCATTTTCAAAAAACCTATGGTGGATGATGCAACCTGTCCTGACTCCTGATCTATCCTAGTCATCTAGGGGCATTATAACACTCAATCTACTGCTGCAGCTTCATGTTCTGCTGATTTGGGCCTAGCTATATGTGGGCCTCATTCAATACCATTTTCAAAAAACCTATGGTGGATGATGCAACCTGTCCTGACTCCTGATCTATCCTAGTCATCTAGGGGCATTATAACACTCAATCTACTGCTGCTGCTTCATGTTCTGCTTGTGTGGGGCTCATTCAATACCATTTTGAAAAAACCTATGGTGGATGATGCAACCTGTCACGACTCCTGATATATCCTAGTCATCTAGGTGGATTAAAACAATGGATCTACTGCTGCTGCTATTGAACATTTTTTGACAATACCCTCATGAAAAAACATATATAATAGAGTTTTTATTTTGATATCTAAAAAATGTTCATGCTAAGGAGCTTAAAAATCGTAATCTGGAGCTATGTCAAAATTTTTTGATTTTGAATGATTCAAGATTTAACAGGTTCCCGAGTGATAGGCTCAACCAAAAAAGATGAAGATGAAGTCATTCACCCATTATGACTAGTGTCTACTGTACAAGCCTGTTGGTCCAGTGCTATATTCTGCCTTTGCTAGAGTTGTCCCAGTCTATGTTCATCATTGAGCAACATTATGTTTTTAATGAATCAGTTGAAAAGACTAAATCAACAGATCAACTGACCATGTTAGTAATACATTAATTAATGTTTTCTTCCGTGATGCCATGAACAGTCTAGAATAAGACAATAGCATCATGCATATTGTATCAAATGTGAACTATTTGTTCAGGGAGCATTAAACCTAATTTAAATCCATGTACAAACAAGTTATTTGAGACCTTTAAGACCTTATATATTTTTTTTAAATAACAGTCTACTTAAGCGTTATTTAATTCAATTATTCTGCAGAGTTATGAATCATAACTTTGGAGTCTGCATTTTACTACAGTGTTAACTGTAAAACATGAAGGTTCTTAATCGTGCGTAGGCAACCAGCATGGATCAATTTTTCTACTTTGCACTATAACAAGTCTAGAGTGTAGAATTCTCAAAACTTGTTTTGGATTGTTAATATTCATGCATGTGCTGTGTCACTTATGTATTGTCAATATTTAAAATAAGAAAAAAGTATATCAATAACACAATAAAATAAAAAGTGTTGTTTGGCTTCATTTACAAAATTAAATTATTTAACTTTATTTTATTTTCTTTGGTTTATTTTAAAAAATTGGGTTTGGGGGGCCAATGTTGTGGTTCACGATGTAGCAAGTTGTGGACCGCATGTGGCTTTCCCTTGTCAAAAGGTCTTGTGCAATAAAAATAGTACTCGACTTATTGATGAACCTAATGAAACAATTTTATTTGATTTTATTTAAGTTTATTTTTTCCCTACGGATTAAGGTTCTAACATGGTGGTGTCTGTTGTCCTGGGAGGGGTGGCCGACTTCCGTGTTGACCTATCTACATGGTTGGGTCTGACTGGCGTTAGACTCATCCGTGTGACAATCCGGTTTTGATAATGAAGCCTGAATGACACATGTATATAGGGATATTTACTTTTATCTATTTTTTTAAATATTGACAATAATGTAATGATGATTTGCACATGCTAAATATATATAGACACAGCTTTAAAAAAATTTAATTTAAAAATACGTACTATATAATGTTCCTCAACTGTTGGAGAATTCTTATACTCTGAGTCATGTAAGCACATTTTTTGGTCTGTTTGGCGGAAGCAATGCCAGGACATTTAAATTTTTTTGTAATAAGTGCACTATTACGGATACGTGCTGTTTAGTTTTTACAACATGCCTTTACCATTTTACTTATATCTACTTTTTTTTTTTTTTTTTTGTGGGGTATACACAATTAGTTCGAAATAAGAGATTAACGGTGGATTATAAGGCCTACAACAACCATAAATGCTCATATTATCCAATTGCTTAATAATTATGTGTAGGCAACATACTCAACGATTATCAAGGACTACTGCTATTATAAATATGCGTTGAACTTCTGGGTGGGACAAAAAATGCCAATTTTATATGTACATTCCGGTTGATGTTTGTCAGTGTACTGATGTGTTTGTGTATAGTATAGGGGCCTCACTGTAAACAAATGTTTTGAAATGAATTGCAAAACTTCAATTAATAAAATAAAAACAAACACACAATATATAGATCAACAAATAAAATAATATTTTTTATAATATTTAAATAACAACAAAAAAAAAGTAAAATTGGCCTTAAGGCAAGGCCTTCAGAACATTAATAATGTTGAGTATCTCCCCAACCGCCTTGTTGTGCTGCTCCTCCACGACAGCCATTTGGTGGGAGTACTGCACCCGTAACTGGCGTAATTTGCGGCAGTGCTGCTCCCGGCACTTCCTCAACAGAGAAACATGGTCCCTCTGAAGGACTTGAACCTTCTCCTTGAGGGATTTAATTACTGTTAAAAAGAAAAAAATATATAATTAAATATATATATATATATTATATATATATATATATATATATATATATATATATAATATATATAGTACATTTTAAATATGTATTTATTTGTTTGACATCTCATTAATTGCAATTTAGTGATTATTGTATAAAGTTGTTCACTATTGACTATTGTAGGTGAAAAAAAATATGAAAAATATATTTTTCATTTTAAACGTCTATATAAAATAAAAAAAAAAATTTTTTTAACCTAACATTAGTCCATGAATAGTCTATGTCATTGAGGTCATAATTTACATATGATATTTGATTTGTATAATTAATTTATATTTATTGGTATAAATGATAGGGTTCTTCTTATTATTATACTTTTTATAATCAATAGATTTTTGAATAATATTGCAACGACAAGATTGAAAAGTGTGAAAAAGATAAACAAATTTACGTTAATCTGTACGTCGGGAATAAGCACACCTGTTTTGTTTCTGGAGTTTTGTCTTTAATATTGATTTTTGAACGGGGTTAAAATAGTTAACATAGACATTGGGTGGGACATGTCTCATCCGTACTCCATCCTATGTTCTCATAACGGTGCTGTTAAAAAGGATTTTAAGATAAATTGTGGACAGGCCATCCCAACGCAGAACAATCTAAGAAAGGAACCAGAATGGTGACAGACAGTAGTGTGTTTCGATAGTACTGTCTTTTTACCCTGCTTGTAATGAACTGTAAGTTTGGCACTTTATGTTATCCAATATAACTAAACTAATACATGTGTGTGTGAATAAGTTTAAACAACAAAAGCACATGGTGGCAAACTCAGCCACTGTATATTGTCATTCCTGTATGTACTACGTTATTGCATATGTGTATGCCACTTAAAAGAACCAAGCGTATAGATGTTTTGTGTAATATGGTTCGTGTGGGCTGTAAAGTTCCTAGGCTGGCTGCATGAAAACCGCCAGCATTGATGCAATTGTATGTTGTTATGTGAGGGCACCCAGATAGCTATTTGTATTGTATTTGTGTATTCTGAGCGGCATTCACCTAATGATATGCACTCAGACTTCAGCTATCTTGGAATATGTTAAATGTCTGTGTTGCTGGGAGGGTGTGACATTGTGTTTTTGGGTGGGGATTCCTGTTCTGTTGTTCTCACATGTGTATTGCCGATGTCCCTTTGTCCTGAAAGATAATTGGATTACTCCTCTCCCCTCCAGGCCAGAGAGGATGAAACCATGATGCATTGTGGGGATGTGTTGTGTCTGTGTATCCTAAGTTGCTGCATATCTGTCCTGTGTAGCAGTCTTGCTTCTTGTCCACTAGGGGGCGTGTACACTAGATGGGGAGCTGCATAGGGGGGGTAGCCCTCAATAAAGAGTTCCTGTTTTATTCCTTAATGAAGTCTTGGCTCCTGTTTGGGGGATGGAATAACTACACTCTTGGGGATTGCTATATCACAATACTCCCCTGAGTATAAGCTCTTTTAAGAGCTTGCTCCTGTTTCCAGGCTCCCAGCGGAGACCTTGTGGATCGTGCTACCCCTCCACTACACACATATTTACCCTCCTTGTGTGGGGTGGTGACTACCCCGTCATCATCCTCCTCTTCCTGCTCCTCATCCTCAAAAATGTGGGGGGGCAACTCAGGTAGGGCTGCTGGTCCAGCCTCTTCCTCCACCATTGACTCCCCCTCCTGTGGTGGTGGTGGGTCATTTGATGTCCCTGAGGGTCCTGCCTGCTGCTCCTGCTCCCCCTCAGACGCCGACAGCTCCCAGGAATCCCTGCTGGCAGGCCTGTGTTTTACAGACGGAAGGCGAGCCCCTATAATTACAAATTAATACTTATGTAAAAATAAAAATCACAAATAATAAATGTACCTCACCATTACGTTACTTTTGTTTATTTCATCAACACTCAATAATGTTTGTACCTGGACAGTGCTCGTCACGGATCTTGCGGATTCTGGCCATATGTCTCCGCTTCAGGTCCGACCACTTTTTGCAAATGGCCAAGGCTTCATGTTTGCCCTCATGAACCCTCCTCATCTCCTTCCTCAGCTCCCTTACTATGGCGTGTTTCGCTTTGTTAGAGCGTAGTTCATCATACCCTTGCTCTAACAGGCGCTGCGTGATTAAGAAAATAAGCATTTTATAAAAATTATTTAATAAAACTAAGATTAAGGAACTTTAACATTAGCACAAGTGGAGTACGTCAGGCTATTCTAGGAAGTTGAACAAGCGGTCAGATCCTTCCTGCCGCTAGTTCACTTATGCCCCCAGACAGTGGCGTAGTTAGAAATGACTTGGCCCCACAGCAAATTTTTTTTAATGGGGACAACCTACCTACCACCCACAAATTTTCAAAAAGGCATTACTTTCAAGCCACCCACATAACTGTGGCTAGTAAAGATTGCTCTCTCACACCAGTCCCGGCAGCTGTTCCATCCATTTTATACACTGTCTATACTGTCACTGTATATCATTTTATTGTGTAATACTGTTGAGGGGGCCCTGAAAAAATCTTTTAGACCTCCTCCTCCTGGATCTGCCCCTTCTGGGTCAGGGCCCCCAAGCATGCCCTGTAAATACGCCACAGCGACAAGAATGACGATACGTCAACATTTACTATAATAATGGCGGCCAGGGGTGTAACTATCCGGGAAGCAGGAGAAGCGTCTGCTTTGCGGCCCTGACCCAGAAGAGGCCCATCCCACAAAGGAGGACTAAAAGATTTCGTCATGGCCCCCTCGGTAGTATTACACAATGAAATTATGTAACACAGTGACAGTATAGACAGTTAACAAAACGGATGGAACAGCTGCCGGGCCTGCAGCTACACCACTGGTGTCGAGGGAAACGTTCCAGCAGCAGCAAGTCAGCACACGGCCAGAGGCAGTCTAACTAAAAGCTCTGCATGTTGTAGTTTAATTACACGGAACCGCTCGCCGTGCGCTGCCTTGATGCCGCAGTAACTGACCACCAACATGTCATCATTATCTCAAATACCAAACCAAAAATTATTATTATTTGCGAGTCAAATACTACAATTTAACTTAACGTAACCGTATAAAATCTAATTGTGGTGAAATTGTATGTGTGTGGGGTATAAGCTATTAGATATTGTCCATCTGAGGAGAGATGTACCTGTCTAGTGACGGCATAGTTTGGGGTGTAAAGCTGGTCCGCCTCCACGTGGTGCACCCTGGGTAACGCTAAATGAACCAGCAAATATACTGTATAATGTAAAAAATTACTTCTCCTGACCAACAGGACACTTATTTGAATATTTAGACTAGCCGTCCGCACACTGCGGCCCCCCTGCAAACTGCGGCCCTCCGGCTGTGGCAAAAATAAAACTCACATCATTCCATGACAACCTACAGCTATCATCCTATAGAAGGACATAATGGGACGGGAGTTGTAGTTTTAGAACAACTGGAGGACCGCTGTTTGAATAGACTGTGTGTGTGTGTTTGTGTGTTGGGGGAGGTCAGGGGGGGGGGGGGTTTGGTGGTATGCAGTGTGGGTATATTGTCTGAGGCAGGAAATTAGATGTACAATGTGCATCTGATATATATATTTGTATGCATTGCTATCCATACATAATGACACGTCGGCCACATGTATGTATGAATAGCATATAAATATATAGCAGATGCCAGTGAGATACTGCTTTGATGGCAGACCATTAAAACCATTTATGAGATCAAAAATGCTTAACTATTTATTTTAGTAATATAGATAAAATCACATTATATATAGTATGAGTAGATGTTAATGATTATCTGAAAAATATATTACTTTGGAATGTCAACAATACTTGTTTCAAACTATCATTTATATGTAATCAAAGTATGTACTATCCGAATTTTAATGCCATGCGAAAATAGTTTAAACAAATACATCCGAAAAATTCAATTCAATAAACCTACATAGGAATATTACTAAGATATGCGAAACAAGCGTGTATGCGAACAAATGTTCAATTAGATTATACTTACTATGACGATCAGCTCCTCCTCAGCTTTAGTGAACTTGCTGGCCACCATCGTAAAAACTGAGCGCATAAAGTTTTCAACCGCACAAAACTGACGCAAGTTGAATTCTGGTTGAAAACGGCGCTTACTTCCGGTTTTGAACAAATCACGCGCATGCGCAAAATGATACGAAAATGTCAGTGCCGTTTCAGCTATTTGTATGTTAACGAATATTCGATAAAATTAATGATATATCAGGTTTTAGAATATTCGTATCACTCGAAATCTATGATATATTACAATATCTATAATATTCGTAAAAAAACAAAGCGGATATAAGGCATTAGTAGTTTCGAAATCTTTCTATTCAAAATGAATAATATTGCCTAGGCTATATTGCAATAACATTGTGTTCTAGTCTGATTTTATATTGCAATATAGAGAATATTCAAAACATTTATTGTATAATTTGAACAGTGAACAGTACACCACTGAACACTAAAGACATTTAGAAATTTGCGAATTCGCATAATATGCGCATATTACGCGTATAACTATGCGCATATTATGCGCATATTATTAGCTAACGTACGAATATTCGATTTCTGAGGATAGAATACGAATATTCTAACGAATATTCGCGAAATATCGCGAAAACGAATATGGCACCTCAAGCTCATCACTATGCCGGACATCTCCACCCCTGGACGGACGAGCAGAACCCTAAGTATCACCCCCTTTATCCTAACCCTGTTATCCCTGGTCTCCCCTGGTTACCCCTGGTTACCCCTGGTCACCCCTGGTCTCCTAACCCTGTTACCCCTGGTCACCCCTGGTTACCCCTGGTCTCCCCTGGACACCCCTGGTCACCCCTGGTCTCCCCTGGTCACCCCTGGTCACCCCTGGTCACCCCTGGTCACCCCTGGTCACCCCTGGTCTCCCCTGGTCTCCCCTGGTCTCCCCTGGTCCCTGTGTGCCCACTCTCCCCTGGTTCACCCCCCCATAGCCCTGAATAACCCCTGATCCACCCCTATCCACACCACCTCCCCTGATTAACCCTTTATTACCCTGATCCCTGGTTAACCCTATATCCCCTGATCCCCTACTGACCCCTGGAACCCTAACCCTGATTAACCCCTAGTGGTTACCCTGGTCCTGTAGAGCATGCTTCTGCTCTGCAAACAATACCCTGAACCCTCTTGTAACCCCGTAGGGACAGTGAGTAGCCAGGCGGGTGGGCTGTTGATACTTGAATGTGTGAATTGTATAGTTAGTTGATGGGTAGAATTGGGAATGGGTAGTGTAGTTTAGGATGGTATATTTAGTGCTGTATTGTAGTGCACTGCGTGCGTAGTGTATTGTAGTGTACTGCGTGCGTAGTGTATTGTTAGTGTATTGCTTGGTGTAATAAATACTGTTATATTTGTACCCTTTTGTGTAGCGTGTACTTATTGGCGATAGTTTAGTAAGGCACATGCAGCTAGCGTAGTGATTTAGTGTAAAGCATAGCAAAGGTATTGTTATTAGTATATAAAGGTATAAATAGGCGGAGTTATCAATAGACGGTTCCTCCTATTTATGAATATTAATTACCGATATTTGCATAAATATTGGTGATTATTATTCCCCCTTTACAGTGGAATAAAGTAACTGATTTCGAAAAAAGAAAAGATCGATGGCCGTTAGCTAATGAAGTGAGGGTGGAGTGTTATTGAAAGAAGGTATGACGATTTAGACCAATCAAAACAGGAAGGTGTGTACTAGGGTAGTGTTTGGACTTTGTCGTCATGAATGAGGATAGTAAGTGAGTGATTAAGAGCGGTCTTCATGAAAGAATGAACTTGAAATTTAATGAAGGTGGAAAGAGAGAAAACGATACCGAGGAATCCGAGGATGTGATTGTAGATGCTGAAAGAAAAAGTCTTATAAAAAGATAAAAGTCTTAACCTAGTTATAAATGTTTTATGAATTTTAGGGTATTGAATTTTATGATTTGTTTATGGGGGAGGGGGGGGGGGTATATAACATGTGGAAGGAAGGTTATGTTGACGCCCCTGACTAAGCGTGGAGCGAAACCCAGGTCTGGCAGATTTGAAAAAGACCAGCCTTGACTGCTTTGTTTTATCTCATGTTTGTGAGTATAATAAACATTTTTATATAATCACCTGTTAGCGGTGCTTCACTATTGGAGTAATCCTTGTTTTAGTGGTGGTGAAGAGACGTGGATAAAGGAGAGCCGTGGAGCTATACTATGTGTCTATATATCAAGCTGCGCTTGTGAGTACAAACGCACAAGGAATTTTCTGGTGATCTGCAGTACTTCACTATATGCGAACTTTCTGATATCCCACAGGTGCCTCAGTGTGCTGGTAGTGGGGACCTGATTTATTTGCCTGGGTCAGAAATCTTGGACGCCTCAAGACTGAAGAGGTTTAACCTTCCAGATAGGGAACGCGCGGTCCCTCAAAAACACATGGTCTGAACTGTGATCTTTACCCACCTCACAATTGGGAACCGCTGCGACAATTTTGTCATACGGATTGGGACTTTTATTTATAATTTTTATGGCCCAATATGGGACTATTGGCAGATATGTTGGAACTTTCAAGCAAATGTACTTAATGTACACAAAGTTTAACTTATAGGGAACCTGACATCTCCATAATGCCCCACAACCACCCGTAGTACCATAAAGCTCAAGTTATCTTGTCTCCGATCTGATAGGCCAGGGATCAGCAACCTCTGTCACTCCAGCTGTGGTGAAACTACCACTCCCAGCATGCACACTTGCTTAGCTGTTTTCAGAACTCCTATAGAAGTGAATGGAACATGCTAGGAGTTGTAGTTTCACCACATCTGGAGTGTCGAAGGTTGCTGACCGCTGTAATAGGCAATTCGCAGCAAAACAACTTTTTTCTATCTACTCCGTGTAAATGAGCAACTTGAAGTCCAGGGGAAGTCCATTGAGAAGCTTGACTTCAAGCTTCTCAATTACATGGATGTGCCAGATAAACAACCACATGCACCATCCTCTTTCATTTTTGGCTTTTGCTGGAGTACAAGCGTCACTGTAAAGTACCATACTCTCAGCTTCACAGCCCCTCTCCTCTGCTTTAAGTGACAGCTGTAGCATCCAAACAGGAGACTACTGCAACTGCCACTCAGGGGAGCGGCTGCTGAGCAGCTCGATGCAGATAGCACTTCACAGAGAAGCTCCACCTCCAGTGCACCTGCGGGAGCAGATACTCCTGATAATGAAAACTCCACAAAAGCTATGCTTGTCCTCCTGGTGTTTCCAGCCCATATGCCTAGTGCTGTCAGCAGTTTAACATGTACAAAACTGCTGACAGACTTTCTTTAAACTCCTACCCTTATGTATTAGCACATTACATGATTGACACTGACTCCTCGCGTCTCTTTTGTGTCTCTTGGTTTATTAGGTTTTTGAATCGCTCATTTCCCTGATGAATCTGATGCAAATTATGATTATCATACATTAAACGTAGATTTCTTTATTTATATTGTTTATATCTTGGTTAGACAATGTGTCTGCAGCCAATATTATTAGGAAATCCCCACTGTGTTTGGTTGAAAGCTGTAGGAACCAAGTTTATTATGAGTCATAAACAATTCTTGCTTTCAATCACTCTTCAATTATTTATTAGAAGATGACTTTTTGTCTCTGAGATCCACAATTCAATTTACTTTTTATTTGCTTTGTATGTTTTGTTTTTCTAGGAAAACTACAGTTGACTGTGTGCAGAATTTATAACATCTGCATCTAGTAAAACCGAGAAGAAGCATATAGTTTCCCACCAACCAAGACAAAAAAAATGAAATCTATAATAAATCTTTTTCATCTATCTACTTTGATAACACTTACAGTCCTGTGATTTTTATATACTTTCAAAGAGTAGAATGTACAAAATAATGTACAGAAGTCCATCAATAGGCCAAAATATATAAAGGTCTAGACGTCAATGCTCTGGGTTTTTGTGAGTTATTGAATTAAAGTTCCAGCTTGGAACCAATTTCCTGCACCACATTTAGTCAGACCTGTTCATTTGAGAGGTACCTCATGTAATACCCCAGAGTGGCATTACCACCTCCTTTTGAACCCCCACTATCTTGGTTGGTGCATCCTGTGTCATCTCTTATATTTATTGCCATTTCCTGCAATGTGTATATTCATTCCCTTGCAAATGTAATGTTCAAATGTTATGTGCCTGGTTCGTCAGCAAGTGGCAGCAAATCTGTGCAGAGATAGTTTCTGTGGAAACTTCTGGTTCCATTGCAGCCCTCTTTAGAGAGGGAGGAGTTTAGCTAGTGAAGTGGGTCTAGTCCACCCTCCTTAGGGAGAGGTTGTGGGTCGGCTAACAGAGCACTGCCTGATCTACGTATTTGGTTGCTTGTCCCCTCCTGGGCTTGCATTGCCTCCCAAACTAACAGAAATTGATGCCAGGAAGAAGTTCCTAGGATTAAAGTAAGAGACAGACTACAGCTAACCTAAGTTCCAGCAGAAGTGGAAGAGTTTCCTATTTAAGCCAGACAAGCATAGCAGAGCTGAGAGAGCTACTGCATAGCAGAGCTGAGATTGTTGCAGAGAAGTGTTTGCCTGTCAGATTATGCTAATACCTGCTGATTCCCAAGATACCATTTGGAAACAGTTTGGACTACTGTTTATGCCAAGTAAAGCTGTGTTCAATGTTACTACAAGTCTGGACTCTATTTATTTTACTTATTCATCTCCCAAGTTCACTTACCCTTTTTGCACTGCTTCGGACTACATCACGTCTGGGATCCAAGGATATCCAGGTAGGAGCACAGTGACACGTGCATGCAACACCTTCAGAGAGCGTAGGCCACTCTACATCACTCTGGCAATCCTACCCTGGGTACCAACATTACCATCTACAAAGGGGACTCCAGGTCCTCGTTGCTTAACTGCAACTGGCATCACGTTTACTTGCTCTATAAGAGGGACATATTTCGTAGAAACCTCCTAAGGGGCAAGGGATTCCCCAGACGCCCTTCACTGTAGGCCCGTTGCACTCATATAAAAATGTAATCTCATCTAAACATGTAGCAAATTACAATCAGATGCATAACTTGAAGCTGCTGAAGACCCATGGAAAATTCAACTCATCTGCCATGTGTAGAGATGAGTGAATCAAAGTTGAAAAATTTCCTCACGCTTCATGGTAACAAATCACATTTTTTCCTAAAATGGCTGCTGCACATGTTAGGACATGGAGCAAAGAACTCTGGGAACGAGGGATCACCCACAATGCCTTGCATGCAGCCAATCAGCAGCCAACCAGCCTGTGCTAGGAAAGACTACATTGTGCTTGAAAAAACGATTTACTAGTTCAGGGAAAGATTAGTCAAGGTGTAGGGAAAGGATAGGGAGGAATAATCTACACTATAAAAGGAGAACAGGGTCCAATATGGGAGTGTACAGCCTGGGTAATAGGAGCGATTCTATTACACCTTGCTGGACTGACTGGGGATCCAAATTGGTGTTATACTGCTGCTTTTAGGTTGTTTGCTCTATATGATATATCACTAATTCCAGCAAACCTTGCTTTTTATTGGGGTGTAAGTTCTGTGTGATACAGCATTTACAGGGTGTACTAATAGGAAAGATATGTACATCCTATTAGCCGTTCTGTGTTTATTTTTGGGGGTGTATTAATAGGGGGAAAAAAAGAAAAAAATACATGTCATAATTGCTGTTCAGCATTGAGGTTACATTGTACTACAGCCTTTTACAGGGTGTATTAATAGGAAAGATACGTACGTCCCATTAGCCGTTCTGCGGTGAATTGTGATTGTTATATTTCTTTTTTTTGGGGTGTAGTAATAGGAAAAAGAATACATCTTAATTGCCATTCTGCAGTGGTTACATTGTACTACAGCCATTTACGCGGTATATTGAACGGAAATAAAGCTACTTCCTATTATCCGCTCTGCAGTGAATGGTGATTGTTTTTTTTGGGGGGGGGGGGGGAGTTTATTGATCTGAAAAAATATATGTCTTAATTGCCATTCTGCGGTGAAGTTACATTGTACTACAGCTTTTTTTGGGGGGGGATATTATTTTAATTTTAATTTAATTATTTTATTATACAGTATGTCAGACAGACAGTTGACAGGCCCTTCAGATGGAATGGACAGTGGCCAAAATGTTTCTGTAGCAGCAGAAGAAGAAGTCGCAGCAAGAGGCCTAAGCTCCCGTTGTCATCTAGCAGTTGTGTCTTGACCAGCAACTCTGTCTTCGACTTTGTCGCAAGTGACATCAGATACCCCCAGCCATGAGTCGGTGGGTTTCTCTGACATGATGCTTAGTTGGCATGGCCCGGAAGCAGGCCCTGTGCCCCCAATTGTCCTCAATCTGCCTCTGTCATTTTCTGTTCCCTCAGCGCAAGAAGTATTGTATGCCGTAGGCTCGGCTCCACTTTTCAGCGAGGATTAGGACAGTCAGCAGCTACTGCCCAGCCAAGATCTGCAGGAGATATCCTCCGCTTCCTCCGGTATTCGGGCAAGTAGTTATGATGAGAGTCGTGTGGGAACAGGTGTTGTAAGTGGTCAGGCTCCTGGTCCTGAGACCGTTGAGGGGGACATCAGTGACGTGAAGACAGTAGTGCATGACGATGATGATGTAGCCGATCGCACTTGGGAGCCGAGTGAAGAAGGTGCTTCATTATAATCATTAGGAGAAGAGGGTGACAGCTTGCGCGTGAGGCAGCGGCTGAGCCAGCAGGGTGCTAGCGTGGCTATGGGTCAGCAGGGTGGCAGCAGTGGGAGATCGGGAGCCAAACATACGTGGGGTAGACTACCCATTTTGCAGGAGCCTACCAGCCTGGAAAGTAGAGGTGCAGGGGCAGGGGTTCATGGAGGCAGCGGTAGCAGGCAGTCAGTGAAAGTGTTGGGGAGAAACTGGCATACTCGGCGGTGTGGCAATTTTTTGTTAGGCCGCTGGAGGAGGTGAACATGGCAATTTACCGAATTTGTGGACAGAAGGTGAAGCGTGGGCAGGGTGCCAATGTTGGCACCATGGCCCTGCATCAACACATGCAGCGTCACCATAAAGTGGCCTGGGAGAACCGCGGCTCCGATGTGATGGCCGCATCACCCAGTGGCACGCACCTAATTTCATTCAGTCAAGGCTCCACCACCTCAGCGAAGGGAGCCGTCTGTCCTTCCCATCATCTGCCTGTCCTGATGCTCCTCCTACTCCTCGTCAGTCATTCCTTCAGCGAGCGATTGCCAAGAGGCAACAGTTTGCGTGCACTCATCCAATGGCGCTGAAGCTGAACATGCTCCTGGCCAAGTTGCTGGTGCTGCAGTCCCTCCCTGGTGGTGGACTCTGCACCTTTCAGAGAACTGATGGCTTGTGCTAAGCCATCATTTCTTTGCGAAAAAGGCAGTGCCAGCCCTGCACACACATGTAGAACAGAAGGTGGGCCAGTCCTTGAACCTGTAGGTGTCTGCTAAAGTGCACGGCAGTGCCGATGTGTGGAGCTGTAACTACGGTCAAGGACAATATATGTCCTTTACGGCCCACCAGATAAATGTGGTTCCTGCCAAGCCACACCAGCAACTTGGCCAGGTGACGCAGCTTCCGCCTCCACATTCTCACGCCATTGGTCCTGCGACAATGTCTGCCTCTGCCTCCTCATCCTCCACAGTGTCGTCAGCCTCCACTGCAGGGACAATTCACAGTGCTCTTCTGCACATAGTTTGCTCTGCGTTCAACATAAAAAAATACATCCTGGCTTTCTCCTCGACAACTCAATACACTGCGTGCAGAATTATTAGGCAAATGAGTATTTTGACCACATCATCCTCTTTATGCATGTTGTCTTACTCCAAGCTGTATAGGCTCGAAAGCCTACTACCAATTAAGCATATTAGGTTATGTGCATCTCTGTAATGAGAAGGGGTGTGGTCTAATGACATCAACACCCTATATCAGGTGTACATAATTATTAGGCAACTTCCTTTCCTTTGGCAAAATGGGTCAAAAGAAGGACTTGACAGGCTCAGAAAAGTCAAAAATAGTGAGATATCTTGCAGAGGGATGCAGCACTCTTAAAATTGCAAAGCTTCTGAAGCGTGATCATCGAACAATCAAGCGTTTCATTCGAAATAGTCAACAGGGTCGCAAGAAGCGTGTGGAAAAACCAAGGTGCAAAATAACTGCCCATGAACTGAGAAAAGTCAAGCGTGCAGCTGCCAAGATGCCACTTGCCACCAGTTTGGCCATATTTCAGAGCTGCAACATCACTGGAGTGCCCAAAAGCACAAGGTGTGCAATACTCAGAGACATGGCCAAGGTAAGAAAGGCTGAAAGATGACCACCACTGAACAAGACACACAAGCTGAAACGTCAAGACTGGGCCAAGAAATATCTCAAGACTGATTTTTCTAAGGTTTTATGGACTGATGAAATGAAAGTGAGTCTTGATGGGCCCATGGCTGGATTGGTAAAGGGCAGAGAGCTCCAGTCCGACTCAGACGCCAGCAAGGTGGAGGTGGAGTACTGGTTTGGGCTGGTATCATCAAAGATGAGCTTGTGGGGCCTTTTCGGGTTGAGGATGGAGTCAAGCTCAACTCCCAGTCCTACTGCCAGTTTCTGGAAGACACCTTCTTCAAGCAGTGGTACAGGAAGAAGTCTGCATCCTTCAAGAAAAACATGATTTTCATGCAGGACAATGCTCCATCACACGCGTCCAAGTACTCCACAGCGTGCCTGGCAAGAAAGGGTATAAAAGAAGAAAATCTAATGACATGGCCTCCTTGTTCACCTGATCTGAACCCCATTGAGAACCTGTGGTCCATCATCAAATGTGAGATTTACAAGGAGGGAAAACAGTACACCTCTCTGAACAGTGTCTGGGAGGCTGTGGTTGCTGCTAAACGCAATGTTGATGGTGAACAGATCAAAACACTGACAGAATCCATGGATGGCAGGCTTTTGAGTGTCCTTGCAAAGAAAGGTGGCTATATTGGTCACTGATTTGTTTTTGTTTTGTTTTTGAATGTCAGAAATGTATATTTGTGAATGTTGAGATGTTATATTGGTTTCACTGGTAAAAATAAATAATTGAAATGGGTATATATTTGTTTTTTGTTAAGTTGCCTAATAATTATGCACAGTAATAGTCACCTGCACACACAGATATCCCCCTAAAATAGCTAAAACTAAAAACAAACTAAAAACTACTTCCAAAATATTCAGCTTTGATATTAATTAGTTTTTTGGGTTCATTGAGAACATGGTTGTTGTTCAATAATAAAATTAATCCTCAAAAATACAACTTGCCTAATAATTCTGCACTCCCTGTATAAGAACCATCGTGACCGACAATGGGAAGAACATTGTGTCGGTCCTGAGTCAAGGAGGGCTGAGCCATGCGCCCTGTATGGCGCACATTTTCAATCTGGTGGTAAAGCAGTTCTTGAAGTCTTCCACCCATCTGCAAGACATCTTGCATGCATGCATGCACTTCAGCCACTCGTATAAAGCAAAGCACACCCTTCTTGAGATGCAGCGGCAGAACGGCATCACCCAACATATGCTGATATGTGACGTTACCACTCATTGGAAATCCGCTCTCCATATGTTGGACCAATATTATGAACAGAGAAAGGCCATAAACAATTTCTTGATGATACAGGAGGACAGAGATACTCCCCTGTGTATTTTTGATGTTAGCCAGTGGCAGCTCATGCGTGACACCTGCCATTTGCTTGGGCCCTTTGAGGAGGACTTTATTTGTAATTTGCCAGGACTACAGTATGAACAACGTTATTCCACTGATTCATGTCCTGGAGCACATGCTGCTAAATCTGGCTGGCCAGGGGACAGGAGACGTGGCAACTACGTCTCACAGCCGCATGATCCCCTGCTCTGGCCGAACCCGAGCATTAAACCAGGCACCCCCTGCTCTGAAGAAGGGAGGGTGCCTGGTTCATAGGTAAAGGTCAGAAATTGATGGAAACACCACCGAAATGGTTCTGGAACAGCATGGGGAGGATATCTGAATGCATCCAGGTCGCTGCTGGGAACGATGTTGTCTGAGTAGTACACTACTTTTACAGACTGACAATAATACGCACAAAACCAAAGCTAAAATCGATTTTAGAGGAAAAATTGTTAGGAAACATTCTTTCCTGTATATTTACTTTTATATAAAGTGCAAGTGCTGCCAAAAATGACAAGGAACAGGCACTCCGATATAACCTGTATATCACATAAAGGAGGGCCTCATTCACATTGTGGTACAATTGTTCAGGTAGTGGGACTCCTACACTCATAAAGCCTATGCACTAGGTGAAGGGTCTGCCAAAAATTACAAGGAACTGGCACTCCAATACACCCTTTGTTACACATAAAGGAGGGCATCATACACACCCTTGAAAAATTATGATTGATGGCCTGCTGGTGATCCTCTAAAACATTTGGAGCAAGGGCCTGCTCATCTGACCATCTAAAACATTAGGGGCGAGGGCCTGCTGCTGAGCTGACCCTCTAAAACATTATGGGTGAGGGTCTGCTGCTGAGTTTACCATCGAAAAAATTATACGCAAGGGCCTGCTGCTGAGATGACCCTCTAAAACATTAAAGGGGTTATCCAAGTTATTTTTTTGTTCTTTCTATGTTCCTAACTGGGCAAATGCAACAGCTTTCCAATTCACTCACTTTATCTTCAGTGCCTGGTTTCTCAGATTTCACTGAGGGTCACATGACCTGTGATGTCAGCTTCTCTCCCTGCTCTGATAAAGGTCGTTTACAAACCTGTAAACGAAACGTCACTGTGCTGGCCACGCCCCCTTTACTGCCGGCTGTGTGCTCTATATGCGAGGGCCTGAAGTTTAGCTGACCCTGTAAAACATTATTTGCATGGGCCTGCAGGTGAGCTAACCCAGTAAATGATTATAGGTGAGGGCCTGCTGACGAGCTGACCCTCAAAAAAATTATATGCGAGGGCCTGAAGGTGAGATGACCCTGTAAAACATTATATGCGTGGGCCTGCAGGTGAGCTGACCATGTAAAAGATTGTAGTTGAGGGCCTGCTGGTGAGCTGACCCTCTAAACAAATATATGCAAGGGCATGCAGGTGACCTGAACCTCAAAATAATTATATGCGAGTGCCTGCCGGTGAGCTGACCCTGTAAAACATTAGATGCGAGGGCATATATGCAAGGACATTATATGCGACAAATAAGCATGTTGATATGATAGAAGAGGAGGAGGAGA
The DNA here is from genome assembly GCF_905171765.1 of Bufo bufo. Classification (NCBI taxonomy): domain Eukaryota; kingdom Metazoa; phylum Chordata; class Amphibia; order Anura; family Bufonidae; genus Bufo; species Bufo bufo. The sequence continues at coordinate 32,413,967 of NC_053393.1, forward strand.
ATGAGAAAACGAAGATTCAACCATATACCCTTTTTTTGTGGTGGAAGGGGTGCATGGGAATACAGTGCATTCTGTACATTATAAACAACACATGTAAAGTGCCTTTATGTTCAGCCATTTTCCTCTGGTGGAGTCAAGAAGTCAGGGTTAATCCAGACCTTGTTCATTTTTATAAGAGTCAATCTGTCAGCATTTTCAGTTGACAGGTGGATAAGCTTATCTGTTATAATACCACCAGAAGCACTAAATACCCGCTCAGACAAAACGCTGGCGGCAGGGCAGGCCAGAACCTCAAAGGCGTAGAGTGCGCGTTTGTTTCACGTGTCCAGCTTGGACACCCAGTAGTTGTAAGGCACTGAGAGATCATTGAGGACGCTGACACGGTCTGCTATGTACTCCTTTACCATCTTCCAAAATTTTTCTCTCCTTGTGACAGAAGGCCCCGCACAAGGGTGAGGGTGCTGGCGGGGTGTCATGAAACTGTCCCAGGCTTTGGTGAGTGTTGCCCTGCCTCTGTTGGAACTGCTATGTGTATGTGCAAGGACCTTCTGGTATTGCACCATTTTGCTCGTCCTCTCCACCAGAGGAATGAGAGATGAGAAGTTCTCTTTGTAGCGGGGGTCGAGAAGGGTGAGCCACCAGTAATCCGTGTGGTCTAAAATGCGTATAATGCGTGAGACGCAGGAAAGACCAGCCTAACATGAAGTCAGAAGAAAATGAAAGAAATGCTCCAGCACCATAGTGGATAATATGAAAGTCCCGGTCTTTATTGTCACCAAGAATCCAGGTGAGTACAGCAATCAGAAAACAACACTGGTGATCCCCCGGTTCCCCGGATCCAGGGATCCGGGGAACCGGGGGATCACCAGTGTTGTTTTCTGATTGCTGTACTCACCTGGATTCTTGGTGACAATAAAGACCGGGACTTTCATATTATCCACCATGGTGCTGGAGCATTTCTTTCATTTTCTTCTTTCTTCAAAGGACTGGCTTGAGTCCGCTCCGTGCACCGCTGTGCAGGACGTCGAGGTGAGCTGGCTATAACCCTTTCTATAGTAACATGAAGTCAGCCATGTGTGCCAGAGTACAGACAGGCAAGACTTTGCTGTCATCAGAAGGATGGCTCTCAATCTCCTTGTCCTCTTCCTCCTCTTCTGCCCACCCACGCTGAACAGATGGAATTAAACTTCCATGGGTACTACCCTGTGTAGCGGAGGCAACCGTCTCCTGCTCCTCCTCCTCTTTATCGTCCAATTCTGCTGAGAAGACGAACTGAGGGTGGTCTGGCTATCGTCCTGTGTAATGTCTTCCCCCGTTTCCACCTCTTCCACATGCAAAGAGTAGTCCTTAATTGTGAGCAGCGAGCGTTTGAGTAGACACAGTAGTGGGATGGTTACATCCATGCCCACTCCTCGCTTGTGAATAGCGGAAGCTGACTGGAAAGGCGAAGACCATGTTGCAGCTGGTATTACACTACTGCCCTCTGCTGCTCACAAAGACTAGCCAACATGTGAGATATGCAGTCCCAGCGCATGCTCACGTCGCACAACAGCCGGTGAGCTGGCAATTTCAAGCACCGCTGCAGTGTTGACAGACCGGCGGAAGCTGTCGATGACTTGCGGAAATGTGCACACATGTGGCGCACCTTCACCAGTAGCTCAGAAGCTTAGGGTAGGTTTTGAGAAAACGCTGAAATACAAAGTTTAAGACGTGGGCTAGGCATGGGATGTGTGTCAGCTTGCAGAGCTTCAAAGCCGCCACCAAGTTACGGCCATTATTAGACACAACCATGCCTGGTTCTAGGTTGAGTGGCGAGAGCCACAGCTCAGTCTGGTTTCTTATTCCCTGCCACAGCTCTGCGGAGGTGTGCTGTTTGTCCCCTAAGCATATCAGCTTCAGCACGGCCTGTTGCCGCTTCCCCACTGCAGTGCTACACTGCTTCCAGCTACTGACTGATGGCTGACTGGTGCTACATGCAGATAATTCGAAGGTGGAAGTGGAGCAGAAGGCGAAGGAGGAGAAGCGGGGGTTGGAGCCACTTACGTAAGTGCTGGCTGAAACCCTGATCGACGTAGGGCCTGCAATCCTTGGCTTCGGTAGCACCTATGTCATCCCAGGGTCCGACTCGCTCCCGGCCTCTACCACATTTACCCAGTGTGCCGTCAGGGAAATGTAGCGCCCCTGGCCGAATGCACTTGTCCATGTGTCCGTTGTTAAGTGGCCCTTTCCAGTAACTGCGTTGGTCAGGGCACATGTGATGTTACAACACATGTTGGTGTAAGGCGGGCAAGGCACACCTTGAAAAACAATGGCAGCTGGGGACTGCATACTGCGGGACGTCCACCGACATCAGGCTGCGGAAGGCCTCAGTGTCCACAAGCCTAAATGGCAACATTCCAGGGCCAGTAATTTGAAAAGCTGCGCATTTAGTGCTGTGGCCTGTGGGTGAGTGGCTGGGTATTTGCGCTTGCGTTCTAATGCCTGGGGTAAGAACATTTGGACGCTGTGCTGGGACATGGAAGTGGATGTGGTCGCTGATGGTACTTGCAAAGGTCCAGATGCAGGGCGGGAGGCATCCGGGCCTGCGTCTTGGACAGGGGATTGGCCAGCACGTAATACAGGGGAAGAGGAGGCACTCCTCTTCCAGCCTGTTGCGGTGCTGCAGATCCCTCCCCCTCTGTACTGCTGTCCTCGCTCGGCTTTCCACCTTCCCAGGTCGGGTCAGTGACTTTATCATCCACCACCTCCTCTTCCACTTCCTCACTCTGCTCATCCTCCTGACTTGTTGACCTAACCACAACCTCACTGATTGATAACTGTGTCTCATCCTCTTTATCAACCTCTTGAGACACTAATTGACGTGGACTTATTGGCAACTGTGTCTCATCATCATCCACCTCATTAAACAGTTATTGCCGTTCCCCACCATCAACTTCTTGTGACTGTGGATGCTCAAGAGTTTGGGAATCAGGGCGCAAGATCTGTCCCTCTTCAAGCGTGCTTGGCGAGAGGGCCAAATCAAGGAATGGCGATGAAAAGAGGTCCTCGGAATATCAGAGTGTGGGATCACTTGTTTGGCCAGACTCTCCATGGTAGGAGGAAGGAGTATCAAGACTGGACTTGGTGGAAGACAGGGTGGTGCTTAACCGACTGGAAGCATTATCCGCTGCAATTAAACCGACCACCTGGTCGCACTGGTCTGACTTCAAGAGTGGTGTCCTGCACCGCCCTGCAAACTGGGACATGAAGCTAGGTATTGTGGATGATTGTTTTTCTTGTTCTCTGGCAGCAGGCACAGTTTCAACACGCCCAGAGCCACAGCCTTTGCGTGCACCATCAGCATCACGGCCACATCTCAATCCCTTACTGCTCACCTTTTTCATATTAAATGTTATATATGCTTGAAAGTATGTCACATATACAGTAGCGTAGGATTTGGAAGTGTATGCGCCAAAAAATGTTAAAAGGTATTTGGGATGTGTAAACGTCCCACATGAGATATCCCGCAGATAATGTCAATGCTGTCACCAGTGGCTAATAAAAAATTACAGGGAATGTCGCAGGTATTTGGGATGAGGAAATGTTATATAGGAGAGGTACCGGTAATGTCACTGTCCGCATAAAAATTACACTATATGTCACAGATATATTTAGGCGTACACGTAACACTGCAGATGTGGCTCTGGTAATGTCACTGCCATGAGCGGACACCGTCTATGGAAAAAGTACACTGGATGTCACAGATATTTTTTGGATGCGCACGCTTTACACTGGAGATGTGGCGCAGCTAATGTCACTGTCCACAGCGGACACCGTCTGCGGAAAAAGTACACTGGATGTCACAGATATTTTTATGGATGCGCACACTTTACACTGGAGATGTGGCACGGATAATGTCGCTGTCTGCAGCGGCCTAACTATAGTACACTATTTAGCGCAGGATGCACTAAAAATAAATATTGCTGCCACACACAATAGTCCTTTTGGGTCTGTAAAGTTTTAGCAATTTAGTGCAGGTTGCGCTAAAAATATAGATTGCTGCTGCCACACACAATAGTCCTTAAAAGGTTTGGTGGTAAAAATATTCTTAAATCACTCCGTACACTGTCTGTCCCTTCCTCAGCACAGCTTTCCCTGACTAAGAATGAGCCGAACAAGCGTAATCGGGTGCTATATAGCACCCGATGACGTGTTCCGGCCAGCCATTCACTCTCATGCCAGCAGCCAACATGGCTACGGCATTACAGTGAGGGCAGTACTTACCTGTACGTTTATTCGCTCCGTAGCAGACAAGAATCGTGCGGGGCGGAGACTCAAGCATTGTGCTCGAGCACATGTGGTATTCGGGCGAATTCCGCCAAGTGCCGAGCATCGAGATGCTCGAACCGAACTGGTCTTCAGCTGAGCATGCTCGATCATCACTAATGACTACCATCTCTATCCATGTTAGACCCTCCCTACCGGTCCAAAATGTTGTCAACAAACACAAACGTTTTAGCATTAGTGTACCATTAATATAAAGTGTACCATTTTACTAAAACGATCAACCACCACTAAAATAACTGTCTTTCCTGATGAATTTGGCAGATTAGTGATAAAATCTATAGATAAATGAGTCCATGGTCTGGATGGGATAGGCAACGGAAGTAGGGATAACAACCTTTGATCGTGGAGTGGATGTGTCCGAGGTGGGAGAAGGAGCAGTTTTATTACAGGGCCAGTCACCTGGTAAATGGCGACCATGTGCCTTTTTCTCTAAAAAAACTCTCTTCCGCAGAGAGAAATTATGATGTGGGTAACAGAGAGTTACTGGCCAATAAATTGGCTTTCGAGGAATGGCGTCATTGGTTGGAAAGGGCGATTCATCCGATCATGGTGTTCACAGATCACAAAAACCTGGCTTACCTGGAGTCGGCTAAACGAGTGAACCCGAGGCAGACCAGATGGTCTTTGTTTTTCACCAGATTCAATTTCCTTGTCAATTATCCTCTTGGGGTTAAGAACGTCAAGGCAGATGCCTTGTACTTGGTTTTCCTGGAGGTTGTGATTTTGAAAACCCGAGTCCTATTCTATAGGAAGGGGTGGTGATATCCGGTCTATACCCTGACCTAGAGGTGAAGGTGTTAGAGGCCCAGGGAGACGCACCAGATTCTTGCCCCTCTGGTAAATTGTTTGTGCCATCAGAATTGCGTCACAAGGTGTTTGAGGAACATCATTGTACAGTTCTTATGGGACACCCCGGGAGCAGATCCACTGCCGACCTCATTTCTCGTAGATTCTGGTGGCCGGGGTTGCGTAAGTGTGTTGAGGATTATGTGTCAGCCTGTAGTGTCTGTGCTCGTGCTAAGGTGACACATACTCGGCTTTCCGGATCCCTACTTCCGTTGCCTATCCCATCCAGACAATGGACTCATTTATCTATGGATTTTATCACTAATCTACCTAATTCGCCAGGAAAGACAGTTATTTTGGTGGTGGTTGATCGTTTTAGTAAAATGGTACACTTTATAGCATTGTCTGGCCTACCTAATGCTAAAACACTTGCTCAAGTGTTTGTTGACAACATTGTGAAACTCCATGGCATTCCCTCTGATGTGGTTTTGGATCGTGGGACTCAGTTTGTGTTCAGATTCTGGAAGGCGTTCTGTACTCGGCTGGGGGTACAATTGTCTTTTTCTTCGGCTTTTCATCCTCAGTCAGACGGAGCTCACTAATCAGAGCCTGGGGACTTACTTAAGATGTTTTGTCTCTGAGAACCAGGAAAAGTAGTCCTCGTTTTTGTCTTTGGCAGAGTTTGCCATAAATAATCGTAGACAGGAGTCCACTGGTAAGTCGCCGTTTTTTAGGGCATATGGGTTTCATCCGCAGTTTGACACATTTTCTGGTGCAGATACTTCTGGTATTCCTGAGGAGGAACGTTTTTCGTCATCATTATCATCTATATGGTGGAAAATTCAAAATAACTTGATGAATATGGGCAAGTATAAACGTCTGGCTGACAGGAAACTCTGCTTTCTCTCTTTCTCTGTTGTACTGACAGGCTAGCTTAAATACTTCACTTTCTTTCTTTATGCTGCACTAAACTCTGCTTAGGTCTGGTTTCTGTACTGTAGGTCTGTGCTGGTATCCTTGGAAGAGGTGCCGTTGACTGTTATTCCCCTCCTGACACATTTAGAAAATGACTTATATTCAGCCGAAGAACAATTCCTCTTGCCAATTTCTCTTATGGTGACTGAAGAACACTTTCCTTTGGTCCCTATGGCTTCCAGACATCTTCTTCCATGGTCAGCAGAGCTTAGGGTGCTCTGGCTGACATAGGCACCTCTGAGCGTGCCTTCTCCCTTACTTCTCTCCGGTCCAGACTAGCTTAGAACTAGAACTAACTAGAAACTGCTGCCCCTCCCTGCTGGTAAGAAGCAGGACTGGCCCACTTCTGCCCAGAGTGGGGGAAAATGGAATGGTGAGTCCCATTCTCTCTAACTATAGCTCTGTCATTTAAGCTGCCACCTGCTGGTGAACTAGGCATATTACTGTAAAAACAGTTGCATAGTAATCATAGCATTGCACAATGTAGAGGACCTGGACAGAAATACAAAGTATGCCATTGTGTTAGCCCATTAGAGACAGTAGCAGGGTGCATGAATGGTAACAGCCATCCTACACGGCCACAACTGTCACAGTCAACCACACTGTGTCACTATCTATCTCATGCCTTTGCCACTATAACCGATGGCGTACTAAGGAGGGGCGTGGGGGACGATCCACCCCGGGTGCTGGCTCTCAGGGGGTGCAGCAACAATGAGCGCTTCCATCAATACAGATGGAACACTCATTGCTGGAGTGCTGGGTGCTGGGTGCTGTGGTCCTGTCACCCACCACTCAGCTCCCAGCACTCCTCCCCTCCTTCAGGCCGGCGGTGTACAGAATGTTGAAGCAGGAAGACTTCTCCCCACTCCACCATTCAGCTTACAGGCACAGATCGCTCTGCCGGCCTGTGTGGGCAGAGCCTGCGGCCCAGAAATCTGCATAAGCTCCGCCCACACAGTGCTGCAGAGCCATCTGTGCCTGCAGAGAAGAGAGGTATGTGAGCTTCAGGAGCGTTGTTGTTTTTTTTTTTTTTTAATACATAGGGGGCACAGAGGGCTTTATTACTATGGGGGGGGCACAGAGGACTTTATTACTATGGAGAGGGCACAGGGGACTTTATTACTATAGAGGTGGCACAGAGGACTTTATTACTATGGAGCGGGCACAGAGGGCATTACTACTATGGAGGGGGCACATAGGGCATTACTAATGTGAAGGGGGCACAATGGGCATTTCTACTATGGAGGGGGCACAGAGGGCATTACTAATGTGAAGGGGCACAATGGGCATTTCTACTATGGAGGGGGCACAGAGCCAGAGGGCATTACTACAATCAAGGGAACACAGAGGGCATAACTACTGTGAGGGGGCACAATGTGGGCATAACTACTGTGAGAGGCCACAATGTGGACATAACTACTGCGAGGGGGCACACATCTGTACGAAACGTCTGTGGAGGTTGTACATTGAGGGCAATACTACTGTGAGGGGGTACATTTTTTTTTTAAGCATTGGGGGGGGGGGGGTGCCAAAGAAATGGCCTGCCCCAGGTGCCAAACACCCTAGGCATGCCACTGACTATAACATACTGCCATGCACAATCCAAACATAATAGCCGTAATAATAAAATATAAATTTCACATAACGGTACCTTATGGTGTTCAGATAGTACCGCTACACTGTTCCTATATAATACTGTCATACCACTGCTCACATAATACCACAATACATTTTGCAAGTAATATCATCAAACTATACCACCATCTCTTGATGAAATAATACTGCAATATTGCTTCTGTGTAATCAAATAAAGCTGGTTTTGAGAATGATGGGAAATCCACTTTTACAAACCTATTAGTTTCTAATCAAGTGAGATCAGACTGGAAGTTGGATGGTGGACTTTGAAGAAGTTTAAGTTTTTCTCAGTTTAGTATGTGCCCTGATCTAATATTCTTTCTTTCCTTAGAGTTTTCAATAATACTCTAACAATTACGTGCATTTCTGAGGATTTGCCTAAGATTTTATGTAACGGGGACTGAACCAGGAGAATTGACATCTGCTTTCTGTTAATCTTATAGAGTAACTCCGAAGTTATTCTATTGACGATGCCCAAAATACTGACACTAATATATGGGCTCACAAAAAAGTTCATTGAACACAAAAAAGAATTCAACGACCTTGTGCATGAAAAACATACTTGGCTGACAATCTGAAGAGTGGATGCTAGGGCTATCATCATTTAAAATGCCACCATAACAATCCTAAATACCTTCTCACGACTCAGTAGGTCAGAAAATCTTTCTTGCCGTAATAAGCCAGCACGGAGTCTGCCTCGCCTCCCACCTGTCAACGGGTCGGTGACTGATCCTGACTTAGCAAAACTAAGCTCTTTCCGCAGATAAAACTGTCCTTCTCTGTTTTGTTTTGTCCTTCTCCAAGGAGAGCTTCTCCACTTCCCAAACAATACATTTTTCGGAGCGCGCGATCATTTCGTGGCGTGGGATGGCATTAAAATTTAAGTGTAAGTCGCAAGAAAACTAGGTCAGGGTACTTTACAGTATAAAAAGACAAATGAATGTAGAATCCTGTAATATTTCACAGGCTGAGCGTGAAGTGCTCTGTGCGGAATGCAACCTGCGAAGGATGAAAAGATGGAGGATGTCGGGTATCTTTTCTGTTCCTTGCAATAAACTGTAAACATTGAGTTTAACTTTCAATGTCTTCAAGGAACTGGAGTCAAAAAGTTTCCCAAAATGATTTCTGCATATGCAGTTAATACATTAGGGTTATTTTAGTTGGAGAAAAGATGACTTTGACCTTACTATCTGACAAGATATTAAGGGTCAAGAGAGAGATTAGAGTTGAGCGAACCCGAACTGTAAAGTTCGGGTTCGTACCGAACTTTAGGTTTTTCGGCACCCGGACCTGAACCCGAACATTTACGTAAAAGTTCGGGTTCGGTGTTCGCCGATTTTTATGGCGCTTTTTGAAAGGCTGCAAAGCAGCCAATCAACAAGCGTCATACTACTTGCCCCAAGAGGCCATCACAGCCATGCCTACTATTGGCATGGCTGTGATTGGCCAGTGCAGCATGTGACCCAGCCTCTATTTAAGCTGGAGTCACGTAGCGCCGCCCGTCACTCTGCTCGGATTAGTGTAGGGAGAGGCTGCAGCTGCTGTGAGGAAGAGATTAGGGACGAATCTTATGAAGAACTGCTTCTTTACTCAGCGATCTACAGCAAATGTGTTTTGTGGGTGCAGTGCACAATTGTTTTAAGCCTGGCCTGAGCCAACTACTACTAAAAAAACGAACTTTTTTTCCTTCAGTTAGTTAATACATAATCGGCAGCCATTTTATGCAACGATAGTGCACCAGCACAGGATATCTGCATGTCTGCAAGTCCTTTGAGACACTGGGGTTAAAAAAAAACTCTGTTTCATATATAGTGCACATCTAGGATTATCGCTGCATAAGTGATTGTTCAATTTAGGCCAGAAATACGGCTTTCTCATACTGACACATACTGGGGTGAAAAAAAACCTCTGTTTCATATAGTGCACATCTAGGATTATAGGTGCATAAGGGACTGTTCATTTTAGGCCAGAAATACGTCTTTCGCATGCTGGGGCATACTGGGGTGGAAAAAACACTGTGTTTTATATACTGCACATCTGTGATTAGAGGTGCATAAATTACTGTGAAATTTAGGCCACAAATACGGCTTTTGCTTACTGGGGTTAAAAAAAAAACTCTGATATACTGCACATCTGAGATTAGAGGTGCATAAGTTACTGTGAAATTTAGGCCACAAATACCGCTGTCATATAGAGTAAAAATAATAATAATTGAGTGCAATACCCTACATCAGGGTTTTTATTGGCGGATAATTATTTTTAACAGACTCAACCACTTTTTACTTTGCTTGGTGAACGCTAACTATGGGGCAACCATCTAATAAGGGATGCGGTCATGGTCGTAGTGGTGGTGTTGGTGGAGCCTCTGGTGCAGGGAGAGGACATGGCCGTTCTGCCACAGCTACACGTCCTACTGAACCTACCACCTCAGGTCCCAGTAGCCGCCAGAATATACAGCGATATTTGTTCGGGCCTAATGCCGTTCTAAGGATGGTAAGGCCTGAGCAAGGACAGGCGCTAGTCGATTGGGTGGCCGACAGCAGATCCAGCAGGTTCACATTATCTCCCACCCAGTCTTCTGCAGAAAGCGCACAGGTGGCGCCTGAAACCCATGCCCATTAGTCTGTCACATCACCCCCGTGCATATCGGGGAACCTGTCTGAGCCTCAAGTCATGCAGCAGTCTCTTATGCTGTTTGAAGACTCTGCTGGCAGGGTTTCCCAAGGGCATCCACCTAGCCCTTCCCCAGGAGTGGAAGACATAGAATGCACTGACGCACAACCACTTATGTTTCCTGATGAGGACATGAGAATACCACTCCAGAACGTCTCTGATGATGACGAAACACGGGTACCAACTGCTGCGTCTTTCTGCAGTGTGCAGACCGAAAAGGAGGTCAGGGATCAAGACTGGGTGGAAGACGATGCAGGGGACGATGAGGTTCTAGACCCCACATGGAATGAAGGTCGTGCCACTGACTTTCAGAGTTCGGAGGAAGAGGCAGTGGTGAGACCGAGCCAACAGCGTAGCAAAAAAGGGAGCAGTGGTGCAAAAGCAGAGCAGCCGTCGCCAAAACAGTTCGCCTGCTACTGGCCACCATCACCAGGGACCGAGCACACCAAAGGCAGCTTCAAGGAGTTCCCTGGCATGGCACTTCTTCACACAATGTGCTGACGACAAGACCCGAGTGGTTTGCACGCTGTGCCATCAGAGCCTGAAGCAAGGCATTAACGTTCTGAACCTTAGCACAACCTGCATGACCAGGCATCTACATGCGAGACACGGGCTGCAGTGGAGTAAGCACCTTCAAACCAAGAAAGGGCTCAGGCCCCTCCTGCTCCCTCTTCTGCTGCTGCCTCGGCCTCTTACTCCGCCTCTGGAGGAACGTTGGCACCTGCCACCCAGCAAACAGAGGATGTGCCACCAACAATACCACCTCCGTCACCAAGCATCTCCACCTTGTCACACGGAAGCGTTCAGCTCTCCATCTCACAAACCTTGGAGAGAAAGCGTAAATTCCCACCTAGCCACCCTCGATCCCTGGCCCTGAATGCCAGCATTTCTAAACTGCTGGCCTTTGAAATGCTGTCATTCAGGCTGGTGGAGACGGACAGCTTGAAACAGCTCATGTCGCCTGCTGTCCCACAGTACGTCGTTCCCAGCCGCCACTACTTCTCCAGGAGAGCCGTGCCCTTCCTACACAACCAAGTATCTGATAAAATCAAGTGTGCACTGCGCAACGCCATCTGTGGCAAGGTCCACCTAACCACAGATACGTGGACCAGTGAACACGGCCAGGGATGCTATATCTCCCTAACTGCACACTGGGTAAATGTAGTGGTGGCTGGGCCCCTGGCGGAGAGCTGTTTGGCGCACGTCCTTCCACCGCCAAGGATCGCAGGGCATCATTCTTTGCCTCCTGTTGCCTCCTCTTCCTCTTCTACCACCTCCTCATCTGGTCAGCGACAGACCTTCACCACCAACTTCAGCACAGCCAGGGGTAAACGTCAGCAGGCCGTTCTGAAACTGATGTGTTTGGGGGACAGGCCCCACACCGCGCAGGAGTTGTGGTGGGGTATAGAACAACAGACCGACGAGTGTTTGCTGCCAGTGAGCCTCAAGCCCGGCCTGGTGGTGTGCGATAATGGGCGAAATCTCGTTGCAGCTCTGGGACTAGCCGGTTTGACGCACATCCCTTGCCTGGCGCATGTGCTGAATTTGGTGGTGCAGAAATTCATTCACAACTACCCCGACATGTCAGAGCTGCTGCATAAAGTGCAGGCCGTCTGTGCGCGCTTCCGGCATTCTCATCCTGCCGCCGCTCGGCTGTCTGCTCTACAACGTAACTTCGGCCTTCCCGCTCACCGCCTCATATGCAACGTGCCCACCAGGTGGAACTCCACCTTGCACATGCTGGACAGACTGTGCGAGCAGCAGCAGGCCATAGTGGAGTTTCAGCTGCAGCACGCACGAGTGAGTCGCACTGCGGAACAGCACCACTTCACCACCAATGACTGGGCCTCCATGCGAGACCTGTGTCCCCTGTTGCGCTGTTTCGAGTACTCCACCAACATGGCCAGTGGCGATGACGCCGTTATCAGCGTTACAATACCACTTCTATGTCTCCTTGAGAAAACACTTAGGGCGATGATGGAAGAGGATGTGGCCCAGGATGAGGAGGAGGAGGAAGAGGGGTCATCTCTAACACTTTCAGGCCAGTCTTTTAGAAGTGGCTCAGAGGGAGGTTTTTTGCAACAGCAGAGGCCAGGTACAAATTTGGCCATCCAGGACCCACTACTGGAGGAGGAGGATGAGGAGGATGAGGAGGAGGATGAGGAGGATGAGGAGGATGAGGAGGATGAGGAGGAGGATGAGGATGAAGCATGTTCACAGCGGGGTGGCACCCAACGCAGCTCGGGCCCATCACTGGTGCGTGGCTGGGGGGATACGGAAGACGCAGACGATACACCTCCCACAGAGGACAGCTTGTCCTTACCTCTGGGCAGCCTGGCACACATGAGCAACTACATGCTGCAGTGCCTGCGCAACGACAGCAGAGTTGCCCACATTTTAACATGTGCTGACTACTGGGTGGCCACCCTGCTGGATCCCCGTTACAAAGACAATGTGCCGTCCTTAATTCCCTCACTGGAGTGTGATCGGAAGATGCGCGACTACAGGCGCACGCTGGTAGACGCGCTTCTGAGAGCATTCCTGACTGATGCCGGGGGACAAGTGGAAGCACAAGGCGAAGGTAGGGGAGGAGGAAGAGGTCGCCAACGCAGCTGTGTCAGCGCCAGCGACTCAGAAGGCAGGGTTAGCATGGCCGACATGTGGAAAAGCTTTGTCGCCTCGCCGCAACAACCGGCCCCAACTGCAGATAAGGAGCGTGTTAGCAGGAGGCAGCATTTGAACAACATGGTGGAACAGTACGTGTGCACACGCCTACACGTACTGACTGATAGTTCTGCCCCATTCAACTTCTGGGTCTCTAAATTGTCCACATGGCCAGAGCTTGCCCTGTATGCCTTGGAGGTGCTGGCCTGCCCTGCCGCCAGTGTACTCTCTGAACGTGTATTTAGCCCGGCAGGAGGTGTCATTACAGACAGACGCAGCCGCCTGTCCACAGCCAACGTGGACAAGCTCACGTTCATTAAAATGAACCAGGCTTGGATCCCACAAGACTTGTCTGTACCTTGTGCAGAATAGACAGTTCTAACAGCCTCAACCATCCATCCTTGTACTCAAGTGCACTTATTCCTTTTTTTTTTTTTTTTTATATGTCCCAATATTTTGGGGGCTACCCCTATGTAAAATACAAAATAACACACATCTGTGTTGGCTACCTATTCCTCCTTTGCCGCCGCTTCCACCTAGACCGCCACGTGAGCCTACAGCGCCACATCCACCCATTCACCGCCTCCTCAACCTCTTCCTCCTACATCATTCCTAATTTTTTTTTTTAAGGTCTTTTATGTTTTTTTTATTCATTTCCCTATCCAGATTTGTTTGCAGAGCATTTTCCATGCTCTTAAGCACATTTTGCTGCCTTTTGCAGCCCTCTAGCTATTTCCAGGGCTATTTTAGAGGCATTTTAGTGGCCAAAAGTTCAGGTCCCCATTGACTTAAATGGGGTTCGGGGTCAAGTTCGGGTCCCGAACCCGAACTTTTTTTTCAAGTTCGGCCGAACCTGCCGAACCCGAACATCCAGGTGTCCGCTCAACTCTAAGAGAGATCTTTCAAAAAATATCTTTATAATGTACCCAGTCCTGCAACCTTCACAAGGGGTATCCACTGTGTCCACAAAAAAGTTTCACCATCAGCAGAGATGGGACTTTGCTGTTAAGCTATTCATTTTAGATAGTTGTTGGCTAAACATTCATTCTTCCTACAATGGATTTCAACATGCTGATGACTTTGTTCTCAGAGAAGATAATCCTCCACCCAGTGGTGTCTGGCAGCAGATTACTCGCTCTTTCCATTGAGAATACAATTGATCTCTATTGACTTTGGGACCTCATCCTCGAGATAGGAGAAGATCCCTTGGGTGAGACCTTCACCTATGGGACATTTAGGGCATATCCTATCTAAATGCCCCAGATGGAACCAACCTCTTGATAAACTCAGCTGAACCATGTATCACATGGTTGGCATGGTTGGCAATTCATTCCATGTGACATAAGTCCGGCTGCAACTTCCCCTTCACCAAACCTTTCAAAATGAGTTTAAACGGATCTGGATGAAATAATTAGAGAGATTATCCACTTGAATCTCCAATTTCTGTTACAGAGCTCAAATCCCCTTCTTCCTTTTGCACAGCTGTAGAGTTAAATGATAACATTTTGGCTGGCAGCAGACTGCAGTAGCCATCAGCAGGCACTTAGCACATTACTGCATGCACATTTCTTATTGACTGGTTGTACATATTCCTGATATTGAATCTCTTGGGGTCCCTCCATGCACTCTTTGCCATGTGTGTATGTGTTCTCAATGGAAAGAGGGGAGTAATCTGCTACCAGACACCAGAAGATGGAGGATTATCTCCTCTGAGAACAAAATGATCGGCATGTTGAAAACCAACAGCCTGATCCTTCTCTCCAGTGACATTTGCCATTGAGGTAAAATAGAGAGGTCTTCATACACATTAGATGGACAGCCAGCCCCACCCACAAGATATTGGGATGTGTGAGTAATCAAGAGGGTGTTTCCATCTGCGGCATTTATGGCATATTGATAGGAGACAGTAGCCATAAGCGGACACTTAGGACATTATTGCATGCACATTTCTTATTAAGTCCAATGTATACATCATATGCAGTGCATTCCTAGCTATGTCTGGTGGTGGATCAGGCAGTGTCAATTGTGTTAATGGAGACTTGGTCACCATACTCAGGAAGTAATGAGGTAGTGAGGTTTTAAAAATGGGAAGGACATTCACTTTACATCCTCCAATGGTGTCTTATGCGTCAATGAAGACAGGGCTTACCAACTTTCGTACCAGTGGGGAACCCCTACCCTAAAGTGATGAACAAGATCTTATAAGTTACTGTACTGCATTTGTAATTCAGACCCTAAACCATGAAAAGAATTCAGACCCCAGACGTCAAGCTTCAAATTAAGTGGGATTGCAGACCTTTAAATTATTTTAGAACCCAGACCAGAACCTTCGATTTTTTCATGCCCCAAATCAGATGCCAGGGAAGATCTCAACCTCAGATATGTACCTATATGACCAAGGTGTCAGTACTTATCAGCGGGAACGTGTATCTTTATAAGAATGTCTTCACACGCAGCAGATTTTGTTCCATAGTCAGCTCCATTCACCTGAATTGGGTTGATTTGCTGGAATGCACACAGAATTCGTTAAGCTCCATACACGTGAATAGAACTGATTTTCAGTTGCGGAAATTCTGCAACAAATTCTGCCATCTGGGAAGGAACATAAATCACTGAAAAAAGGTGCACCACAATAATATGCGACTGACCATACTGGCTAAACCCTCACGCTGATGTTAAAAGCTGAGACTTTAGCCAATATCTTCCAGTCAGGAACATATTGGAGCCCTGCGCACCTCGTCAAGGTATCTCAGTGTGGCGTGGGTCCTACCGCTAAACTACCTATCGTGTGTTAACACAGTCTGATAGGTTCTAAGGACCGACTCACAGCCAAACTCCTACATACCTCCATAGTTAGATCCCTAATACAATGGGAGGGAGGAGGAGGCTACGAGCCCCACCTATAACAGGCCATGTGACACAGGCTACCAGGTGCACTAGAATGTTACCAATGTAAAGCATTAGCACTAGTGTTGATTGAGCACCCGGGTATAACGGAAGTCCATGATAGATTTGATGGTGCTCCTGGGGATCATCAAAGATTTGGATATTTTTATAACCTAACCCTGACTTATACTTCTCAACAACATTGTCCCTTACTTGTTTGGAGAGTTCCTTGGTCTTAGTGGCAGTGTACACAGGCAGACTGAGCGGTCGGGCACTTCGGATGTGGTCCAAGGGCCCGGCCGGGAAGGGGGCCTGCTGTATGTCACAGGGAGATGAACGCCTCCCTTATGGAAGCATTCATCTCCATAATCATCTGTATCGCCGTCCTTAGGACAGCTATATAGATGGCTGTGCTGTAGGGCAGGGGAGGGAGGCGTCACCCTTCCCTGTTCCTCTGATAGGCTGCAGGCCTTGTGCAGGCAGCCTATCAGAGGCCGGTTCATGTGGCGCGATGATGTCATCGCGCCGCCTGAGCCGTACACCACAGGACACAGACCGGAAGAGGCCTGCATCGCTGCAGAGGTAAGTAAAAGTTGTTTTTTTTTTCTGACTATCTGTTACTGGCACATGGGGGGGGGAGCGAGGCACTTGATACTGGCACATTGGGGGGGAGAAGGAGAGAGGCACTTGATAGCACATGGGGGGGAGGAAGGAGAGAGGCACTTGATACTGGCACATGGGGGGGAGAAGGAGAGAGGCACTTGATAGCACATGGGGGGGAGGAAGGAGAGATGCACTTGATACTGGCACATGGTGGAAGGAGAGAGGCACTTGATACTGGCACATGGGGGGCACTTGATACTGGCACATGGGGGGGCACTTGATACTGGCATATGGGGGAAGAAGGAGAGAGGCACTTGATACTGGCACATGGGGGAAGGAAGGAGAGAGGCACTTGATACTGGCACATGGGGGGGAAGGAGAGAGGCACTTGATACTGGCACATGGGGGGCACTTGATACTTGCACATGGGGGGCACTTGATACTAGCACATGGGGGGAAGGAGAGAGGCACTTGATACTGGCACATAGGGGGCACTTGATACTGGCACATGGGGGGGTGGGCACTTGATACTGGCATATGGGGGAGGCACTTGATACTGGCACATGGGGGGAGAGGCACTTGTTACTGGCTCATGGGGGGGAAAGGCACTTGTTACTGGCACATGAGGGGGGAAAGGCACTTGTTACTGGCACATGGGGGGAGAGGCACTTGTTACTGGCACATGATTGGGGGATATCTATGGGGGGCACTTGTTACTGGCACATTATTATGGGGCACTATGGGGGCTTCTACTATGGCCACAAAGAAGGGGTATTTTATATGGGGGGCTCTGTGTGGGACTAGTATTATCAGGGGTATTATATGTTCCTGCAGTATAGTATTGCGGAGCACAGAGGCACAGTATTGGGGGTAGTAGGATGATTTGTCCAGAAGATGGGAGGATGATGGAAAAGTAAGATTTTTTTTTGTTGTCAAACTGCAGAGATGGAAAATGGCGACAAAATGGTGGTCTGGTCTGAAAGGAGAAGACGAGGACAGAGAACATCTAGATCAAAGGAGATGTTACTGGATGTAAGAGGTATGGGGCGCTATATTTCTGTAGTGATGGGATCAGGGGCGTAACGATCGCGGTGCGACCGCGGGGTGGAGGCGGGATATGGGCATGGCTGGAGGCGGAACATGGATGGGGCCTGGAAGGGGGCCCTTGATCTATTTTTCCCAGGGGCCCTGTGGGTTCTCGGTCCACCCCTGGCAGTGTTTGGTTAGTGATGCCTCTTGCTTAGGTGTTGCAGCCTCTGGGGACTTTCAAAAAAGGTGTGTATATGTAATGACAGATCATGTGACACTTAGATTGCACACAGGTGACATCATTTCACTAATTATGTGACTTTTGAAAGTAATTGATTGCACCAGAGCTTTTTAGGGCTTCCTAACAAAGGGGGTGAATACATACGCACATGCCAAATTTCTGTTTTCTATTTCTAAGCAATAGTTTTATTTATATATTTTTCTCATTTCACTCCACCAACTTAGACTTTTGTGTTCTGATCCATCACATAAAATTCAGATTAACAAAACATTGAACTTAAGGCTGTAATGTAACAAAATAGGAAAAAAAGGGGGTGAATACTTTTGCAAGGCACTGTAAAGGGTTTTCCTCAGACTTTTATACTGATGACCTTTCCTCTAGGCCATCACTTTCTAAACAGTGGTGTTGGACACTTGGGACCCTCACTGATCAGCTGTTTGAGAAGACACTGGTGCTCACAGCAGAGCCACAAGCTTCTCTCTGCTCTCCAAGCACAGTGCTATACATTAAATAGTGGCTGTGCTTGGCATCACTGCTCAGCCCCATTCACTTCAATGGGGCTGAGCTGCACCTTGACCATGTGACTAATGAATGTGACATCACATGGTCTAGGCCAATGATGGTGAATCTTTTACAGACCGAGTGCCCAAAATGCAACCGAAAACCCACTGATTTATCGCAAAGTGCCAACACGGCAAGTTAACGTGAATACTACAGTCCAATATACTGTAGTATATTATCCAAGTACTTTATGATTTAGCTATAATATCCTGCCTACATTCAGTGCGCTGCCTGTGCCGTTCATAGTGCGCCCTGCGTTGATGAATGGCAGGAAAAGTCTAAGGCATATCGATACACCATAGACTTTTTCCAGGGTGTGGGTGCCCACAGAGAGGGCTCTGAGTGCCCCCTCTGGCACCCGTGCCATAGGTTCGCCATCACTGGTCTAGGCTAATCTGCGAGAAGACCATGGCACTTACATTGAGCGCAATGGCCTTCTCAAAATAGCTGGTCAACGGGGGTCCTGGGTGTCAGACCCCTACTGATCAGATACTGATGACTTATCCAGAAGATAGGTCATCAGTATAAAAGTCTTGGAAAACCCCTAATATTAATTTAATTTTCAGCCTAGCAGTGTACGTGGAATACAGATGACACACTGAGGGCAAACTAAAGGAACACAAGGCCCAACCACGGATCCTACATGGAAGTCTTCACGAATGAACCACTGACCATATTATCACAGATGTCATCATAGACTTGGACGTGTGAAAGAGGCCTAAGCTGGGTAAGACTGTCTACTACAATGGTGCTTCTGGGCATCAGCAAGTCCATGATGTCTCTGAGCATCTATTGGTGGACCTGCTGCTCAATTTGCTGCCTATGGGTGAGTCATTGTGCAGGATGTCAGCTTTCTTCTGCAGAGAAATTCTGATGCTCACATGGCAAAAAGAATAACCCATGGCCAGGCTTAAGAAGTAGGTTGCACTGAATTGTTTGGCGGCCCTGCAACAGTCGCAATCTGGCTCACTTCCTGCACCAGGGAATATTCCAGGTCTGTCTTCTCTTCATAGCCACCGATGACTGAGCATAACTGTCTCAAGACTTGGTAAGAGGAATGGTCTGCCTTATTGGAGTTTCAATTCAAAAAACAAAGGTCACCATTTTCCAGGATTTGGAAATAATTTTGTGGCATCTAGAAAGTGGTTACAGCTGTGCGATAAAGTACAAGAACTGTAATGGATAACTATTATTTTCTGCAGTGTGGAAAATCAGACTGCGATTGACAGGAAAAGAGGTATGGGCTGTTACAGAGAGCGATGCCTAATTCTTTATAATGTAATATACTCTGTAATCATCTCTGAAATCATGAAACAGCAATTACCATGTAATGGTCCTTCGTCCCTCCTGACCTTGGGAGAAGCGGTAATACGTTGCTTCCAAAATTGCATCTTGGTACAGTATTAAAGAAGTTTCAGTCCTATTGAACATGGAAATGACCACCTCTTAGCTACCTACCTACTTTAGAATGCGAACTGCTGCTGTAGATGGAGAAATACAATGCATTTGGAAAGTCTTCAGACCCTTTCACTTTTTTCACATCTTGTTATATTGCAGCCTTGTGCTAAAATAAAATAAAAAATCCAGTTTTCCCCTATCATTCTGCACTATGATGAGAACGTGAAAACCAAATTTTAGAAATCTTTGCTAATTTATAAAAAAAGGAAAATGCATTAACATAAGTATTCGGACCCTTTACTCAGGACTAGTGTTGGGCATGAATATTCTAATCGCAAATATTAATCGCGAATATCGGCACTTCGAATTTTTTTTGAATATTTAGAATAGAGTGATATATGCTCGTAATTTCAAATATTCGAGATTTTTATTTTCATCAGTAACCTTCCTTCTTGCTTGTGGGCCAATGAGAAGGCTGCAATGTCTATGTCTATCTCCCCAGCAGCCATTTTCTACAGTTTTTTAACGTTCTGAGAGAGAGAGCAGTGTCATTGCTGTGCTCTGTGCTTTCCACACTACATTAGATAGATAGTTAGCTTATATATATAATACAGATAGTTAGTGGGAGATAGTCAGTGTAGGTTAGATAGTGATATAGTGGAGCTGATAGGTTCTGCTGTCCATACATACATGCTACAGACATAGTGCTATGATGTCACAACAATACTTGGTGCACCAATCAGTAATATGTAGTCAGACCTGCTAAAATGTGAAGTTTCACGTATTGCGCCAAAATATTCGCATCATTAGTGCTGATTAGCGCAATTGCGAATATATCGGAGCACTCTAACTGCATATAAAGCCATTTTTAATGTTCTGCCGTGCCAAGCATTTTCTCCAGTCTCATGAAACTTCTAGCAGCTTGGAAAATGTAGCAAAAGTGACCCACGCCTGTATTTTGCGAGCATTACGCGAATATTACATTGGCGATTTTTCGCAATCAAAAAAATTATCTCAAATTTGCAAATATCTGACGAATATTTGTGCAAATATTCGTGAAATATCGCAAATTCAAATATAGCCCCTGCCGCTGATCACTACTCAGGACTTAGTTAAAGCCCCTTTGGCAATGATTCCAGACTCCAGTCTTCTTGGGTATGATACACAAGGTTTGCACACCTGGATTTGGGGAATTTCTGCCATTGTTCTCAGCAGATCCTGTCAAGCTCTGTCAGGTTGGATGCAGACCATCGTTGGACCACCATTTTCAGATCTCTCCAGAGATGTTCGATTGGGTTCAAGTCAGGCTCAGGCTGGGCCACTTGAGAACATTCATAATGTTGTCCCTAAGCCACTCCTGTGTTGTCTTGGTTTGGTGCTTAGGGTCATTGTCTTGTTGGAATGTGAACCTTCAGCCCAGACTGAGGTCCACAGAACTCTGAATCATATTCAGAATATCTCTGTACTTTGCTCCATTCAGCTTTCCCTCAATTTTCACCATGTCCCAGCCGCTTAAACATAGCATGATGCTGCCACCACTGTAAGGGACAGTATTGGACACCTCCTGGTTTCCTCCAGAGATAATGCTTAGAATTGAGCCCAAAAAACTCAATCTTGGTTTCATCAGACCATAGAATCTTGTTTCTCAGTCTGAGAGTCCTTTTTGTACTCTCAGACTGAGAAACTTTCTATGTGTCTTTTACTGAGGAGAGGCTGGACATTTAGCCTTAAATCCCAGATTGGTGAAGTGCTGCAGTAATGGTTGACCTTCTAGAAATTTTCCCATCTGCACACAGGATATTTGGAGCTCAGTCAGAGTGGCAGTTAAGTTCTTGGTCACATCTCTTTCCAAGGCCCTGTTCCCTTACTTAGTTTGGAGGGTAGCCAGCTTTAGGAAGAGTCCTGGTTTTTCCAAACTTCTTCCATTTAAGAATTATGGAGGCCACTGTACTCTTGGCAACTTTCAGTGGAGCAGACATATTCTGTACCCTTTTCCAGATCTGTTCCTCCACACAATCCTGTCTCTGAGATCTACATTCAGTTCTTTCCACCTCATGTCTTAGTTTTTTCTGATATGCATTGTCTGCTGTGAGACATTACATAGACAAGGTTGTCTTTCCAAATCATGTCCAATCAACAGAATTTACCACAGGTGACTCCAATCGAGGTGTAGAAACATCTCAAGGATGAGCAAGAGAAATGGGAGAGGCCTCCACAGATACATTTCAAGAGTCATAGTAAATGGTCTGAACACTTACAGTGCTGCCCATAATTATTCATACCCCTGGGAAATTTTTACTTAAAGTTACTTTTATTCAACCAGCAAGTAATTTTTTGACGGGAAATAGCATAGGTGTCTCCCAAAAGATAATATGACGATGTACATATTGTGGAAAAAAAAAACATTTCTTAGCTTTTATTTACATTTGAGCAAAAAATACAAGATGTTCCGCACTGTGGAAAATCTCAGAGGACGTGGTCGGAAGCCAAAAGTGACACCTGTGCTGACCAAGAGGATAGTTAGAGAGGTGAAAAAGAATCCAAGGATCACCACCAAGGCCATCCTGGTGAATCTGGCCTCTACCTGGTGGCAATTTCTCAAGGCAGACAATCCAACGGACACACACACTGCTGGGTTCCACGGATGCAGACCAAGGAGGACGCCACTTCTCCAGATAAGGCACATAAAAGCTTGCTTGGCCTTTGCAAAAGCTCATCTGGACAAAGAAGAGACTTCTGGTCTTCTGTATTATGGTCAGATGAAACAAAAATTTAATTGTTTGGTCACAATGATGTTTCCTTCATTTGGCGTAAAAAGGAGAAGCCTTCAACCCAAAGAACATCATCCCCACTGTCAAACATGGTGGTGGGAACCTAATGCTTTGGGGGTGTTTTTCAGCCAATGGACCAGGGAACCTAATCACAGTAAACGGCACCATGAAAAAAGAGCAATACATGAGGATTCTCAATGACAACATCAGGCAGTCTGCAGAGAAACTTGGGCACCAGTGGACATTTCAGCATGACAATGACCCAAAGCACACAGCAAAAGGGGTGAAGAAATTATTAGCAGACAACAACATTAACGTTTTGTAGTGGCCCAGCCAGAGTCCAGACTTGAATCCAATTGAGAATCTGTGGAGGGAGCTAAAGATCAGGGTGATGGCAAGAAGACCCGCCAACATGAAAGATTTGGAGCTCATTGCTAAAGATGAATGGGCAAAAATACCTGTGGAGACATGCAACAAACTGGTCTGCAATTATAGGAAGCGTTTGATTGCTGTAATAGCCAATAAAGGCTTTTCTATTGATTATTGAGAAGGGTAGGAATAATTTTGGACTGGACACTTTTTGCTCAAATGTAAATAAAAGCTGAGAAATGTTATTTTTTTTCCCCCACAATAATGCCTCTTGTACATTGTCTTATTATCTTTTGGGAGACACCTGTGTCATTTCCCGTCCCAAAAATTTTTTTGCTGGTTAAATAAAAGTAACTTTAAGTCAAAATTTGCCAGGGGTATGAGAATAATTATGGGCAGCACTGTATGTCCAAGTAAAAATTTTGGCGGTAATTTATGATGTGAAGTATGACACTTTTTGGTGTACTTTTGTTGCAGATTTGGTCGCAAAGGAGATTTGAGGCTCAATCTTCAGCTTTTCCCCGCTCACGCCACTTTTTGAGGTGGCAGAAAAAGGGGACGTGGCAGGGAAGGGGCCTGCCTGTCTCATTTATCATTTTGTACACTTGTTTTTGGTGAAGAAAATGACTTAAATCTACTCCAGCAAGAGAGCTGGCCTGGATTTAAGCAAGTTGCACATCCGGAGCCTCTACATAACTTAGGCGCATAAAGCGCCAGCAGACATGGACTAAGACCAGCGTCTAAATTGCCGTTCTTAGTAAATGTCCCCCTTTGTTATTTCTCTTTTAATCAATTTAAAACATTTGTAAAATTCACTTTTCACTTTCTCATTATGAGGTAATTGAGGGCAGATTGATGGGAAAAAAAATATACTTTTTTATTTTATTTTAGCACAAAGCCGCAGCATAATAAAGTATGAAAAAAGTGAAAGGATCTGAACGTCTGAAGACTTTACGAATGCATTATATATGAGAAGTGAAGATGAGCAAAATACAGCCAGGCAGTTTCTTTTTCTTTTCTGACTATTTCCGTCGGAAAAGTAAGACAGTGTTTTAAAAATATTATTATTATTATTATTATTATTCAAATTGATGGAATTTGTCTGACTGACATACACTCACCTAAAGAATTATTAGGAACACCTGTTCTATTTCTCATTAATGCAATTATCTAGTCAACCAATCACATGGCAGTTGCTTCAATGCATTTAGGGATGTGGTCCTGGTCAAGACAATCTCCTGAACTCCAAACTGAATGTCAGAATGGAAAAGAAAGGTGATTTAAGCAATTTTGAGCGTGGCATGGTTGTTGGTATCAGACGGGCCGGTCTGAGTATTTCACAATCTGCTCAGTTATTGGGATTTTCACGCACAACCATTTCCAGGGTTTACAAAGAATGGTGTGAAAAGGGAAAAACATCCAGTATGCGGCAGTCCTGTGGGCAAAAATGCCTTGTGGATGCTAGAGGTCAGAGGAGAATGGGCTGACTGATTCAAGCTGATAGAAGAGCAACGTTGACTGAAATAACCACTCGTTACAACTGTGGTATGCAGCAAAGCATTTGTGAAGCCACAACACGCACAACCTTGAGGCGGATGGGCTACAACAGCAGAAAACCCCACCGGGTACCACTCATCTCCACTACAAATAGGAAAAAGAGGCTACAATTTGCACGAGCTCACCAAAATTGGACTGTTGAAGACTGGAAAAATGTTGCCTGGTCTGATGAGTCTCGATTTCTGTTGAGATATTCAAATGGTAGAGTCCGAATTTGGCGTAAACAGAATGAGAACATGTATCCATCCTCTGATGGCTACTTCCAGCAGGATAATTCACCATGTCACAAAGCTCGAATCATTTCAAATTGGTTTCTTGAACATGACAATGAGCATATATAGGAGCTGTATGCGGAGAACTGAGGGAGAGATCTAACTCAGTGAGACAACTGACAGAATTTGAAAAAACTCTTTTATCCCCACTCCTCAAGCAGAGGAAAATAATAGCACTATACGCATTATTGGGAGCAGAGACTGGAAAAAAAAAAACACTATATATTAGAGAATGGGAGAGAGAGCTTAACATCATTTTCTCAGACCAGGAACTCAAAAAGATTCTAACGTTCTCACATGGAGCATCGACATGTATACGACTACAAGAAAATCATTTCAAGCTTCTTACCAGATGGTACAGAACTCCTGAGTTCTTACACAAAAGCGGTCTGTCCGGTGACAAGCAATGCTGGAGATGCGGCATTGGAGAGGGATCTTTATCCCATATATGGTGGTCATGCCCTCTAATCATCCCATTCTGGGAAGGCGTTAATAAGATAATAAATACAGTCTCGGCTATAGAACTAAAGATCACACTTGAAATGGTGTTCTTCTCACTTCCAACTGACCTTTACAGACCATCTAGACGCAATTTAGTAACCCACCTTATTGCGACTGCCAAATCTATCATACCTCTCCACTGGAGAGACGCAAACGCCCCCACAATAAAAGAATGGATTACCAAGGTAAATCAAATTAGTAGTTTCGAAGAAATGACAAGCTGGATCAACAGAAACCACGATAAATTTCTGAAAACCTGGCACCCTTGGAGGCTATGGAGTGATAGGCAATGAAAATAACTGACCTAACCGACACCCTGACCTAGATCTTGAACATAGTTCCCTAGTTCCTTAACTCATATACAGTTCTACTGAGCATTGAAATAGCTTAACCTTACTCATTATCTCCCCCCCCCCCTTTCACCCCCCCCTCCTCTTCTTCATCTTTCCTCTCTTTCTATCACCTTTCTCCCCCTTTTTCTATCTTACCTTTTATGTATAAATGGCATATGGTCCAGACAACCATGGTCCCCCATTAAGTCTTTATTTAACACCTTTAGGATAATAGGGGATTATGATCATTGATATACCGCATAATATAACTCATGGATCTATAAAGATAAGTCAAGTAGTTAATATATGTAATGTAATGTATCTGACCTGTAATATCAACTCTGTATACTACTAAATATGGCCAAAAGGTCATTGTTTGTTTTGAAAAATTCTGAAAATAAAGAATTCATAGTACAGTGAACATGACAATGAGTTCACTGTACTAAAATGGCCCCCACAGTCACCAGATCTCAACCCAATAGAGCATCTTTGGGATGTGGTGGAACGGGAGCTTCGTGCCCTGCATGTGCATCCCTCAAATCTCCATCAACTGCAAGATGCTATCCTATCAATATGGGTCAACATTTCTAAAGAATGCTATCAGCACCTTGTTGAATCAATGCCACGTAGAATTAAGGCAGCTCTGAAGGCAAAGGGGGTCCAACACCGTATTAGTATGGGGGCACTAATAATTCTTTAGGTGAGTGTATAGCAGCTTCAATGTATATTATACAGTACACACAGTATACAGCTGCTGCAGAACCTCCTAATACACACCTCAGCTGCTGCAGAACCTCCTAATACACACCTCAGCTGCTGCAGAACCTCCTAATACACACCTCAGCTGCTGCAGAACCTCCTAATTAAAACCTCATCTGCTGCAGAACCTCATAATACACACCTCAGCTGCTGCAGAGCCTCCTAATACAGACCTTAGCTGCAGAATTAGAATACATTTATTATTAACAATATATTTTATTTGCACATTTAAAAAAAAATTATTTTGTTCAACTTTATTCATTTATGTATTTTATTACACAAGAGGACTTTTATTGTCCTTTCTATTTTTTATTCTACAGCATATTGGAATACCGCATCACGTAAGCCAGGGCTGACAGTTTAATGGTGGCAGCCCTGGACCTAAAAAATGTCCCTACTCTGTCCTAAAATAATTCCTGTCCCTTGGTTATTCTTCCTAAAATTTATAAATAAATTGCCAGCTGGGTGTTACCCTTAGGGTTCATGCACACGAATGTATTTTCTTTCCGTGGCCGTTTCGTTTTTTTTATGGACCATATGTGGAACCATTCATTTCATTTAAAAAAACGGCAGCTACTCTGTGTGCATTCTGTTTCCGAATGTCCATTGTCCGCTAAATGGACAAGAATAGGACATATCCTGCGCTTTTTTTTTTTTGGCAGGGCAGAACGTTTGCCGACAGCACACTCATTTTCATTGAAATGAAGGGTCCACATCTGATGCGGATCAGATACGGACCAAAACTACGGTCATGTCCATGAGGCCAAAAGCAAATTTTTTGCCAAATTAAGTGCATTGTTAGTAAATGGTCTTTATTGTTCTCTTACTTTGAACCATCAGGTCTCAGTCTCATGAAACTGTACGGTTCCAATAGGAAAATTGTGGCAGGCTTAACATTCTCCATTTCAAAAGGGCAAAGTGATAGCCACTCACCCGTCAAAGTCAATCCAGCAATCCGCTCCAAATTATTCAGAGAACTGCAAAATATTTGTGTAATTTAACTGGCATGCGGCTAAATGTCAGCGGTAATGACGAGATATGGAGATGTGCCGCTCGGCTTATACTATGTGAAGTTTTCATTATTTCCAAATCTAAAAGTCACGTCTCTTACTGTGTTTTTATGGAGGTGTATACATACAAGTATATATGCCATCAAGCATTCCGCATCTCATAATTCAGTAATTTGATATTTTTTCCACCTTTTATCCCTGTGATATTACTTTTTTGTAGTCCAAAATTTCTGTGCTCATTAAAGGCAATTTTCCTACAAAAAATATTCTGCAGTTTCCAAACCAGCAACTGATTTTTTTTTGCAATTGCATGTAATAAAAAATGTTGTATAGTCAATTAGTTATTACATAAAATGTATTGGTATAGCGCCACCTGCTGTTTGTTTTGTTTCTTATTTCTCTGTCTACCTCGCTGAGGTGGTTGCACATGCTCAGTTCCAGCCTTCAAATGTCCCCTGGTCTGTGATAGAGAAAGAGCTGCAGCAGACATGCCCCCTGAGATGCAGCAGAAAGTACACCCCCCCCCCCCCCCGAGATGCAGAAGAAAGGGTACATCCCCTAAGCTGCAGCAGGAAGGACATGTCCCCTGAGCTGCCAGCTTGACATTAATCTATCAGAGCAATTGGAACAATGAATAGTGAGATGTCTGGATCCATGTAAGGTACAGGACTGTCATGTATTATATGATATCTGATTAGTGTTATGGGAGCATGGTCGGCCGAACACCAGTTCAGCTCAAGCATTGCTATGCTCGGCACATTGCGGTGCTCGAGTCAGTGTATTTAAATCTAATTTAGCCTCTATTTCTGATGCGAACTCACAACCTTCTACATTACAGCTAAAAATGTTAACCACTACACTATAGAGATACATGACCAGTTACTTCTAAAAAAAACTAGTAGAAAGTATTCCTATACAGCAGAAGTCTCATATTTTTTTATTTTTTTATTATTTATTTATTTTTTAGTACCACGCATTGCAGCTCTATAGTGTAGTGGTTAACATTCTGGGCTGTAGAAGGTTGCGAGTTCGAACCCTGTCGGAAACTTTTCAGAAATAGAGGCTAAATTATAGAGGATATATATAGATAGATAGATAGATAAAATCATACTTCTGATATATCTAAATGCAT
Source organism: Bufo bufo (assembly GCF_905171765.1). Classification (NCBI taxonomy): domain Eukaryota; kingdom Metazoa; phylum Chordata; class Amphibia; order Anura; family Bufonidae; genus Bufo; species Bufo bufo. The sequence continues at coordinate 32,442,447 of NC_053393.1, forward strand.
AATGTGTGGGAAACTACTACTGATGTTTTAGCCATAATATATTTACATATATTATAATATATTATATATTCTAAATATATAATAATATATGCAAATATATTATGGCTAAAAACTTATATATATGTCTAAATAAAATTTAGCCTCTATTTCTGAAAACTTTCTGATGGGATTCGTACTCACAACCTTCTACATTACAGCCCAGAATATTAACAACTACACTATAGAGCTGCATGGCCAGTTGCTTTAAAAACTTAAAAAATAAAATAAATATGAGACTTCTGTTGTATAGGCATACTTACTACTAGTAAGTATTCCTAGACAGCCGAAGTCTCATTCTTTTTTTTTAAATTTTTTTTTTAAGTAGCTGGCCATGCAGCTCTATAGTGTAGTGGTTAAGATTTAGTGGCTGTAATATAGAAAGTTGTGAGTTCAAATCCCACCAGAAACTTTTCTGAAATAGAGGCTAAATTAAATATAAATACACTGGGTGTCCCCAAGCACTGACTCCATATATGGACATAGCTATATATGGAGTCAGAGCAGGGACTCCTAAGCTGAGCTAGAGTCCCGACACCCTTCCCTCTTCAGAGCAGGGGGTGCCTGATTTAATGCTCGGATTCTACCGTTGACTTCCATTGTACTTGGGTGCTCTGTAGAGCACCCGAGCATCGGGAAGTGTTCTACTCGAGCAGCAGAGCACACGAGCACTTTGGTGCTCGACCAACACTTCATCAGATTTTTATTATTTTTTTCAATAATTTTTAGATAATTCCGTTAGATTTTTAATGCATGTTCATAGCAGTTAGATTTGCTTTTCTGATAAAGAGCTACAAATCCCCTACATTGAAATGGTTAAATGGTAACTTCTGGGTTACCGGCAATCTCCACTAGGGGGAGCTTACTGTATTCTGTGTTTCCATCAAGGTCAATGTATGACCAGTAAAGAGAACGCTCTGCTTAGTGGAGGCTGTTTCTAGTCTAAATATTATAGTCAAAATATTATATTTTGGATTTGGTAAGGTAACTTTGTTGCTGTTATGCTTGATGTTGTCATGTTACTTGCGCCTATTGTTTATGACGTATAGTGGTGTTTATGTCTGTTGCTGCTATGGTGTTTATCGTTGTGGTTGGTAGTTGCTGCTGTGGATGTGGTTTTTGTTACAATGCAGTGGATGATGTTTTCTAATCCATCACATGCTCATTCTTTTGTAGAAATGCGGTTTAAAGGGGTATTCCGATCTCAGAAAATGGGGGCATATTGACATTGTCTGATAGGTGCGGATCCCACCTCTTGGACCCACACCTATATTGTAAACGCAGCCGGCGAGGTCCAAGAGGGCGCACCGTGCATGGGTGGCTGCCCTCCATACATTTCAATGCTCGGCCCTCCACTTTCTCTGCTCCATTCTCGATATAGGTGCGGGTACCAGCAGTGGGACCAGCAGTTATTAGACCATGGGAACAAATCCTAGTGATATGCCCACATTGTCTGAAAAGGGGATACCCCTTTAATTCCATCATAAATTTTACCTTTTGCAATGCATAAAGCAAAATATATCTGGACTTATCTATATGGTTGTTGTTATGTTTGAAATGTTTGAAGGATTGTTAAGGGACTACCGTATATACATGAGTATGTAAACGTGAATAATAAAAATAAGTGATAACCAACATGGGTTTACCAAGGACAGAGGTTGCCATAGTAAGGTGAGTAGAAGCCTGGACAAAGGGGCGTCTGTGGATATATTGAGGTAAGTAGAAGCCCGGACAGAGGGGCGGTTGTGGATACATTGAGGTAAGTAGAAGAGGGGCGGCTGTGGAAATAGTGAGGTGAGTAGAAGCCCGGACAGAGGGGCGGTGTCACGATGGGGAGTGGAGGAAACCCCCACCGTATAATTAGAGCTGTTACTAAGCCCGAAAACAGAGATAGGGAGCAGGTCACCTCCTACAGCCGCCCTAATCCTGACCCTGATCTCCTGACTGTATGAGCGCCCCCTAAAGGTGGGAGGGCTCATACACTTGAACCTGGATCCTACTGACCCTAACGGTCCCTTGCATAGAGGTCAGGGATAGGAGACAACCGGTCCTCAAGGAAACAGACAAACCGGAGTCTCCAGCGGCCTAGTAACAGAAGGGAAAAGATAGAATCAGCAGCAACTGAACGGCAGGTAAGCACCTGGAGAAACAACAGCACACCAGAACATCAAACACTTACCTGCCGCAGCAAAGATGAAAAAACACCAAAACAACCTGGACCCTCATGCAGACACCGATGCAAGGTGGCTCCAGGTAAGGCTGAAAATATCTTTTACCCCTCCGGGAAACCAATGGGACCCCCTTTCGGAGGTAACAACAGACAGGCAAAAATATCAATCATCCATGCAGATCACAACACCAAACCGACCTGACATGGAACACCAGACATGACATAAACAACTAAACCCCAACATAAACCACACCAAACAACATAACAGGTGAGGAGGGGAAAGGAGACAAAGGGAGACAAACGATGTCCAACTAGGATGCCCTCACACAGGTAAGATGACACATCCAGAAAGGTGCAGAGCTCCTACACATATACAGGCAAACAACCAACTAACCTTCAGGCTCACAACACTGTATAAGAAGAGACAGCGGCCACACCCAGCTCCACCAAGCACACATCTTAACCCCGAACACACCAGGATGGAAAGGGACACACAACTTAAAGGGGAAGTGTCAAAATATGCAAAACAAGATGTTGCCACTAGCAACAAGCATGCACGGCAAAAGTGTCATGGTCCCCTACACCAGACCATGACACTGCCGTGACATGCGGCTTTGGATATAGTGAGGTAAGTAGAATCCTGAACAGAGGGGCGGCTGTGGATGTAGTGAGGTAAGTAAAAGCCTGGACAGAGGGGCGGCTGTGGATATAGTGAGGTAAGTAGAAGCCTGGACAGAGGGGCGGCTGTGGATGTAGTGAGGTAAGTAGAAGCCCGGACAGAGGGGCGGCTGTGCATGTAGTGAGGTAAGTAGAAGCCCGGACAGAGGGGTGGCTGTGGATATAGTAAGGTGACTAGAAGCCTGGACAAAGGGGCGGCTGTGGCTATAGTGAGGTAAGTAGAAGCCTGGACAAAGGGGCGGCTGTGGATATAGTGAGGTAATTAGAAGCCTGGACAGAGGGGTGGCTGTGGATATAGTAAGGTGACTAGAAGCCTGGACAAAGGGGCGGCTGTGGATATAGTGAGGTAAGTAGAAGCCTGGACAGAGCGGCGGCTGTGGATATAGTGAGGTAAGTAGAAGCCTGGACAGAGGGGTGGCTGTGGATATAGTGAGGTAAGTAGAAGCCTGGACAGAGGGGCGGCTGTGGATACAGTGAGGTAAGTAGAAGCCCTGACAGAGAGGCGGCTGTGGATATATAGAGGTAAGTAGAAGCCCGGACAGAGGAGTGGCTGTGAATATACTAAGGTAAGTAGAAGCCTGGACAGAGGGGCGGCTGTGGATATAGTAAGGTGATTAGAAGCCTGGACAGAGGGGCGGCTGTGGATATAGTGAGGTAAGTAGAAGCCCGGACAGAGGGGCGGCTGTGAATATATAGAGGTAAGTAGAAGCCGAACAGAGGGGTGGCTGTGGATATAGTAAGGTGAGTAGAAGCCTGGACAGAGGAGTGGCTGTGGATATAGTGAGGTAAGTAGAAGCCCGGACAGTGGGGTGGCTGTGGATATAGTAAGGTAAGTAGAAGCCTGGATAGAGGGATGGCTGTGGATATAGTAAAGTAAGTAGAAGCCCAGACAGAGGATTGGCTGTCTATATAGTGAGGTAAGTAGAAGCTGGGAAAGAGGAGCTGCTGTGGATATAGAAAAGGTGAGTAGAAGCCTGGACAGAGGGGCAGCTGTGGATGTAGGGGGTCATTTATTAACCTGAAATACTCCTATATTAGGTGTTTTTTCTAGTGCAGATTGCGGAGCAAAGATTAGTTGCACTGCAATCTGCAAGTTTTCCCGGCTCACTCCAGGTCTACAAAAAGTGGGTGTGGCGTGGGCAGGAAAGGGGAGGGGCTGGCAGGCCAGTCTCGTTCACCATTTTCTACACCTGTTTTAGGCATAGAAAAGGGTCTAAATGTAAGACAGCTAGGAAGCTGTCATACATTTAGAACTGGCGCTGGATGTGCAAAGCCCGCCCCCCTCCAGGGCCCTATAGCATCCCAGGTTTAGAGGAAATGCCGAGTGGTTTGGTGCAACCTATATGTCTCGTGATGTGTCACGGTGCTCCTACCTGGATACAGAGGGACCCCAGACTTTGGCTCCGTAGCATTTAAAGGCGAATAATTGAGAGATGAAGAATAAATGACTTGAGTCCAAACCTTGGTATGAAATTCAACAGCAGCTTTACTTGAATAATCTTTCATCCAAATGATTTGCAGGCTTTGTCTTGGTTCCAGCAGGCTTTGGAATAATCTGACAGGCAAACAATAACTCTGCTTTCTCTCCTTCTCTGCTGGCCTGACAGGCACACTTAATAACTCAGCTTTTTTTTCTCTGTGCTACACTAAACTCTGCATAAGTCTGGTTTCTGTACTTTAGGTCTGTTCTGGTATCCTTGGATGGGGTGCCTTTGGCTGTTATTCCCCTCCTGACACTCAGCAAATAACTTATTTTCAGCCGAAGAATAATTTCCTCTGACTGCTACTTCTTTCAGGTCTTCTTGGCTCCAACATGGAGTCTAAACTGAAAAAAATCTAGAACTGCAACCACTCCCTTCTGATAGGAAGCAGGACTGGCACACTTCTGCCCAAAGTGGGGAGAATGGAATGGTAAGTTCCATTCTAACTAAAGATATATCTGCCATATACGCTGCCACCTGCTGGTGAACCAGGCATATTACATGAACAAAACAGTTGCATAACAATCATATCAATGCAAACTGGTGAAGCACCTAGAAATAAATACAAGCATGACATAGGTGTTAGCCATTAAAGACAGTAGCGGAGTGCAGAAATGGTAATACCACTCTGGGCTATTACAGATACGCCGAACCTCTGGAGAGGCCGGCCACTCTTCATAACTTTAGCGATCCACCGCCAGCGCCGGGGCTTTATTAAGACTGGCGTCTATAACGCCAGTTTTAATAAATGACCCCCGTAGTGTTCTTGGATTTTGCAAAAACATTTCATAATGTCACTCATAGACGTTTAATAGGTGAAATAAGGTCTCTAGGCCTAGAAATTATAGTTGAAGGACCGTGTCGAGAGAGTTGTGGGCAATGATTTCTATTCTGAATGGTCCCCGGTTATAAGTGGTTTACCCCAAGGTTCAGTGCTGGATCCCATAGTCACTGGGTTTCTGCTGTTTCATACAACACACACCCAGGGCTAATGTGTGCTATCAGATATAATGCAGATTGCAGGCATTTAAAATTTCAAATGCCATGGACAAATGTGACCACGGCATCTGAGACTGCAAAACCCAGAAGAGCTGTGCTTCTGGGTCTGGAACAGCTCCCCCATTTGGCAATTAGGGGAACCAATCCATGCCTGTGAAAGGCCAGAGCCTGCTGAGGCTACAATGCCTTTTACATGTGTTTTCCAATGTAGGCCTGCAGATGGCAGCACTACATTGTAACATACTGAATCCTCTATTTGTCAATGGATTCATTTCCATTGATACATAGAAGTGGCAATCTAATGATTGCACGATGGGGGCCTAAAACAAAGTAGAAAAAACGTTTTAGAAGTTTTTAAAAATAATATAAACTAAAACCCCCTCTCTTTCACAAGAGTAAAAATAAGTAAACAATGAAAAAAAGAAACATCATAGGCAATGCCTGTACTTTTAAAATAAATATTTCATACATTGAACACCATAATAAAATAAACATCAAAATGGCCAGTTAGCCATTTTTTTCATCACTTTACCTTCACGAAAAATTTAATTAAAAGCGACCAAAAAGTCACACACCCCAAAATGACATAAATAAATAAAAACAGATCGGACTGCAAAAATGCAATCCATAGACATAACTATAAAAAGTTATAAGGGTCAAAGTATCGCAATGAAAATAAAAAAAATTTTTTTTCAAAAGTTTCTAGTAATAATCTGCATGTATCATATCTCCTAGGGCAGTGGTGGCGAACCTATGGCACGGGTACCAGAGGCAGCACTCAGAGCCCTCTCTATGGGCACCCGCACCATGGAAAAAGTCTAAGGTGTACCAATATGTCTTAGACTTTTCCTGGCATTGATCAGCACAGGGCGCACTATGAGCAGCACAGGCAGCGCACTGAATACAGGCAGGCTGGTATAGCTTAATGATAAAGTACATGGAAGATATACTATACTGGACTCTAGTATTCAGGGTAAATTGCCGTGTTGACACTTGGCGATAAATAAGTGGGTTTTGGGTTGCAGTTTGGGCACTCTGTCTCTAAAAGGTTCACCTTCACTGTCCTAGGGGATGTCACTGGGAGAGTCACTTATAGAGAAGGATTTGGGTGTCCTTGTAGATGGTAGATTAAATAGGGCCACCAGGATATTGTCATGCATTAAACAAAGCATGGACTCAAGGTGCAGGGATGTAATATTACCACTTAACATAGTGTTGGTGCGACCTCATCTGGAATACGCAGTTTAGTTCTGGGCACCAGTCTATAGAAAGGACGCTCTGCAGCTGGAAAAAGTACAGAGGAGAGCGACTAAACTGATAAGGGGCATGGAGGGTCTTAGTTATGAAGAAACATTAAAATAATTAAATGTAATTAGACCTGTGAAGAAGCGTCTAAAGGGGGACATGATTAACTTGTATTATAAATGGCACACAAAAAAATATGGTGAAAAGCTGTTCCATCTAACATCCCCTCAAAAGACAAGGGGGCACTGCCTCCAACCGGAGAAGAAAAAGTTCAATCTAGAGGCAGCAAGGCTTTTTTTACAATAAGAACTGTAAATCTGTGGAATAGACTTCCTCAGGACATGTTAACAGCAGGAACAGTTGGTAGTTTTAAAAAGGCTTAGATGAATTCTTAGAAGTCTGAGTCTTACTCCCCTTTGCTAAAATGTACACCCCTTGGTTAAACTTGGTAGAGTTACATCTTTTTTCAACCATACTATGTAATTATGTAACTGCCTTGCATCCGAATCTAGATCAGGTTATTGCCTAGCCCGGCCCGGTTAATTTATCGAGGAGATGTTGATTGCTTAGCCTTTAAACGTCCAGGCCTTCTGCTTCTCTGGTTGCTGGTCATAAACTATGTTACTATGTTATTATAGTGAGACTATGGAACTCTCTGCATGAGGAGGTGGTGATGGTGAGTTCACTAAAAGAGTTCAAGAGGGGCCTGGATGTATTTCTGGAGTGTAATAATATTACAGGCTATAATTACTAGATTTCTGGAGAGGTTGTTGATCCAGGGAGCTATTCTGATTGCCTGATTCTTGAAGGATCAACTTCCAGGATAACAGGCTGAAGTGGATGGACAGATGTCTTTTTTCAGCCTTATAAACTTTGCTGGGGACATCATATGCTCTGTGCATTGTTTCCAGATTCCTAGCATTTTGTTCTTGTCTATTGTGTTGTCTCAGTGTATCCGGTGACCTGTGCTCCTCCAGCCTTTCATTGCTCTGGCCCTTATCTACTTTTGTTAAGTTTGTTTTTCATTTGTCTTGGTGGGTTGTATTTCAGAGCAGGGTCAGTCCCCCGTTATCTTTCTTTTTGATCACTGTCATTCATCCACTCTCAACCTGTATGCCATTACCATATCCTATCTACTCCTTTTCTGATCTCCTTCCCCCATGGCCATCATCATTTGGTCCATGTCATGTATCGGTGAGTTTATTTCAGTACATTGGTGTCTGCCTGTGTGGACACATTCATCATATATGTTTCTTGCAATCGTCCCCTTGTGGTGCAGTTCAGCTCTACTGTAAGTCCTAGGAGTATCTGAATGCCAAGAGCCAGTAGTAGTTGGGAAGGCGACTGCTATAGTTGATGTCCAGTTCTGTGGTCTTGTAATTGGCATTGTTACATGTTGTGCTGCTGTGACTGTGTCACGACCATGGTCATGGTCGTGACTCCTGTATCCGCATGCTGTTGCCTGCGGTCTGGTTTGGTTGTTCAACCACAGGTGAGGGCCGCTAGTATGTTGCCTCACTTGTGGTTGCCGCTGGCAACATGTAGTTATTTTGCAGTTTAGCAGCCTGAGCTGGTGCTAGGCAGCTTGCTGCAATGTGCATGCGGTTGCACCTGGCAACCTATCTTTGTTAGGTGTGTCTTTTGTATGTCTGGTGTGCACAGGGTTTTAGTTATGTGTGCACTTTCTCCTTTAAGTGGCTGTCTTCCATTCCCTGGTGTGAGAAGGGTTAACTCCCTTCTGTGTGTGTGAGCACTGGGTGTGTCTGTGTGGGTGTGGCTACTTGGGCTATAAAGCCTCAGTTGAGACCTGATGTATGAGGGGTACTCCAGCCTTGTTTGTAAGCTGGAGGCACCCTCCTGGTCCCTTATACCATCTGCTAGTGAGGGCCACCCTTGTGGTCATAAATGTTGTTATGTGATGTTAAGTTTATGTGTATGTGGTGTCTGTTATTATTGCAGCTATGGTTCTGGCTTCCTGTGTGCTTATGTGTGCTGTGTCCTTTTATGTCTGTGTGTGGACTTCAGCACTTGTGTCCAGGGATCCAGTTAGTGTGTCTGTGGCAGGTAGGGGTGGAAGTCTTTCACTCCCCTGCCATATCCATAGTCTGTTTATGTTTATATCCCCTTGCAGCTCGGCCAGTTTAGACTCCTGTTTCTCCGCATCCAGGAGTAACAGGTGGTCTACCCAGCTCCAAGTTCAGGGATCGACGGAGGGTGAGTAGGGATCCGAGGTTCCTGAGCATGAGCCTTCCTACCATCAAGGTCGGCTCATGCAGCTAGGAGTCAGGGTCAGATTAGGGATGCGTTAGGAGGTGACCTGCTCCCTTATTCTGTGGCTCTGGCAAAGTAGCAACCTACCATCTTCTGGCATCGCACGGCTGAGGGTTTCCCCCATCCTCAGCCGTGACAGACTGTGAATTCTGATATTGGTGCTTGTTATAGCTGTTGTTGCTGTCATGGTTGTTGTGGTTGATGGTTCATGATTCATGGTGTGTTTTTAAAGGGGTTCTCCCACAAAAAATATTCTACATTTTTCAAACCATCACCTGGATACAAATACTTTTGTAATTGCAAGTACCGTATTTTTCGCCCCATAAGACGCACTTTTTCCCCCCCAAAAGTGGGGGGAAAATGCCCCTGCGTCTTATGGGGCGAATGCTTCCATTTTACATCGCAGTCTGCGACGCTGCAGCATCGCGGACTGTGATGTATGAGCCGGGAGAGAGGAGGGGCTGGAGTCCGGAACTAGGGGCGGGGCCCGGTGCAGTCACTGTACTCTTTCACCGGCCCCGCCGCTCACCGCAGTATTTATAAACATGAATCCTCATCCTGTAACTAACGCTGCGCTCTCCCATGTTCCCATGTCCACTGTATCCCCACAGCACTTACGAACACGCTCCCATAGCAGGCAGAGCGGACGGCAGCAGTAACGTCACTCACTGACGTTAAGCGTCTGCTCCGCCCACTTTATGAATAAAGCAGGCAGAGCAGGCGCGCGACGTCAGTAAGTGACGTTACTGCTGCCGTCCGCTCTGCCTGCTATGGAAGCGTGTTCGTAAGTGCTGTGGGGATACAGGGGACATGGGAACATGGGAGAGCGCAGCGTTAGTTACAGGATGAGGATTCATGTTTATAAATACTGCGGTGAGCGGAGGGACGGTGTATTTTGGGGTACACTGTTAGGAGGGGGATCTGAGGATGACATATAGCAGTGTCATCCACAGATCCCCCCATAACAGTTCCATCCACAGATCCCCCACCCCATTCAATGCCATCCACAGATCCCCCACCCCATAACAATGCCATCCACAGATCTCCCACCCCATAACAATGCCATCCACAGATCCCCCACCCCATAACAATGCCATCCACAGATCCCCCACCCCATAACAATGCCATCCACAGATCCCCCCACCCCATAACAATGCCATCCACAGATCCCCCACCCCATTCAATGCCATCCACAGATCCCCCACCCCATAACAATGCCATCCACAGATCCCCCACTCCATAACAATGCCATCCACAGATCCCCCACCCCATAACAATGCCATCCACAGATCCCCCGCCCCATAACAATGCCATGCACAGATCTCCCACCCCATAGCAGTACCATCCACAGATCCCCCATAACAGCGCCATCCACAGATCCCCCATAACAGCGCCATCCACAGATCCCCCATAACAGCGCCATCCACAGATCCCCCATAACAGCGCCATCCACAGATCCCCATAACAGTGCCATCCACAGGTCCCCCATAACAGTGCCATCCACAGATCCCCCACATGACAGTACGTCATCCACAGATCCCCCATAATAGTGTCATGCACAGATCACCATTAATTCAAAACCCACCATAGCACACCTTTTGGTTAAAAATATTTTTTTTCTTATTTTTGTCCTCAAAAACCTAGGTGCGTCTTATAGGCCGGTGCGTCTTATAGGGCGAAAAATACGGTAATTAAAAATGTATTATAGCTACTGAGACTGTCATGTACTATATGATGTCTGATTTTTATTTTTTACATCAATCATGGGATAATCCCTTTACGTTTCGGATTTATGGTCATGGTTGCTGATATGGTTTTGATGTGATTGTGGTTGTAATTAAGGTTGCAATTAAGCTTTTGGGGATTGTTACTGAGACTATAGTGGTTGTGATATTTGCTGCTGTAGCTGTTATATATGTTGTATAGTCGTGGTGGTTGTTTATGGTTGTTGTTATAGTTGCAATGTCTCCTGTGGTTATTGGTATGACTGTTATGGATGGTATAATTTTGAGTGTTGTTGTTTGAACCTATAAGAAGAAGGTTGTAACTGGTGTGGACCGTAAGTAAACTCCATTGTCTAGCAACCTCCATGTATATTTGAACTGTATTTAGTTGAATTACCATGTTATGCTAAAAAAATGAGGTGCACAATGCATCTCTATATGCTCATTGTGAAATATATGCAGTTTTTATTTGCAAGTTGTGATTGGGGTGAATATATATATATATATATATATATATATATATATACAGTACAGACCAAAAGTTTGGACACACCTTCTCATTCAAAGAGTTTTCTTTATTTTCATGACTATGAAAATTGTAGATTCACACTGAAGGCATCAACACTATGAATTAACACATTTGGAATTATATACATAACAAACAAGTGTGAAACAACTGAAAATATGTTATATTCTATGTTCTTCAAAGTAGCCACCTTTTGCTTTGATTACTGCTTTGCACACTCTTGGCATTCTCTTGATGAGCTTCAAGAGGTAGTCCCCTGAAATGGTTTTCACTTCACAGGTGTGCCCTGTCAGGTTTAATAAGTGGGATTTCTTGCCTTATAAATGGGGTTGGGACCATCAGTTGCGTTGAGGAGAAGTCAGGTGTATACACAGCTGATAGTCCTACTGAATAGACTGTTAGAATTTGTATTATGGCAAGAAAAAAGCAGCTGAGTAAAGAAAAATGAGTGGCCATCATTACTTTAAGAAATGAAGGTCAGTCAGTCAGCCGAAAATTTTGAAAACTTTGAAAGTAAGGGCTATTTGACCATGAAGGAGAGTGATGGGGTGCTGCGCCAGATGACCTGGCCTCCACAGTCACCGGACCTGAACCCAATCGAGATGGTTTGGGGTGAGCTGGACCGCAGAGTGAAGGCAAAAGGGCCAACAAGTGCTAAGCATCTCTGGGAACTCCTTCAAGACTGTTGGAAGACCATTTCAGGGGACTACCTCTTGCAGCTCATCAAGAGAATGCCAAGAGTGTGCAAAGCAGTAATCAAAGAAAAAGGTGGCTACTTTGAAGAACCTAGAATATGACATATTTTCTGTTGTTTCACACTTGTTTGTTATGTATATAATTCCACATGTGTTAATTCATAGTTTTGATGCCTTCATAGTCATGAAAATAAAGAACTCTTTGAATGAGAAGGTGTGTCCAAACTTTTGGTCTGTACTGTATATATATAGGTATAAAGTAAATTATGATATAATGCAAAGCTGTATATGGAGGACATAGTAAATTTAAGGCACTTAGTGTAAGGAACTAGGAGAGTCCCGGTCACAAGTAGGACCACACTAAAACTGACCCCACAGAAGACCTTTAGTGTGAGCATAGCCTATAACACCTCATGTCAAAACACTAAAGTTTCTGGTAGATAGTGAAGCGTGGGCTATTGCATCCCCATTAGTAGTTAGTGCAAGTAGAGAGAGAGATACTGCTGGGCCTTGGATCCCCTGAGCTCTACAGACATTGTAATCTGAAGGATCAAGAGATACTCTACTCCTAAACTGTTGTGAGATGCAGCGCCTGAAAGCCTGTGACTGATGCCTAACCTGAGCTTAACCTGAGAAGCTGGGTGATCCATGCTTATGAAGTAGGGTCTGTTACTGGTTCTGTACCAATTCTCAGCCTGAAGTGAATGTGAAGGAGCAACATTTGAAATAGAGAGTAACTTGTTACTAGTTATAGACCAGATCCTAGTCTGAAGTGCAAGAGGGTGAGCCACGCCAAGGAGGAGCCTGTGAATGACTGTAGATCACTGCCCAGTAGTTAGTTGATTGGGTGACTAAGAAAGGCACTTTTTGAGAGTGACCTGTGAGAGACCAGCTAACCTGCCTACCAGTTAATAGTGATGAGCGGCAGGTGCCAAATTCGATTTCGACGAAATTCGCGAATATTCGATAGAATATTAGTTTTATATTCGTCGAAATCGAATATTCGTCATTTTTCTTCTTATCGCGATTAATATGCGATTTAAATAGTCGCATATTGCGATTTTAACTTAAAGGCTACTCTCCTATTGAAATAGCAATGCGATTATTTCAAGTTATAATAATCGAATTTCGATTTTAACTTAGCACTGCTATATTCCATATTAGGCTATGGAATATAGCAGTGCTAAGTTAAAATTGAAATTCGATTATTATAACTTGAATTAATTGAATTGCGATTTCAACTTGGACCTGGTTAACTATGGTTGGCTTGGTAGAATTAGCGAATATGACGAATGTATTCGTCATATTCCACAAAACGAATATAACGAATGTATTCGTCATATTCCACAAAACGAAGATAACGAAGTATTCTGCATCTTCGTTTTAGCTACCTATTCATCAACTTCGCTAATTCTAGCAATCATACAGGAAACTTTACTATAGAGACAGCTAAGTTTAATTCGTTATGCGATTATATTACTTTGCTTTTTTTTTTATAAATAGAATAATTATAATAATTATCAGGTATTATAATTATTCTATTTATTTTTATAAAAAAAGCAGTCATATAATCGCATAGCGAATTAAACTTAGCTGTCTCTATAGTAAACTTTCCTATATGATTGCTAGAATTAGCGAAGTTGACCAATAGGTAGCTAAAACGAAGATGCAGAATACTTCGTTATCTTCGTTTTGTGGAATATAACGAATATATTCGTCATATTCGCTAATTCTACCAAGCCAACCATAGTAAACCAGGTCCAAGTTGAAGTCGCAATTCGATTAATTCAAGTTATAATAATCGAATTTCGATTTTAACTTAGCACTGCTATATTCCATATTCGTTAATTCTAGCCTAATATGGAATATAGTAGTGCTAAGTTAAAATCGAAATTCGATTATTATAACTTGAAATAATCGAATTGCGATTTTAATGTAATTCTTAAATCCGACAGTACATTCTAGTATATGGAGACGTTCCCATGGTGATGGGGACGCTTCATGAGCACGGAAGTCGGCAGAAGAGGCAACGGGCACTGACTGGAGCAGCCAGGAAGCCAGGAATCCAAAGGACAGGTAAGAACAACTTTAGGGAAGTGGGAAAGAAAAAAAATAACAATTAAAAAAATAAAAATAAAATAACGAATATTCGAAATATCGAATTTATATCACTATATTCGAAATATTTGCGAATTAGCGAAGTGCCGATATTCGCGGAAAAAATTCGATATTCGAATATTCGCGCTCAACACTACCAGTTAATTGCCTGGAAAGCAAAACTGATGTAGTGTGTTGTGGAGAAAAAGCACGGAGTCATCAGCAAAGATTGAAACAGCAGAGACCTTTGAGTGAAGTCTTGACCCCTTGGACAGTAGGATGGAGACCTGTTAATAAAGTGTGATCTGCTAGTTAGCAAAGTGTTGCCACCTGATATATCTGCAGTGACTTGAGAGTTATCGCCAAGTGGCGTAGTTATTGCCAAGTATTGTGCCTCTGTCAAATAGTGTAACCACCAAGTTAAGTGACTCTACCTAGAAGTATAAACATCAAGCTAAGTGTCTATGGTGGAGATTTATCATCCCCCTACTCCATGGATTTGGCACTTAAAAGTCACAAAACCGGGTTTTGTGACTTTATAAATGCCATTACAACTAGATTTAACCGGCATTTTTATGACTCCCTTGTCAGTTTACAAAAAGAGGGTGTGACTGGTGAGGGGTGTGGGGAAGCCATCAGCCCCGACACATTTATCATCATTCAATCCAGAAACTGGAACTGGAGTAGATTTCAATTTGGCGCATGGACTGCTTTAATTTATGTTATGTCAGAAATTGAATGCCTCCCCTGGCAGCGAAAAGACCATCAAGACTGGTGGAGCACACGCCGGTCTTGATAAATCAGGGTCTATGCACATAACTAGAAGTGTAACTATCAAGTTGAATGCCTTTTGTACAGAATTGCTTTGTGTACCCTGAGCCCTTTGAAAGCGCATCTGTATCCACCATGTTTGTTGTCTTCTTGATAATTACTGCAACCACCACCTTTGTTGCCTCAATCACCAATTCCAGTTGAGTTGCTGTGTCCATATAAGTTCCTTCACCATCCTCATGTGGGACCCCAAGATTACAACGACCTATCTGTAATGACTAACTTCCCATAATCGTACTTACTTACCGTCCCATAGTATGAAAGTATCCTCAGTTCCCTGTTCCTTTCTTCCATTTGTGCTCAGCTTCTCGAAATATTCATTTTATCATAAAAAAGCTAAACCTTTACTCATGTTACATTATAAAATAAATCATACCATGAAATATCGAACATGAATTGTTTGTATGATTTTTTAAAATAATTTTTTATTTAATTTTTTTCAGGACTGTTTGGAAAATGTAATAGTCAGCAGTATATGGGAAAAACACAAGACCTTAAAAAAAAAAACATGCTATTAATCTACATGTCGGTGTGATGTACCGGAGGTTGTTTATGTCATTCCTATGGATTCTGTCCCTTTATCAGACTGTCTGCCATTACAAAGTAAAGAGCCCAGCAGGTATAACGATGGTTGAAAGTGATTATGGAAATTTGGCAATTTGCAATATTTTAACAAAGATGGAACGTCCAAAGGTGGCTTTTACTTACCACCTGGAGCAGGCATTTCTGTCATTTGAAAAGCCACCAGCACAATGAAGCTTGCAGCAGGTGTCAAACATAACAAACCAGAATTCGGCATGAAAAAAATAATAAAATTGCATTGGATTCATACTGGGTTGCTCTGAGCTTGTTTGTTAAAATACTTTGCAGGAATGACTCACTATTAGCAGCATAAAATAGTGACAGAAATGCTGATTTCAGCGGTGTGTCACTCATGAGCTAAAAGTAAGAGGTTGCTAAAACCAGCATCATAATCATTGCAGCCCAGGCCTTGAAAAGAGTCAAATCTACCTGAGAAGAGTCCTGGTTATTCATAATCTCCTGCTCTCCCCCCATCTGCGGATGGTTGGCAGTTCTCTCCTAGAGAGAAAGGGAGAAGACTGTGACTCATCAGCAGGTGGGCAGGAATTTATGAATAACCAGGACTCTTCTCAGGTGGCCGTGACTCTTTTCCAGGCCCAGTCTACAATGATTGTGATGTCAGTTCTCGGCAACTACTTACTTTTAACTCAGACCATTGAAATCAACTCACCTGTCTCTACTTTATTCTGCCGTTAGTATGGGCAGCATAAAGTTGATGAAAGGTTCCCTTTGAGGAATGTGATAAATAATTGCCTGGTACCCAGGGCCGTCTTTAATATTGATTGGACCCTGGGCAAAAATGTACTTGGGCCCCCTGGATCCCGCCTTCCCACACCCTTGCATGCAATCACGCCCTCCACCACAACACACACACAAAAAATCCACACATCTGGTAGAGTCCAGTGAATGACTGTAAATACTTCAAGCTCTGAAGACTCCAGCGGCTCAGGATCAGTGCTCTGGGCAGCTGGGCTCAGGCTGGAAGTGGGCACCGCTCTGCAGGAAGGAGACCAGGGTTCGGCTCACCCTAGCGATACAGTGCACCCCAGCACCCCACAGTATGCACCATAGCACCCTATAGTATGCAGCACCCCACAGTATGCAGTATAGCACCCCACACTATACAGTATACAGCACCCCACAGTATATAGTAGAGCAGTATAGCAGCCCACAGTATACAACACCTCACAGTATACAGTAGAGCAGTATAGCACCTCATCATATACAGCACCCCAAACTATACACTATACAGCACCCTACACTAAAGGTATGGCTGAAACTAATATGCATGGCCACTTTCAAAATTGTGGTCACCAGAAGATCTTCCAGTGGGTCAATTCACCACTGATCCCATTGTGTTTATGGTTTTACATAAGATTTTGGTATGATGTACATTTTCAGTTATCAATACATAATTTTCCTTCTGTGGTCTCCACAGGGGCATCAACTATGGGGGAACCACTGGTGATGCAGCCCATTTCCTGAATCTCTCCTATTCCTGGTCTAGGTATGATATCCTGAAAAAGGAACATATAGCTTCAACCAGGGATAGGCTACAGTGGCGACATGCTTCAATGTCTGGGCATCAATGCTGGACCATGAAGTAGGAAGTGGAGGGGGAATAGGAAGCATTGGTAGGGGAGTGGTAGAGGGCCTCATTTCTATTTATTTTATACAATATTTTAACCATTATTTTTTAACCAGAAAGCCCCTTTAATTAATAGTTTTTCAAGATACAGTACAGAAAGGAAGGTGGAATGAAAGGACTAGTCATGACTGGCACTAGCACCAGTTGGTCCAGAGTCCACTCTGCTTGAAAGTTCTTGATAAACATTCTCTAAGCTTGTCTAGCTAAGGTTAGGATAGACAGGAGGCCCAGGGTCTACAAGGGCCTTCATGTACCTGAAACTGGTGCAGACACAGTTTTACTAGGTTCCTTAGGCTGACCAGAAAATATTCACATCCTTCATTTATACAGCAGATGTTTGCGACCATGATCACAGCTGTCATTGTACACACAGAACATGTTATCAAGAACATCCAATAGAATATTTGTGGTCATCCTGTAAGAAATAGACCTGTCACGGCGGGGAGTGGGGGAACCCCTCACCGTGCGGTGTCAAAGGGTAAAAGGGAATCAGCCTGGCCAAAAGGAGTAATAAGGGAGCAGGTCACCTCCTACAGCTTCCCTAATTCTCTCCCTGACTCCTCACCGTATGAGCGGACCCCGATGGTAGGATGACTCATACTCAGGATTCCTAGAGACCCTAAGTCGCCCTGGAAATCCCTCACCAAGGAGCAGGGAAGAGACGATCTGTTCATCCCAGTCATGGAGGAACAGGAGTCTCTATCTGAAGCCAGGCTGCAGGGAGAGGGGAACACATACAGCATATGGAGATGGCAGGTAAGCAAAACCCATAACACACTTACCTGCCACAGACACACTGATTTCAACCCGTGCACTAGTGCTGCTGTCCACACCAACATTAAAGGACACAGCACACACCACAAACCACACAGGGACCCAGGACACCCATAGCTGCTATAACATGAGACAGGGGAATATCTAGTAAACATGACACCAAACATTACCAGACATGTAACACCAAACTAGACATACAAACACCCTAAACATAACCCACTCCATATAAATAGGGACAGGAAGGGAAGGAGACACCGGAATGACATTGATGACCACAAGGGTGGCCCTCACTGGACAGATGGAACACCCTGGACTGGAGCAGAGCTCCAGCACCAACAACAGCTGAAGTACAACTGACTCCAGCCATGAAACCACAGAAGATAAAAGCCAAGTGACCACACCTAGTCAGGGAGTTAACCCTTACAGCACCAGACAGATGGAGGCTACAACTTAAAGGGGAAGTGCACACACAAGCAAACCACGTAGCCACCGGCAACAGCATGCGTGGCAACCATGTCACGGCAATCACCCAGAAGGCCGAGACACTGCCACCGCATGCTCTCACAGCCACAGTGGCAACAGTGTCACAGCGCTAACCAAAGGCCGTGACAAGACCCTAGCGGTAAGTGACTGTCCCCAAAGTCCAATTGGAGTTGTCTTCTGCTGGATCTGTAGGACGATTATGGTGACAGGACCTAGTTCTTTCTTCAAGTTGGTGCAGCCTTAGTTGCATTTTTGGAGGGTTTCGGGCATTTTCTTCACCACGTGAAGCCAATCTAACTTGTGCAATATGAATCCAGGATATACCTATAGGCAGTTAAGGGTTGTTTGCTGATCATTTCTCTTTTAAAATATGAGTCATTTAGTGAATGCCTGTATTAGCATATTGTGGTATTTTATCTTTTAGTCTTAGCTGAGCCACATTAATGAGAACATTTTTGTTGATGTGATGTTTCCATAGAAACAGACAATCTGCAAAAATATGTTCTTAATAGATTGATGTGAGAAATCAACACGAAAGAGAGAGAGAGAGACAGAGAAATGCTTGCTTGAGGAAAATCCATTAATCTGGAGCAATGTTGGGTAGTTTTCCTGTAATATATGCACATAGTTTGGAACTAAAAGCAAATCACAGAAAAGGCTTTGTTTTTCATTAACCCCATTAAATACCAAATATGAGGTGCTGCATGACTGACAGCAAGTCTTCTCAAGTCTTCTTGAAGTTTCCATCTTATTTCTTGTTCTCTGCTCTGTACTGACGAGGGGCAAGAACTCCAAAACAGCTGTCTACAGAAGGGTGTGCCTTCCTTTTAAAGAAGCCTCTGGTTTGACTGATGTAAGATAGTTTTCTTCCTTCTGGAGAAGACCTAATTTTCATATTTTTTTTCCCCATGGAGCAGTACTTGTAAATAAGTCTCCACATACCAGCTTAATCTCTTCAATGACTCGTCCCTAAAGCTTCTCTTCCAGCCAACCAGTAACCTGTTCTCCATTGACAAAGGGGAAGAACTCCCAAACAGCTGTCTGAACGTGGGTGTCTCTTCCTTCTGATTTGGCTGATATGAGATAGTTTCCTTTTTTCCTGGATAAGTGCTTTGCATACTGTTTCCCCTTGGAACATTACCTGTAAGTCAATTTATATACAACAGCTGGATCTCTTCAATGAGTTCCCCCAGAGCTTCATTTAAAGCATCTCATCCAGCCAACCAGTAACCTGCACTTTACAGATGAATGGCAAGAACCAGCTGTCTACAGATGGGTGTCTCATGCTTTTGAAGAAGCCTCTTGTTTAGCTGATATGAGACAGTTTGCATACTTTATTACCATAGAGCATTGCTACAAGGCTCCACACACCAGTTGGATCTCTTCAATGAGAATGGCAAAAAAGTTCAGGGTATTTCTGGTCAAATGCAAAGACAAAATTGAATCCAGCTGATAAATTCTCAAAAGATCCGCAGCCCTCTTCCATGTATAGCATAGTGGTTTTCTATTCACCAATAGGCATCAATACAAAGCGACATTCCAACTCCAATGAGTCTTTCTAAAACTTTCTTGGCTTCTTTAATTCAATGAGAATGAATACAAACCAAAATGAAATCTCATTCAACCAACCAATTCTATTCATCTTGCCCTGTTCTGCTGAGGGGAACAAACCTCAAAACAGCTGCCTACAGACGAGTTGTACATCCTATTGAAGGAGCCCCTGGTTTGGCTGATATAAGATAGCTTTCTTCCTTCTGGAGGAGAATGAATTTACTCACTTTATTCCGGAAAAAAATATTTTATGCTGGAAAGTGTCCGCATCCTATTAAAGTTAATGGTGATCCTGTGGTACACTGTGGTGAAGTCCGGCAATCTGTTCCTCTGCCAAAACAACCTGCTGAATTTTAAAACTCAGATGTGATGCTAGCTGTTAGGTCTGCGGTCATTGTCTGCCTCCCTCCTGCTGTTCCTGTGGGCATGCATGCCACGCCACTTACCACGTCATCCAGCATCCTAGATGCCGACATCCTCTCCATGCTCCTGCCTGATTCTCCCTTAGGGAACTCCTTCCACCTATAAGTCTTTCCTGTGTCTGCATTAACTGTTTGGTGCCTGGATCTCTAAAACCCAGCAGTTTAGTCTTGGTGACCTGCAGTTTTCTGGCGTTTTCGGGGCGTTTTCTGCACCATTATGGTGCTTGCACCAAAGTCCCTGACCTCAGTGGGTTAGCTGCCAACTACACCGGGACTTTCGGTCCGATTGCTTCTCTGCAGCAAAGTCCAGATCACTATATAGGACTTAAAGTGTAAATACCGGGAAAATGGAATAACGCAACTAGGGTTTAACCCAAAGTCCAAACCAACTTCAGCTGCTGCTCAAGTGCTGAGACCCTTCAGACAGCTAATTGGCGGGGAAAATTCGGAGAGGCCTTCAATTTTAAAATTCTGAATAACCATTTTAAAGCAATAGAAATAGTTAAATCCACTCAGTTTGAGATTTGCAGCCAATACAAAGAACTTATGCATTTGGGAGGACCAGTAAAGAAACCTCCTTACTGGTATTGGGCATACCATTATGTCCTGGTTGCTGCATTCTCGCCACAGTTTAGCATAATGGTATATTCACATGGGACAAGAGCTGGATCCGTATTAACACCCACAAGAGTGTATCTGTGATTGACAGCTAAATCCTGCTATAATAGCCAGGATCAGTGAAAACTGTGACCCCAACCATTAAATCCTTTAGATGCTGTGATCTAAACAGGTTGTGGTGCCCAAGGAGAAGAACCATTGGATTTTCTGAGGCCAATAACGTAGTTATAGCTCTGCTCACATCACTTTTGAGGCTTCCATTGAAGTTTTTCTTTCTATTTGCATGTTCTGTATGTGCAATGATATGATCTAAGATTAAATGTACTGTACATATTCTGCATAGATGGATGCTGGCACTCTAAGTCATCTCTTCTGGTGGGCTTAAGGAACCCAGTCCATCACTGTATGCACCACTTGTCTAGTTCCAGGTATATAAGAGCCGTTAGACCTCTATCAACCCCAACCTCAGCTTGACAAGCCTACAGCATGTCTACAAAGCTCACCAGTGAGTTCATCAAAATCAGTAGAGCTCAGTGGTACCGTACTTGTCCAGGTCTGGTTCAGCTATGACCAGTCTTCTGTACCAAGTCTTCTTCTCTATGTGTCACACCTTGATAATGATAACATTAGCTTGACCAACAGTAAATTAATGTTTTAGATTGGCAATATAATAAGGAGACTTTTTATGAGCAAACCAGCAACCAAGAACTCACCAGTCTTCACAGATCTTCCCATGAGAAGGATTACTCATCTGATCACTTGTACTCACCATCAATTAGATAAACTATAATTATTTACATGAGGGACAGTTTTTCCAAAGGCCCAAGGAAAAAAAACAAAACATTTGCGTTGTAATCACATATTGGGTCATAATGGAAATGTATAATTTTTTATATGACTAGGTCTTGGATTCCAACCATCTCGATGAAAACCATCTGCATCACATTTGAAAAGCTTGGAACAAACACAAAGTTCCGTAGGGGATTTTTTACTTTTTGTTTGCCTGTTGCTTTTGGATCAAACTTAAGACCACAATTTTGCAAGCAAATCAATATGGAGCCATACAACAGATCATTAAGTCTAATGTGAATGCTAAACAATATCAGATTTACAGCTAACGTCACATGAAGATACACCAGCTGTGCCTCGGTAGGAAAATGGATATTGGCCATCTCCTGGGAGCTTGAGCATGAAAAACATCCCACTTACATTTTACTTAAGGCTATTTGGCTGACGCGAATGATATATAATACAATTGAGAATTCATATGACCTCAATTCCACAAGTAGGAACTGCCCAAGACAGTGCATTGCAGTGTACAGTGCATTGCTATGTATGAAATTTGAAATCTAGACTTAGCTTACTCTGTACATTTGGTTTCATCATTCCAGTGACACAATAGAAATCCATGAAACGAGTCGTGCATGGAATTTTAGTAATTCTAATAATTGCAGAGGTGGTTTACAAAGTAAAGTATCATTTTTTGATGCATGTGATCTCATTGATTATTTTATAGTGTTTCAAGCTTCAAGATTCAAGGTAAGCGATGAATGAAATCTATATCTTTAAGTAATAAATGTATGAAATTCCTTGGATTTATTATTAAAGGGTTGTCTCACTTCAAGAAATGGCATTTATCATGTAGAGAAAGATAATACGAGGCACTTACTAATGTATTGTGATTGTCCATATTGCCTCCTTTGCTGGCTTAATTCATTTTTCCATCACATTGTACACTGCTCATGTCCAGGAGCTACGACCACCACTGCAGTTCAGATATGAGGTGGCCGCGGTGTGAGCTACCATGCTCCCTGCCACCAGAGAGGCCAGTGCTTTTTCCTATAGTGAGCAAGCACGACCACCGCTGCTGGATTGCAGGATGGTCGTAAACTCCTGGAAACGAGCCGTGTATAATGTGATGGAAAAATTAATCCAGCCAGCAAAGGAGGCAATATGGACAATCACAATACATTAGTAAGTGCCTCGTATTATCTTTCTCTACATGATAAATGTCATTTGCTGATGTGAGACAACCCCTTTAAAGAGAACCCACCACCATTTTATCTATAAAATAAGTCTGGGAGTCGGAGAACATAAGTTCTCTGGCCCAGGGTTTTCATTGGTTCTAAGATAAGTATCCACTGCACAAATGCACTCCTCAATATTGAAATTGCAGCACCAAGAAGGGAGTTAGGGAAATTTAGAAAGTGGCAGGTGTTGATCTGAAAACGATCACATTTTCAAGCACCTAGCTCCAATTGGTGGCATGTACAATGGGCATTTAATTAAGATTGAAAGCACAGTTTTTTAGCCACATGAAACCTCAAAAACTGGATCAAGATCTGTGGGATGGATGTGCGATGCCTTCTGTATATACAAGTTATCGCCACATTTCACAAACTGAGGGACAGAATCCTTGAGCTGAGAGACCTTGCTTTATCTCTCCAGCA
Organism: Bufo bufo; assembly: GCF_905171765.1. Classification (NCBI taxonomy): domain Eukaryota; kingdom Metazoa; phylum Chordata; class Amphibia; order Anura; family Bufonidae; genus Bufo; species Bufo bufo. The sequence continues at coordinate 32,465,728 of NC_053393.1, forward strand.
GATCAGTACACACCTAGGACAAGATGTCAGCACTAGTGTTGGGCGCGAATATTCGAATCGCGAATATCGGAACTTCGAGAATTTGCAAATATTTAGAATATAGTGATATATATTCGTAATTTCGAAAGTTCTTGATTTTTTTTCATCAGTAACCTCCCTTCTTGCTTGTGGGCCAATGAGAAGGCTGCAATGTCTTTGTCTGAGCTTAGCAACATCCCTAGCAACCACGGCTAATGCACCGTTTGTCATCTGCATCCGTGATCCGTGGTTCCAGTCCGTCAAAAAAATATAACCTGCCCTATTTTTTTCACGGAAAACGGTTCGCAGACCCATTAAAGTCAATGGGACCGTGTAAAAACGCGGAGGCACACAAGATTGTCATCCGCGTCCGTTTTCTTTTCATATCATTTGTATGGCAAACTTGACTTAGACTTTTTTTTACTTTCCTTCATGTCTGGTGATCCTCCAAAAAGAAAGGAAGACACACGGAAACAAAAACGGAAACAGATTACGGAACAACGGAACCCAATTTTGCGGAACGGAACACAACAACGGTCGTGTGCATGAGGCCTAAGGCAGAGTTGCCTGGGTATACCTGATTTATAGCGATTCATGACAAATTAAAACTACAAAAATTGCTCACAAAGGAGCACAAAGACACAATGCCCCAAAGAGTGTAATAAATATATCCTCAATTTATTAAATAGATAATCAAAAATACATGATTAAAAACATAGAATGTGGGACAAAACATCAGGGATGCTGTAATGTAGCTGCACCGAATCATTGACCCCTGATTCCAATACACCCGAAAAAGATGTCAAACATGTCAAATATGGAGAGGGGAAGAGAGCTGTACGAGGGTCCATTCACACGGCCGGCACTATAATAGAAATGCCTTTTCTTGTCTGTGGCTGCGGACAAGAATAGGACATGTTCTATTTTTTGTGTGGGGCCGCGGAACGTAAGTGCGGATGTGGACAGCACACAGTGTGCTGTCCGCATATTTTGCGGCCCCATTGAAAATGAATGGGTCCGCACCGTTCTGCAAAATTGCGGACCCATTTTGCGGTAGTGTGAATGGACCCTTACCCTTTATTTAAAAGAGTTGAATATAATCATACTCCTAAGTGGTAGCAACATATAAATCATCACAGAGCTACCAAATTAATTCGGAACAAATAACATTTTTGGCGAACTTCGGCAAAGCTGAAGCATCAAATTTTTCTAAGCTTCGCTCATCTCTAGTTGTAACTTTAGATGGTTTCTGATAATACTGATAATAGTTCACTGATCAATGTTTGTAAGAAAGTTGAACAACTATTCCAAGTAGGTTGCATTCAAACCAAACAGGCTATGCTGTATCGCAAACTTTGTGTATAGTAGTGACTCTCCGCTTCAGGCATTTATGGGGCAGTAGATCTTCCTCCAGCATTCTCGGCGTGATGAGAGCTCCGTGTCCAGTACTGAAAACTCGCACATGCACAGCAGGCTCTGCAGGTTAGCGGAGCTCTGGTGCCGCAGAACGCTTCTGCCCGTACCAGCTGCTTTCGTACATTGGAATGTTTGAAATGTTTTAAAAGTTTGATGGAAGATGGTATGCTCAAAACCCAGTTCATTATTCTTTTTATCTCATTTTGGAGTGGTAAAACTTTTTCTTTTTTATATAGATAGATGAGATAGATAGATAGGAGATAGATAGATAGATAGATGTTCCTGACGGCTGTTCACCCTGTCGGATCCGTCCTTCCGCTATTTCGCCGTGCCGCCGGACCGCCGCTCTGTCCCCATTGACTATAATGGGGACGGGGCGGAGCTCCGGCGCAGCACGGCAGTGCACGGCGAAAGGCCGCCGGACTAAAAGTTCTGCATGTCCGACTTTTCATACCGGCGGCCTCTCACCGCGAACTGCCGTACAGCACCTGAGCTCCGCCCCGTCCCCATTATAGTCAATGGGGACGAAGCGACGGTCCGGCAGCACAGCGAAATAGCGGAAGGACGGATTCGACAGGGTGAACAGCCTGTCGGATCCGTCCTGCCGCAAGTGTGAAAGTAGCCTTAGATAGATGGATAGATAGTTTGTTCCCGACAATCGCCTGCTCTTCACTGTAGGAGACCTCAACATTTACATGTAGCGATCTCCTCCACAGTATCAGGAGCAGCGATCGCTGGTGCCACCACACATCCCCATACATGATCATTGTTTGCCGGCAGCAGAGGCTATTTAGATGGCACAATCTGCCGCTGGCAAACAATGATTTAGGTGACCGCATGAAAGATACATTATGCTTGTTTTTTCGGGTAACCGGTGGCACCTTTATTAGATAATTCCTACGAGCAATTATCGGGCAGATGCTCGGACTATGTAAAGGAACCTGTACAGTGCCTTGAACAAGTATTTGTACCCCTTGAACTTTTCCACATTTTTTCACATTACACATACAAACTTAAATGTATTTTATTGGTATTTTATGTGATAGACCAACACAAAGTAGCAAATATGTGTGAAGGGAAAAGAAAATGATACATGGTTTTCAAACTTTTTAATAAATAAAAATCCATCAGGGAATCAGGAAAAACAAATCCGTTCAATAATACAGCCGTCTGCATCCGTTCACAACGGATCCGGTTGTATTAGTTCCAAAACGAACAAGATGGATCCGTCACAAAAAACATTGTAAGTCAATGGGGGAGGATCCGTTTTTTTTGTGTCCGAAAAAACTGATCCATCTCCATTGACTTACATTGTGTTTCATGACAGATTCGTCTAGCTCAGTTTTCCATGACGCACATAAAGACGCTGCTTGCCATGGGAACGCAACAAAACTGAACTGAGTGCATTCTGATGCACTCTTTTCATGTTCGTTCAGTTTTGTCTGAAGCGTTTTGCTGTGGTTTTGAGCTCTTGTGACGAATCTCAAAAAGGTTCAGCAAAACGCAGATGTGAAAGTAGCCTTAGGGTACTTTCACACTAGCGCTATTCTTTTCCGGCGCTGAGTTCCGTCCTAGGGGCTCACTACCGGAAAAGAACTGATCAGTTTTATCCTAATGCATTCTGAATGGAGAGCAATCCGTTCAGGATGCATCAGGACGTCTTCAGTTCAGTCTTTTTGCCTTTTCAGGACGGAGATAATACCGCAGCATGCTACGGTATTATCTCCGCCCAAAATTCACGCATTTTTTCCTATTGAAATGCATTAATGCCCCAAGTATTCCGGCAAAACAGATCCAGCATTGCGGTCTGCGCATGCTCAGACCGCAAAAAATGTGGAAAAAAATAAATGCCGGATCCGTTTTTCCGGATGACACCGGAGAGACGGATCCGGCATTTCAATGCATTTGTCATACGGATCAGATCAGTTGGCATACGTTTTGACGGATCCAGCAGGCAATTCCGTCGTTGGAACTGCCTGCCAGAATCCTCTGCCACAAGTGTGAAAGTACCCTTAGTTGTGTGGTCCACAAATCTGGCCTTTAAGGAAGAGTGGCAAGAAGAAAGACATTTTTTGAAAGCAAGACATAAGAAGTCCTGTTTGCAGTTTGCCACAAGCCAAACTTTTTGGTCTAAATACAAAATGCTTTGGGTGGTGGAAAACACTGCACATCACCCTGAACACACCATCCCCACCGTGAAAACCTGGTAGAGGCTACAGAAGACTTGAGACTAGGGTGGAGGTTCACCTTCCAGCAGGACAACAACCCTAAACATCCAGCCAGAGCTTCAATGGAAGGGTTAGATCAAAGCATATTCATTTATGGTCAGGGCTAGGACAACGTCAGCGTACGCAGAGAAACCTGCCCTGAACATAGTGGCTGAATTGTGCCGGGAGCCACGGGCGCGGGTACACCAATGAAAAAGGGGGCATACCTGATGGAAGCTGAGAAAAAAGGGGCGGGAGGGAGGGGCGTGAGACTCGGGTGCCTGGCTGAGCGGTAGCTGGGGGAATAAGTAGCCAGATACCCCTCCCACAAATGCAGGCTGGTACCAGCCTTACTATTTATGGTCAGAGCTAGGACAACGTCGGCGTACGCAGAGAAACCTGCCCTGAACATAGTGGCTGAATTGTGCCGGGAGCCACGGGCGCGGGTACACCAATGAAAAAGGGGGCAAAAAACAATAGTTAGGTACAACACTTTATTATAAGAATTACAAAGCCAGTGAACGAAAGGCACGAGATATCTCTACTTGAGGATTGGGTATATATCTGGTAAAGCAGGAGGACCGCCACCGCCCCATGGACCGAATGACATGGGCTGGCACCTGATGCCGAGAAGCAGCGGAGGCCGCCCCTATGCGGAATGAATGCCCCGAAATTACCTTGGGGTCATAACCTAGACCCTGGGCGAGGGCACGGATATAGGATATGAACTGAGAGGTGTTGAGAGGCTTGCCTGCGTGCGGCAGGAGCGGGCTGTCTGGCAGTGAATCTCGGATAAGCACTAGCAATTGATGCAGCACTTGAACTGGACACCAATTGTTCGAGGTCGGGTAGAATTTGACCTCCGTGGGGGGACCCGTCTGATTGGTTTTGGTGGAGGGTAGCAGGAGAGTGTAATGGCCCAGGCCCTATGACAAATGTTGCTTCAAAGGATGGTATTGACGATTTGGGCCGGCCAGAACCTCCCCGGGCCTAAGGAACCCATAAAAAGTAAGATACATGGCCGCTTTCAGAATCAGGCTAGTGGAAGGCCCAAAAGGATTACCATCCAATGACGAGGAGAGATCTCTAAACAATTTGCTAGACACTGGTTGCCTGTGGCTCACGGACCCCTTACCCTCCTTTTGAATACCCCGAAGGGTGGCTTTAATAGCCTGAATGGAAAAAAAGGACCTGCGATGAGGAGTGGCCAACATAGCGTGATGTTGTAGTCCGGCTAAATAAAGTCTGATGGTACTATATGACAGAGATAGATGTGAGTGACAATAGGCCAAGAAGGCCATGATGTAGGAGGTTTTGGAGTGTTGACCCCTCGGATGACTCTTGGAAAATTTATCAAAAGCTCTTAAGCCGGCCTGATAATTCCTCGCCGTATTGCACGACAATGATTTTGCAACCAGACCCTTGGCCTCGTCTATGAGCGAATCTAATCCAGAATGAGAGTGCTGAATTGGGGCACGGGCGTGCCTGACTGATCCTCGTCGGGCATTTCCTGAAAAAAAATCGCAAAATTAGAACGGGAAAGAGCGTCCGCGGCCCTATTCTGTTCGCCTGAAATGTGGACACAACGCATGTGGAAATTGTGGTGGAGGGATAACCAAACTAACTTGCGCAACAAGGCCATGATCCTGGAGGACTGGGCCCTGCCCTTGTTGACAATGTCCACCAAGGTCTGACTATCCGTAACAAACGTCACAGAAGTGTTAGACCAATGGTGACCCCAAACCTGGGCTGCCGCCACAATGGGATACAGTTCCAGAAGGGGGGAGGATTTGAGAGCTGCTGAGTCTGAGGCTAATTCTGGCGGCCATCCGGAAGCCAGCCAATGAGACCTGAAAATGGCAGCGAACCCGTAGGAACCAGCGGCGTCGGAGAAAACCATGGGGGAAGAAGAGTCCCACTGCGGAATGAACAAAGAAATGCTATTCCATTCAGAGAGAAAACTGTTCCACATGACAAGGTCTGCAATGGCCTGGCTGTCCAGATTGGCGACTGAATCCTGCTCTGGGGCAGAGGGCAGGAGACATAACAACCTGGAAAGGAAGGCCCTGCCTTGAGGCATAATTCTAGTGGCGAAGTTAAGCATCCCCAGCAAGGATTGAAGCTCCACCTTGGTCAGAGAGTGAGACTGAATCGCCTGGGAAATAGCTGAGCGGATCCTAAGCAACTTCTCGCTGGGGAGGCTAGCCTCCATCTTGATGGTATCTAATATGATGCCCAGGAAGGTGACCTTGGTGGCCGGACCCTCAGTCTTGGCCGTAGCCACAGGAACCTGAAGACGGGAAAAAATGTCCAGGAGTGTATGGGGAATGGACGGGGCCTGACTGGGCCTTTCAATGAGAAGAAAGTCGTCCAAGTAGTGGACGACCATGGATAACCCACCGTGATAGATGAGAATCCAATGCAGGGCTTTGGCAAGTTGTTCAAAAAGCCAAGGGCTGCTCTTGGACCCAAAAGTAAGCCGGTTGGCAAAGTAGAATTTATCTGCCCACTTGATGCCATAGTACTTCCAAAGCTGCGGATGTATTGGAAGCAGCTTGAAAGCATCGGCGATATCTACCTTGGCCAGCCAAGCCCCGACACCTGCTTGTAGAATATACTGAATGGCCTCATCAACTGAAGAATATTGCATAGAATATTCCTCAGAGGGGATGAGTGAGTTGAGACTGGGGATGGAGGACATATGAGGTGCGGAGAGGTCATAGATGAGACGCTTTTTATTGGAAGATTGTTTTGTGACAAGGCCAATAGGATTGATATGCCATGACTGGAATGTAATCTTTAGAAAGGGACCAATGACGAACCCCTTGTCGACTTCTGCTTGAATGAGGGTGGTCACCTCAGGGTCACTGGAAGCGGATAGCAGATTGGGGCCCACCCAGCAGCCCTGGGGGAGCGTGACAAGACCGGTGTGGAACCCTTCTCTGCACCCATCCAACAAGAAGGCGACGAAGCGAAGGTCGGGGTGGCCCTGCAGATGCGCAGCCAGTAACTCCAAATTGAGGTCGGCTAGTCAGGAGTCCCTGGCTGTCTTCCTGGGACAGGAAGGACGGGGGTGGGCCCGAAAACAAAGAGAGCAAATGTGAAGCGCTCGGCAAGCATTGAAGGCACAGCCCTTGGCATTGAAATTATTACACACCTGGCTAATACCGAGGTGCACAATTGGCCTGCCCAGCTTATCTAAAGAAGAGGAAGACCTGTAGGACCCGGAAGGACCTGGCGTGGGCGCTGACTGCGGATCTTGCACCGGATTAGGGCACCATTCAGTAGAATGGAAAATGGATTGGCAGATGGCACACAGAGGAGCCTTCAGACCTGCAAAGTGTCGGCAGAACAACTCCATGTCCAAGTCTGCCCAGTTAGATACGAACTGAAATTGGTTCAGGGCAGCAGCAGCTTTGGCAGAAAACGAACGATGGTAGTTGTAAAATGCCGAGCCGCCGTACTTGTGCCCCAAATCCGTAATCCGGTACAAGTAGGTGTCCAACACTTACCTGCGATTAGGCTGAGCGGAGCACACCACGTCCCTGTAGAGGCTGAAGGCCAGAACAAACTCGGAAACAGAAAACTTCCTATTTAGCCGAGCATCCTTGGCCTTCAAAACCACAGAAACCTCTCCGCAGTTAATGACTCGGTTCTCGGAAATATCCTGGGAGGCAATCAGAATGGACGCCAAATTTACATCCTTGCCTGCCAGGATATCCTTCTTGATACGCTCCGGAACAAAATGGGAAGGAGCAATTTGGGGGGTGGCAGAAGGCCTACCTGCAACGTCCTGAGGAATGGCAGGAATGACTGCAGAAACCTGGATATTGCGGCCAGGCTGCTGGCCTGGTTTCCAAGACCGCTACCCTAGTCTGAATGTCCGTGACCGAGCTAGCGAGTCCGACGATGGAAGACTGGATCTGAGCTAGTGCCAGCTGGATGGAGTCGATATTGGACTGCTCAGCTGTCGAACCCGGAGTGGTCATCAGGAGACGATATAATTCGGCCTTGCGGGCAGACGCGGGATGCCGAATCCCCCTGCGATTAAGCTCGGCAATCAACTTTGGCACTGTCCAATTTCTTAAGGATGTGCTGCTGTTGTGCCCCGAGATGGAAGTTCCTGGCATGGAGAGGTTGTCATCCATATCGGACATGTGAGACATGTTTGACCTGAGAAAAAAAGGCGAATTTATGTCTACCTATAATAACGGAAAAGAAGCACAGACGGATGCGGGGAGAGCGGCCGGAAGAATGTGAGAGACTGAAGGCGTGTGAAAGTGACCAACGGATGAACCTACCTGACGGGATATGAACGGATTTGGAAGCACGGCTCCAAAACCTCAATAGTTTAAGTTGGAACTGGGAGCGCCTCGGAATTCCTAGACGAAACGAAGGAGAAGAAGGAAAAATAACTACTGCCCAATCTAGAGGAAGGAACAAACGACATCAGAACAGATGTAATAACCCTGGGTAAACAAAGACAGACACCCTGGCTGATCCAGGAACATTGACAACCTGGGCGATCCAGGAACATTGAACAACCTGGGCGAACCAGGAACATTGACAACCTGGGCGATCCAGGAACATTGACAACCTGGGCGATCCAGGAACATTGACAACCTGTGCGATCCAGGAACAGTGACAACCTGGGCGATCCAGGAACATTGACAACCTGGGCGATCCAGGAACATTGACAACCTGGGCGATCCAGGAACATTGACAACCTGGGCGATCCAGGAACATTGACAACCTGGGCGATCCGGGAACATTGACAACCTGGGCGATCCGGGAACATTGACAACCTGGGCGATCCGGGAACATTGACAACCTGGGCGATCCGGGAACATTGACAACCTGGGCGATCCGGGAACATTGACAACCTGGGCGATCCGGGAACATTGACAACCTGGGCGATCCGGGAACATTGACAACCTGGGCGATCCGGGAACATTGACAACCTGGGCGATCCGGGAACATTGACAACCTGGGCGATCCAGGAACAATGACAACCTGGGCGATCCATGAACAATGACAACCTGGGCGATCCAGGAACGTTGATACCCTGGGTGAACCAGAAGGCACTGAGACCCCGGGTGATCCAGAGGACCCCAACAATACGGGTGGACCCGGTGACGGAAGCAGAGTGAGACAGAACACAGAAACCGCTAATTTAAGCAGTAAAGTGAAATCACCAACTTCACGTAAATCGCAAATTCTGGTATTGTGATGCTATGGCAGAGAAATAGGCAGACTAACTGTTGATGATCGTTCCCCCCCCTTTTTTTTTTTTTGTGACCTATGTATTGTGCACCGCGTTTAAATGAGCACATGGGGTAAGGACGGGTGCTGTGGCCCATAGATAATCTGGTGAGAGCCCGCAAAGGAAACCCTAGGCAGATACCTTGGATCGATGCGCAGGGCCCCAAAGCAAGCTGGCAGAGGGCACAAAAGAAACTGCGCCCCCCTGAAAACGGGAGTGCTACCTGTATCACAGAACCAGAATATTGCCAATGCCCCTTGTGCTGCGAAAACTTGTAGTAAAAACTAAGATCTAAGTGAGTTCATAGGTGGCGAAAATGAATGCACAAACTGCCTACCAATAATGGATCTTATTTATGCCCCCAAATTGTGCGGCACATGACCGGCAGAACAGTTAACCAGGATGCCGCTCCCCAACCCTGCCGCTTGTATCCATGCGAGCGGAACTAGCTGGGGGAGAGCGGCATCTAACTTGTACCACCAGGGGGCTAGAGACCAGGCGTGAGGCACAGCTAGAGCGGAGCCAGCTGCGCCTCGATTACCTGGAAGGCTGGCGAACGACAGTCCAGACGTCGACGGCGCGTGTGCGCAGGAACCGGAAGGAAGGACTCGGGTCGGAGGGGAAGGAGCGCGATACCGCAGTAATGCGTGAGGCTCGGGCGCCTGGCTGAGCGGTAGCGGGGGGAATAAGTAGCCAGACGCCCCTCCCACAAATGCAGGCTGGTAACAGCCTTACTATGTGTTAGAATGGCCACGTCACAGTCCAGACCTAAACCCTGTTGAGAATCTATGGCAAGACTTGAAAATTACTATTCACAGACGCTCTCCATCCAATCTGACTGAGTACAAGCTGTTTTGCAAAGAAAAATGGGCAAAAATTTCAGCCTCTAGATGTGCAAAGCTGGTAACGACAGACCCCAAAAGACTTGCAGCTGTAATTGCAGCGAAAAGTGGTCTTACAAAGTATTGATTCTGAGATTAGATAATAGACAGATAAATAGATAGATACTGTAGATAGATAGATAGGTTCCCCAGGTCATGTTACTATTCATACTGTATTATTTCCTCTTTTTGTTACTGTATGACCTTTAATGTAATATCAGATGCTTTTAATCAGCATTTCAGTAATCCTACTATTTTGTTGATTTTAATAAAATGACTGATTGCTCTCAGGCCCCGGTGCTCGGTGCATTCATGTATTTGAGGTAAATAGAGTTGTGTCAATAAGCAGAAAATTGCTGACCTCGTGCACTTCATCATGTAGACATTGAAGCAACGTCGTCCTCCTGGGATTAGCAACTTGATGTGAAAAATGCAAAGTCTGCCATATTTAATGACAGGCCTGCGAGGGTTAATGAAGCACTATAAATGGCAGATCACCTTGACTGGTTACTACACTATACCATCGCCTTAGGGCCTTGCTAAGTGCCAGCTCGATCTCCAATCTAGAACGTGAAGAGTGGTCTACAGAGGATTCATAAATGACCCCGACCTCCCTGGCCTGCTGCAATAGTAACGATACGCTGTGAATGGGGAAGTAGGATTGAACGGAGGCCGGTCCATGAATGACAATGTATGAAAATTTTTCATTGGATTCCTCTTCAGGTCTCTGGACGGCAAATAACTATTGATATTTGGTCGTCTTCATAAACTGAGCACTGATGATGAGTCTAGACAGCTAATTGGGAGAGATCATTTTACAAGCAGTTGCCGATTAAAAGCTTTCTCACTTTCGCTGGCTTGAATGTCAATTTGATCCTCATCGTGTTTATAGTACAGTAATTTTTCACAGAGTCTCGTTTCTCTGAAAGCTTAATGAGGGTTCGCATATTCTCAGGTGTAGAATAACTTAGTATATCTTGTTTCGTAAAGTACCGTAAGAGACTTTTTAAATCTTGGCACAATTCTTTAGTAACATAGTAACATAGTACATAAGGCCAAAAGAAGACATTTGTCCATCCAGTTCAGCCTGTCATCCTGCAAATTGATCCAGAGGAAGGCAAAAAAAAACAACTGTGAGGTAGAAGCCAATTTTCCTCACTTAAGGGGAAAATAAATTCCTTCCTGACTCCAATCAGGCAATCAGAATAACTCCCTGGATCAACGACCCCTCTCTAGTAGCCATAGCCTGTAATATTATTACACTCCAGAAATACATCCAGGCCCCTCTTGAATTCCTTTATTGTACTCACCATCACCACCTCCTCAGGCAGAGAGTTCCATAGTCTCACTGCTCTTACCGTAAAGAATCCTCTTCTATGTTTGTGTACAAACCTTCTTTCCTCCAGACGCAGAGGATGTCCCCTCGTCACAGTCCTGGGGAAAAATAGATGATGAGAGAGATCTCTGTACTGACCCCTGATATATTTATACATAGTGTGGTAATGTGAACAGGAAAGTATATGGTAAAGTTCTGGAAGAGGTGTATATCTCACCCAGGTTCCTCAACTGGGTGAGGTAAGTAAGATCCAGAATGGTGCTGGCTTCAGCAAATATGGTTGCTTAAGCTATTTTCTTTAGTAGTTTATGGGCTGGATTTTATTGGACTGGGGAAGGTAGGCTTGGTAGGGGGACCCAATTCCAAGGCATGTTTTCCCCAAGCCTGAGGGATCTCCAGGTGTAGCCACCTGCGATCATTAAGGGGAAATAAAAACCTGTCCCAGGCTGTCAGTCTGGGGGAAGTGATGTCTGGAGATAAGTCCAGGAGGTTGGCTGCTGTTCTGACTAAAGAAATACCTGATGCCCTGTGTGACCTGTGTTTTATAGGTGAGGCAGATACTATCTGTATTAGTTAGTGCTCAGATGAGCAGGCTATTTATTTCTGCTGTTTGTGCCACAATAAAGTGGAACCTGATTTAAACGTTATCCTGTTGTCTGAACCAGAATCTGTCACCGCCGCCCTGCTTCAGAGAGCAATCCCTGACAATAGTTATTAGATCCCGGCAGGAACTTTTCAGAAATAGAGGCTACATTTTATTTAAATATATATATATATATATATATATATATATATATATATACAGTTGCAAGAAAAAGTATGTGAACCCTTTGGAATGATATGGATTTTTGCACAAATTGGTCATAAAATGTGATCAATCACAGTCTGCTTAAACTAATAACACACAAAGAATTAAATGTTACCATGTTTTTATTGAACACACCATGTAAACATTCACAGTGCAGGTGGAAAAAGTATGTGAACCCTTGGATTTAATAACTGGTTGAACCTCCTTTGGCAGCAATAACTTCAACCAAACATTTCCTGTAGTTGCAGATCAGACGTGCACAACGGTCAGGAGTAATTCTTGACCATTCCTCTTTACAGAACTGTTTCAGTTCAGCAATATTCTTGGGATATCTGGTGTGAATCGCTTTCTTGAGGTCATGCCACAGCATCTCAATTGGGTAGAGTTCAGGACTCTGACTGGGCCACTCCAGAAGGCGTATATTCTTCTGTTTAAGCCATTCTGTTGTTAATTTACTTCTATGCTTTGGGTCGTTGTCCTGTTGCAACACCCATCTTCTGTTGAGCTTCAGCTGGTGGACAGATGGCCTTAAGTTCTCCTGCAAAATGTCTTGATAAACTTGGGAATGCATTTTTCCTTCGATGATAGCAATCCGTCCAGGCCCTGATGCAGCAAAGCAGCCCCAAACCATGATGCCCCCACCACCATACTTCACAGTTGGAATGAGGTTTTGATGTTGGTGTGCTGTGCCTCTTTTTCTCCACACATAGTGTTTTGTGTTTCTTCCAAACAACTCAACTTCGGTTTCATCTGTCCACAGAATATTTTGCCAGTACTGCTGTGGAACATCCAGGTGCTCTTGTGCAAACTGTAAACGTGCAGCAATGTTTTTTTTGGATAGCAGTGGCTTCCTCTGTGGTATCCTCCTATGAAATTGTCACAACCAGACAGCTGAGATGCTCTGACAGGAGCCTTCCAGATCCTCCACCTTGAGTTTGTTTGTTTTGGTTTCAGTTCCTCATCTCGTTAGTCTATCTCAGCTGTCATGCAGTTGGACGGATTGCTTCCCTTTAAGTTCCTCCCCATAATGCAGTAGTGTGCGGCTTATACAACTTCCTGGAGTGTGTGTGCATGCTGTTCCTATTTCCCAGTCCTCTGCAAGATAAGTGCTGTTCCTTTATTTGTGATTTTCTGTCTGCTGGATTTCAGGAGACCCTGACTCCCTCCGCGTCTGGTGTAGGGAGCCGGTGGTCGTGTCCCCTCACTTTTGTAGGGTCTTCAGGTATTAGATAGCCGAGGTACGTGGATATGCGCCCATCCACCTTTGGGTGTTGGCATAGGCTGAGCAGTCAGGGAGAGTGGCAGGTCTCATGCAGGGGTCTCCCTTTTGTTCCTTAGTTGTGGATCCAGTGAGTCATTGATTATATTGCATTGTCTTGTTTCCTGTACACCATCCGTGACATTATAAGCCGCCAAAACCGTCTCAAGCATGGATCCGGTTTCACTTTTGGCTGAACGCTTCCAGGGTCTTTCATTGGAGGTAGCTGATCTCCGTAAGACTTTTTCTCAGTTTCAAGTGACCGGTTCTGCTTGCGTTCATGGAGTTTGTTCTGAGCCTAAGATCTCACTCCCGGATACGTTCTCCGGGGGTAGTGAGTATTTTGTGCGTTTTAGAGAGGCTTGCAAACTCCATTTTCGCCTTCTTCCCCATTCCTCTGGTGATGAGGAACGGAGGGTGGGGATCATTATATCGCTGCTCAGGGGTAACGCTCAGTCCTGAGCCTTTTCGCTGCCGGAGGGGGCACGGCCCCTCCGTTCAGTGGATGAATTCTTTTTAGCCCTGGATCAGATATATGATGATCCGGATCGTATTGCTCTGGCTGAGTCTAGACTACGTCTGTTATGCCAGGGTAAACAATCCGCAGAGATATACTGCTCAGAATTTCGAAGATGGGCAGCTGATACTGGTTGGAATGATGCTGCACTCCGAAGTCAATTTTGCCATGGTCTTTCAGAGGGATTGAGAGATGCATTTGCCTTTCATGAGAGACCTACCTCCTTGGATTCTGCTATGTCTCAGGCCGTTCGTATTGACAGGCATCTTAGAGAGAGAGGAGAGATCTCTCCTTCCTGTCATACTCAGTCCCGGGACAGTGCAGCGGTCTCATTCTGTGCGCAGGGGTCTCAGTCGCTGTCAGCCCCTTCTGAGCAGGAGCCCATGCAGCTGGGGTTGATTGCCTCTGACAATAGAAGATTCAGCCCGCATGGGAGGGTTTGTTTTTGTTGTGGAGGTATAAATCATTTGGCAAATGTTTGTCCCTCTAGGAGATTCAGGCAGTTTTCTGGGAGTAATAAAGAAACAAAAAGGAAAAAATCTTTTAAAAATGTTCCGTCTGTTACTATTGGCAGGGTTGAGGCGGAAATTGAAGGTTTTCCGTTTGCTTGTAGTTCCCGTTTTGTCCTGCCTGCTAGGGTGGCGCTAGAGAGCAAGAGCATTTTTTGTGAGATTTTTGTGGATAGTGGAGCAGCTGTCAATCTCATTGATAATCAATTTGCAAGACTCATAAGGAACACTTACGTCAGGTCTTGCTCATCTTGCGGGAGAATAAATTATACGCGAAACTGGGAAAATGTGTGTTTGCGGTTCCAGAAATTCAATTTCTGGGGTTTCTTCTCTCCGCTTCTGGTTTTCGCATGGACCCCGAGAAGGTCCGCGCTGTGCTTGAGTGGGAGCTTCCTGAGAATCAGAAGGCGCTGATGCGTTTTTTGGGCTTTGCCAATTATTACAGGAAATTTATTTTGAATTATTCCTCTGTTGTTAAACCACTCACTGATATGACCAGAAAGGGGGTAGATTTTTCTTCCTGGTCGGTAGAGGCGCGTAAGGCCTTTTCTAATATCAAGGAGAGTTTTGCTTCCGCTCCCATCCTGGTACAACCTGATATTTCGTTACCCTTCATAGTTGAGGTTGATGCTTCTGAGGTAGGGGTGGGTGCGGTCTTGTCTCAGGGTTCCTCTCCTGCCAAATGGCAACCGTGTGCCTTTTTCTCGAAGAAACTCTCCTCCGCAGAGAGAAATTATGATGTGGGAGATAGGGAATTGTTGGCCATCAAGTTGGCTTTTGAGGAATGGCGCCATTGGCTAGAGGGAGCCAGACACCCTATTACCGTGTTTACTGACCATAAAAATCTAGCCTACTTGGAGTCAGCCAAGCGTCTGAACCCGAGACAGGCCAGATGGTCTTTGTTCTTTTCAAGGTTTAATTTTGTTGTCACGTTCCGCCCTGGGGTTAAGAATGTGAAGGCAGATGCTCTGTCACGTTGTTTTCCGGGAGGTGGGAATTTTGAAGACCCGGGTCCCATTTTGGCTGAAGGTGTGGTGGTCTCTGCTCTTTTTCCTGAATTGGAGGCAGAGGTGCAGGCAGCCCAGTCAGAGGCTCCTGATCTTTGTCCTCCTGGGAGGTTGTTTGTGCCTTTCGCTTTGAGACACAAGATTTTTAAGGAACACCACGATACGGTCCTTGCTGGGCACCCGGGGGCAAGAGCCACACTGGATCTCATCGCTCGGAGATTATGGTGGCCTGCGCTTCGTAAGTCGGTTGAGGGTTTTGTGGCAGCTTGCGAGACTTGCGCTCGTGCCAAAGTCCCTCATTCACGGCCATCAGGTCCAATCCTTCCTTTACCCATTCCTTCCCGTCCTTGGACACATCTGTCCATGGACTTCATTACGGACTTGCCTCGTTTTAGCAAAATGGTGCATTTCATCCCTTTTCCTGGTTTGCCCAATGCTAAGACGCTGGCGCAGGCATTTATTGATCACATTGTCAAATTGCATGGTATTCCTTCAGACATAGTCTCTGATAGGGGCACGCAGTTTGTTTCCAGATTCTGGAAGGCTTTCTGTTCTCGCTTGGGGGTTCGGTTGTCATTCTCTTTTGCTTTCCACCCGCAGTCGAATGGCCAGACAGAGCGCGTCAATCAGAATCTGGAGACATATCTGCGCTGTTTTGTGGCGGAGAATCAGGAGGATTGGTGTTCTTTTTTGTCCCTTGCTGAGTTTGCTTTGAATAACCGTCGTCAGGAGTCCTCTGATAAGTCGCCATTTTTTGGTGCATATGGGTTTCATCCGCAGTTTGGGACTTTCTCGGGAGAGGGGTCTTCTGGTTTACCTGATGAGGACAGATTCTCCTCGTCTTTGTCATCTATTTGGCAAAAGATTCAGGATAATCTAAAGAGCATGAGTGAGAGATATAAGCGTGTGGCAGATAGGAGACGTGTGCCTGGTCCGGACCTGAATGTTGGTGATCTGGTGTGGTTGTCTACCAAGAATATCAAATTGAAGGTTCCCTCCTGGAAGTTGGGTCCTAGGTTTATTGGGCCTTACAAGATCCTGTCTGTCATCAATCCTGTTGCCTACCGTCTTGATCTTCCTCAGACTTGGAAGATCCATAATGTTTTTCATAAGTCCTTATTGAAACCTTATGTTCAACCTATTGTACCCTCGCCTTTGCCTCATCCTCCGATTATGGTTGATGGAAATCTTGAATTTCAGGTCTCTAGGATTGTGGATTCTCGTCTTGTCCGCGGTTCCCTCCAGTACCTCGTTCATTGGGAGGGTTATGGTCCTGAGGAGAGGATGTGGGTCCTAGTGAAGGACATTAAGGCCACTCGTCTCATCAGGGCTTTCCATAGGTCCCATCCTGAGAAGGTGGGCTCTGAGTGTCCGGAGTCCACTCCTAGAGAGAGGGGTACTGTCACAACCAGACAGCTGAGAAGCTCTGACAGGAGCTTTCCAGATCCTCCACCTTGAGTTTCTTTGTTTTGGTTTCAGTTCCTCATCTCGTTAGTCTATCTCAGCTGTCATGCAGTTGGACTGATTGCTTCCCTTTAAGTTCCTCCCCATAATGCAGTAGTGTGCTGCTTATACAACTTCCTGGAGTGTGTGTGCATGCTGTTCCTATTTCCCAGTCCTCTGCAAGATAAGTGCTGTTCCTTTATTTGTGATTTTCTGTCTGCTGGATTTCAGGAGACCCTGACTCCCTCCGTGTCTGGTGTAGGGAGCCGGTGGTCGTGTCCCTTCACTATTGTAGGGTCTTCAGGTATTAGATAGCCGAGGTACGTGGATATGCGCCCATCCACCTTTGGGGTGTTTGCATAGGCTGAGCAGTCAGGGAGAGTGGCAGGTCTCATGCAGGGGTCTCCCTTTTGTTCCTTAGTTGTGGATCCAGTGAGTCATTGATTATATTGCATTGTCTTGTTTCCTGTACACCATCCGTGACAGAAATCCATTCTTGTTTAGTGTTTTACGTATCGTAGATTCACTAACAGGGATGTTAGCATATGCCAGAGACTTTTGTAAGTCTTTAGCTGACACTCTAGGATTCTTCTTCACCTCATTGAGCAGTCTGAGCTGTGCTCTTGCAGTCATCTTTACAGGACGACCACTCCTAGGGAGATGAGCAGCAGTGCTGAACTTTCTCCATTTATAGACAATTTGTTTTACCGTGGACTGATGAACAGCAAGGCTTTTGGAGATACTTTTATGACCCTTTCCAGTTTTATGCAAGTCAACAATTCTTAATCGTAGGTCTTCTGAGAGCTCTTTTGTGCGAGGCATCATTCACATCAGGCAATGCTTCTTGTGAAAAGCAAACCCAGAACTGGTGTGTGTTTTTTATAGGGCAGGGCAGCTGTAACCAGCACCTCCAATCTCATCTCATTGATTGGACTCCAGTTGTCTGACACCTCACTCCAATTAGCTCTTGTAGATGTCATTAGTCTATGGGTTCACATACTTTTTCCACCTGCACTGTGAATCTTTACATGGTATGTTCAATAAAAAAGATGGTAATATTTAATTCTTTGTGTGTTATTAGTTTAAGCAGACTGTGATTGTCTATTGTTGTGACTTAGATGAAGATCAGATCACATTTTATGACCAATTTGTGCAGAAGTCCATATCATTCCAAAGGGTTCACATACTTTTTCTTGCAACTGTATATGTGAATTTATATATAAGTTTTTAGCCATAGTATATTATTATATATTTAGAATATATAATATATTATAATATATGTAAATATATTATGGTTAAATACATCAGTAGTAGTTTCCCACATATTATGCATTCATATATATCAGAAGTATGATTTTATCTATATACAGTGAGGAATAGAAGTATTTGAACACCCTGCAATTTTGCATGTTCTCCCACTTAGAAATCATGAAGGGGTCTGAAATTCACATTGTAGGTGCATTCCCACTCTGAGAGACAGAATAATTTTTTTTATAGGAAATCACATTGTATGATTTTTAAAGAATTTATTTCTCTTGCACTACTGAACATAAGTATTTGAACACCAGAGAAACAGCAAGTATTCTGGCCCTCAAAGACCAGTTACTGTGCCTTTAAAAAGTCCACCTCTACTCCACTCATTAATCTAACTTAGTAGCACCTGTCTGAGCTCTTTAAAGACACCTGTCCACCCCACAGTCAGTCAGACGCCAACTACTACCATGGGCAAGACCAAAGAGCTGTCAAAAGACACCAGAGACAAAATTGTGGACCTCCACAAGGCTGGAAAGGGCTACGGGGCAATTGCCAAGCAGCTTGGTGAAAATAGATCAACTGTTGGAGCAATTGTTAGAAAATGGAAGAGGCTGAAGAGGAGTGTCAGTCTCCCTCGGACTGGGGCTCCATGCAAGATCTCACCTCGTGGGGTATCACTGATGCCTAGAAAGGTGAGGAATCAGCCCAGAACTACAAGGGAGGAGCTGGTCAATGACATGAAGAGAGCTGGGATTACAGTTTCAAAGGTCACTGTCGGTAGAACACTATGCAGTCATGATTTCAAATCATTCATTGCACGGAAGGTTCCCCAGCTCAAGTCATCACATGCCCAGGCCCGTCTGAAGTTTGCCAATGACCATCTGGAGGAGGCATGGGAGAAAGTCATGTGGTCAGATGAGATCAAAATAGAACTTTCTGGCCTAAACTTCACTTGTGTTTGGAGGAAAAAGAAGGATGAGTTGCATCCCAGGAACACCATCCCTACTGTGATGCATGGGGTGGTAACATCATGCTTTGGGGGTGCAAGAACTACAGGAAATGTTTGACCTCTGTAACTGCAAACAAAGGCTTCTGTACCAAATATTAACACAGATTTTCTCAGGTGTTCAAATACTTATGTTCAGCAGTGCAAGACAAATACATTCTTTAACCTCTTCAGGACACATGACGTACCGGTACGGCATGTTGTCCTGGTACTTAAGGACACATGACTTAACGGTACCTCATGTGTATTTACGTACGATCACCGCCGCCCGGTGGGCGGTGATCGGAACCCGGTGCCTGCTCAAATCATTGAGCAGGCACCTTGGCTAAATGCTCGGGGGGGTCACGGTCAATTCAGACCTGCGGTTTGTGTCTTTACCTTCGGTTGGCGGCAGCGTGTGGCGGTGCCATCGGGTCCCCATGCGGCTGTAGGGGGGACCCAATGGCATGGAAGGCAGCGCGATGCCTTCCGGTGACGAGCCTGTGAGATCCAGCCCCCTGGATCTCACAGGCCAGAAGCTGTATGAGTAATACTCACTGTATTACTCATACAGCCAATGCATTCCAATACAGAAGTATTAGAATGCATTGTAAAGGATTAGACCCCCAAAAGTTCAAGTCCCAAAGTAGGACAAAAAAAAAGTGAAAAAAAAGTTTGAAAAATAAAGTTTCCCCCCCCAAAAAATTAAAAGTTTCAAGTAAAAATAAACAAAAACGTCATTTTCCCCAAATAAAGTTTAAAAAAATTGGTAAAAGATAGGGGGGGGGGGGGAAGTATACATATTAGGTATCGCTGCGTCCGTATTGACCGGCTCTATAAACATATCACATGACCTAACCCCTCAGATGAACACCGTAAAAAAAAACTGTGCTAAATAAACAATTTTTTGTCACCTTACATCACAAAATGTACAACAGCAAGTGATCAAAAAGGCGTTTGCCCACCAAAATAGTACCAATCTAACCGTCACCTCATCCCGCAAAAAATGAGCCCCTACCTGAGACAATCTCCTAAAAAATAAAAAAACTATGGCTTAGAATATGGAGACACTAAAACATGATTTTCTTTTGTTTCAAAAATGATATTATTGTGTAAAACTTACATAAATAAAAAAAGTATACATATTAGGTATCGCCGCGTCCGTATCGACCGGCTCTATAAAAATATTGCATGACCTAACCCTTCAGATGAACACCGTAAAAAATTTAAAATAAAAACTGTGCTAAATAAACCATTTTTTGTCACCTTACAACACAAAAAGTGTAATAGCAAGCGATCAAAAAGTCACACGCACCTTAAAATAGTGCCAATAAAACCGTCATCTCATCCCGCAACAATCATACCCTAACCAAGGTAATCGCCCAAAAACTGAAAAAATTATGGCTTTCAGACTATGGAAACACTAAAACATGATGATTGTGTAAAACTTACATAAATAAAAAAAAGTATACATTTTAAGTATCGCCGCATCCGTGATAACCTGGTCTATAATAATATCACATGATCTAACCTGTCAGATGAATGTTGTAAATAACAAAAAATAAAAAATGTGATAAAACAGCTATTTCTTGTTACCTTGCCTCACAAAAAGTGTAATATAGAGCAACCAAAAATCATATGTACCCTAAACTAGTACCAACAATACTGCAACACTATCCTGTAGTTTTTAAATTGGGGGCACTTTTTTAGAGTTTCTACTCTAGGGGTGCATCAGGGGGGCTTCAAATGGGACATGGTGTCAAAAAAAACAGTCCATCAAAATCTGCCTTCCAAAAACCGTATGGCATTCCTTTCCTTCTGCGCCCTGCCTTGTGCCCGTACAGCAGTTTCTGTAAACTAAAATATCAGGGCCATAAATATTGAGTTTTGTTTGGCTGTTAAATTAAAATGGATTAAAATGGAAAATTTGCCAAAAAATTAAAATTCTGAAATGTCATCTCCATTTGCCAATAACTCTTGTGGAACACCTAAAGGGTTAACGGCGTTTGTAAAATCTGTTTTAAATACCTTGAGGGGTGTAGTTTCTTATATGGGGTCACTTTTATGGAGTTTCTACTCTAGGGTTGCATCAGGGGGGCTTCAAATGGGACTTGGTGTCAAATAAAACAGTCCAGAAAAATCTGCCTTCCAAAAACCGTATGGCATTCCTTTCCTTTTGTGCCCTGCCGTGTGCCCGTACAGTAGAATCAGTAGAATCAGGGGCATAAATATTGAGTTTGGTTTGGCTGTTAACCCTTTCTTTGTAACTGGAAAAAAATTATTAAAATGGAAAATCTGCCAAAAAAGTGAAATTTTGAAATTGTATCTCTATTTTCCATTAATTCTTGTGGAACACCTAAAGGGTTAACAAAGTTTGTAAAATGAGTTTTGAAAACCTTGAGGGGTGTAGTTTATAGAATGGGGTCATTTTTGGGTGGTTTCTATTATGTAGGTCTCGCAAATTGACTTCAGACCTGAACTGGTCCCCAAAAATTGGGTTTTTGAAAATTTCAAGATTTGCTTCTAAACTTCTAAGCCTTGTAACATCCCCAAAAAATAAAATATCATTCCCAAAATTATCCAAACATGAAGTAGACATATGGGGAATGTAAAGTAATAACTATTTTTGGAGGTATTACTATGTATTATACAGTAGAAGTAGAGAAATTGAAAATGTGCAATTTTTTTACACAATTTTGGTAAATTTTTACCAAATAAAAATTTATTTTTTTGACTTAATTTTACCAGTGTCATGAAGTACAATATGTGAAGAAAAAACTATCTCAGAATGGCCTGGATAAGTCAAAGCGTTTTAAAGTTATCACCACTTAAAGGGACACTGGTCAGATTTGCAAAAAATGGCCTGGTCCTTAAAGAGGACCTTTCACTTGTAAAAACTATGTGAACTAAGTGTGCTGCCATGTAGAGCGGCGCCCGGGGATCTCACTGCACTTACTATTATCCCCTTTGCTCCTTAAGTTATAGTAGGCGGGTCTTCCCTTGTCCTGTGGGCGTCTCCTTCTCCTAGGCTGCAGCGCTGGCCAATCGCAGCGCAGAGCTCACAGCCTGGGAGGTTTTTTTTCTCCCAGGCTGTGAGCTGTGCGCTGCGATTGGCCAGCGCTACAGCCTAGGAGAAGGAGACGCCCACAGGACAAGGGAAGACCCGCCTACTATAACTTAAGGAGCAAAGGTATCGGAGGGCATAACGGGAGAACGGAGCGGCGCCCGGGGATAATAGTAAGTGCAGTGAGATCCCCGGGCGCCGCTCTACATGGCAGCATACTTAGTTCACATAGTTTTTACAAGTGAAAGGCCCTCTTTAAGGTGAAATAATTCTGTGTCCCTAAGGGGTTAAAAATCATACAATGTGATTTCCGGATTTTTATATTTATTTGTTTATTCTGTCTCTGAGTGGGAATGCACCTACAATATGAATTTCAGACCCCTCCATGATTTCTAAGTGGTAGAACTAGCAAAATCGCAGGGTGTTCAAATACTTCTGTTCCACACTGAGTGTGTACAGTCGTGGCCAAAAGTTTTGAGAATTAGATAAATATTGGAAATTGGAAAAGTTGCTACTTAAGTTTTTATAATAGCAATTTGCATATACTCCAGAATGTTATGAAGAGTGATCAGATGAATTGCATAGTCCTTCTTTGCCATGAAAATTAACTTAATCCCCAAAAAACTTTCCACTGCATTTCATTGCTGTCATTAAAGGACCTGCTGAGATCATTTCAGTAATCGTCTTGTTAACTCAGGTGAGAATGTTGACGAGCACAAGGCTGGAGATCATTATGTCAGGATGATTGGGTTAAAATGGCAGACTTGACATGTTAAAAGGAGGGTGATGCTTAAAATCCTTGTTCTTCCATTGTTAACCATGGTGACCTGCAAAGAAACGCGTGGAGCCATCATTGCGTTGCATAAAAATGGCTTCACAGGCAAGGATATTGTGGCTACTAAGATTGCACCTCAATCAACAATTTATAGGATCATCAAGAACTTGAAGGAAAGAGGTTCAATTCTTGTTAAGAAGGCTTCAGGGCGTGCAAGAAAGTCCAGCAAGCGCCAGGATTGTCTCCTAAAGAGGATTCAGCTGCGGGATCGGAGTGCCACCAGTGCAGAGCTTGCTCAGGAATGGCAGCAGGCAGGTGAGAGCGCATCTGCACGCACAGTGAGGCGAAGACTTTTGGAAGATGGCCTGGTGTCAAAAAGGGCAGCAAAGAAGCCACTTCTCTACAAAAAAAAACATCAGGGACAGATTGATCTTCTGCAGAAAGTATGGTGAATGGACTGCTGAGGACTGGGAAAAAGTCATATTCTCCGATGAAGCCTCTTTCCGATTGTTTGGGGCATCTGGAAAAAGGCTTGTCCGGAGAAGAAAAGGTGAGCGCTACCATCAGTCCTGTGTCATGCCAACAGTAAAGCATCCTGAGACCATTCATGTGTGGGGTTGCTTCTCATCCAAGGGAGTGGGCTCACTCACAATTTTGCCCAAAAACCCAGCCATGAATAAAGAATAGTACCAAAACACCCTCCAACAGCAACTTCTTCCAACAATCCAACAACAGTTTGGTGAAGAACAATGCATTTTCCAGCACGATGGAGCACCGTGCCATAAGGCAAAAGTGATAACTAAGTGCCTCGGGGACCAAAACATTGACATTTTGGGTCCATGGCCTGGAAAATCCCCAGATCTTAATCCCATTGAGAACTTGTGGTCAATCCTCAAGAGGCGTGTGGACAAACAAAAACCCACTAATTCTGACAAACTCCAAGAAGTGATTATGAAAGAATGGGTTGCTATCAGTCAGGAATTGGCCCAGAAGTTGATTGAAAGCATGCCCAGTCGAATTGCAGAGGTCCTAAAAAAAAGAAGGGCCAACACTGCAAATACTGACTCTTTGCATAAATGTCATGTAATTGTCGATAAAAGCCTTTGAAACGTATGAAGTGCGTGTAATTATATTTCACTACATCACAGAAACAACTGAAACAAAGATCTAAAAGCAGTTTAGCAGCAAACTTTGTGAAAACTAATATTTGTGTCATTCTCAAAACTTTTGGCCACGACTGTATATATAGGAATACTTACTACATGACAAACTACTTACTACCTGCCAGAAACTTTTCAGAAATAGAGGCTAAATTAGATTTAAATACACTGGGTGTCCCCAAGCACTGACTCCATATATGGATATAGCTATATATGGAGTCAGAGCAGGGACACCTAGGCCACGGACTCACACTGTGGGATTCCCTCACTGTGCAGCGATCGTCTGCATAGTCCTCAGTGGGACCCGGCACCCTCCCCTCTTCAGGGCAGGGGGTGCCTGGTTTAATGCTTGGTTTCTCCTATTGACTTCCATTGTGCTCTGGTGCTCTATAGAGCACCCGAGCATCCCAAAGTGTTCTGCTCGAGCACCCAAGCATTTTGGTGCTCAGTCAACACTACTACCACCAATGAAAAGTCGACTGATACTGCTCCATGTACTCCGGAACCACCACCAAATCCAGAGAACCTGTCACCTACAAAGAAGAGTCCAAGGCCTACAGAGATCCTGCAGTTCCAAGTTCTGCCACAGAAGGCCCCTAGGAGATCGCAGATGACGTTTCTGCCAGAGTTACAGCTGCAAGGAGCACTAGAGCTAGCAGTGACAGCGATGAGGATGTTGCGCCGCTTAAAGAAGGACTTTTGGAACCTCAACTATGGGACCCAGGAGGAAGACGTCCAGCCCCTCCTGTAAGATACCTCGTGCTGTGAGAAAACCATCCATTGGACTACTGGAGCCACTACATGGACTGAGTCCGATGGTTGAGAACTTGCTGGCCTATCTGTTTGTTTTTGTTACCCCCTGTTTTGTGTTTATATATATTTTTTTTTTGTCCACCCTTTTTGTGACCATCATCCAACAACAACTCCAGGTTGCGCACGTTGGCGCCATACCTCATATGGATTACAAATATCAGTCCTACTACCTCATGTGGATTACAATAGATTTTTTTTTCCTTTTGCATTATATGTTCCAGTTTTGCAACTTTACAAGTCAGCACCCAAAGAATAGACTCAAACATTTACCTGAGCTCTTTGTGATTCTAGTGTCATATTCTTGTACTATTTTTGCACTAATGTTTTGACATTTCCGCAACGTTCAAGCACTTTCGCCCATTGTATGGACTCTATTTTGGGTACCGCAATGTGATCTATGCACTTTTTGTATAGACTTTGGTAAAATAATATTGATAGCCAGATAGCTAGTACCTTACTTCACCGCTCATATGGTCTGCCTCTGAGGACGTCAATACTAATGGTTCTTATGTTACCTTGTGTTAGCTACATAAGGGGAACCAAGTGGTAAGTCACAAGCAGATCTAACACCGTCAAAGGTAACCCCACTGCTAATGTATGTTTAGAGGGACTAGCCCTCATAGAGATATGGGAGTGAACCGGCTCCTCCTCCTAGTTTGGTGTGTCCTAAGTGCGCCGCCTTAGGGACATAAATGTTTAGCTACCTGTTCAGTCATCAAGGTGACAAAGCGTAAAGCATTATAAGGCCTTGGTGCAAGTAAGGAATTACAGAATAAAGCCACCCTTCTGTTTGCGGGTTTCTCATAGTAACGTGGAGGGATTACAGTACATGACACCCCCACGCTTCAGGTGGTACTAGGGCTCAGTATCCACAACGTGAGAATTTGAGCACTTTGGCCAGTTTTTGGTTCACTGGTTATTACCGAGAGGGACAACTGTGAATGGATACCCTAGTCATACGAGCAGGAACCTAGTGGTAGCCGATGCTATGTCTATGTATGTAACCTGAATAAGTCGGCACTGCGGAAGTCGGTGGTGCACGTGTCCTAGGGTGGGCATCCCATATAATAGTAAGCGAAAAGGATTGGCACTCACTTTTGGTATCTTGCAAAGTATTTCTTTATTGCCACATATCGGTGATGTGTTTCGGCACAACTGTGCCTTTGTCAAACAGTGAAGACACCCCGATACAAACACTTTTTAATAACCCGCCAAACGACCAGGTGCTGACGTCACGTTGCCATGACGACCAAGTAAACAATCACAAAAAGGATCAGATTAGATTTCTCAATGTCCAAGATTGTATCTTTTTATGTGGTACAGTTCATATTGCTTCAATTCCACTGTTGAAAATAATAGTACAGGTTAGAAATATAAACAGCATTAATATAAAAAAATATATATAAAAACTATTTAACTCATAATCGCGATTTAGACCCATTGGCTCCAAAGTTTGGAGCCGATGGATCCAAAAAGCCTCGCGTTTCATCAATAATTTGTTCCTGTGATCTTCACGACGTGGCTGAGATACACTTTCGATGATGTGGAAACGCAACTGAGCAATTGTTTTTTTCTGGTGAAAATGATATAGTATAGGTAGCAATAAATTGCCTTTCCTGATAGTGGATTTATGCTTGCAAAATCTGTCTTTCATGTGAGTGGACGTCTCACCCACATACAGTAAGCCGCATGGACACTTTAGAATATAAATGACAAATTTTCTATCACGTGAAAAAAACACGTATCGGTATTTGTTCTCCTGTGTGTGGGTGAGTGAAATGAGTGAATACAGCCCAGGCATGAAAATGTGCCTATTTTTGAAGTAGAAAAAAACACTTTGTTTCAATTCCATTCTGTTACTCCCAATATCAGCCCGAATAATTTTATCCCTAATATTTTCTGCTCTTTTATAGCAGATCATGGGGGGGCTCTGAAACTCCTCAACCTGTGGATTAGATTTTGTTGTAATGTTCCAGTCCTTTTTGATAACGGCTCTGGTGTTATAAAAGACCCTCATTTCACTCACCCACACACAGGAGAACAAATACCCATACGTGTTTTTTTCACATGTGATAGCAAATTTGTAATTTTTATTCTCAAGTGTTCATGCAGTTTACTGTATGTGGGTGAGACGTCTATTCGCATGAAAGCCAAATTTTGCAAGCATAAATCCACTATCAGGAAAGGCAATTTATAGCTAGCTATAATATATCATTTTCACCAGAAAAAACACAATGGCTCAGTTGCGTTTCCAGATCATCGAAAGTGTATCTCAGCCACGTCGTGGAGGTGACAGGAACAAATTATGGATGAAACGCAAGGCTTTTTGGATCCATCGGCTTCAAACTTTGGAGCCAATGGGTCTTAATCGCGATAATGAGTTAAATAGTTTTTAATTTTTTTGGGGGGTATTAATGCTGGTTATATTTCTAAGTTGTACTATTATTTTCAACAGCGGAATTGAAGCAATATGAACTGTACCACATGAAAAGATACAATCTTGGACATTGAGAAATCTAATCTGATCTTCTAAGATGTTTTCCTTTTTGTGATTGTTTAATCGGTCATCACGGCAACGTGACGTCAGCAGCTGGTTGTTTGGCGGGTTATTTAAATGTGTTTGTATCAGGGTGTTTTCACTGTTTGACAAAGCCACAGGTTGTACCAAAACGCTTCACAGAGATGTGGCAATAAAGAAATACTGTACAAGATACCAAACGAGAGTGCCGATCCTTTCCGTTTGCTATGTCTATGTATGTCATAATAGTATAAAGACTAAAGCGGCACTTTAATTTCCCCTTGGGTACCCTTAAAGCACACCCTAAGCACAAGTCAAGGGCGGCTTGGTTTTAAGTAAGGGTATATGTAACACCCCAGAGTGGTGTTACTACTCTTGCACCCTGTTACTGTCTTTATTGGGCTAACACAATGTCATCTTTGTATTCTGTTCCAGGTTCGCCACAATGTGCATCTATAATATTGTATTATGTAACTGTTATAAATGTAATTTACCTGGTTCACCAGCAGGTGGAAGCAAACACGGCAGAGCTATAGTTAGATAGAATCATCAGAAGTGGGCCAGTCATGCTTGCTACCAGAAGGAGGTGGGGCAGTTCTAACCTATTCTTTGGCTGAAGATAAGTCCGACTAAAAAGTGAAGTGCAGCATAAAGAAGAAGTCAAGTTACCAAGTCAGCTTGTCAGTACAGCAGAGTGAGAGAAGGTTAGAGCAGAGTTGAGTTTTCCTGCCAGTTTAATGCTAAAGCCTGCTGGAACCAAGACAAAGCCTGTAAACAGTTTGAAGAAACGTTTATCCAAAGTAAAGCTGCCATTGAACTTCATCTCAAGGTCTGGACTCAAGTTATTCTTTCCAATCCCTCAATTATTCCCCCTATTATTTGCTTTGAAGCGAAAGCCTGGGATCCAGCAGTATCCAGGTAGGAGCACCATGATGCATAAGGAGACATTAAGGCCGCACTACACCACTCGGCATTCCTACTACACCTGGGATGCGATATAGAGGCCCTGGGGTGAGGGAGAGGGCCTGGGCACAAATGTGTTAATTAGCTTGAGAACCCCTTTAAAGGGAACCTGTCACCTGGATTTTGAGTATAGAGCTGAGGACATGGGCTGCTAGATCGCCGCTAACACATCCGCAATATCCCTTCCCCATAGCTCTCTGTGCTTTTATTGTGTCAAAAAAACTATTTTATATGTACGTAAATGAGGCAAGTAAGAAGCCAAAGGAGCTGTTACTAACGTTTCCGGAGCCCAGCCATGCCCACTGTGAAGAGCCGAGCACCGCCCGCATCCTCTGAATCTCCTCCTTGCTCCCCGACATCACAAAGCTAGAGCACCGTAATCTCGCGATACGCAAGCTAGCGCATGCGCAGTGTTGGCATAGTGTTCCTTCCCTATGCTGGCATCAGCCTTACGGCGCTTTAGCTTTGTGATGTCAGGGAGCAAGGAGGAGATTCGGAGGATGTGGGGCGGTGCTGGGCTCCTTCACAGTGGGCGTGGCTGGGCTCATAGTCAGAGAACGCTGGACTCATCTCTGAAGCATGGAGGAGACCGGACTCATCTAAGGTTTATTTACATATATATAAAATCTTTTTTTGACACAATAAAAGCACAGAGGGCTATAGGGACTGGATATTGCGGATGTGCTAGCTGCAATCTAGCAGCGCATGTCCTCAGCTTTATACCCAAAATTCCGGTGACAGGTTCCCTTTAAGGCCAGAGATCATTCCAGGTAAAAATATGCCATACATACAGAAATATGAACACATACATTTTGACAGTAGGGTCATAAATTCTTTAAATTCTTCCAGTTTATTCAAGTTTAGAATAGCTCCGCAGTGGTCAGTCTCCTGTCAAGAGTATCTTAACCTTCCCTGATGTTGTATGCATTCAATGTTCTGCAAAGTTCAAAGTAATTAGACGTAACCTTCAGCGTAACATTTTGTGTTGCCGTTTTATCAGATGAGAATTAGAATTTTCATTTCCATTGGGTCTGGTCCCTGGATTTATAATTACATTGTCTATTGATGGCATATCTCTAATAACCTTTTCTAATGCAGCTGTTAAAGATGGAGACATTTGAAGTACTTATTGACATTAGTTCTTGGTCTTTTCAAGACACTACTTAAAAAAAAAATTTTTAAACATTTTTGCTTTGTAGGAAAAGGTGAAAATCCTTTAATAGGGGTGTTGAGATCACAGGGACCTAAGGGCATCATTTCTATATTGTACACATATTTGCTGGGTGATCGCATGATTCTACAACCACTGGAGGTTGAAGCGAAATGGAAAGCTAACATTCCAAATCTTGAAGCTGAAGACTGGGAGGAGGCTATGTTAGTACCCAATAAGGTTTCCCCATCGGTAAATAATAGGTTGACACAATTGTTCATATTGCATAGGAGCTATTTGTCCCCTCTTCGACTGTATAAGATGGGGAGATCGCCCAGCAGCGGGTGTCATACATGTCAAGAGGAGAGTGCTGATTTCTGGCATTTGATGTGGGGATGCAGATATTTACAGGTTTTCTGGGGTAAAGTTGTAGAAATCCTCTCCACAATGGTACCTGTCTCGATAGGGGTCTGCCCAAAGATATGTATCCTGGGGATATTAGAGGAGGAACAGTGGACACATTATCAGAGAGTATTTTTGGGGGAGGCTCTATTCCTGGCCAGGAAGGCGGTAGCGTTGAGGTGGATGGTGGAAAGATCTCCTACAGTGGGCCAATGGAAGACCTTGATGAATCATGCTATGATGATGGAAAAAGTGGTATACATTCATAGAAAATGCCCAGGGAAATTTCAGAAAGTATGGGGGGAGTGGTGCTCTTCTACTCATTCTTTGCAATCTGTGCATTTGCACTCTGTGTCGGAGGACCCCACTGCGATGGGTGTCTGAATGCTAGTATGTAGGTTTATGATGCCTCTTGATGTCGGGCGGTTGAATAATGTGAAAATTACCCAATGCACCGTGTATTTACATTGTCTGATGTGGAGTTAGTGGCTCCCCTGCGTGGGTTGCCACTGCTCCAGAATGTGATGCACCATGCTGTTGTTAAACTTCAATAAAACGAGTTTAAAAAAAAGAAAAGGTGAAAAAGGTATACGAAAAAAAAGTCTGGAAAAATCCTAATGGGCAAACATTGGATAACATCTACATACAGATGTGTCCATCCTGACCATTCCTTGAATTTTATTAAGGACTCCCAATTATTTCAATAAGAATGCAATACAATGTCGCAACATGATAGCCAAACCTTTGACAGGCTGCAATTCAGAAGGCAATCACTAGATGGCCACCTATAAACCCACATATCATAGGCATCTCATGACAGAGTATCGTGAAATCATGTAGAGATATGTTGAGCCTAGAGGAAAGGTGAGGAGACACCTGTAGTTTCTTGAACATCTGTCTTCAAAATCTATGAGTACTGGGATTTATGTACATAAGATCATTAGTTAAAGGAGTTGTATTAAGCTCCTGCAACGATCAGCTAGTCACTAAACGACCAGCTCCTGGGACCTCAGACAACCAGCTAAGGCTACTTTCCAACTAGCGTTTCCATTTTCTGGTATTGAGATCCGTAATAATAGGGTCTCAATACCGGAGAAAAACACTTCCGTGTTGTCCCCATTAATTGTCAATGGGGACAAAACGTAACTAAACAGAATGGAATGTTCCAAAATGCATTCCGTTCCATTTGGTTGCATTCCCATACTGAAAAGCAAACCGCAGTAAGCTGTGGGTTTTCTTTCCATCATGGGATGCGGAGCAAAACTGATCCGGAATGACCCACAATTCAAGTCAACGGGAACAGATCAGTTTTCTCAGACACAATAGAAAGCGGTCTGTCCCCCATTGACTTTCAATGGTGTTCATGACAGATCCGTCATTGCTATGTTAAAGATAATACAACCGGATCAGTTCATAACGGATGCAGATGGTTGTATTATCAGCAACGGAAGCGTTTTTGCTGAACCCTGCCCGATCCAGCAAAAACGCTAGTGTGAAAATAGCCTAATTTTGCCGGGAATGGCTAGTTGTGGAGTTACAAAGTTCAGAGCTCAGAGGCTACTTTCTTTGACATCACTCCCTCTCTTCTCCCTGTATAGTCGGGGCTAGACATCTTAGTGTCTTTTATCCCCAATGAATCCACAGTTGGGCAGAAGGTCTTTACAAAGGAACTCAGATCAGTGACAGTCCTTCTCCACCTGGGGAGGTGCTGTCCTTTTATGTATAGTGGTTGCAATGGTAGTAACAGATTTGACATCTTTAATTTAAGTGTCGTCGACACCCCATCTCTGCAGGGTCAATTTTCTCTATGTAGAGGCCGACCACTCTTGTGGTCTCCTGGCCTATTTTCACCTCCACAATCTTCTCTCAGTGACCTACAACCACACTAACTAAATATTGGGCCTACTCAGGTCTTAGATTTGCTGCATGGACTTTTTCAGGGCTGTAGCCCATGCAATTAACTGAGAATGACAGGAAACATGCCCTATTATCACACTTGAACCACCCAGTGCATCATCCCTGGCATCCATGTCACATGTTGTCGCTAGTACTATGGCCAACATCTTCCATAAGCATGGCATTGCAATTCTGTCAATGAGTTATTGAACTGAAAGTCATGTGAGTGTGAGTAAGCTGCAGTGGACACATAGCGCAATGCCTAATGACATCATCCTCCGCCCAGAAGATAAGACGCTGGAGGATGATGTCACTGGCGTGTGCACAGTAGTGATCTGAGCTGGTAAGAAAGCAGAGGCAGATGCATTGGGTATTCACCGAGAGAACTGACTATGGCACAGACGTGAGATGCGTGGCGCTGTCCTTCAAGCGGATGGGGGAGTGCAGAGGCGAGGAACTCTGAGCTCAGGCTGCACCTCAGTAGACAGAAGACCTAATAAAGTACAATGAAGAAAAAGGTCCAGCTTCTCCAAACGGTGACAATCTTTTTTTTCTTAGTGCAGGTTAAAATCTAATATTCAATAACAGCTGCCATGCATTCCGGACCTCATGTAGTTAGGTACTTATTCATGACTAACCACAGGGTTCCGAAACGCATAGACGCTTTTCCCATGAAACATATTCTACATTTTAAAGCAACATCTGGGTCTGAATATTTTGGTTTTTGCATGTAATTAAAAATACAATATAGCCACTGAGTTATTCAATAAAAATGTATCTGCCATCTGCTGTTTGTTCTTTTCTTAATTTCTATGTCCACCTCGCTTAGGTGGACGCACATGCTCATGTCCATTCTTCAACTGTAACCAATCGTATCTACCATTAGAAGCTACATGAATAGAGCTGCAGCAGAGAGCTGTGATACAAAGAAAGCTGCAGCAGAAAGGACAAAATCTCTGAGCTGTGAAAAGAAGAGCGCTGCAGCAGAAAGGATATGCCGCTCTGAGTTGCAGCAGAAAAGGCACGCTCCCTAAGAAAGAACACACCTCTTGACCTGCCAGATTGAATTAAATCTAGCAGAGAATATGCAGCAATGGATGGAGAGATCTCTGGATCCATGTGAGGTACAAGGCTGATTTTAACTTAGATTTTCATATCATATATAGACATGAACGAATTTCTCAAAAATTCTATTTGG
The DNA here is from genome assembly GCF_905171765.1 of Bufo bufo. NCBI lineage: Eukaryota > Metazoa > Chordata > Amphibia > Anura > Bufonidae > Bufo > Bufo bufo. The sequence continues at coordinate 32,498,569 of NC_053393.1, forward strand.
CCAGTTCCCCAAAAATTCACTTCGATCTAAATATTTTAAAAAAGCTATTTCCGGGCTGCATAGAGCCTTTATATGGGTGTAGAGCACTGTGCCTTGCAGTAACACGCATAGGGAGTGTGCTGGGGTAGTGAAATAATAATGCGAGTCCGTACGACATGCAGATGACAGGTGTCGCTATTAGAATCACTGCACACTTCACTTTAGTGATGGGCGAACATTGGCTGGGATGATTTGCGAACGCGATCGCGCGAACGCGATCAAATGTTCGCGAACCGCAAGTTCGCGGCAGGCCCCATTCACTTTAATGGCAGGCAAACCTAAAAAGCCTTCAGGTCACATTTGCAGCCACCAAATACTTACTAGAAGTGCACAAATCGTCCCACAACATGGACAGTGACATGCCAGAGGAGGATCAATGGCAAAAATTCACACAAAAAATATGTATTTTAATCAGGGGCTATTTTTATGCATCTCAAAGGGAAACTGTCAAAAATGTGCCCTGCTGGAGCCCAGAAAAGTTTTATTTTAGACCAGTGGAGTACAGGCCCCAAAAATTAAGCATTTATCGGACATAAAACATCAAGTGATTATGTGGCTGGAGGTATATTAGACGGTCATTGGATATCAATTTTACTGCAGGCCAGTGGACTACAAGCCCCCAAAAATATTCATTCACCGTACAGAAAAGAACAATTAATATTGTGGCTGGATGTATATTAGACGAATTTCATGCCTTATTCATTTTTAGTAATGTGAGGTAGTCCACACTGTTGTGAGCAAGGCGCTTATTGGTTACAATCCCCCCTGCTGCGCTGAACGTCCTTTCAGACAGGACACTCGACAAGGGGCAAACCAAGAGTTCCATGGCAAATTGTGCCAGCTCTGGCCACAGGTCAAGCCTGCACACCCAGTAGTCCAGGGGTTCCATCGCTTCTCAGAGCGTCCACATCGGCTGTTAACCCGATGATGTCGGACACCTGTCGGTCTAGGTGTTCCCTGATGCTGGATCCGGATTGCGGCTGTCGATGGGTTGGCTGCAAGAATGATCTCATATCCGAAATGACCAACACATCTTTAAATCGCCCATCTGTTTTGCTGTGGGTGGAAATTACTCTGCCAGTGCCCGCAACAGAAGAATGCAGCATCTCTCGCAGCAAGGCCTGTAAATGCTGCATTCTTCCAGCCCTCTGTGATGCTGGTAACATGTCCGCCATTTTGTGTTTGTACCGGGGATCTAAGCACGTTGCCACCCAGTGGTCCTTGCCCTTTATGCTTTTTATACAGGGGTTCCTCTTCAAACACTGGAGCATGAAGGTCCCCATTTGCACTAAATTGGAAGCAGTGGAGCGCCCTGGCTCCTGCTCATCGCCCAGGAGAATGTCGTCCTCGGTCTCCTCCCCCCAGCCACAGATAACACCAGGGATCCCCGAAAAGTTTAAAGTCCCCTTCAAACCCTGCTTTTCTTGCTCCTCCTCCTCCCCCCAGCCACCATCCTCTTCTGACTTCTCTTCAGACTCCTGCTGACTTGTCTCAGAAGAAGTAGCCCCGCCTGGGGATTCATTCAGCATTGCGACTTCCTCATCTTCCTGCTCCTGCTCCTCGACGGCTTGATCAATGACACAATGCAATGCATGCTCCAGAAAGAAGGTACGATGTCACTGATGGCACCCTGGCTGCGACTGACGAGTTTGGTGATCTCATCAAATGGCCGCAGAAGTCTGCATGCGTCATGCATGAGCAGCCACTGGCGCGGTGGAAAACACCCAAGCTCCCCAGAACCTGTCCTGCCACAGATTTTGTACAGGTAGTCGGTAATGGCACATTTCTGCTGAAGCAGCCTATCAAGCATATACAAGGTGAAATTCCAGTGCGTCGGGCAGTCACAAATCAGACGTCTGACGGGCAAATGGTGTCGCCGCTGAACGTCAGCAAGGGGAGCCATGGCCGTGTAAGATATTATAAAATGGCCAGAGATTTCCATGGCCGGCCGCAAGACGTCCTGGACCACGGGGTATTTGGCAACGAATCGCTGCACGACTAAGTTCAGAATGTGTGCCATGCACGGCACGTGTGTCATTTTACCCTGTTTCCGCACGCTCAGCAGATTGGCACCGTTGTCGCACACCACTTTACCAACTGTTAAATTGAGCGGGGTTAGCCACCGATGAGCCTGTGACCGCAGAGCTGAAAGGGGTGCAGTACCGGTGTGGCTCTTGGCTTCCAGGCGCAACAGACGCAGCACAGCATGGCAACTAGCGGCAGGGGCAATATTCGAATTCGCAATATTTCGCAAATATTTTGTCGAATATCCGTCATATATTCGCGAATTCGATATTATATTCTTGATTGCGAAAGTCGGCAATGTATTATTCTCGTAATGCGCTCGAAATACCGTCGTGGGTCACTTATGCTACATTTTTCAAGCTGGTATAAGTTTCCTCAGACTGGAGAAAATGGTTTACATGGCAGAACATTAGAATAGCTTTATATGCAATATATTTGCGCTTGCGAATCTTCGGCAATTAATGATGCGCATATTTTTTACTTGCAACTTGTATAGTAAGGGGCAGGCAACGATTCTATTGGTTGCTAGGGATGTTGCTAATCTGTGACAATGCCTTCTCATTGGCCCACAGGCTAGAAGAAGGGAGGGATGATCACATGATGTGTACTGTGTTAAAAAAAAACATATATATATATATATATTCGTCATTACGAATTCATAGGACTAAATTCTAAATATTCGCAAATTCTCGAAGTGCCGATATTCGCGATAAAAATTCACTTTTCGAATATTCACGCTCAACACTAGTGGCAACGTCTCACCTGGCAGGTCGAATAGGTTCTGGGGAGCTGGGGGGAGCAGCAGAAGAGGCGGTAGAAGTGGAAAAGGAGGAGTCAGCCGAGGAGGAGATGGAGTAGGAGGAGGAGAAGAAGAGGCAGGCCTGCATGCAATCCGTGGTGGTAACGCCAAATCCACACAGGTGCCACTGGTTGCATGCTTGACGGCCGTCAGAAGGTTCACCCAGTGGGCAGTAAAAGTTATGTACCTTCCCTGCCCGTGTTTGCTAGACCATGTGACTGTGGTCCGATGTATCTTCGCACCGACACTGTGTGCAAGAGATACATTCACTTGCCCCTGAACATGGCCATATAGCTCTGGGATGCCCTTCTGGGAGAAATATTTCCTTCTGGGGACCTTCCATTGCGGTGTGCCAATGGCCACAAATTTTCTAAAGGCCTCCGAGTCCAACAGTTTATATGGCAGTTGTTGGCGGGCTAGCAGTTCCGACAAGCCGGCGGTCAGCCATTAGGCAAGAGGGTTATCCAGCGTCATCAACTTTTTACATTCGAACAATTGGGCCACGGAAGCCTGCCTTTTGCCAGATGAATGCGATGACTGCATGGTGGAAGCTGGAGTGGAGGACAAATGGGTGGAGAGAGGAGAAGGAGAAGAGGCAGGATGTGGGGCGTCGGGAGTGTGGCTTTGTGGGTTTTGACGGCGTTGCTCCTACTGGGCTCGGTTATGGGAGGCCAGTTGCCCTCTTAAGGCGGTCGTACCTAGGTGAGTGTTGGGCTTACCGCTACTTATGCATTGACAGCACAGGCTGCAAATGGCAACACTATTGTCAGCAGCTGACATGTTAAAAAAAGCCCACACTGCGGAGCCATGTGCTGGCGTCCTGGGAGTGCCAGTGCACATATCAGAGAGTGAGGAGGGTGCTGATACAGAGGATGAGGAGGGTGCAGAAGTGAAAGGCTGAGTGAGCCACTCAACCAACTCTGGTGCATCCTTTGACGAAATCGCATGCACCTTCTCCAACTTCCCACTTAGGCTCCGGCCTGGTGCAACTGCCCAACCCCTACCACCCCTGGGGAATGGCCTGCCTCTTCCTCTGCTTGTCATTTTCAAAATGACCCTGTGACAAAGTCCCTATAGAAGAGCAGTATTTGTGGAAGCAGGTATATAGCAAGCCCCAATCAATATTTGGTGGAAACAGGCATATCAATACCCTCTATCAGTATTTTGTGGAAATAGGTATATAGAACCCCTTAATGAGTATTTTCTGGAAGCGGGTATATCAAATCCCTTAATCAATATTTGGTGGAAGCCGGTGTATCGCAGGCCTCAATCAATATTTGGTGGAAGCCGGTATATCAATTCCCTCTATAAGTATTTTGTGGAAACAGGTATATCGAACCCAATAATGAGTATTTGCTGGAAGCCAGTAAATAAAAACCCCATAATCAATATTTGGTGGAAGCCAGAATATTAATCCCCTCTATCAGTATTTTGTGGAAGCAGGTATATCGCACCCCTTAATAATTTTTTTGGGGTGGCAACAATTATATCACATCAGTTTCCATTAGTTATTCGAATAGCGTTTGTCACTCTATCTAGCTGCGGTATCTCTGCAGAACCGAACACAACTGCTGCACAATACAAATGCAATATAATATACTTTCTATGTCAGAAGGTCTATTATACATTGCCTGTCCAAAAAATTGTTGCCACCTGGATTTAACTAAGCAAATAGTTATGAGTCTCCTATTGGATAATTACTGCATGGGCGATTATCTTTCAGCTGGCAACAAGATATTTAACCCCAACTGGTGCAATGAGTTGCTTCTCATTTCTTAAACAACCATGTCGAAAGACACATCTCGTGGTCGTGGAAAAGATGTTAGTCTGTTTGAGAAGGGTCAAATCATTGGCATGCATCAAGCAGAGAAAACATCTGAGGAGATTGCAAAAACTACTAAAATTGGGTTAAGAACTGTCCAACGCATTGTTAAAAACTGGAAGGATAGTGGGGACCCATCGTATTCGAGGAAGAAATGTGGCGGGAAACAAATCCTGAATGATTGTAATCGGCGATCACTTAAACGTTTGGTGAAATAAAATCGAAGAAAAACAACAGTAGAACTCAGGGCTATGTTTAATATTGAAAGGAAGAGCATTTCCACACGCACAATGCGAAGAGAACTCAAGGGATTGGGACTGAACAGCTGTGTAGCCGTGAGAAAACCACTAATCAGTGAGGCAAACCAGAAGAAAAGGCTTCAATTTGCTAGGGAGAATAAAGATTGGACTCTGGAGCAATGGAAGAAGGTGATGTGATCTGATGAGTCCAGATTTACCCTGTTCCAGAGTGATGGGCGCATCAGGGTAAGAAGAGAGGCAGATGAAGTGATGCACCCATCATGCCTAGTGCCTACTGTACAAGCCTGTGGGGGCAGTGCTATGATCTGGGGTTGCTGCAGTTGGTCAGGTCTAGGTTCAGTAACAGTATATGCTCCAAGAATGAGGTCAGCTGACTACATGAACATACTGAATGACCAGGTTATTCCATCAATGGATTTTTTCTTCCCTGATGGCACGGGCATATTCCAAGATGACAATGCCAGGATTCATCGGGCTCAAATTGTAAAAGAGTGGTTGAGGGAGCATGAGACATCATTTTCACACATGGATTGGCCACTACAGAGTCCAGACCTTAACCCCATTGAGAATCTTAGGGATGTGCTGGAGAAGGCTTTGCGCAGCGGTCAGACTCTACCATCATCAATGCAAGATCTTGGTGAAAACTTAATGCAACACTGGATGGAAATAAATCTTGTAACATTGCAGAAGCTTAATCATAGCTAAAGGCGGACCAACAAAATATTAGAGTGTGTGACTTTTTTTTGGTGGCGACTTATTTTTAGGACAGGCAATGTAGGTATATCACACCCCTCAATCATTTTTTTTTGGCGGGGCAACAGGTATACCACACCAGTTGTGATTATTTATTCCAATAGCGTTTGTCCCTTTGTATAGCTGTGGTATCTCAGCAGAAGCGCACACAACTGCTGCACAATACAAATGCACTATAACATACTTTCTATGTTAGAAACTATATTATAAGTATATCACACCCCTCAGTATGTCACACCTATCGATAGCACACCTACATATACCAGTCCAAAAAAGGACTTGTGTGGCCCTATTAGCTAGCGATTTGTGTCCCTAACAGTCTGTCCCTGCTCCACACAGCAACCTCTCCCTACACTGGCAAAAAACTGAATGTAAAATGGCTGCCAGATCAGGTTTATTTATAGGGTAGGGGGTTTCTCCTTGTGCTAAGACGTCTCAATTGGCTGTCCTGTCCCACCTGAAGGATGTGTCATGAGTCAAAGTTCGGCGCTATGCAATAAAATATGGCGCGTGCGAATATCGCCATATGTTCGCATGTTCGGCGAATCGCAAACAAGCAAAATTTGCCACAAAACGACCGCCAGGCGAACCGCAAGGCCATCTCTACTTCACTTATTAGGTCACTTATGGGGCCAAAACTGACCAAATAACTGAAGTATGAACTCAGCCTTACAGGTCGATGTTAGCGTCAAGAAGAAGCGCACTCCTTTTACACCGTGGTCAGCTGATCCCACATAGATGTCTACAGAACCTGTTCTATTAAACACTTATACAAGTAGAGCCCCCCCCCCCCCCCCCGACAGAGTGGAAAGGTGTCAGGAGTAAGTTTGTGTTGACGTCACTGATTATTTTGCCCTTCCTCTGATCCATCAGAACAATAACCCCCAAAAAACGGACGCCTTCACTCGGTCAGCATTTCGTCAGTAATCCATCAGTATTGCTAAAGCCAAAAAAAACAGGAGTGGATCCAAAACAGAGATAACACGTGAATGGAATATTTGCATGTCTTCTGCTTTTGGCTACCAAATCACAAGCCAATTCTGATGGGACCATACAGGCCTTACAGCTGCTACACAGACAGGATCCGTTGTGCGTCTCATTTTTCCTTCCTTCTGACAGATCAGAAGAACGGTCAAATAAATGGTGATTTCAAGAAGGCCAAACAAGGACAATAGCGACCCTGTCATAGAGTGGGGAGGGTGGTAACAACATGAGACGTCCACAGAGTGGTGAGGTGGAAGCAGCATGAGGAGACCACCAAGTGGCACAATGAAAGGGTCTGGAGGTGGCGGCAGCATCAGGAGGCCACAGAGTGGCACAATGACAAAGTGTGGAGGTGACAGCAGCCGTATGATTAGGCCACAGAGTGGCACGGTGACATAGTGTGGACATGGCTGCATCAGCAGGTCACAAAGTGGCAAGGTGACATAATGTGGAGATGGATGATCTAGTCTGATGCATCAGGCATTGGCGGGTGGAAATCCTGGCTGATCCACGCCTGATTCAGCTTAACAAAAGTAAGTCCAGCGGATCTTCTATGACGGCTGGCAGGGTGCTGTCAAAGTATGCCACATCTGCTGGTTCAGGTCCGGCTCTAGGTCTACCTGCTGCTGGTGAGTAGTTTTTGCACTATGCGGGTGAATAAATTTAAAGCAAATTAAAACATCCCTAAAAGCTACTAAAGGATTTGAAATTGGCAACAAAACTATTTCACCGTAAATAACAGAAAAAGTGAACTGCAAATATTTTTTTTCTCTAGAAATACGGTATGGCAATAAACGCTTTTACCGCAAATAACACCAAATGTGAACTGCGTCTATTTTTCTTGTATTGTAGTGAAATATGACAAGAAACGCTTTTAGCGCCAATAACAGCAAATATAAACTTAGCCTATTTTTCTCTTTTTCCTAGAAATATGGCAATAAACGCTTCTAGCGCAAACAACAACAAAAGGGACCTGCGTAAATATTTCTCGTATTGTATTGAAATAGGCCACTAAATGATATCAGCGCAGTTAACAGCAAATTGTGACCTGCGTATATATTTATCTTTTTCCACAGATAAAAGCCACTAAAGGCTTTTCCACATAGCACTTGCACCCCGATAACTAATTGCTGGAATGACAGAGCTGTATAATGAGACTATCTGGATCCCCATGTAATGTTTCCCTGCACTAATCGCTTTTTTCCACAATGAGGATTTTCCGATGACTCTCCCTACTAGCATCTGCACACGTCTCTCCCTGCCTGTGAAATGATTCTTCTCACTGTCCTTGCCCTGCTCTAGTAAATCGCTTCTTTCCTTTTATTTTTAACAATTCATTTTTCTTTCACTCTCCCTAGCGCCTGCACACGCGGCTGTCCCTGAACGAAGTACGACGGTGAATGGCAGACTCTAAGATGGACGCTGTATTTATAGGGCTGTGACATCACCGGGCTGGCTGGCTGCTGATTGGCTGCATGCATGGCATTATGGGTCATCACGCCTTCACGCATGTAGCTGCCATTGTAGCCGGCTAGCCGCCATGTTAGGAAAAATTTTGATTCGATACCACGAAGCGCGAGGAAATTCGCATTCATTCAGAATCAAAATTTTTCTGAAATTCGGAACGAATTCGACTTCGTCAGCTTCGATTCGCTCATCTCTAGTCGTATACGATGTCTAATTACATTTTTTTACATGAATCATGGGATAACCCCCTTAATAAAAAGTTACATATTTAAGGAATGGTACAAGGAGGATCATAAATGAGTTATCGTTTTACTCAGACTCTGAGAGGCATTACGACTGGTTCAATAGTGTTGATCCTGCTGACAGGTGCTAAAAGAAGTGGTGATGTACAGTACAGACCAAAAGTTTGGACACACCTTCTCATTCAAAGAGTTTTCTTTATTTTCATGACTATGAAGGCATCAAAACTATGAATTAACACATGTGGAATTATATACATAACAAACAAGTGTGAAACAACTGAAAATATGTCATATTCTAGGTTCTTCAAAGTAGCCACCTTTTGCTTTGATTACTGCTTTGCACACTCTTGGCATTCTCTTGATGAGCTTCAAGAGGTAGTCCCCTGAAATGGTCTTCCAACAGTCTTGAAGGAGTTCCCAGAGATGCTTAGCACTTGTTGGCCCTTTTGCCTTCACTCTGCGGTCCAGCTCACCCCAAACCATCTTGATTGGGTTCAGGTCCGGTGACTGTGGAGGCCAGGTCATCTGACGCAGCACCCCATCACTCTCCTTCATGGTCAAATAGCCCTTACTTTCAAAGTTTTCCCAATTTTTCGGCTGACTGACTGACCTTCATTTCTTAAAGTAATGATGGCCACTCGTTTTTCTTTACTTAGCTGCTTTTTTCTTGCCATAATACAAATTCTAACAGTCTATTCAGTAGGACTATCAGCTGTGTATCCACTTGACTTCTCCTCAACGCAACTGATGGTCCCAACCCCATTTATAAGGCAAGAAATCCCACTTATTCAACCTGACAAGGCACACCTGTGAAGTGAAAACCATTTCAGGGGACTACCTCTTGAAGCTCATCAAGAGAATGCCAAGAGTGTGCAAAGCAGTAATCAAAGCAAAAGGTGGCTACTTTGAAGAACCTAGAATATGACATATTTTCAGTTGTTTCACACTTGTTTGTTATGTATATAATTCCACATGTGTTAATTCATAGTTTTGATGCCTTCAGTGTGAATCTACAATTTTCATAGTCATGAAAATAAAGAAAACTCTTTGAATGAGAAGGTGTGTCCAAACTTTTGGTCTGTACTGTATATGTACTGTATACTCTCTACACATGTAAACACTGTATGTAGCTCTATCCTATAGTTCTAGCTGATCAGACATGAATAGAAATCCTGAACGCCATGTTCCTACCATCAGGAGCCGGTGATTTAAACATTGCAATTATTTTACAGTTATTTAATGGCCTTAAAAGCAGATTGACAATGCATTAATCAAGCTCTCTTTCTCTGATTGCTAATATATCATTTACTTCTCACTGATACGATGTTTCTGGAAACAATGTAACCATCAGGAGAGGAGATATTTGTATGTAAAATAATGAATATTCATCATTCCACCCCAGTCATTAATATTTAAGTTCGCTTGTCAAGTCTCAACACTCCAAGGAATGGAGAGAACTTCCATGGCCCATTAACACAGAAACCTAATAACATCTTGCTTTTGATTTAATCTAAGCTAAGTTTTTCTTTATTGAGACTGAATTCCAGCATGTTCTTCTTTGCTTTGTTCTGGGAATAGAAATCAAAGATGAAAAATTTGCAAGAGGAGTTTTTTGTATTATTAAACACGGAACATGCCGGCAAAAGCTGGAGGATAACGTGGCATTTCATGAAAAATTGCTTTATTCGGGGATGCGGATGCTATCATTGCCTACTCACAGCATTAGGGGGCCAGCAAATTTAAAGGAACAGTAAACCTACAGGATATAAACCTACGCAAAGAGTTGGTCGGTCTTCACTTTGTCTGTATGACCCTGAAAAATACTACAGTCTTGTAAAAATGTTCAGGAAAGCTTAGACTTTACTTTCCTCCTGATTCTTTTTTTTTTCCAGCTCAGAGATGGTTGAGGGGTTTGCATAGACACTAGAGATAAGCAAATCCAACTAAACGAAGTGGAATTTGATTTGCCGCGAAGCCAAACTTCCTCGTGCTTCGTGGTAGTGAATAGATTTAACTGGAAATAGTTTAAAAATGAAAAAAAAAAAATCATACTTACCTCCTCCATTTGCTCGCGACAGGACTTTTGATTGAAGAACTTGGCCAAAATCCCTCACGTCACCTCACTGGCCGGCGTGACGATGTCATCTCGGGCCACGCTAGATTTCACATCAGATATTCAAGCAAGAGGGTGGTGGTCCGTCACAAGCAAATGGAGGCGGTAAGTAGGATTTCATTTTTTTTCTGTTAATTTTACACAGTTTTTACTCTCAGATGCCGCCATTATGTATGAACGCGGCATCTGAGGGGTACAATGATGGGGCGGCTTCCGCGGCCTTCCGCTCTGTGCCTCCATGCTGTATCTTTTAGATTGCAGACCCCTTAACGTGAATGGGTCCACATCCGTGATAAGGTGCGCACATGGGCCGGTGCCAATATATTACAGAACCGCTGTTTGCTGGGTCGCTATACGGGCACCACCCAACAATGGTCGTGTACATGAGCCCTAAAACTCTGGTTTTCTTTTGTTGATGCGATGTTCCGTTCCTGAGTTATGATACTTTTTCTTTATGTGCAAATTAGGCCTTTGGTGCAATAAGGTCTACATTCCTCTTGTTGTACCCAAACTCTGCCACTTTTTGTGGCAAACCTCTCCCTGGCTGCTTGGATGCTCCTTTTTTAATAAAAAGTATCATAGCACTGGAACGGAGCCTCGGATCAGCAAAGGAAAAACTGTGTTTTAATCAGGTGAACCACATTATTTATTTATTTTAGTTTTTTTTTTTTATTCACATTCCCAGAGTCAGAGCTTTTTTATTTTTCCACCTACAGCTATATTAGCTATGTATCATTTTTTGGGCTATGAGTTGTGTTTTTCAATGGCACCATTTGGTAGCAGACATAATGTACTGATTAAAGGGGATCTCTGGGCTTCCTGCTCGCTGCTGCTATGTCCATAGAGAGCAGGAAGACAGAAGGGAGAAGGCACGTGCGCACTGGGCGCGCCTTCCCCTTATAAAGCTGATCGGCGGGGGTGATGGGTGTCAGACCTTTGCCGATCTGATACTGATGACCTATCCTGAGGATAGGTTACCAATACTAAAAGCCTGGAGTACCCCATTTAAGTCATGCTGGGGGCGATGGGGGAAATGGGCCATTTCACCATTGTTTTTGCAATATATTTGCGAGATATTTGATTATGCATTATTCCTTTTTTGGGTAAGGATGGAATAAGACAAAAAAGGTATTTGGGGATTAAATGTTATTTCTATCTTTTATGGCATTTACTGTATTCAAAAACATTTAGATAATCTAATAGTCTCTGAGAATGTGGAAAATCCAATAATCCAATTGTGTACACTTTTTATGTTTTTTTAATTAATTATTTTTGTGCCTTATTTTTCTTTTCTTTTTTTATACATTTTCCATTTACTTTTGGTTTCACTGGGGTTTTCAGGTCTGCCTGGCTTCTGTAGTTATATTCTTGTACACAGGATCAGTATTATAGTAGTTATATTATTGTACATAGGAGGCAGTATTATAGTAGTTATATTCTTGTACATAGGAGGCAGTATTATAGTAGTTATATTCTTGTACATAGGAGCAGTATTATAGTAGTTATATTCTTGTACATAGGAGCAGTATTATAGTAGTTATATTCTTGTACATAGGAGCAGTATTATAGTAGTTATATTCTTGTACATAGGAGCAGTATTATAGTAGTTATATTCCTGTACATAGGAGCAGTATTATAGTAGTTATATTCTTGTACATAGGAGCAGTATTATAGTAGTTATATTCTTGTACATAGGAGGCAGTATTATAGTAGTTATATTATTGTACATAGGGGCAGTATTATAGTAGTTATATTCTTGCACATAGGAGCAGTATTATAGTAGTTATATTCTTGTACATAGGAGCAGTATTATAGTAGTTATATTCTTGTACATAGGAGCAGTATTATAGTAGTTATATTCTTGTACATAGGAGCAGTATTATAGTAGTTATATTCTTGTACGTAGGAGCAGTATTATAGTAGTTATATTCTTGTACATAGGAGGCAGTATTATAGTAGTTATATTCTTGTACATAGGAGCAGTATTATAGTAGTTATATTCTTGTACATAGGAGCAGCATTATAGTAGTTATATTCTTAACCATATTTCTTTTTATTGAAAGAAAAAGAATCAGGGCCATGACCCACACAAGACAGTACATTGACAACAATATGGTACAAAATAGTTATCCAGCATACATGTCAAGTGTAAGTAATACAAGACAGTCATTATCATTGATCTCAGAGTGATATCCAAGAAAAGAAAAGAAAAGAATGGGGAGGGGGGGGATCAGGAAGGGAAGGAGGGGAGGGAAACAAGGAAGTGATAAACTTCTGCTCTATTATGTAAAGTTTCTATAGACTTTCCATGGAGACCACAATTTTAAGAAGCGAGGGCGTGAGTTATTTTCCCAGTGCGCTAGCTCCTCAAAACGGTAGATCTGGTCTACTTTATCAGTCCACATAAGGAGAGTAGGTGGGGAGTCATTCTTCCACAAAAAGGGGATAAGTAATTTAGCTGCTGTGAGCAGCATCGTTGGAAGGCCATGTTTGGTGGGTGTGAGGGAATTGTTCGGACACCATAGCAAGATAAGCTTTGCATCCAGTGATATTTTAGTATTACATATTTGATTAACTAAAGCCTCAATTAAGGTCCAGAAAGGTTGAATCTTTTGGCAGAGCCACCAAATATGTGACAAGGAGCCAGTGTCCAGGGCACATCTCCAACATTTTTCGGAAATTTCTGGGTTCAGTTTATGCAAGAACTCAGGTGTTTTGTACCATCTACACAGGAGTTTAAAGGAATTCTCCTGAATCCTCACACAACGATTAAAGCCGTGTGAGTGAGCTAGTATGAACGCTTTCTCTGGCTCTGTAAGGGATATGGAGAGCTCCCGTTCCCATGAGACCACGAAACGAAGCTCCGGGGGCAGGGAGGAAAGCATTTCTTTATACATCTGAGATAATGGTCTAAGGGGGGGTTTGGTAGCCAAGACCTTCTTTTCAAGCCAGGAGGGCGAGCTACTATCAGAAAATGGCCCGGTACACAATTTGGTATCTCTCTGGAAATTTGCTAGGTGAAAAAAGGGTGCTGTTTTGACCTCAGGGAGGTCCATTACTGAATCCCATTTTAAACAGCCATCCGGGAGAAGGACATCCCGCAGAGGAATATCAGCGAGCTTAGACCAAATCCCGGAGGGGTTTAACACAGTTGGATGGATGTGGCTTTGTAGTAGTCTAAGCGGCATACGAGTGTTAGGGAAGTTAAAGATACGGGACTGAACCATTTTGGACCATTCCACCAACATTCCTTTCCAAACCGGGGACGTATAACAATGATTAGCTGAAATGGGCCTAATACCCCATAAAGTAAGCAATTCTTGGTTAGACAATAGTGCATATTCAAGACGAGAGCAAAGAGAGCTAGATTGGCGAGACATAATAGTTACACATCTGCCTAGTTGTACAGCAGTATAATAAAGCTTCACATCTGGCATCCCAAAGCCTCCGAACCTTCTATCCCTTGTGAGGACAGAGTAAGCAATACGTGGTGACTTGCCATTCCAAAGAAAGCGTGTGAATACCCTACGTATTTCAGTAAAATATGAATTTGGAAGCCAAATAGGGAGGGATTGTAGCAAATACAGAAATTTGGGGAGGATAAAGGTCTTAATGTAATTTTTCCGTCCCACCCAGGAGACAAATGGGAGTTTCAGGTTTTGAAGATGTGTCCGGACCGTTTGAAGGAGCGGCATGTAGTTAAGGGAAGCCAGATCCTGGACATTAGCCGAAACATGAGTACCTAAATACACAATGTCTCTGGAGGCCCAAGTGAATGGAGTAGCACGTTTAAGATCATTAAACACTGCTTGTGGACAAGAGATATTGAGAGCCATGGATTTCCCATAGTTAATTTTAAAATTTGATATAAACCCAAAATCTTCAAATATGAACAGCAATCTGGGCAAGGCTTCTCTGGGGTTTGAGGTCATGATTAAAAGGTCATCCGCGAATGCTGCAGCAACGTGTGTACAAGATCCTATTTGTAAGCCCTTTATCTCTGGGTCCATTCTTATTCTACATAAAAGAGTCTCCATCACTAAGATGAATAGTGCAGGAGATAAAGGGCATCCCTGCCTTGTCCCGTTAGTGATGCGAAATGGTGGTGACAGTGTTCCATTAACTTTGACCATGGCAGAGGGGGTCGAGTATAACGTATAAATGGCAGTAATGAATTGGTCAGGTAGGCCAAACCTCGACAGGGCCCGCGACATATAGTGCCAACTGACCCTGTCGAAGGCCTTTTCCGCGTCAGTACTTACTAGCACCAAGGGCTTAGATGATCTTTTAGCCCAATTTACAAGATGAAGAAGCCTTATTGTATTTTCTGACCCCTGTCTGCCATGGACAAAACCCACCTGTTCCTCATGGACGATATCAGGCAGCACATCCTGAAGCCTAGTGGCCAAGATCTTCGCCCACCACTTCACATCACAGTTTAGCAGAGAGATCGGCCTATAGTTGCTGCAGCATGTCGGATCCTTATTCTCCTTATGTAGGACAGTAATGTGTGCCAATAAGGAATGAGGGGCAAGGGAGCCACCAGTGAGAAGGTAATTGCACAGATTCCTGAAACGGGGAATTAGAACATCTTTGAAGGATTTATAATAAGTGATGGGGAACCCATCTGGTCCTGGACTTTTGCCCGAGGGAATGGACATGAGTACTTTGTGAATCTCTAGATCAGTGACAGGTCTAGTCAGATGAGATGCCTTGGCAGGGGTTATAGAGGGAAGATCTAAATTCTGTAGGAATTTATCAGTAGCTTCTGAGAGATCACTAACAGAGGCACCATCTGGGGGGGGGGGGGTAGATTGTATAGGGTCTCATAAAAAGCACAGAATGCCTTAGCTATATCTGGGGTAGATTTATGTATTTTGCCTTTGGGGTCTTTAATAGAGGAAACAAAGGAGTCAGAGAACTGCTTCTTGGCAATCGCCGACATCAGTCTGTTTCCTCTATCCCCATGTGCATAGGCTTTAAATCGTGAGCGTAGGATCAGCTTTGCAGAGGTTATATTTAATAGGTTTTTTAAGTGCACTCTAGCTTCAGTAAGTTCGGTCAGGGTGCGCTTAGCCTGTGATTCCTTGTGAGAGGATTCAAGGCGAGCAATCTTCGCTAGCAAAGCGTCTAATGCCTGCGTTCTTTGCTTTTTTACATAGGCCCCTAGTGCAATTAGTTCCCCCCTTATAACTACCTTATGGGATTCCCATAGTATGGAAGGAGAAGGCGGGGAATCTGGTGTATCATTTAGCGCAAAAAATTCGGAAAGCGAGGCCCTGATTTTGCACGCGTGGGTGGGGTCCAAATCAAGGTGTCGTTCAAACGCCATAGGCGTTCTTTTCTCTGTGGTCCGGACAGGGAGAAGTTAATGATAACAGGGGCATGATCGGATAACGTAATACTACCAATCCGGGCTCCAGAGACATTGCGATATGTGAGTCAGACAAGAACAAATAATCTAATCTGTGGAATGACATCTTGGCATGTGAATAAAATGTATAGGTCTCGGCCATTGGGGTTTATAGTACGCCAAACATCAAGGACCTTTAATTTTCTCAGGGAAGTTTTAAAGCCTTTTTAAAAGCTTATAGGACACAGATGGTCTACCTACTGACGTGTCTACTGCCGGTTCCAGAGCAACATTGAAGTCGCCTCCCAAAACTAACTGTCATCAGAAAAAGATGACAATAAAGCAAGGGTCTGAACGAGCCATGGTACTTGGCCTCTATTAGGCGCATATAGATTGGCGAATGTAACTAGAGAGTCACCAACTACCCCCTTTACAAAAATATACCTGCCCTCAAGATCCGCTGAAGTAGCGGTATGCTTAAAGGGAAGGTTTTTGTGTATAGCTACACTGACACCTCTACTGGCAGAATCATGAGTACTATGAAACCACTGAGCAAACTTCCTAGGAGGAAGATTAGGAATTTTATTTGTCCTGAAATGTGTCTCTTGCAGGAAGGCTACCGAGACTTTATCCCTCAGAAGGAGAGAGATGGTTTGAGACCTTTTGCATGGCTCGTTCAGCCCATGTGCGTTCAGAGAGGCGACTACAATCGAGAACATGACAGTATACGTACTAGAGAGAAATGGTACAAATTACCCATGAAAATATCTAAGAGAGCATAGCATATATGAGCAGGATGAGGGAAGGAGGGAAAAAGGGAACATGTAAAATAAAATAAATTAAGGAACATAACCATCAACATGTTGGACTGGTAAAAAAAAACAGTTCAAAAGAAATATTCATCTAGAAAAAAGGTAGGTGTTTACTTATCACCAACCAAGACAGGATTGGATTGGCGAGGGGGCAAGTAAAACACCTTACGGTCTGCCACAAAAAAGGAGACCAATAACATAAAATGCTTCCAGCACCGAAATCTATCCGGATATTCCCCTGCAATTGGGGAGAGAAAAAATTGCCTATTTGGAGGCAGAGTTCCAAAACATCAGAAAAGTGTCCCGGTTAAAGCGTGACTCTTGTAAAAACTCTAAGACTTATATGTAAAGTATGCCACAAAACAGGACGATCAGAGAAAAGGCCACTACCTTCTATGTAAACAATAAACTCTGAACCTAAGAGACAGTCATCTCTAATGTAGAAAAATAAGGTAGGCCATATTATTAGCAGCTCATGCTAACAGGAGAAAATAACCAAAGTCACCTTGGTTTGGGCTCAAGTGAGGGCCCTGTCCATCTTGCTGCGTCCCAAGCGATCTGGCTTACTTGCAGATGCCGTCTGCCAAGAAGACATACGTGGCGGGATAGGTAGGGGGCCATCTTGATCGACTGGTAGCCACGAGGGGATCTCCACAGGAGGGACATCCAAGGACCTCCAGACAGACTCCAGGTCTCCCGGTGAGCGCACTGTTAGCAGCTTTCCATTCCTGGAGATCGCCAGCCCAAAAGGGTATAACCATCTAAACGGGGTCGACGTCTTCCTGAGGACTTCCAGGGAGAGGCTTAAATAAGCGCCGCTTAGCCAGAGTAGAAGGCGCTAGATCCTGGAACATCTGGATCGGCGTATTTTCATATTCTAGCACCTCCATTTCTCGCTGCCTTTTCAGTAGTGCCGCGGTGTCTACATAACTTAGTAGGCCGCAAATCACGTCTCGTGGTGGTTCTTGAGGTTTAGGCCTAGGGCGCAGCGCCCTGTGTATGCGCTCCACCACTATTCCCTCTGCTCTTCCCGGTCAAGCATTTTGGAAAATAACTCACGCGCCACTGTCGGCAAGGCCTCTGCCGCAATAGATTCAGGTAGGCCGCGTATGCGGATGTTGCGCCGGCGACTCCGGTTTTCTTGGTCTTCTAGCTTCAGGAAGGCGTCATTTAGTAAGGCTTTGTGTGACGCTAGCACCTCTGAGGCTTTGCCTTCATAGGCCATGATGTCTTCCTGCTTGCTTTCTAGCGTAATCACTCTCTGGCCTAGTTGCTTCATATCGTCCTTTATGTCTGCTAGATCCTGTTTGAGAGGCGTAAGGGCAGATTCAAGAACCCGTCGAAGGGTCCGTTCAGAGAGAGGCGGGGTCTCTGGGCCTTCCATCCGAAACATCGGAGCCGCTGCCTGCATCTGAAAGTTCTCCTGCGTCGGAGTCATTAGCAATAGACGCCGCCATATTGGCGCCTTTCTGCACGGCAGCTTTTGATGTTCTCCGGAGAAACTTCTCCATCTCTGGTTGTTTAGAATGCCTCGGGGTCGGTTCTGTGCTTCTTCTGGTCTTGTCTTTGCCAGGTTTCCCCATAATAAGGCAATTTATAAGCTTAAATAGGGTAAATGAGCCGGAATGCTGGAGGAGCTCAAGCTCGTGCGGCCATTCAGCAGCGTGGCTCGGCTCCGCCCCCCCTATAGTAGTTATATTCTTGTACATAGGAGCAGCATTATAGTAGTTATATTCTTGTACATAGGAGCAGTATTATAGTAGTTATATTCTTGTACATAGGGGCAGTATTATAGTAGTTATATTCTTGTACATATGAGCAGTATTATAGTAGTTATATTCTTGTACATAGGAGCAGTATTATAGTAGTTATAGTCTTGTACATAGGGGCAGTATTATAGTAGTTATATTCTTGTACATAGGAGCAGTATTATAGTAGTTATATTATTGTACATAGGAGCAATATTATAGTAGTTATATTCTTATACATAGAAGCAGTATTATAGTAGTTATATTCTGGTACATAGGAGCAGTATTATAGTAGTTATATTCTTATACATAGGAGGCATTATTATAGTAGTTGTATTCCTGCACATCGCAGAAAGTATTATAGTAGTTATATTTTTGTACATAGGGGCAGTATTATAGTAGTTAAATTCTTGTACATAGGAGCAGTATTATAGTAGTTATATTCTTGTACATAGGAGACAGTATTATAGTAGTTATATTTTTGTACATAGGAGCAGTATTATAGCAGTTCTATTCTTGTACATAGGATAAGTATTATAGTAGTTATATTCTTGTACATAGGAGGCAGTATTATAGTAGTTATATTCTTGTACATAGGAGCAGTATTATAGTAGTTGTATTCTTATACAGGGGAGGCAGTATTATAGTAGTTATATTCTTGTACATAGGAGCAGTATTATAGTAGTTATATTATTGTACATAGGAGAAGTATTATAGTAGTTATATTCTTGTACAATGTAGGAGAAGTATTATAGTAGTTATATTCTTGTACATAGGAGGCAGTATTATAGTACTTATATTATTGTATATAGGAGCAGTATTATAGTAATTATATTCTTGTACATAGGAGCAGTATTATACTAGATTTATTCTTGCACATACTGTATGATTATTGTATTTTTTTCTTTGTGTTTCTAGCCATGGCAGCGCGCACCTGCGCATTGGGATGTGCTGACTGACCTCCTTTTTCTTTGCACTTTGTACTGGAGTTGTGGCTGACTCCATTTAGTCTTGCATCCCTGACTAGCCTGTCTGCCCCATAGGCTGATTTTAATTAGTATAAAGATGTAGCCTGCTCTCCCTGCACTCACTGGAAGTCTTTTGGCACCAGGAGTCATATAGAGTGGGCTCAGCATGCATGTTGGTACCTGCATCCCCTGAATTTAATGGAGGCCATTTTGGCACCAAAAATGATAAAAAGCAGAGTGGACCCAGCATGCATGTGGAACCTGCACTCCCTCAATTGTATTGTGGTCGTTATGGCAAATAACTGGTAGCATTTAGTGTTAGGTTCCCGTCTTACAGAAATCGCCTTGAAATGTGTCAAACAGGCCCAAATAAGTTTGTACAAAATGTATTTGCCAAGAATCTCAATTTACAAAATAAGCGTAGCAATTAGCACCATAATATTTTCTATTACTATGGCATTATTGTACTTATTTGGTTTGCAGAGTGCTGTTGCATTATTTTTTTTCTCCGCAGTATTAGACTAGTTAAATTCTTGAACATAGGAGAAGTATTGTAGCAGTTATAGTCTTGTACATAGGAGCAGTATT
The DNA here is from genome assembly GCF_905171765.1 of Bufo bufo. NCBI lineage: Eukaryota > Metazoa > Chordata > Amphibia > Anura > Bufonidae > Bufo > Bufo bufo. Next base: position 32,518,542 of record NC_053393.1, read on the forward strand.
ATAGTCGTTATATTCTTGTACATAGGAGCAGTATTATAGTAGTTATATTCTTGTACATAGGAGCAGTATTATAGTCGTTATATTCTTGTACATAGGAGCAGTATTATAGTAGTTATATTCTTGTACATAGGAGCAGTATTATCAGTAGTTATATTCTTGTACATAGGAGCAGTATTATAGTAGTTATATTCTTGTACATAGGAGCAGTATTATAGTAAAGTTAATATACTTGTACATAGGAGGCAGTATTATAGCAGTTACATTCTTGTACATAAGAGACAGTATTATAGTAGTTATATTCTTGCACATAGGAGCAGTATTATAGTAGTTATATTCTTGCACATAGGAGCAGTATTATAGTAGTTATATTCTTGTACATAGGAGCAGTATTATAGTAGTTCTATTCTTTTACATAGGATAAGTATTATAGTAGTTCTATTCTTGTACATAGGATAAGTATTATAGTAGTTATATTCTTGTACATAGGAGGGGCATTTTTTATTAGTATAAACAGCAAAAATACAATAGTACATTTCAAAATAAGAATGAACAAACAATTATTAAACTGAAATCATACATATCATCAAATAATAAATTTATAATAACCTTAACTTAAGAGTCCATGCAAATAAATGGGGAGAAAAGATGAATAAATAAACATAATTTCAGGATTACATGAACCAAAAATTACTCCAAATATACTTTCCTCCATAATTTTTCATTCTCGCCCCTTTCTCCTAACTTCTATAGATCTGATCCACCTTAGCTCCGACAGGATGAGGTTTACGGCTTTCTCATGATTGAAGGCTCCACTGTGGATGGACACTCTTGTTCTTGTATGCCAGTGATAGTTATTTAACGATAGTAATATCAGATGCATGGTCCCCCGGTCAATGTCAGCTACCTGTGATGTCACACCATATACAATGTCTGGGTAGGTCAGAGACTGCAGTCTTGGGATTTTTAGCTTGCTGGTTATCTCCTGCCATATCTGTCGCCCTCCCCAGCACTCGGTTATAAAATGTTCCATAGTCTCCTCCTGCTGACAGCCCAAGGGACACATGCGATCTAGAACACTCAGGAACTTTAAATTGCCTCTGACAAAAAGCTTCCCATGGAATGACAGCCAGGCAATGTCAAACAACTTTGCAGGAAGCCTTGGTCCGTTGAGGAACCTAAGACTTTTCTGCAAGGTGGCTGTTGTGCAGTCTCTCAGTGCTGGCTGCAAGTTATAGAAGGCCCTACAGATCCTTATATAGAGATCCTTCCTGGTCTTAGTCTCCAGATACACCTTGTCTATTCCCCATTTCCTCACACACTTTAGACCATATTCCAGGTACTGGGGGAGGAAGCCACGAGTAAACCGACCCCTCTTGAGACTGCCGCCTCGCACCCAAGACTCTGCAAAAGGCAATATCCAGTCCCTGACACTGTTTACCCACAGGGAGCTGTTGTTTGAGTCCAGGCAACCAAAATTAACTTTTAGAAACATGGAGTCAAAGAACACCCTTGGATTTAACATATCCAGCCCACCCCTCTCTCCTCTGTAGGTAGGTGATCCTCTTTTTATTGGGTTCAACCTGTTTCCCCCACAAAAGTTGGAAAGAACAGGCTAAAGAGCTAGCCGAGAAAGGTTCTGGCAAAGGAAAGACAACAGAGACGTACAAGAAGACGGGGACCAGGTAAGTCTTCAACATAGTACACCTTTCTCTATAGGTCCAGCCTCCAGTTCTTCCATCGCTGAACCTTTGCATTTCCGGAATCCAACTTTTCTTCCCAATTTAGTTTGCATTATCTTCCCTCCCCAAATTTGACCCCAAGGATTTTAATATAGGTGGAGGCCTTTGCAAATTGTGGCAGATCAAAGTCTGGATCAGTACTTAAAGTCCAGAAAGCTTGACTCTTCTCAGGTTGACTAGAGACCCTGAGGCCCTACGAGTAGCTTCTGATGGCTGCAGACAACATCTCCACCTCTCGAGGCTCAGATATCACCACAGTCACATCATCCGCATAGGCAACTACTTTCAAAGGCAAGCAGTGGGGGACCAGCACCCCCTGAAAATCACACTCCTGTAGTGACCTCAGGAACGGGTCCAAGGCAAACACATACAGCAGTGGACTCAAAGGGCAACCCTGTCTCACCCCTGCCTCTACTTCAAAAGTGTCCCCTTGCCAACCATTGATTAGAGGAAAGCTCTTCGCCTCACAATATAAAGTTTTCAGCCAATCTACAAATTGTCCTGGAATACCGTACTTTGACAAAGTGGCCCATAGATACTCGTGATCCACTCTGTCAAAAGCTTTAGCCTGGTCCAGACCTACAACATATCTCCCACACCTCAGAGCTTTACATCTCTCAAACATCTCCCTTATCGAGATGACTGCTCCAGAGATGTTCCGCCCTTTTACTGTGCCAAACTGACAGCCTGCCAACAGTGCCCGGGACAAACAGACCTAACCTAGAGAACAGGATTTTGCCAGAATCTTCCTGTCGACATATCAAGAGGGCAATCGGCCTCCAGTTCTTGATGTCACTAGGCTCCTTACCTTTAGACAGCAGAATTAGCGAGGACACCTTCATGGACGGAGGCATCAGGAGATTTTCTAGACAATTTTTGTACACGTCCACGAGGATTGGGGCCAAGTGGTCCTCTGAACTTCTTATTAGAATTCTGCTGTTATACCTTCTGGACCTGGTGCCTTCTTCAGATGTAACTGATCAATGGCCACTTTAACTTCCTCCACCGTTAATTCGCTGTCAAGGGAAAAGTCCACATGATTAGTATCAGGGCCTGGAGTTGCCTCCAAGATTGAGTCATCTTCTCTTTATCCAAAACCTTCTTCTGAAATAAGTCAGCATAGTAAGATCTCACCACCCCCAGGATACCCTCCCGAGATTCCTGCAAAACACCCTGGGAGTCAGTGAGACCTGCCACCGATTATTAGCCACACGTTCCCTGCAATTCTCAAAGGGATCAGGAGCCCCTAAGGTCCCATAATCCCGTTCCAGAACCAGGGAGGTGTACCTGCTGTACTGATACTGCCTTATCTCAGATTTCAGTCGGTCGATCTTTTGTTTTTCATCCCCACCCGCCGAATACAGTGACTCCAATTCTTTCCGCAGCCTGAGATACTGGCTATACTTACTCTTCCCTCTTTTAACTGACAGTCTCTGTAAGAGGGATCTGATCTCCACCTTGACATCCTCCCACCAGTCGGCCACGTTGTTATAAAAGTCCACTCTCTGTAGCTGAACCTGGAAAAGAGAGTGAACACAATCCTGGACATAGACATCATCCAGGAGGCTGGAATTAAGCCTCCATAGCCCTCTACCAATATCAGAGCGTCTAGTGGCTCCCAAGCAAAAAACCAAAGCCAGGTGGTCAGAGTAGGGGACGACCTTCTCACTTATCCCGCTAACAGTCTCTGTGGGGTTCACAAATGCCATGTCGATTCTACTGCTTCTGTCAGCACAAGAATATGTGAAGTTTGGCTTTCTGCCACCCCATGTGAAGACATCACTTAGGCCAGCCTGCGATATAATGTTACTTAAGACTCTGGAGTCTCTGACCACCGCTCTGCCCGAGGAGCGGTCACCTGATGACAAAGTGACATTAAAGTCCCCTGCCATTACCACACGTATAGAGGTGAAAAGATACTGCTTCACATCATTAAACAGCTGGATTCTCTCAGCCACTGTCTGTGGGCCGTAGATGTTAATAAAGCGGAGCCGTCTACCATGGATGGTCACTTCCAGCACCAGGCACCTTCCCATAGCTACCTCCGTTAACCTGTGCACAGTCACGTCATTAGTGTTAAACAATATGGCCACCCCGGCATAAGGCTCCACAGCCAGCGACCAGTAAGAAGGACCGGACCGCCATTCACTCTCAGCCTCACGTAGATGCCCCAAGGTGTTCAAACGTGTCTCCTGCAGAAAGATGACATCTGCATCCAGGTATTGGTGATCGTATACCGCGTGTCTGGTCCTTCTTACTTTGATGCTGTATCACATTGCTCGAAGCAACTTTTAGAAAAAACCCAGCCATCACAAGACAACAGAGAAAGAGCAGATAAGTGACTCCATCATCATAGGTCAGGATCAGAGGCTTCCAGCCCTACCACCGGTCTCATATCTGACTCTACAGGGGCTTCTACAGGAGGGGGGCTTCTTCTTTGTTGGGGGGTCCCCCTGTGTCTGCCTCACACTCCATTATCCTATTCTCTGTTGCTCTTCCTCATAATCCCCATCAGACTCTGATAACGCCTCATATCTGTTTGATAGGACCATGACGCCTGCACCGGTACTGACTTTTTTCCTGGTGTTTTGGCCCAGTTATGTTCCTCCTCCAGACTTACGGGAAGACTTATCTTTTTTTCCTCCCTTTGTTCCTCTTGGCCTCTTCATATACAGAAGGTGATATACAGAGGCGGCTGCCTGAGACTGGTCCTGAGTGACCACTCCATGGTGCCCTGTGTGTGTTCTCTGAAGGCTGAGGGTTCGGGTGTTGTCCTCACGTCTGGACCCCTGTTGTACCTCGTGCCTCTGCCAGTATGGTCCCCTGACATCAAAGCCTCCTCCTCTATAGCGTCTGCGGCCCCTCCACTAACTCCTCATCTGGAAGCTCCCTGCATACGTTATGCCAGGCAATCTCGGGCAATCCTTCTTGTGAGTGGCCTATCTGTCCGCTGAGATTGCATCTAACGTTCTACAACGCGGCACTCAGATGGCCGAGCTCACCGCACAGGTTGCACATGACCTCTTGTGCACACATTTGCCACAAGACCGTCCTTGCCACACTTGAAGCACTTTCTAGGTTGCCCAGGATAGAAACAGACGCCCTTCTCTCTATCCGATAAAGAAGGAGGTTAGGGAGAATGTAAGGAGATGTTATTGTGCGGCGCAAGCATCACCAGCCCCTTCCACCCTCCATTTCCAGACACCATCAATCGTCCCTGTTCTTAGTGAGGTCGGACACAAGGTCACAGTGCCTCCGGAGCCACACCACAATGTCCTGGGGAGGAACAGATTCATTCCAGAAAATAACATTCACAATAACAGTGTCTGGCTTGGAAATGGGAATGAAAATGAACTTATTCCAGCCCTCGGTGTCTCTAACCCTGGCAAAGTTTGCCCAGAACCTATCCAGACTAGACATAAGCTTAAAGCTGACATCATAGCCCTGCCTGTCTGGCAGATTTATCACCGCCAGGATGTCCTCTGGAGCAAACCCCATCTGGTGGCACAGGAGTTCCCTCACCACAAACCTCCTATCGGGGAGGTCTTCTTTGGTGCCTCGGTGTTTAAACCTCACCACGTTCCTCCTCTTAAACGCCTGGCCTGTATAGCCTGCACTGGAGGTGAAGGATGGAGCGCCGCGGCTCCAGGCATTTCTGGGAGGATCCTGACGGGGCTCACTACCCTGAGTATTGGGGCGAGTGTCTCCACTAGAGGGGCTTGACGGGGGGGGGCACTACCCTGAGTAATGGGGGTGCGCGTCTGCACTAGAGGGGACAGTCTCATCCGATGTGGGTTGTGTTAAGGGGGGGGAAATTACAGACATCATTCTGTACACCTTCTCCTGACCGCCATCCACCTCTATATCCCACACAGACTGTACAGTATCCCCAGCCCCCGACCCCTCAGGTACAATATCATGTCCCGAGTCTGTGCCCCAGTAACAGAGCTCTCCTGCGGTCTCCGCATCACCCTGACCCCATGGATACATGTCCCACTGTCCTCCGTTGGGCTGGCTCTGCTGGGACTTGTGGTGCCACATATCCAGGATGTTGCTCAGGGACAGCTGAAGGTTCTTGCGGCTGCACTTGCCCACCTCCCTTCTGGAAAGAGAAACTTGCAGGCTTCAGTATTAGTTGTGTCACTCGCCGGGGGCTCATCTGGGGACACGGACCCCTGATGTGCTCTAGAGGAGCGGATCCAGAGTCACTGTTCTGTCTCTGCTGTGAGAAGCGTTCCCTGGGTCCCGTAGGACTCGGCCAGGGGCCCCATCCTCTCCAGGACACAGTCCATCTCCTTCACCACCTGTGCCAGCTCTATGCTCAGTGAGTGCAGCTTGGTATCGACAATGTGTTACTATCGGGGTGCGCAGTTTTCCAGGTTATATACACAGTCTATCTGCATCTGCAGCAGTTGTTTGTGGTGCTTTAACCCCTCCCCCCCCCCACCCCCCCCAAAATTCTCCTTACCAGAGCCGGGATCTCCTCCGCCATCCTGCAGCTCAGGTGCTCGCGTGGTCTCCTTCACCTGCTGTCCTGGTCGGGGCAGGGGTCCAGCTGTTTGGATTCACCGGTCTCCTGTAGCTTTGCCTTTCAGCTTTACTGCTAGTACTTGCAGTTGCATCTGCTGAGGCCTGTTCACACTTTGCAGTGTTTGTAGACATGGCATTCCTGGTACCTGTAGAGGCATTGCTGCAGATCTGGTGCGGCCCTTGGCAGCCATGCTGGAAGCCACAACTTGCTGTTCAGCGTTTTCCTTGCAATGTTTGTTTCTCCAGGTGATGTCCGTCTCTGTCTGTGTGCAGGAGAGGGGAGCTGCTCACCTGCCTGCACGACCTGTGCTATCACCTCTGCACCTTGCTGGCTGGACTTGGATCCGCTTGCATCTTCACTGCACTCACTTTCTTCTCTTCTTCTTTCTTCAGAACAACAATATTCCCTTCATTCTGCTGCTGACTGGAAACTTGGAATTAGTATCCACTTTAGAAATGGTTTGGGAGTTTTCTCCCAGTGTAGGCCTGGAAGCCTGGGCCTTGCTGAGGAAGTTCCCCGCCCGGGCTGGCCACACCCTGGGCTCTGGACAGACATCCACAGGCTCAGGAAGCTGACTCACACACGTCCTCACAGCTAGGAGCAGTATTATAGTAGTTATATTCTGTACATAGGAGCAGTATTATAGTAGTTGTATTCTTATACAGGGGAGGCAGGTATTATAGTAGTTATATTCTTGTACAAAGGAGGAAGTATTATAGGTAGTTATATTCTTGAACATAGGAGAAGTATTGTAGCAGTTATAGTCTTGTACATAGGAGCAGTATTATAGTAGTTATACTTCTTGTACATAGGAGCAGTATTATGAGGTTACATTCTTGTACATAGAGACAGTAATTATAGTAGTTATATTCTTGCACATAGGAGCAGTATTATAGTAGTTATATTCTTGCACATAGGAGCAGTATTATAGTAGTTATATTCTTGCCATAGGAGAAGTATTATAGTAGTTATATTCTTGCACACTAGGAGCAGTATTATAGTAGTTAATTCTTGTACCTAGGAGCAGTATTATAGTAGTTATATTCTATGTACATAGGAGCAGATTTATAGTAGTTATATTCGTGTACATAGGAGCAGTATTACAGTATTAATATTCTTGTACATAGGAGCACGCATTATAGTAGTTATATTTTTGTACAAGGAGCAGTATTATAGTAGTTATATTATTGTACATAGGAGCAGTATTATAGTAGTTATATTCTTGTACATAGGGGCAGTATTATTAGTAGTTATATTTCTTGTACATAGGAGCAGTATTATAGTCGTTATATTCTTGTACATAGGACAGTATTATAGTAGTTATATTCTTGTACATAGGAGCAGTATTATAGTAGTTATATTATTGTACATAGAGCAGTATTATAGTAGTTATATTCTTGTACATAGGAGCAGTATTACAGTAGTTATATTCTTGTACATAGGAAGCAGTATTATAGTCGTTATATTCTTAACATAGAAGCAGTATTATAGTAGTTATATTCTGGTACATACGAGCAGTATTATAGTAGTTATATTCTTATACATAGGAGGCATTATTATAGTAGTTGTATTCCTTGCCACATCGCAGAAAGTATTATAGTAGTTATTTTTTGTACATAGGAGCCGTATTATAGTAGTTATATTCTTGTACATATGAGACAGTATTATAGTTGTTATATTTTTGTACATAGGAGCAGTATTATAGTAGTTCTATTCTTGTACCATAGGATAAGTATTATAGTATTTATATTCTTGTACCATAGGAGGCAGTATTATAGTAGTTATATTCTTGTACATAGGAGCAGGTATTATAGTAGTTGTATTCTTATACATGGGAGGCAGTATTATAGTAGTTATATTCTTGTACATAGGAGCAGTATTATAGTAGTTATATTCTTGTACATAGGAGCCGTATTATAGTAGTTATATTTTCTCATAGGAGCAGTATTATAGTAGTTATATACTTGTACATAGGAGACAGAAATTATAGTAGTTATATTTTTGTACATAGGAGCAGTATTATAGTAGTTCTATTCTTGTACATAGGAATAAGTATTATAGCTAGTTGTATTCTTATACATGGGAGGCAGTATTATAGTAGTTATATTCTTGTACAGAGGAGCAGTATTATAGTAGTTATATTATTGTACATAGGAGAAGTATTATAGTAGTTATATTCCATGTACAATGTAGGAGACGTATTATAGTAGTTATATTCTTGTACATAGGAGGCAGTATTATAGTAGTTATATTCTTGTACATAGGAGCAGTATTATAGTAGTTGTATTCTTATACATGGAGGCAGAATTATAGTAGTTATAATTCTTGTACAGAGGAGCAGTATTATAGTAGTTATATTATTGTACATAGGAGAAGTATTATAGTAGTTATATTCATGTACAATGTAGGAGACGTATATAGTAGTTATATTCTTGTACATAGGAGGCAGTATATAGTACTTATATTATTGTATATAGGAGCAGTATTATAGTAAGTTATTTCTCTTGTACATAGGAGCAGTATTATACTAGATTTATTCTTGCACATACTGGTATGATTATTGTATTTTTTTCTTTGTGTTTCTAGCCATGGCAGCGCGCACCTGCGCATTGGGATGTGCTGACCTGACCTCCTTTTCTTTGCACTTTGTACTGCGAGTTGTGGCTGACCTCCATTTAGTCTTGCAATCCCCTGACTAGCCTGTCTGCCCCATAGGCTGATTTTAATAGTAAAAAGATGTAGCCTGCTCGTCCCTGCACTCACTGGAAGTCTTTTGGCACCAGGAGTCATATAGAGTGGGTCTCAGCAATGCATGTTGGTACCTGCATCCCCTGAATTTAATGGAGGCCATTTTGGCACCAAAAATGATAAAAAGCAGAGTGGACCCAGCATGCATGTGGAACCTGCACTCCCTCAATTGTATTGTGGTCGTTATGGCAAATAACTGGTAGCATTTAGTGTTAGGTTCCCGTCTTACAGAAATCGCCTTGAAATGTGTCAAACAGGCCCAAATAAGTTTGTACAAAATGTATTTGCCAAGAATCTCAAATTTACAAAATAAGCGTAGCATTAGCACCATAATATTTTCTATTACTATGGCATTATTGTACTTTATTGGTTTGCAGAGTGCTGTTGCATTATTTTTTTTCTCCGCAGTATTAGACTAGTTAAATTCTTGAACATAGGAGAAGTATTGTAGCAGTTATATTTCTTGTACATAGGAGCAGTATTATAGTCGTTATATTCTTGTACATAGGAGCAGTATTATAGTAGTTATATTCTTGTACATAGGAGCAGTATTATAGTCGTTATATTCTTGTACAAAGGAGCAGTATTATAGTAGTTATATTCTTGTACATAGGAGGCAGTATTATAGTCGTTATATTCTTGTACATAGGAGCAGTATTATAGTAATTATATTCTTGTACATAGGAGCAGATATATAGTAGTTATATTCTTGTACACAGTATGCAGGTATTATAGTAGTTATATTTCTTGTACATAGGAGCAGTATTATAGTAGTTATATTCTGTACATAGAGGCAGTAGTATAGTAGTTATATTTCTTGTACCATAGGAGCAGTATTATAGTAGTTATATTCTTGTACATATGAGCAGTATTATAGTAGTTATATTCTTGTACATAGGAGCAGTAATTATAGTAGTTATATTCTTGTACATAGTAGTATTGTAGCAGTTATAGTCTTGTACATAGAAGCAGTATTATAGCAGTTATATTCTTGTACATAGGAGGCAGTATTATATAGTTATATTCTTGTACATAGGAGCAGTATTATAGTAGTTATTTCTGTACATAGGAGCAGTATTATAGTAGTTTATTCTTGTACATAGGAGCAGTATTATAGGTAGTTATACTCCTGTACATAGGAGGCAGTATTATAGATAGTTATATTCTTGTACATGGGAGCAGTATTATAGTAGTTATATTCTGGTACACCAAATTTAGTTCAATCAGAATTTATTTGCGCGTGAATCGAGTTGAAATCGGCTCTATTTCCTGGCTTGCAGAGAGCCTTTATAGTGGTGTAGAACACTGTGCCCTCGCAGTAACACGCATAGGGAGTCTGCTGTGGTAGTGAAACCATACTGTGAGTCAGTATGACATGCAGATGACAGGCGACGCTCTTAGAATCACTGCACACTTCACTTATTAGGGCAGTCATGGGGCCAAAACTGACCAAATACCTCAAGTGTGAATCAAGCTTACAGGTCGATGTTTAGAGCCAGGAAAGAAGCGCACTCCAGTTTACACCGTCGTCAGCTCATTCCACATAGATATCTACAGAACCTGTTCTATTAACACTTATACAAGTAGAGCCCCCCAACAGAGTGGAGAAGGGGTGTCAGCAGTAAGTTTGTGTTGACGTCACAGATTATTTTGCCCTTCCTCTGATTTGTCAGAACAATAAACCCCCAAAAACGGACCCTGTCTGTGGAGCATCCCGCCTTCACCCGCGTCAGCATTTGGTCAGTAATCCATCAGTATTGCTAATGCCAAAAAAAAACAGGAGTGGATGTAAAACAGAGCTGACACGTGAATGGAATATTTGCATGAACTTCTGTGTTTTGTACCCACTCCTGCTTTTGGCTACCAAATCACAAGTCAATTCTGTGATGGACCATACAGGCCTTACAGCTGCTACACAGACAGGATCCGTTCTGCTTATGCGAAGATGTCTGGCGGCACTGCGTTAAATATGGGTGCTCGGTCAGTGGGCGTCATCCCAGGTAAGCCAATGAGAAGAAAACCGGCACTCAATGAATTGCTGAATGGTTCTTTTATTGGCGCTCATAAATACAGTGAAGGGCTTTCGGCATGTACATGTGCCTTTGTAAAACAGTGAGTATACAGCTGATTATCAATAAAAGAACCATTCAGCAATTCAATGGAGGATCCGCTTGACCAATTCACAAAAATGGTCAAATAAATGATGATATCAGCATGAAGTGGAGAGGGTGGGAACAGCATAAGAAGTCCACAGAGTGGCCCTATGACATAGTGGTGAGGTGGAAGCAGTGTGAGAAGGCAACAAAATGGCACAATGAACAGAGTGTGGACGGTGGCGATAGCAGCTCTGGAAGATGCCACAGCGCGGCACAATAAGTGTGGAAGTGGCGGCAGCAGCATCTGAAGGCCACAGAGTGGCAAGGTGGACATAGTGTGGAGGTGGCAGCAGCATGAGGAGACCACAGAGTGGCAAGGGTGACATATTGTGGAGGTGGCAGCAGCATCAGGAGACCACAGAGTGGCAAGCTGAATAGTGTAGAGGTGGCAATAGCATTGGAAGACCACAGAGTGGCAAGGTGACATAGTCCTGGAGGTGGATGCAATACCAGTACAGCTGAAGATGGTGGGGTGAAAGAAGGAGCACTTTGCATCAGATGTGTGGCATCAGGCGGGTGGCTGCATCAGAATAGTAGCTGAGGCAGGTAGCAGAAGAAACCGGTCTCTTTTGTCAAAGTGTTGGTTGGCACCATGAATGATGATCTAGTCTGATGCCTCAGGTATTGGTGGTTAAAAATCCTCGGCTGATCCACGCCTGATTCATCTTGACAAAGGTCAGTCTCTCCATCATTTTGGGGTGGACAGGCGAGTTCTTCTTGGGGGAACTATCACCTCGCCACACTAAAACACCCGCTCTGATGCCACACTACTGGCCAGGCAGGACAGCTTTTCAGGTGCAAACCTGCAAGTTGCGCCACAAATCCAGTTTGGCTGCCCAGTAGTCCAGCGGATCTTCAATGGGGGGGTGGCAGGGTGCTGTCCAATACTAGGTCAGCCACTGAGAAAGGGGTACCTTTAACCGAAACGCGGTCTGGCACTGAACCAGTGAGGGTTCAAAAAATAGCGGCTTCAATCATATTGATGTTCAGATGTAGATGATCTCAATAATATTGAGATTATCTACAACAAGACCACAAACTCATTTCAAATATGGAACTAAAGCCACGCCTTCGGAGTCACGTGAAACGTCACGTGATACGTCACGAGTGGTGCCGCAGATCACGTGGACGCCACGTAGGTCCTTGCAGGAAGAACAGGAAAAATTCCTGTGTTACCCGACCAAAACTGCAAGGCAAGACAGCGACTGGATCCCGGACCCTCTAACCCACTTCAGCGAGAGAACCTGATGCATGATGAGGGGTAAGACATACCATTAAATACTATTTGTGACACTTACTACAGTTTGGCACAGTTGGAACGTGGTGATTACTGTGAAACTAACCTTAAAATATGATTGTTTAATTACGGAGCAGGTATATCTCACAACATTCTGAGACCGGTACATCCCATAATCTTTTGGGGTTTTAAATACCTCCTACTCAATTTGCTAGATTGATACTGGCCACTGTGACACAGAGGGTTCTTCCAACAAATATATAGCGTTCACGGTGTGTTTTCGCATACGCCTGCAAGTGAGCATGGGGCCATTTGTGCAAGTGACTCGGAGGGACTCCCTGCATCCATCTCCACTGCATACTGCCACTGTGTGTCTGGGTCCTTTGCCTCATCTTCTTCATCGCCCTGTAGCTCCTCTGGCGGCTCCTGCTCCTCCTCTCCTGTCACCTGTGTAGAAAACCCACCCATTTCTCTACACATTGTTTGTGCTCCAATGTCCTCCTCCTCCAGTTAAGCCCCCACAGGGCTCATGTGGTCGTGAGATCTAGGCGCCACGTCTCCAGTCCCCTTACAAGCCAGATTTACCAGCATCTGTTCCAGGACATGAAGCAGTGGAATGGCGTTGTTCATCCGTACTCCTGGTGACTGACAAATAACGTGGCCTCCTCAAAGGGCCTGAGCAAACGGCAGGTGTCACTCATGAGCTGCCAGGAGCAGTATTATAGTAGTTATATTCTTGTACATAGGAGCAGTATTATAGTAGTTATATTCTTGTACATAGGAGGCAGTATTATAGTAGTTATATTCTTGTACATAGGAGCAGTATTATAGTAGTTATATTCTTTTACATCGGAGCAGTATTATAGTAGTTATATTCTTGTACATAGGAGCAGTATTATAGTAGTTATATTCTTATACATAGGAGCAGTATTATAGTAGTTATATTCTTGTACATAGGAGCAGTATTATAGTAGTTATATTCTTGTACATAGAAGGCAGTATTATAGTAGTTATATTCTTGTACATAGGAGCAGTATTATAGTAGTTATATTCTTGTACATAGGAGCAGTATTATAGTAGTTATATTCTTGTACATAGGAGCAGTATTATCTAGTAGTTATATTCTTGTACATAGGAGGCAGTATTATAGTAGTTATATCTTGTACATAGGAGCAGTATTATAGTAGTTATATTCTTGTACATAGGAAGCAGTATTATAGTAGTTATATTCTTGTACATAGGAGCCCAGTATTATAGTGGTTATATTCTGTACATAGGAGGCAGTATTATAGTAGTTATATTCTTGTACATAGGAAGCAGTATTATAGTAGTTATATTCTTGTACATAGGAAGCAGTATTATAGTAGTTATATTCTTGTACATAGGAGGCAGTATTATAGTAGTTATATTCTTGTACATAGGAGCAGTATTATAGTAGTTATATTCTTGTCTATAGGAGGCAGTATTATAGTAGTTATATTCTTGTATATAGGAGCAGTATTATAGTAGTTATATTCTTGTACATAGGAGCAGTATTATAGTAGTTATATTCTTATACATAGGAGCAGTATTATAGTAGTTATATTCTTGTACATAGGAGCAGTATTATAGTAGTATATTCTTGTACATAGGAGGCAGTATTATAGTAGTTATATTCTTGTACATAGGAGGCAGTATTATAGTAAGTTATATTCTTGTACATAGGAGGGCAGTATTATAGTAGTTATATTCCTGTACATAGGAGCAGTATTATAGTAGTTATATTATTGTACATAGGAGGCAAGTATTATAGTAGTTATATTCTTGTACATAGGAGCAGTATTATAGTAGTTATATTCTTGTACATAGGAGGCAGTATTATAGCAGTTATATTCTTGTACATAGGAGGCAGTATTATAGTAGTTATATTCTTGTACATAGGAGCAGTATTATAGTAGTTATATTCTTGTACATAGGGAGCAGTATTATAGTAGTTATATTCTTGTACATAGGAGGCAGTATTATAGTAGTTATATTCTTGTACATAGGAGCAGTATTATAGTAGTTATATTCTTGTAAACAAGGAGCAGTATTATAGTAGTTATATTCTTATACATAGGAGCAGTATTATAGTAGTTATATTCTTGTACATAGGAGCAGTATTATAGTAGTTATATTCTTGTACATAGGAGGCAGTATTATAGTAGTTATATTCTTGTACATAGGAGGCAGTATTATAGTAGTTATATTCTTGTACATAGGAGGCAGTATTATAGTAGTTATATTCCTGTACATAGGAGCAGTATTATAATAGTTATATTATTGTACATAGGAGGCAGTATTATAGTAGTTATATTCTTGTATATAGGAGCAGTATTATAGTAGTTATATTCTTGTATATAGGAGCAGTATTATAGTAGTTATATTCTTGTACATAGGAGCAGTATTATAGTAGTTATATTCTTATACATAGGAGCAGTATTATAGTAGTTATATTCTTGTACACAGGATGCAGTATTATAGTAGATATATTCTTGTACATAGGAGGCAGTATTATAGTTTTTACCATGTTAGCTGGAAGTAATTTCTGGTTACTAGTGAGCGGCAGGGGCAATGTGGGTCACTATAGGTACATTTTTCAAGCTGCTAGAAGTTTCCTGAGACTGGAGGGAATGGTTGGCACGGCAAATACATTACAATAGCTTTATATGCAGATAGAGTCCTCCAATATATTCGCAAAATCAGCACTAATGATGTGAATATTTTGCCGCAATACGTGCAACCTTACATTTTAACAGGTCTGACTAATTATTAGTGATTGGTGCACTATGTATTATTGTGAACTTGTGACACCACAGCACTATGTATGTAGCATGTATGTATGGACAGCAGAACCTATCACACTACCTAACACCATTTACTGCAACAGCTACACTATATCAGGATATAACCTACACTGACTATCTCCCACTATCTGTATTATATTTAAACTATCTAATGTAATGACACAGGAAAGCACAGAGCACAGCAATGTCTCTGCTCTCTCTCTCTCAGATCTGCAAAATACTGCATACAATGGCTGCTGGGGAGGTTCTTATATAGTAAGGGGTAGGCAACTTTCCTATTGGTTGCTAGGGACGTTGCTAAGCTCAGACAAAGACATTGCAGCCTTCTCATTGGCCCACAAGCAAGAAAGGAGGTTACAGATGAAAAAAAAAACTAGTATATTCGAAATTGTGAATATTTATCACTATATTCTAAATATTCATTAATTCTCGAAGTGCCGATATTCGCGGTTAATATTCGCTATTCGAATATTCGTGCCCAACACTACTGGTCACCTAATTTACTGTACATATGAATTGTGACTGTGTTGTGAGTCTACGCTGGCCGATATGATTTTGCTGTTTCTCTTTCAAAGGGAGTCTGTCATCAGCATTTCACGTTTGTAACCCTTCCCATAGCTTTCAAGCATGCTTACAGTTAATAAAAACGTTACCTTTAGCATCAATCCTGGACTTATAAAACCGTCAAAAAACATCTTTGTAGCATATGCAAATGAGGGCTCGCAAGGGGCGGCGTTACGCTCGTAGGTGCCCTGCTAGCTCAGCCTTTTCTTCGCTTCTCCCCGCCCCTTCCTTCCCTCGCCCGCCCATCCTTTCCCTCTGACCGCCTATCTACTACTGTTGTTTCGCGAGATCCCGCGCCTGCGCACTCAGTCCGTCGGCCGGCGCATGCGCACTGCGATGCCCATTCCTTGTACGGCATCACAGTAATTAATGCGCATGTGCCGATGGACCGCCTCGTTTGTTGTGTTTTCGCGTTGCTAACCGGCGCATGCGCAATAGTTACTGTGATGCCGTACAAGGAATGGGCATCGCAGTGCGCATGTGCCGGCCGACGGACTGAGTGCGCAGGCGCGGGATCTCGGCGAAACAACAAGTTAGTAGATAGGCGGTCAGAGGGAAAGGATAGGCGGGCGGAGGGAAGGAAGGGGCGGGGGGAAGCGAAGAAAAGGCTGAGCTAGCAGGGCACCTACGAGCGTAACGCCGCCCCTTGCGAGCCCTCATTTGCATATGCTACAAAGATGTTTTTTGACGGTTTTATAAGTCCAGGATTGATGCTAAAGGTAACGTTTTTATTAACTGTAAGCATGCTTGAAAGCTATGGGAAGGGTTACAAAGGTGAAATGCTGATGACAGACTCCCTTTAATGGAACATACTGTAAATCAGAAGTGTTCCTGGGCAGATCTCTTACATTGCTGATTTTTTAAAAACATGAACAACCTGGTTAATATGATATGATTTCAGGTTAATTCAACCTTCACACTTATATGTTTAATACATGAAAAAGTACTTTTGAATTCTGAAATAATAAAGCCAGAAACTGAAGGATATTATAAAAGAGGATGGATTTTTCCCTGTATAGCGGATGCTCTAAAACAATGAAATACATATAGAAATACTGCGATATCTATATTTTATAGGTTTCCCTTCTATTCATATTTTATCACTGTAAAATAAAATGAACTAGAAATCTTGAAACTGCTTTTAGAACAGGTCCATTAGGAATAGGGCAAATGTTAAGTGATTTATGAATAATGGAAAATAATTTTCAATCACCGTTTCAAATAGATTCTCAACATAACCAGAAAAGAAGCATTTCAACTCTTACAGCTGGGATTCATATTTAATACAGTCGTTCTATAGACTCAAGCTTGCTGGTAATATACCGTAGCTGGAAAAATCTGCATGCAATTCACAGGTGTCAATGATCTTTAGCCGATTTGCTCTGGTCTGGGCTGTAAATGCACATCGGGGTATTCATGTGATGCATGTTTTCAACAGAAAAATATATATATTTTGTATCCAGGGAGTTTACAATGTACATAGCAGTTCACATTCATACGCTCTCTGGATGCCCAAATATTCGACATAGCTAAATGGGCTGTGAAAACAGGCATTGTCTCTGAGTCCTAGATTCAATGACAGCACCCAACCGAGGCTAAGGTCTGCAATCAGTGATAATGCTGGTTCGAGGAGATTTAACCCCTCAGATGCCGCTAAACTTCAAGGGCCTGAATTGCTCCCCAGTTTGCTCCCTGTGGTAGGCTTGGTCCCTCTGAAGTATCACAGCAATAGTTCCTATGGAGCCCTGTCTGTGGCACGGCTCCACAGGAACATGATGAATGTCTATAGGCTGCAATAGTCATTGATTCCAGTAATGAAATCAAAGATCATATGCACCGCTTCGTACCAAAAACACCCAGACTGATAAAATGTAAACATATCTATACTGTACTGTGTACGCCATAATGGAAAAAATCTAAATGACTGTTATGGCATTTTTTTCCAAAAAAATAAAAAAGGCTATGGGAATGGAAAAATACAAAAAAAAAAAAAAAGTTATGACTCTGGGGAAAACAAAAAAGTAATAACATAAAATCACAGAGTCTTGAAAGGATTAAGCAGGATTAGAGACAAGCCTGTGAAGGTAAAAGTCACATAAGGTTCTTGACTTCACAGCATTATTTTTACTATGTGTAAAAGCCTCAGGTCTCAAGAGAGAAGCAGGATGAAAGCCGGTTCAAGGACTACACCCCGCAGCTGGGAATTGTAGTGCCATATTTAGAGAGAGAGAAATAGAGAGAATGTATTTATTCAGAGAGAGAGAGAGATACTGCTTTCCTTTGGCTGGTTTGGGAAGATAGCTCTGTTTATGTGGAAAGTTAGGCTTCATGCCGCAGATCCTAAAAATATACCGGCTGTGCGCATGCTGCATTTTGCTAATAGAGCTGCCTATCCTTATCCTCAACATTTTTTGCAATCTGCAATTGCGGATCAGATGTGGATTACAAATACGGTCTTGTGCGTGAGCCCTTATTACTGAGAGTTAAGCCTTGCCGGTTCACCACATACAGTGTATATGCAATACCAGGAACTGTTGATTAACATCAGTAAGAACTGTGCCTACTGCAAGTACTTGTATAATAAAAACTGTGCCAATGTCTGCAAGTACATGTATAATCACAACCATGTGTTTTAGGGGTATTTTTTTAATAATTAAATGCTGATTGGTTCTATTCCCTTTAATTATATCGCTATTCTTTGGAATGTTATTACTTGTAATGTAGTGAGTTAGGGATAGTTAGATTACATATACAAACCCCTTATTGTACTCAGAAGGCTACTGAACATTCCTAAAGGATTATCTCAGAGATATGCGTGCTGCACATTGGACATCCTTAGGAGGAGGGGCAGAAAGGTATAAACTTTTGCACGCAAAGACAAATAACTTGAACTCCGCTCAGAACATCATCCAGGTAGGATGTTTTAGGTTACTATTTCTCTCTTGTATCACCATTGGGTGTCAGCTATGTGCTACAACATGGTGGCTGGAGTTCCCCCCATAATCTATTGTGTAGGTTAGGTGAGCGATTATTATTTATTCTGTATGTGATTTGTCTGTTTTAACATATATTTAATCACGCTTGGTAAATATTTTTATCACTTAGCCTGCTTAAGCCTATTTATTTTCAAATCATCAAATTCACATTAAAAACACTTCCAGTAAAGAGTTCAGTTTACTTATTTCACCAAGTTGGTCTAGCTTTTACTATACAACTTCCCTGCCTTCTTTACCCCACATCTCACAAACACCAATAGCACCCCAACCACCACCAAAAGGACTCAGTCTAGAGTCTTCTCTAAGGGTAAGAAAGGATGTTCTTCCCTTCACTATGCATCAGCCCAAGGGGTGCTGGAGCAGATCACCCCCATGAGTGCTACTACAACTATGCTCAAACTGCACTGCCACCCCCCTCCTCTCCTCCTGAAGGGCAGCTGCCTTTTCATATAAATTCCTGCTAAAAGAAGGAAGATAGTGGAGATAGCAGTCGCAGTGATGGTGCTTTTGGCAACGCTATGTGTCTGGAAGTATTTGATGAACATTACTATGAGGATAGCACAATTTTATGGGTAATCCATTTTGAGTATATTACTTTGGACAATCTCTTTTTGTTAGACAATTCCAAGAAAAATAATCTGATAACAGTGACCTTCTGCAATCTACCGTATGTAGGGAACCTGTCCTATGTATCATATAATGTTCTGAGAAATCAATGTGCTGGGTCCTCCTGAGTAACAAAAAAAAGTTCATTGAAGCTGCTCATTTCATATAAATGTTCCTATAAATTATAGTGGGTTTTTCAGCATGATAAAAAATATGTGCAATCCATAATGTGTGCAGGTAGCCTTACAGGTGTTGCAGCAGAAAGGGCACAGCTACTAAGCTGTGGTAGAGAGATTTTCAGTAAAAAGGACTTACCCACTGAGAAATGACACATCCTCTAAGCTGTTATACAGAGAGCTGCAGAAGAAAGCACACAAATCTAAGAATGAACACACCCCTTGAGCTGCCATTAGTGTTGATCGAGCACCATAGTGCTCGGGTGCTCGGGGGCTCGGGCCGAACACCTCCGGATGCTCGGGTGCTCTACGTGCATGCCGTGAAACCCGACATTCGTATGACACAGCTTGATGAAGGGCAGCAAATTTGGGCCCAAAACATTGCTATAATATGTACCACTGATGTTGAAAAATCAATAAAAGTTTCAAGTTTCTGAATATCATTTGGTGTGCTGTCTCAAACTAAACATTGAGGACCGATAAAAACTGTACATCACATAAAGGAGGGCCTCATTTAAATTGTGGTACAATTGTTCAGGTAGTGGGACTCCTACACTCATAAAGCCTAAACAGTAAGTGAAAGGGCTGCCAAAAATTACAAGGAACCGGCGCTCCAAGACACACTTTATTACACATAAAGGAGGGCATCATACACCCTTGAAAAATTATGATTGATGGCCTGCTGGTGAGCTGACCCTCTAAAAAATGATATGTGAGGGCCTGCAGGTGAGTTGACCCTATAAAAGATTTTAGGTTTGGGCCTGCAGGTGAGATGACCCTATAAAAGATTGTAGGTGGAGGCCTGCTGGTGAGCTGACCCTCTAAAAAAATTATATGTGAGGGCCTGCAGCTGAGCTGACCCTGTAAAAGATTGTAGGTGAAGGCCTGCTGGTGAGTTGACCCTCTAAAAAATTATATGTGAGGGCCTTCTGGTGAGCTGACCCTGTAAAAGATTTTAGGTGGGGGCCTGTTGGTGAGCTGACCCTGTAAAACATTAAATGTGAGGGTCTGCAGGTGAGCTAACCTGGTAAAAGATTTTAGGTGCGGACCTGCTGGTGAGCTGACCTTGTAAAACATTATATTTGAGGGCCTGCAGGTGAGCTGACCCTGTAAAACTTTATATGCGAAAGCCTGCAGGTGAGCTAACCCTGTAAAATATTTTAGGTGCAGGCCTGCTGGTGAGCTGACCCTGTAAAAGATTATATGTGAGGGCCTGCAGGTGAGCTGACCCTATAAAAGATTGTAGGTGAGTAGAGTTGAGCGGACACCCGGATGTTCGGGTTCGACGGGTTCGGCCGAACTTCAGAAAAAAGTTTGAGTTCGGGAACCGAACTTGACATGAAATTGACCCCGAACCCGAACCCCATTGAAGTCAATGGGGACCCGAACTTTTGAGCACTAAAATGGCTGTAAAAATGTCATGGAAAGGGCTAGAGGGCTGCATATGGCATCAAAATGTGGTTAAGAGCATGGAAAGTGCTCTGTAAACATATGTGGAATAGGTACCGTATTTTTCGCCCCATAAGACGCACTTTTTCCTCCCCAAAAATGGGAGGAAAATGCCCCTGCGTCTTATGGGGCGAATGCTGACAGTTTAACATCGCTGGATGCGATGTACGGAGCGGGGGCCGGGGGAGGGACTGGGAGGAGGAGCTGGGGGCCGGCAATAGCGGTGGGGCGGTGCGGTCACTGTACTATAGCCCTGCCCCACCGCTCCGGTATACTTATATAAAATGTATTATTGAATTAAAAGTTATTAAACATGCCCCCCTCACTCCTAATAGTACCGTATATCCTAATTTCTTCTGTATAATGCCGGCAGGCAGGACGGGCGGGCGGCAGCGTAACTCCCTGATGTCACGTGCCTGCGCCGCCTCCTTTATGAATGAAGCAGGCAGCGCAGACAAGTGACGTCACTGAGGGACGCGCCGGCCGCCCGGCCCGCCTGCCGGCATTATACAGAAGAAATTAGGATATACGGTACTATTAGGAGTGAGGGGGGCATGTTTAATAACTTTTAATTCAATAATACATTTTATATTTGTATGCGGCGGGGGCAGGGGCGGCGGCGGCGGCGGGGGCACACGGAATCTATGGATGGCACAGTTAAGGGGTGGGGGTCTGTGGATGGCACTGTTAAGGGCTGGGGGGGGCACTGTGGATGGCACTGTTATGGGTGCCATCCACAGATCCCCCCCCTGTAACAGTGCCAGCCACAGATCCCCCCCTGTAACAGTGCAGCCACAGATCCCCCCCCTGTAACAGTGTCCGTCATCCACAGATCCCCCCATAAGTGTCCGTCATCCACAGATCCCCCATAACAGTGTCCGTCATCCACAGATCCCCCCATAACAGTGTCCGTCATCCACAGATCCCCCATAACAGTGTCCGTCATCCAGAGATCCCCCCATAACAGTGTCCGTCATCCACAGTCCACCATTAGTTCGAAACCCACCAAAAGCACACCTTTTGGTTCAAAAATTATTTTTTCTTATTTTCCTCCCCAAAAACCTAGGTGCGTCTTATAAGCCGGTGTGTCTTATAGGGCGAAAAATACGGTAAATGACTTTAAATAACATAAAATACGTAAAAATAATAATCTTGATCTAGGAGGACGAGGTCCATATGGAGTAGGAGGTTGAGGAGGCAGTGGATGTGGCGGTGTACGTGGAAGCGGCGGTGGAGGAAGAGGAGGTAGCCTACACTGCTTTTTGGTTTTCCTTTTTTTTTTTTTATTAAGGTACACCCCAATACATTGGGAAATATAACCTGTGATAACCCCCTCCAGTCGTGCTAAACACACGTTCAGACAATACACTGGCTGCAGGGCAGGCCAGCACCTCCAAGGCCTAAAGGGCAAGCTCAGGCCATGTGCCCAATTTGGAGACCCAGAAGTTGAAGGGGGCTGACCCCTGTCAGTCAGTTCGTGTAGGCGTGTGCACACTTACTGCCCCACCATGTCGCAGTAAAGTGTAAAAGTGGGACAACTTTTTAAAGTTTAAGCATTGAATGAAAGGATGTGGCGCGCATCAATTAATGAAGAATTTATTAAATTTTATTCCCTGTCAACTATGCAGAGCAGGAGTTTCGATCCGTCAAAATTTGAAAAACGTCACCTGACAATGCAATTGACGATTTTTTAAAATTGATGTTCCTGTTACCTATGTAGAGGTGCCCTAGGGACATCCACCATCCATTTGGATATCTTCTCTATCAACTTTCAATGTTCTTTTCTGAGCCTACCATGGTGATCACGGGTGGCGGGGAATCAGGGTTTAGAGATGGCCCGAACTATCCGACGGCGAACAGTTCCCGGCGAACATAGCTTGTTCGCGTTCGCCTCTGCCGGGCGAACACATGCGATGTTCGGTCCGCCCCCTATACATCATCATTGAGCAAACTTTGACCCTGTACCTCACAGTCAGCAGACACATTCCAGCCAATCAGCAGCATACCCTCCCTCCCAGACCCTCCCACCTCCTGCACAGCATCCATTTTAGATTCATTCTGAAGCTGCAGTCTTAGTGAGAGGAGGGAGACTGTAACTGCTGCTGATTTAATTGGGAAATCGATAGCTAGGCTAGTGAATTCAGTGTCCACTCCAGTCCTGAAAGACTCATCTGATCTCTGCTGTAAGGACAGCGTCCTGACAGCACCCCAAAAAGCCCTTTTTAGGGCTGCAACATTAGTCTGCTTTTTTTTTTTCCTTTATATACATATTGCAGTTGCCTGGCCTGCCTGTGTGTGAGGAGCTGCAGGCCCACAGACTGTAGTGTGCCCACTGCCAGTGCTCACCCCTGTCATTCCGTGTGGCACAGGACTTTGCTTAAAAAAAGGCACTTAATTTTTACACTTTAATCTAAGGTTAGTTGCCTGCCAGTGTGTGTCAGGCTGACTTCCACTGACTGTAGTGTGCCCACTGCCAGTGCCCACCACTCATACCGGCTGGCACAGGACTTTGCATAAAAAAGGCATTTAATTTTTACACTTTAGTGTAATTTCAGCTGCTTGCCTGCTGCTAGTGTGTGTCAGGCCGACTTCAACTGACTGTAGTGTGCCCACTGCCAGTGCCCACCCCTGTCATCCCGTGTGGCACAGGACTTTGCTTAAAAAAAAGGCACTTCATTTTTACACTTTAATCTAAGGTTAGTTGCCTGCCAGTGTGTGTCAGGCCGACTTCAACTGACTGTAGTGTGCCCACTGCCAGTGCCCACCCCTGTCATCCCGAGTGGCACAGGACTTTGCTTAAAAAATAGGCACTTAATTTTTACACTTTAATCTAAGGTTAGTTGCCTGCCAGTGTGTGTCAGGCTGACTTCCACTGACTGTAGTGTGCCCACTGCCAGTGCCCACCACTCATACCGGCTGGCACAGGACTTTGCATAAAAAAGGCATTTAATTTTTACACTTTAGTGTAATTTCAGCTGCTTGCCTGCTGCCAGTGTGTGTCAGGCCCGCTTCCACTGACTGTAGTGTGCCCACTGCCAGTGCCAACCACTGATACCGGGTGGCACAGTAGCTTGCCGATAAATAAGGCATTTAATTTTTAGACAGTAGTCTAAATTCAGTTGCTTGCCTGCTGCCAGTGTGTGTCAGGCCCTCTTCCACTGACTGTAGTGTGCGAACTGCCAGTGCCAACCACTCATACCGGGTGGCACAGTAGCTTGCCGATAAATAAGGCATTTAATTTTTACACTTTAGTGTAATTTCAGTTGCTTGCCTGCTGCCAGTGTGTGTCAGGCCCGCTTCTACTGACTGTAGTGTGCCCACTGCCAGTGCCAACCACTGATACCATCTCCCCGTTCGAAAAATCTATTCAATAAATGGCACCCAGATTGGGGACGTTAGAGGGATTAAACTGATGAGAATAGTACTACAGAAAATACCACTCATATCGGGTGTGACAGTAAATTGCACGGCGCAGACGCAGTCACCGTGGATAAAAACAAAGGGGAGGGAGCCAGCGTTTTTTTAACCATCTCCCCGTTCGAAAAATCAATTCAATTGACCTTTCGGGGACCCTTGGTGTTGTACGTGGCTGGGTGGAGGAAGAAACCTTCAATGACATCACCGGGACGTGGCTAGCTTGGTATCCAACCTTGTGCAAATGGGGAGTTTGCGGTTGTGCAAATGAACTGTTTGCGGTGCATTAAAAGGGGAGTTTGGTCTGTCAATGTCTGTGATGCGGGCGTAACCCTTACACTACCTGATCGATACAACATCATACCTGATCGTATACACACACTGGATGTTTTAAAGCACGTTATTCCAAACAATTTAGGAATGTTAGTTGATTTATGCCCTTTATGGATTAAAACCCGACTCTGCGTCCACTACGTAATTTTCCATGGGAGTTTTGCCATAGATCCCCCTCCGGCATGCCACAGTCCAGGTGTTAGACCCCTTGAAACAACTTTCTCATCACTATTGTGGCCAGAAAGAGTCCCTGTGGGTTTTAAAATTCGCCTGTCTATTGAAGTCTATGGCGGTTCGCCCGGTTCGCCAGTTCGCGAACATTTGCGGAAGTTCTCGTTCGCTGTTCGCGAACTGAAAATTTTATGTTCGCGACATCACTATCAGGGTTCCCTGCCGGAGAGGGAGCGTGAGAAAGAGAGACCACATCCAAGGGAGGATTCATTTTTTCAAATTTAAAATTATAGAGCGGAATTATGGGACAAATTATTAAAGCGTAAAAGTGGGACAACTTTTTAAAGCTTAAGCATCAAATGAAAGGATGTGGCGCGCATTAATTAATGAAGAATTTATAAAATTTTATTCCCCGTCAACTATGCAGAGCAGGGGTTTCTATCCGGCAAAATTTGAAAAATTTCACCTAACAATGTAATTGACGATTTTTTAAAAATTTATGTTACTGTCACCTACAGTCAGGTCCATAAATATTGGGACATCAACACAATTCTAACATTTTTGGCTCTATACACCACCACAATGGATTTGAAATAAAACGAACAAGATGTGCTTTAACTACAGACTATCAGCTTTAATTTTAGGGTATTTACATCCAAATCAGGTGAACGGTGTAGGAATTACAACAGTTTGCATATGTGCCTCCCACTTGTTAAGGAACCAAAAGTAATGGGACAGAATAATAATCATAAATCAAACTTTCACTTTTTAATACTTGGTTGCAAATCCTTTGCAGTCAATTACAGCCTGAAGTCTGGAACGCATAACCATCACCAGACGCTGGGTTTCATCCCTGGTGAAGCCCTGCCAGGCCTCTACTGCAACTGTCTTCAGTTCCTGCTTGTTCTTGGGGCATTTTCCCTTCAGTTTTGTCTTCAGCAAGTGAAATGCATGCTCAATCGGATTCAGGTCAGGTGAGTTGTAGTGTCCCACTACGTAAAGGTGGGCACTACTCAAGGGTCAATTGGGTCATGTTGTTCCCCACTTCTTGTGGAACATGGTCATGGTGTTTGGTATTGCATTGTAATGCATATTTTCATGTTAATTCCTGTGTACCAGGCCTGCTAGGGGTGTAGTTTCTCCTCCTAAGCTGTAGAGGGAGCTAGGGAACCCCCTAGTATATATAGACAGGTCCAGTCCAGGGAGTGTGTGTGAGAGGCCAGTGGTGACTCTAGTCAGGCAGTAGCTGAGCACCAGCTTCTACCATGCAGCTAGATAGTCCAGGTTGCCAACTTGAGTCCAGGAGAAGAAGGTTCCTCCTGAAGTTGTCCTGCACCCTGCAGAGTACAGAGCAGTGCTAATCCTATACAGCCAAGTGGAAAGCTGAGGGGCAGAAGTTTATTGTCAGCAAGAGAATTGATACCAGAGGAAGTTTCCCTACCCAAGGATAAAGCCAGCTATTAGGCATACGGGCCTTGGAGAAAGCCAGACAGGATTCTGCAGAAAGTACAGCCTGATCTGTGAGTTTAATTCCCCCTGAGTTACCTTGCTAGGATTTTACCTGCCACCTATGTAAAGCCTGCCTGCTACTAAATATTCTTCATATGGAACTGTTTGGAGATTGTACATAGTTTGAACTGTTCAGTAAAGAAGAATTCTAGTTCACTGCAATCGTGTGTACCTCCTTTATTCCTCCTAACAATCAGTGTGCCACCGTTACTGGCACTGGCGTCACGAACTGTAAGGGATCTTGCCACAGGCACACTAAACCTTCAATACCCAGGGCACCTCACCTATCACCCAGCCTGGTCCCTATATCTAGAGAGTGCCCCAGAGGATCTACGTGCCAGCCTCTTCATCACTGACTGTACGCCTGCCCAGGGTATACTACAAACTGTGAGTACTAAGAGTAACCCTCGGTCTGTTAATTGACCCCTGTGACCTCACACTCGCTCACCCTGAAGGACTGGCGTACTGCATATTTTGGCATCACGAACAGGATGCAAATATTTCTACGCCATAGTGGAATCTGAACTGTGTGCCATAATTGCCTACCAAGTGATCGATGCCCTATCTGTTTATCTGAAAATTTTGGGGCCAAAGAACTGTGGAAAATCGCGGTGTGAAAGTGTGCATTGTGGACTGTTTGCTGGTTTCTGAGCCACCGCTTGCTGTCAGTGAATTGACAGCATTATGTTTCAAGATGGCCGCCTAAGCTTACTGGAATTATTGCTGCGCCATCACTACATTTTGTTGGCGGGAAAAATTTGTCGCTTTCCGCTGAGAGAAAGAGAGATTGGGGGAGACTGTACTTTTGCGTCACTGCCTCTTCACTTAATTCGCATGGATTTCAATATGGACTCTGCCTCCCCCATGTTGGAGTACCTAGGGGGCAGCCTCCTGGAGCAGTGGGAGGTCCTGTGCGAAGTCCTGCGTGCTTCCCCGCTGTGTGCAATAGAGGGACTGGACATGTCGCAGAGTGGAGATTCTCCTGCCGGAATGGCGTTACCTGCAGACAAGACCCTGGAGCACGAGATGCGCCGTCACATTTCATACCGGTCAACATTAGGCAGGATATTCTAGACGGTAAGGATGTCAATTTAGCCTGTTTGCTCATCGCAACACACGAGGTACCTGACAATAAGACCATCGCCTGCGGTGAGGTGTCCGTCATTTTCAAGTCACGGGACGTCAGGCTAAACTGCAAACTCAGCATCACAGAGTTTGTGCTGGCATTTAGCCTGTACCGGGACGTAGTCTGTTCCGTGTCTCCCAGTCGCCACGAGGAATTAGACCTGTACCTTTATAAAATAGTAGATATAGGCCACAAATACGGGGGAACGGCCTTTTTTGACTACCACAGATCTTTTTCCGCTAAGGCAGCTGCCTTACTCACACAGTTCCAGCACACCGTCGACTGGTCAGTTACTGACACCGAGCTTTTTTGTCGCCATTTCGCGGGGTTGAAAGCCCCCGCTTGTTCCACATGCAGTTCCCACTCCCATACCGCAGAGTGGTGCTCCTCCAGCAATCCTCCAGCAGGCGGCTCCCAGGCTAGGTACACGCCCGACAGCGTCATGCCCAAGTCCACCACAGGGGTAGATAAATTAGGTAGACCCATCAGATACTTAGGCAAATCACAGATTTTCAATAACTTCAACTCCGCAGGGTGCTTCTACAGCCAATGTCGATTACTGTATCTGTGTACCAATTGCTTCAGGGCTCACCCCAAGACAGCATGCCCCCAGAAAGGCCTTTACTCGGCGTGACTAGGCAGAGTACACGTAGACACTTTAGCCACGTTCCTGGCTGACCATCCAGACGAACAGTGGGTGGATTTCCTCCTCAATGGTTTTACCGAGGGTTTCCATACAGGCCAGATCTCCCTACCACAAACCACACACGAGTGCAGGAATTTGCTGTCAGCTGTCAGGAACCCCGAGGCAGTCAGTTGCCTCATTCAATCAGAGTTGGCAAAAGGCTATCTGATAGGTCCACTATGTCAGCCCCCATTCGACTGCTGGAGAGTCAGTCCGATAGGCATGGTCATTGGGAAGTTCTCAAATAAAAAACGTCTGATTTATGACCTGTCAGCTCCACATTCTTCAGACGTTCCTAGCCTCAATGCTCTTATTCCCTCCGAGGAGTTCGACATGAAATATGCATCCATAGACGAGGCGATACAGGTCATACTGTCTTTGGGGCAGCACACGTGGCTATCAAAGGCAGATATCACCGACGCATTTAAACTGCTACCTATTCACCCCCTACTATGGCAGTGGCACGGCGTCAGATGGGACGGACTTTACTATTTCGCTAACTGTCTCACATTAGGCTCAAAATCAAGCCCTTGGTTGTTCGATCACTTTGCCAGAAGTCTGCACTGGATCCTCGAGCACACCTTCAGTGGCCATCATGCCATACACTATCTAGACGACTTTCTGCTGATCGAACCCCCATCACGGCCTCCTGGGGACCTATGGGTCCTAACCGAAGTCTTCAGCAAACTCAGTGTTCCAGTAGCAGATCATAAACTCGATGGCCCGCACACCAGCTTGACTTTCTTAGGCATCCAGCTGGATACTGTCAAGTTGCAAGCTAGTTTGCCTCTGGACAAGTTACATAGAGTCAGAGATACCGTCCACAAGTTAGCTCACGCAGGCATTTGTTCCAGAGTTGAGCTTCAAAGCCTGCTTGGCATGCTCAACTATGCCATGAGGATCATACCACAAGGCAGGACTTTCATCTCCAGACTCCTTAGCCTACTTCCATTAACCACTGACAAAGATAGCCAGGTGAGGCTAGACCAAGCAGTGGCTGATCTCGTCATGTGGGACCTGTTCCTTTCCAGCTGGAATGGTATTTCATTCTTCACTCCCGCAGTGTCTAGTCAGTCTCCCATCCTCCACGCCGATGCTTCATCAGCTTTGGGCTTCACGGCCATTTTCGGTAACCACTGGATGGCCAGCTCTTGGCCACCCGAGGTCACAAACATACCTGGGTTTTCCCAATCTTCCTCGTTGTTCGAGATATACCCTATTGTTGCTGCAGCACAGGCGTGGGGAGCTTACTGGAGCAAGAATACAGTGTTGATCCTGACTGATAATGAAGTTCTGGCAGCACTGATCAATAAGGGTAGATCAGATTCCAAAGAGATCATGGCCTTCATGAGGCGGTTTATCTGGTTGGCTTTGCAGCTCCAATTTCATTTTGAATGTGTTCATATTCCCCGGAAAGTGAATGTGGCAGCAGACGCACTTTCCAGAGGTAAATTGCAGTTTTTCTTTCAGATTTCACCAGAGGCGGACCCTACTCCAACCCCGACACCACAGCACAACCTGTTAGTCATGCATTGAGTGCGCACCTGGTCACAGCCAGGCTTCTCATGCAGAGGTCGCTTTCATAGAACACGGCGAGGACATACAAGACGCCGTGGTCCCATTTCTCTAGGTTTCAGCAAAATTGTCCACAACTGGGTGTGGATGACATTACATATCTACTCGCATTCATATATTTTTGCCACTCAGACCTTAAACTTTCACACGGTACTATCAAGTCATATTTAGCCGGTATACAACACTGCTGGCATATTTTCTACCCAGACAGACCCTCTCTATTCTCCGCTCACCCCATCAGAACGATCCTCAAAGGGATCCAGAATTCCGCAGCCGTCCACAAATTTCTAGGAGACCTTTCTCCGGGGATATGTTTAAGTCCTTGTCAGCAATCCTAGGTACTAACCCCTTTGGGTTGAGGACAAGCGCCTTAATCAAAACCGCCCTGTATCTATGCTTCTACGGCTTCCTACGACCCGGGGAATTCACGTGCCCCATATCCTGCAATACCTTTGTACAGAAACAACATTTACAACGCGCGGGCTCCCACTACATCCTTACACTTGATCAAACTAAGACTACCAGACCCGGCGAGACCACGAAGGTCAAATATTTTGCCACGGGCAATGAGTGGTGCTCAGTGGCAGTTTTCAGCGAATGGTCGGTGCTGACCAAACACGATGCACCTAACTCCCCGTTGTTAGCTTACGACTCAGGCCCGCTCAGTATCCAAGCATTCCTGAAGTTCATCCGCGCATTATTGCCGGGACTGGGTGTAGATCCTTTGAGCATCACCAGCCATTCATTTAGGATAGGGGCAGCATCCGCCGCCTCTAGAAACAATGTACCGGGTCACATCATAAAGAGACTGGGGCGCTGGAAGTCACTATGCTACACTCGCTACATCCCCAACCCTAAACGAGAGATGTTGTTAGCTTTCCAGAACTTGTTACTATGACACGTGTCAATACAGTGCTTCGTTCACACTACTGTGTTGTGTATTTTTTGGCCCCTTTAGGCTACCCTTTACAGCAGTTCCGCCACTACTCTACTGCTATGCTAGGTTACGGTCATTCTGATAGTCGATCCGAGCACAAGTGTAGGCAACGTAGTTGCCGTATTTGTGGGAGGGGAGACTCCCGCACAGACTATTTAAAGGCCTCTCTGCGTCCTCCCCTCTGTCAGCTACCTTGCGATCCCTGGCACAGCAGCGTGTGCCCCTCCGACCCAACCCCTTTTATCATCACTACCTATAGGGTGGCCCCCTTTAGGCAACCCTTTACAGCAGTTCCGCCACTACTCTACTGCTATGCTAGGTTACGGTCATTCTGATAGT
Source organism: Bufo bufo (assembly GCF_905171765.1). NCBI lineage: Eukaryota > Metazoa > Chordata > Amphibia > Anura > Bufonidae > Bufo > Bufo bufo. The sequence goes on from NC_053393.1 coordinate 32,549,658, forward strand.
TGATCCGAGCACAAGTACATTATAAAAAACACATTTAAAATGTCTGTTCAGCTGCTTTCCTCTGGTGGAGTCAAGAAGTCATGGTCAATCCAGGCCTTGTTCATTTTTATAAGAGTCAACCTGTCAGCATTTTCAGTTGACAGGTAAATACACTTATCTGTTATAATGCCACCAGCAGCACTAAATACTCGCTCAGACAAAATGCTGGCGGCTGGGCAGGCCAGCACCTGCATCTGTTGGAACTGCTGTGTGTTCCCCTTGTCTCCCCTCCTCGGTTGCCCAAGGAACTACGGACTCTGCAGCCAACGTTGTCAGATGGAAATGTTGGAGCAATTTTTCAACAAGGACCTTCTGGTATTGCACCGTTTTGCTCCTCCTCTCCACCGGAGGAATGAAAGATGAGAAGTTCTCTTTGTAGCGAGGGTCGAGAAGGGTGAACAACCAGTAATCCGTGTTGTCTAAAATGCGTATAAGGCGAGGGTCGCTGGAAAGGCAGCCTAACATGAAGTCAGCCATGTGTGCCAGAGTACCAACAGGCAAGACTTCGCTGTTGTCACCAGGAGGATCACTCTCAATCTCCTCATCCTCCTCCTCCTCTTCTGCCCACCCACACTGAACAGATGGAATTAAACTTCCATGGGTACTACCCTCTGTAGTGGAGGCAACCATCTCCTGCTTCTCCTCCTCCTCTTCATCGTCCAATTCGCGCTGAGAAGACGAACTGAGGGTGGTCTGGCTATCACCCTGTGTAATGTCTTCCCTCATTTCCACCTCTTCCACATAAAAAGCATCATCCTAAATTGTGAGCAGCGAGTGTTTACGTAGACACAGCAGTGGGATGGTTACACTGATAATAGCGTTTTCGCCACTCACCATCTGTGTTGATTCCTCAAAGTTTCTTAAAACCTCACAGAGGTCAGACATCCATGCCCACTCCTCACTTGTGAATAGCGGAAGCTGGCTGGAAAGGCAATGAACATGTTGCAGCTGGTATTCCACTACTGTCCTCTGCTGCTCACAAAGCCTGGCCAATATGTGGAACGTCGAGTTCCAGCGCGTGCTCATGTCGCACAAAGGCTGGTGAGCTGGCAATATCAAGCACTGCTGCAGCGTTGAAAGACCGGCTGAAGCTGTCGATGACTTGTGGAAATGTGCCCACTTGCGGCGCACCTTCACCAGTAGCTCAGGAAATTGGGGTAGGTTTTGAGAAACCGCTGAACCACTAAGTTGAAGACGTGGGCTAGGCATGGGATGTGTCTGAGCTTGCCAAACTCCAAAGCCGCCACCAAGTTACGGCCATTATCAAACACAACCATGCCTGGTTCTAGGTTGAGTGGCAAGAACCACAGCTCAGTCTGGTCTCTTATCCCCTGCCACAGCTCTGCGGCGGTGTGCTGTTTGTCACCTAAGCAGATCAGCTTCATCACGGCCTATTGTCGCTTCCCCACTGCAGTGCTACACTGCTTCCAGCTACCGACTGATGGCTGACTGGTGCTGCAAAAGGATAATTCTGAGGTGGAAGTGGAGGAGGAGGCGAAGGAGAAGTGGGGGTTGGAGCCACTAACTTAGGTGGTGGCAAAAATCCTGATGGAATTAGGGCCCGCAATCCTTGGCGTCGGTAGCACCTGTGCCATCCCAGGGTACGACTCGCTCCAGGCCTCCACAACATTCACCCAGTGTGCCGTTAGGGATATATAGCATCCCTGGCCAAATGCACTTGTCTGTGTGTCCGTGGTTAAGTGGACCTTCCCAGTAACTGCGTTAGTCAGGGCACATGTGATGTCACGGGACACATGTTGGTGTAAGGCGAGCACGGTACACCTTGAAAAATAGTGGCGGCTGGGGACTGCGTAACGCGCGACAAGCCTAAATGGCAACATTTCCATGGCCAGTAATTTGGAAAGTTGCGCACTTAGTGCTATCGCCTGTGGGTTGGTGGCTGGGTATTTACACTTGCGTTCAAATGGCTAGGTTAAGGATATTTGTATGCTGCGCTGGGACACGGAAGTGGATGTGGTCGCTGATGGTGCTTGCGAAGGTTCAGGTGCAGGGCGGGAGGCATCCAGGCCTGCGCTTTCGACAGGGGATTGGCCAGCACGTAACACAGGGAAAGAGGAGGCACACTTATTAAGGTGCTTGGATACCATGTGTCGGCTCATGCTGGTGGTGGTGAGGTTGCTAGTGTTCACGCCCAGGCTCATTTTGGTACGGCCCAGCTTGCAAGCTATTATTCATTTGTCGTCTGCACTTTCCTAAAAAAAAGCGCCATACTGCGGAACACCTACCCCTTGGGAAATTTTCGCAAGTGGGTGCTCCGTGGAACAGTTGCGGGCCTGTTTGGTGAGCCCCGCTTTCTCCCTTTTGCTACCCCACTGCCTCTTCCAGCCTGTTGCAGTGCAGCAGATCCCTCCCCCTCTTTACTGCTGTCCTCGCTCAGCTTTCCAACTTCCCAGGTTGGGTCAGTGACTTCATTGTCCACCACCTCCTATTCCACTTCCTCACTCTGCTCATCCTCCTGACTTGTTGACCTAACCAAAACCTCAGTGATTGACAACTGTGTCTCATTCTCTTCATCAACCTCTTCAGACAGTAATTGCCGTTGACTTATTGGCAACTGTTCTCATCATCATCCACCTCATTAAACAGTAATTGGCGTTCCCCACCATCATCTTCTTGTGATGGGGATGCTCAAGAGTTTGGGAATCAGGGCACAAGATCTGTCTCTTTTCAAGCGTGCTTGGCGAGAGGGCCAAATCAAGAAATGGTGCAGAAAATAGCTCCTCGGAATATCCAAGTGTGGGATCACTTATTTGCCCAGACTCTCCATGGCGGGAGGAAGAAAAGGATCAGGGTGAGGATTGTGTTGAGCATGTCACAGATAAATTTTATAAGCGCATAATTTACACTGGAGATGTGGCACTGGTAATGTCACTGTCAGAAGCGGACACCGTCTATTTAAAAAATACACTGGGTCACAGATATTTTTGGATGCGCACACTTTACACTGGAGATGTGGCACAGCTAATGTCACTGTCCGCAGCGGACACCGTCTATTAAAAAAGTACACTGTATGTCACAGATATTTTTTGTATGCGCATACTTTACACTAGAGATGTGGTGCAGCTGTCAGAAATAGACACCGTCTATTGAAAAAGTACACTGGATGTCACAGATATTTTTTGAATGCACACACTTTACACAGGAGATGTGGCGCAGCTAATGTCACTGTCCGCAGCGGACACCGTCTATGGAAAAAGTACACTGGATGTCACAGATATTTTTTGGATGCGATGTGGCGCAGCTAATGTCACTGTCCACAGCAGACACCATCTATTAAAAAAATAAAATGGATGTCACAGATATTTTTTGGATGCGCACACTTTACACTGGAGATGTGGCACAGCTAATGTCACTGTCCGCATCGGACACCGTCTATTAAAAAAGTACACTGGATGTCACAGATATTTTTTGAATGCACACACTTTACACTGGAGATGTGTCGCAGCTAATGTCACTGTCCGCAATGGACACCGTCTACGGAAAAAGTACACTGGATGTCACAGATATTTTTTGGATGCGCACACTTTACACTGGTGATGTGGCGCAGCTAATGTCACTGTTCGCAGCGGACACTGTTAACGGAAAAAGTACACTGGATGGCACAGATATTTGTTGAATGCGCACACTTTACACTAGAGATGTGGCGCAGCTAACTTTACTGTCAGCAGCAGACACCATCTGCGGAAAAAGTACACTGGATTTCACAGATATTTTTGGGATACGAACACTTTACATTGGAGATGTGGCGCAGCTAATGTCACTGTTTGCAGCGGACACCGTCTACGGAAAAAGTACACTGGATGTCACAGATATTTTTTGGATGCACACACTTTACACTGGAGATGTGGCGCAGCTAATGTTACTGTCCGCAGCAGACACCGTCTACAGAAAAAGTACACTGGATGTCAGATTTTTTTTGGATGTGCACACACTTTACACTGGAGATGTGGCGCAGCTAATGTCGCTGTCTGCAGCGATCTAACTATTGTACGCTATTTAGTGCAGGATGCACTAAAAATAGATATTGCTACCACACACAATAGTCCTTAGAAGGACTTTTGGGTCTGTAAAGATTTAGCTATTTAGCGCAGTTTGCTCTAAAAAAAGATATTGCTGCTGCCACACACAATAGTCCTTAAAAGGACTTTTGGGTCTCTGAAAAGTTTTGGTGGTAAAAATATTCTTAAATCACTCACTACACTGTCTGTCCCTTCCTTATCACAGCTCTCCCTGACTAAGAATGAGCTGAACAAGCGTCATCGGGTGCTATATAGCACCCGATGATGCGTACTGGCCAGTCAATCACTGTAATGCCAGCAGCCAACATGGCTACGGCATTACAGTGAGGGCAGTACTTACCTGCACATTTATTGGCTGCATAGAAGCCAAGAAACATGCAGGGCGTAGACTCGAGCATTGCCATGTGCCGAGCATCGAGATCCTTGAGCCGAACTGGTGTTCGGCCAAGCATGCTCGATCATCACTGCCATCTTAAAAAAAAACTAGTGTCAAGTGGGTGAGGAACCACTGCACCAACCGGCCAGTTTGACTTTGGGCTAGACCGAAGGACATTATCCTGGAAATCCCCTGTTTTTTTACCCTTTATCCCCTATTACAGGGATCTGGCCTTCAATATAAGGGAGTCACAAATCCTCTACCTTGGAATAGCCTCAGTGTGGTTGGCAACTGACTCATGGGGGTCAGAGGAAAAGTACCGGGGGATCTGGTAGTACTCATCGGGAAACAGGCTGAGGTCATGGCAGGTAGAGTACATGCGAATCCAGAAAATTTGTCTGAAGTCAGGGCAGGCAACAAAAGGTCAATATGCAACCAGGCATTGGTCTGGTTATGCAGTAGAGAGTCCGAGTCAGTAAATGGGCAGAGGTCGGAACACAAGCAGACAGCAATCAGAACAGCACACCTTACGCAGGGAATAAAAAGTTAGATAAACCTATTGCTCAGGCACCTTCCCCTTAGGGAAGGTGCCTAAAATGCCCTGAGGTGACCGGCCATAGGTCGGGGAAGATAATGGTGGATGAGCTGGCCCTTTAAAAATCAGCAAGAGTGCACACCTGCACCCTAAAGCCAGAGCAAGGAGGGTCCTTTACAACAGCAACAGGCTGCAGCCTGCAGGAGGAGGAAGCCACAGAGGACTGGAGCCTCATAAATACCTTGTCATATGAAACACATACATTATATATGTACAGTCAAGCAGAGATGTTGATGAAGACTCCAAGCATGTATACCGTAGTATACCGCCCTATAAGAAGCGCCTGCCCATAAGACGCACCTAGGTTTTTGAGGAGGAAAATCAGAAAAAAATATTTTGAACCAAAAGGTGTGCTTTTGGTGGGTTTTGAACTAATGGGGGATCTGTGGATGACACTTATGGGGGATCTGTGGATGACACTCTTATGGGGGATCTGTGGATGACACACTGTTATGTGGGATCTGTGGATGACACTGTTATGGTGATCTGTGGATGATACTGTTATGTGGAATCTGTGGATGGCACTGTTATGTGGGATCTGTGGATGGCACTGTTATGGGGGTCTGTGGATGGCACGGGTATGGGGAGAGGGATCTGTGGATGGCACTGGTATGGGGGATCTGTGGATGGCACTGTTATGGAGAGGGGGGTCTGTGGATGGCACTGTTATGTGGGATCTGTGGATGGCACTGTTATGGGGGTCTGTGGATGGCACGGGTATGGGGAGAGGGATCTGTGGATGGCACTGGTATGGGGGATCTGTGGATGGCACTGTTATGGAGAAGGGGGTCTGTGGATGGCACTGTTATGGGGGATCTGTGGATGGAACTGTTATGAGGAGGGGGATCTGTGGATGGCACTGTTATTGGGGAACTGTGGATGCCACTGTTATGGGGGGATCTGTGGATGACACATATATAGCATCTTATGCTATATATGTGTCATCCACAGATCCCCCCATAACAGTGTCCCCCAATACAGCGGGCCCCTCCTCTCACAGCAGTATTCATATGTAAATTGTAATCCTTAACATCTTCTTAACTTTAGTTAAAATAGCGCTATCCTGTGTACTACTACTTACTATCAAGCTCCCGTACCGAAGCAGGTAGAGCGGCCGGCAGCGTAACGTCACTAACTCACATCACGCGCCTGCTCCGCCTGCTTCATTAATGAAGCAGGCGGAGCAGGCACGTGAGTAAGTGACGTTACAGCTGCCGGACGCTCTGCCTGCTATGGGAGCTTGAAAGTAAGTAGTAGTACACGGGATAGTGCTACTGTAACTAAAGTTAATAAGAGGTTAAGGATTGCAGTTTACATATGAATACTGCTTTGAGCAGCGGGGCCCGGTGTAAGAGTGTAGTGACTGCACCAGGCCCCGCCACAATTCCAGCAGTTGCCGGCCTCCAGCCCCTCCTCCCTCCCCCTGATACATGGCCGCGCTGTGCAGCATCGCAGCCGGCGATGTATCAGTGTCAGCAATGAAAAAAAAAATGACAGCATTCGCCCCATAAGACGCACTGCTATTTCCCCCCACTTTTTTTGGGGGGGGGGGGGGCGTCTTATGGTGCGAAAAATGCGGTAATTTGATGAGGTACAAAGGAGGAAGCTCACGTGGTATAATGAGTTGGGTGTGGCCCTACTCTGTCACTGATTTGATTGGGGCTTCTCCTAAGGACTTAATCTAAGTAGCTAGGTGTTCACCCAGGTGTTCGGGGATAGGCTGATGTCAGGGCAGGCAAAGTATGGACAATCCAATAAACAGGGCACGGCAGACAAGTCAGAGTCAAAACAGAGTATAGGTAGAGGTCAGGTACACGAAAAAGGGAAATAAACATGGCACATCTTAAAGGCAGCTAGTGAACTAGAATCAATTGATCAGGCACCTGCCTGCAGGGAATGGTACCAGGGTAATAAACCATTGGCTGGAAAAGATTAGTGTGTGTGCACTGGCCCTTTATGAGCCAAAAGTAGTGCACCCTTGGTCAGGAAGAGAAAGATGGTGGTGGGACCAAATCTCTAGAGCCCTGCATCTATAGATTAGGTGACCAAGGTGATGGTCATGCCTAACAAGCAGGAGAGGAGCAGAGGTGCACACTGACCTCCATCCTAACAGATGTGTAGTGTAAACATTTCCTATCATCACCTGCCCTTGCAGAGAGTCAGCCGTCTCAGGTTAGTGTCTATTGCACTACAACACCCAGGAACACATTTCTAAGCACAACTTGAGTACGCTGCAGATGGACTTACAAGCTGCTCAAGGGTTTAAACACAGGGTCACACATCTCCCAACTATTCAAAAACTACAGGACCATATTTATTGGTTATCTCACCCTCCCAAAAATAGATCTTAAAATGGTTTTCCTATGATTCCTGTAAAACATTAAAATCTAGTACACACATCATCTAGTACATGACAATCTATTTTTAACAAAGTTAGGACCAGCCCTGTACCTCACATGGATCCCCATTCACTGCCCTAATTGCTCTGCTAGATTTATTTCAAGCTGTCAGCTCAGGATGTGTGTCCTTTCTGCTACATCTCTCTCCCTTTAACCGTCAAAGCTTCTAACAGTAAATAGGACTGGTGGCAGATGAAGGATGGAACTAAACATGTGCCCACCTCAGCGATGTTAGTGAGGTGGACAGAGAAATAAGGAAAATAACAAACAGCAGATGGCGCTATACAGATACATTTTATTGAATAACTCAGTGGCTATGCTAAATTTTAATGACGTGCAATTGCAAAAGTGTTCATGCAACATGCCGGGGCTCACTATGGAGGATGCGCGCATGAGCATACTAGTGATAAGGTGCCCAGGATAGTAGTACTCACGGTTTAGTTGTCCCTTGGGGCCGTCAGTGCAGTTGATGGGAAGACAGCACAAAATCCTCCAGGGCACTCTCGGTTGCAGGGAACACCAGCCAGATGTTGGTTGAGGTGCCCTTGATGGTAATTGGTCAGAGGTGCTTTTGCAGCTGGGCCCCTGGTTTGTGACGCCAGCACCATTAGGTGTAAATGTTGGTGGTAGTAGTTGAAATAATGATATAGAATAATAGAGACTAGAGCTTTTAGCAAACTCCCAGTACTTTGCTGAAGCTGTTCCACAGATCATCAAGGTATGCAACAGTCATTTACATAAAAGCAGCTTTCACAGTGATTCACATTAGTTCCCAGAAGTTGCATAAGGATTCGTCCTCTATGACAATTTCATGATTTTCCTATTCCATGACGTAAAGTCATGATTTTATGAAGGACACGGAGGCGAGTATTGCTATCTCTCTCTTTACTGAAAATCATAGCAGCAAAAAAAAAAACACATTGAATACAGAAAAAAACATGGCAACAAGCCCCTCCCATCATTCCCAGTGTATATATAGCCTCTCCCCACTGGGATCCTTCTCTTTCTTTGTGTACTGCCAGCAACTTGGTAAAAGAACATCTTCCTGGAGAAACAAACCGGAACAATCAGAAGACTTCCTTTGGTCATTATCTCAACAGGAACCACAACATCGAGAACGAGGAAGAACGGAACCTTGGTCTCGAAAAAACGATGAAGGATGCTTCCCAAGGCTTGGACTCTTCAACCTATGCAGTATTGAAAAATCGACAGGGATCATCATCGTACACATAATATATTGTCATTGTTCAAAACAGAAGTCATATACAACTGAGGCAATACGCAGCGCATCAGACCAAACCTACCGGCAACCCAAGGGAGGGCAGTTAGAGGGGTGGGGCAATACTCGCCTCCGTGTCCTTCATAAAATCATGACTTTACGTCATGGAATAGGAAAATCTTGAAATTTTATATCAGGACACGGAGGCTCCTATTGCAAGTTTAAAGTTGGGCCACCCCAGAAGAGAAAGCATGAGATGGTGGCCGAAAATAAAATTCCCGGAAAGTGGAGACCCTAGACCAATCTGCCAACTTCATGACGTCTTCCAAACGAGCCCCCAAAACTGTCATGGAAGTAGCCGATGCACTCCGAACTGAATGTGCGGTGAAAATAGAAGTATCAATCCCCGCAAGGGACAAGATCCACTTAACCCACCGCGAGAGCGTAATGCTGGCCACGGGGGCGAAAGGCCTACGGAATTAAATGAATAGATGAGGAGAATCCGAAAGACGTAAACTGACTGTGCGTGATTCATATTCCTGCAGGCAAGCCACTGGACACAACTGTGGTGCAGAGGGGAAAAACGGATAAGAAACCGAACGAATGTTGGTTTTTGTACGCCGGGAAATGTTAAATGTAACTCCCTGAAATGAACGGGCATCATGGTCCAAGGCCCGTACGTCCGACACTCTTTTGCAAGAGATTATGCATAATAAGGTGACCAGTTTCGCGGATAACTGTCGCAACGACAATTGTCCGTTAGGTGGCCAATTAACGAAAAAAATTTGGACAATAGATACGTCCCGAGTCGTGGAAAAACGAGGTCTCTGTGGACGGGAGAGACGAGAGCCTCGTAGAAGTCTATGGACCAGGGGGTGTTGCCCAGCTGGGCACCCATCAAAATCACAATGTCTGGACGAGATTGCGGATCTGCAAAGGTTGATAGTACCGTACGCTTTTTTGCCCTCGTCGAACAAAGACGATAGAAAAGACAAAATTGCAACTACAGGTGTGTCAATGGGATCCAAGTCCCGAGCGAGGCACCAACGAGCCCAGGAATCCCAGGCTGCTCGATAGGCTTGTCTGGTTCCGGAGGCCCATGCGCTCTCCAGTAAGAGTCTAGTTGTCTCCGAAACGCCAGAGACTTCCCAGGGACCCCCAACACTCTGCACACGAGGAGTTGTAAGACTCTCTCCAGTAGTAAGGGGTGAAGCTGACCCGCTGGCCCTCTGAGAAGGTGAGGGCGAGCAGGTAGGAGAACCGGCTCGTCTACGAGTAGCTCCAACAGGTGGGGAAACCAGGACTGGGACCTCCAGAAGGGTAGAATGAGAACCAGCTTGGCTGATTGATGCCGAATCTGGAGAAGAACCCTCTGAATCAGAGCGAATGGCAGGAACGCATACATGAGGGACCCTGACCACTGTTGGAGGAAAGCGTCCACCGCTTCTGCCTCCGGGTCCGGCCGCCAGCTGAAAAATCTGGAAAGTTTTGCGTTCAAGCATGGCGTGAAGAGGTCGATGGAGAAAGGACCCCATCGGGATGAAACGGCAGAGAAAACGGTCACATCTAATTTCCAATCGCTGGAGTCGGACATGAAATGCGAACTCCAGTCTGCTCGAATATATTGTGGAGGCCCGGAAGGTATTCCGCGACCACCATGATGTTCCTGGCCAGACAGTGATCCCAAAAGTCTTTGGCTATGTGTGTCAGTACTGAGGAGCGCATGCTGCCCATACAATTGACTTATCGGACCGCCGACACATTGTCCATACACAGTCTGATACAGGCGCTGACTGTGTCGTTGGCGAAGCTGAGTATCGCCAAGGATCCCGCCAGAAGCTCCAAGGAATTGATGTGGAGGCGTGATTCGTCCGGAGACCAAGGGCCTCCGGTGGAGACGCCGTTGCAGTGCGCTCTCCAGCCGTGGAGACTGGCATCCGATTCGATAATGAGGTCCGGATTCGATAATGAGGCCCGAAAATAGCCCTGCCATTCCACACCGAGAGGATGTGGATCCACCACGTCCACTCATGTCTGGTATCTACGTCCAGGGCGAGGGTGTCGGCATAGGACGCTCCTGCCCGTAGGTGCGCGATCTTGAGGCGCTGCAACGCCCGATAGTGGAGGGGTGCCGGAAAGATCACCTTAATGGACGAGGCCAAGAGACCTATTATTCGCTCCAGATGTCTCAGGGACACCTGAGGCAACGTTAGGGAGTGTTTTAACTCTTTTCGAATAGCTCGGACCTTTGACTGGGGAAGACTAAGGGTCTGAGCGACGGAGTCTATGGTGAAACCCAAAAACTCCATGGACGTGGAAGGGATTAGGCAAGACTTGTCTTGGTTGATAATGAACCCCAGGCTGGAGATGAGTGCCGTAGACATTACAAGATGTTCCTGAAGGATGAAAGGACTGTGGGCCATGAACAGGATATCGTCCAAGTATATAATCAATCGTATTCCCCGGCTGCGAAGCCAAGCTACAACTGGACGCATCAGCTTGGTGAAGCACCACGGGGCGGAGGATAGGCCGAAAGGGAGACACGTGAATCGCCAAATTTGGTCGTTCCATTGAAAACGTAGCAAGTCTCTGGACCTGGGTGCTATAGGGACCGTTAGGTAGGCATCCTTGAGGTCCAGTTTGGCCATCCAATCCCCCGGAAGGAGCATGTCTCTCAGGAGGTGGATTTTGAAGTGGCGATATTGGAGAAACGTGTTCAACGTTTTTAGATTGATGACAGGGCGCATCTGGCCTCCTTTCTTCTGAACAAAGAAGATGTTGCTGACCACTCCCGCAAGGTCCATGGGGGCTAGCTCTATTGCCCCTTTCTGGTATAGGTCGGACAGTTCCCTGTGGACGAGTGCCCGTGCTGGGCCGGACAACAGCATGGGGTGCGGAGGGGGCAGACCCGAAGACCGTGGACAGAACCCATGGGTCGGAGGTGACCCTTGTCCACGCATGTGAGAAAAGACAGAGTCTGCCCCGATACAAATGACAGAAGAAATGAGAGGAAGACGGGGACTTACCATATGGACGTCTGGCGTTTGGATGTCCTCGGAAACCTCTGGAGCGCCCTGGACTGTCCCTGGACGGGAAGAATGCGGGTTGGTGGCGTGGGTCCTGTAGCGATGCCCGATGGGCAAAGGACCTCTACCCGTTCCTCGGGTATGGAAGGAGGACCAGCCGGACAGACGGCCCCGGGAACTGCCGGCCCTGGCGGAAAAACGGTTTGGGAAGACTTTCCGCATAGATGATTGCGCCTTGTCGAGGGCCGAAAAGGCACCCACATATTTGCTTAGCTCCTTAATAAAGGAGTCCCCAAATAGGAGCCCTTGGGCATCCTTGTCTGCCTCTGATAAAGCCAAGTTGGCCAGCTTGGGCTCTATTTTCATCAGGATCACTTTTCGCTTTTCTATGGCGAGCGAAGTGTTGGCATTGCTCGTTAGGCAAATAGCCCTTTGGATCCACCCACTGAGTTCTTCAGGGTCCACTAGTTTACCGCCGCTCTAGCCGATTCGGCCATGTCAAAGATCTTTGCCAGGGGCCCTGTGGTATCTAAGATCTTATCTTGAAACGCCCTTAGGGCGGAGTCTAGACCCTTACGGGGGTTAAATCCCGTCTTTGCCAAGAATTGGATAATCTTCGGGTCCACCACTGGGGTTTCGCAAACTTTTTGCGGGATTAATGGGCACGGGCATTCCGCCCGTAGTTCGTTGCGGGCATCTTTATTAATAGGTTTGCGCATCATGGCCCCCATATATTGCGCTACATGAGTGGCTGGGAGCCATTCTGAGGAGCGGGGGTGATGCAGTGAGTCAGGATCAAACAGTGGTTCTCCTGCCGGATCCGTAAGGGAAACGACTGATCCTGAAGCTATCTCTGGGTAATCGCCGGTAGGCGGCAGGCTTGGAGAGGGATCACCCTGTAAGGTCGGATCTACTACAATGTCCACCAAATCCTTCTCTGACTCATGCAGAGATTGTAGCTGTGCCTCCTCCTCGGACTCCCTATCGGAGTCGGACTCAGGCTCGGGCTGTGACCGCGCCGACTTCCATCCTCGTGCACGTTCTGCCTTGCGCGGACAGGCTCTCTTACGCGATCCATGCGAGTTCTCAAATTATGGAACAAAGCCATCAGTCATGTGGGTTCTGGAGGCAGAAGGAGGTGGTAAGATTACATCCTGGTGCGCAGTATGAGACTGGGTGACCAGGGCTTGGGATATTGATTGTGTAAGGACGGAGGACATAGAGCCCATAGCCGTCATTATGGCATTAGAAATTGATTTCTGTAGTGCTAGGGCTTGAGCTTCTGAAGCAGAGGGCTCCATAGCTCTCCTATGGGATGGACGCAGGGTCCTGTGAGGGCAGTACAGGGGGGGGTGTAAAGCCTGAGCGTGACATAATTGTTATGTAGTGAGGGTAGAGGACACTGATTAGCAGACCCCAGAACAAAAACTCCTACCCAGAATATTGGGTATGATTGAGACAGGTGCTCGTAGTAACAGTTAAGCTGCAGGGCCGGTGGAGGCTGTAGACAAATCTCGTGGGAGGCAGCCAGAAGCGCGAGGAAAAAGGGGCGTGGCCACCCGATATGTGAGCGCTAAGAGTGAAGTCTGTCCACGAGATTCCGCGTGATCTCGCGAGATCTCGGGTGTGAAGGACGGCAGAGCGAAAAAGGGAGCCTGGTGCGCAAGATGGCGCCCGCAATCAGCAGACGTGATTGAACAGGAGAGGGGGCGGAGCTCAAAAAGTCAAAAGAACAGTAGGAAATCCAAAGTAAGGATCACTGAGGTACAAAAATCACCACCCCCCCGGCACCCGGACATCACCACCGAGGCAGGGGGGGAGGGGAAAAACACACAGGGGGCAGAGAAACTGAGGGAAAAACCTCAGAATCCCAGAGATATAGTAGAAAACGCTGTGAGTATGTATATATATAATAAGGGGTGAAACTCGCCCCAAAAGGATTCCCCCAACGGTAAAGGGGGGAATTGGGGGCCCAGAAGCGGTGTAGTTATACAGTCGCTGCTATGACAGGTAGAAACAAACACAAACATATGTACTTATCTGGTAGCAGCAAAGAAAGAGGAGGATCCCAGTGGGGAGAGGCTATATATACACTGGGACTGATGGGAGGGGCTTGTTGCCATGGTTTTTTTCTGTATTCAATGTGTTTTTTTCTTTGCTGCTATGATTTTCAGTAAAGAGAGAGATAGCAATAGGAGCCTCCGTGTCCTGATATAAAATCAGTCTTTCTCTCTCTTATTTCTCCAGATTGGAGGGATGGACTATATCTGTTGTACTGTATAATGCTGTACCTCTGTATCCTCTTCTAGGAATACTATACTCCGACAAATGGCCTTTTTGTCTTTAATTATGGTGGGTAGCTTGTAGCTTTGAATCTCTCCACCTGATACAAAGGAGTCTGGAGTCTGATAAATGACAGTTACCTTCCTTTATCAACATCCTATCCCCTCTCTGAGTTGCCTGGAGATACTGTAATCTCTTTCCTTTTATGGGCTGGTGCATCGGCGGCTGGTTAACTACGTTGTCACCCCCAACCAGAAGGGTCTCATCTATTAGGGATTATTGTATCCCCCGGACCATCCAGCACAGGACTACCCCTCCTGTGCAACACTGCATCCCACCCTGGGATAGCAGGGCACAAGCTTTTACAGCTTGTCCCCTTCTCCGGTGTCTACTCAGCCTCAGGTCAGATACCTGTCTATTTGTTACCTTCCTGCAGTCGTTCCCCTGAAGAGTCACGGACAGAAACGGGCCACGTCGGGAGACCATTGGAAGCATTTTCATCTTCTTGCATCGGTGGTATATTATTTGTAGTTTCAGGGTCCAGGTCCAATACAGGGACAGGCTACCGGACGGGGTAGCCTTTTCTAAGGCGAGTGCTCCGTGTAGATAGGTAGAAGCATAATAGACCCTTTCACCTTGCTAGGGTCATATAGGACCAATCCTATTGCTCCATCTACCCGGCTATACAGATGCACTTACTCCCGCACGGCATACACCAAGTGTCTCCTACCTCCTGTAACCTTAGGACCTTGCTCATCATCTACAAAGGGTCTGGTAAGACTGTTTGCGTCTTCACGGGCGGAGCAGAATTTTTTGTCTATACCAGCAAGGTACCATTTATTTGGTCCTATTTGTGTATGTATGTTTACATGTGTAGTGAGTCTTATTATTCTGTAATTTCCAGACCATATTAAAAGTTATATTTTAAATAAGTATACTCCCCCTTCCCTGTGTAGGAGCCCATTGTCTGGGCTGGTGCATGGAACTAACTATGGAGCTTTTATATCTCTGCAAAATGGCTGCTGAGGTTCAGCTTGTCCTTAGACATCACACTCTGACCTTCTTCTTCTTCCTGCACTGTGCACTGAGTGACGAGGCTTGTTAGAACCTTCCTCTCCCTATGCCACGTTATGAGAACAGATTTACAAGCCCAGTTTACATGAAACACAATCACAACATTAAGCAGTGTGTTTCAGGACACTGCATTCAGATTCAGATGCTGGTTTTAAAAATGTAAATATATTTGGTGGGACAACCCCTTTACATTTTTTTGGGTTCTGGATTTGATTTAGAAATAGGCATCTCGAAGGTAAAAATGTCTACAAATAATCACAATTGAATTCTTATTACCATCTATTCACTAAGTATTGGCAGCAGAAAGTCTTCCATGTCCCCTTAGGCTTCTTTGATGTGATCTATTTCCTGTAAGGATTGTGGATGCTATGTAAACCATAAGGATTCCTCTGAAGTTTTGTCTGCCGGTGTCTTTTGGAAGTCATGTTCTTGCATCGATTTCATTATCTTCTAGTATTGATGAACAAAGCAAATAAACTGTGTCAAATCACAAGGTTGTGTCAATTAATCCAAACAAGATGTTGGTCAACAAAGAACGCTGGATAACAAGCTGTGGAGGGCGATCTATACAGGGATTGCATTTTCTCTAGTTTAGGAAAAAAGCCTCAAAATACATTTGTCTTCTTTTAAAGAAGCAGAAAAAAATTGTAAGTGAATAGAAGCAAATTTTGGAAAATACATTTTGGACACTCTGGTGGTCATTTTTGTTTATAGCGCTGACATTTTCTGCAGTGATTAACAAATAGAGAAGTAACAAAACATTAAATTAAAACATAAATGATTAGACTTAAAAAAATAAAAAATATAGAGGTACCTGCCCTTAAGAGCTTACAATCTATAGGACAGAGGACAATGCCCATAAGAGCTTGCACTCAACAGGAGAGAGGACACTGCCCATAAAAGCTTGTACTCTACAGGAGAGAGGTCTTTGCCCATAAGAGCTTACACTATACAGAAGAGAAGCCCCTGACTATAAGAGCTTACACTGTACAGGAGACAGATCTCTGTCCATAAGAGCTTAGCCTCTAAAGAAAACATGTTCCTGCCTATAAGGCCCCTTTCACACGGGCGAGAATTCCACGCGGGTGCAATGCGTGAGGTGAACGCATTGCACCCGCACTGAATTCGGACCCATTCACTCCAATGGGGCTGTGCACATAAGCGGTGATTTTCACGCACCGCTTGTGCGTTGCGTGAAAATCGCAGCAAGCTCTATATTGTGGGTTTTTCATGCAACGCAGACCCCATAGAAGTGAATGAGGCTGCATAAAAATTGCAAGCAAGTACAGATGCGGTGCGATTTTCACGCATGGTTGCTAGGATACGATCGGGATGGGGATCCGATGTTTATTATTTTTCCTTATAACATGGTTATAAGGAAAAATAATAGCACTCTTAATACAGAATATTAAGTAAATTAGGGGTTAAAAATAAATAAATTAAACTCACCTCATCCACTTTTTCGCAAAGCCCAGCTCATCTTCATTCTTCTTCTTTGAGGACCTGGGAGGAAAAGGACCTTTGGTGACGTCACTGCGCTCTTCACATGGTCCATCACCATGGTGATGGACTATGTGATGGACCATGTGATGAACGCAGTGACATCACCAAAAGTCCTTTTCCTCCCAGGTCCTCAAAGAAGAAGAATGAAGACGAGCCGGGCTTCACGAACAAGTGGATGAGATGAGTTTAAATTTTTTTTTTTTAACCCCTCCATCCCCAATTTACTTAGCATTCAGTATTAAGAATGCTATTATTTTCCCTTATAACCATGTTATAAGGGAAAATATTAAAGTCTACAGAATACCTAACCCAAACCCGAACTTCATTGAAGAAGTCAGGGTTTGGGTCTAGGTACCACATTCAGTTTTTTCTCACGCGCGTGCAAAATGCATTGCACTCGCAAGGAAAAAACTGAAGAACGCAACAAAATTGCATACAAAACTCAACCCACTCGCAGGCAAAAATCGCACGATTTTCCACCGCGCACACGCATCCTATTTGGCCCTCACACGCGACCCCGACGCCCATGTGAAAGAGGCCTAAGAGCTTACACTCCATAGGAGAGAGGCCCCTGCCCATAAGAACTTATGTTCTAAAGTGGCTCAATGGCACCCAGTTTTACAGTATGGTAAAGTTGGAGACTACATCTATAATAATAAAATCTCTGTGTGAGTGCGCTGTGTACGTGTGTGTGTCACCAGTTTTGCACTGGGCATGCGCAGCGTCCAATCAGGACACATCGCTCCACACTGACACAACGCTACACACAAGTTTCCCTGCAGCCTGACTGCCCATATATACCTCCAAGGCCACAGCTTCCCCGCCGCCGTCCACTCCTGCCATAGTCTCTCGGCTCAGGAGATGCAGAGCACACAGCAACCCCCTCATTCCCTTTTCAGGATGGAAGAGCGGCAGCAGGCAGAGTGTTAGCTGTAATGTCCAGCTAACACTCTGCCACATGTCGGCTGTTTAACCCCTTCCATGCCGTGGTCCTTAGGGACCGCTGTATGGAGGGGCTAATCATCGGGCTGCTGCTCTGCTGTGGCAGTGGCCGATACTTGAAGGGTAAACTGAAGGAGGCAGCTCCCTCCCCCATTGGGCAGCAGGCAGCATCCCGATGGTTACCATGGCAACTGGACGTCTTCACAGGCATCCGGCTTGCTGTGGTATATCTAAGCCTGATGTTAAAGGCAGGAGCCTGATCAGGCTTAGTGTGAGTTCAATACACTGCAGTACACTATATAATGTACTGCAGTGTATTGTGAGCCATCAGACCCACTGGAACTTCAAGAACCAAGTGGGTTTAGGTCCAAATTTTTTTTTTAAAAAAGTGAAAATTAAAAAAAAATTAAAAATATAAATAAATTCCTACATCCACACATAATTGGTTAATAATGTAAAAAATAAAAAAATAAACATGTTTGGTATCGCCGCGTCCATAAGGACCTGATCTATAAAAGGATCATGTTACTTTTACTGCATGGTGAAGACCATAAAAAAAAAAAGAAAAACCATGATGGAATTGCAATTTTGCCCACTGCACTTCCCAAAAAATTGTATAAAAAGTGATCAAAATAGTCATATGTATCTAAAATAAGCACCAATTAAACTTTGACCTCATCCCACAAAAAATGAGCCCCTACATAAGCCAATCGTCCAAAAAATATGGCTTTCAGAAAAAGGAGCCACAAAAACGATTTTTTTTTTCAAACATGCTTTTATTGAATAAAATAAAGTTAAAACAATGCACATATTAGGTATTGTCATGTCCGTAACGACCTGCTCTAAAAAAAAATAGCATGTGATTCAACCCATCTGGTGAACACTATAAAAAAAAAAAAGTGCCAACATTTTTTTATTTTTTATCACCTTACATCATAAAAAGTGTAATAACAAGCAATCAAAAAGTCATATATGCCCCATAATGGTACTAATCAAACCGTCATCTCATCCCGCAAAAAATAAGACCCTACCTAAGACAATCGCCCCCAAAAATTAAATAAAAAGGTTTTTATTGTGTAAACTAAAATGAAAAAAAATGCACATATTAGGCATCACTGTGTCCGTAACAACCTGCTCTAAAAAAATATTATGTGATCCAACCCGTCTGGTGAACGCCGTTAAAAATGTAAATAAAAAATGTGCCCAAAAAGCCATTTTTTATCACCTTACATCACAAAAAGTGTAATACCATACGATCAAGGCCAACAGTCTCAGCCACAGCCAGCACTCAGTGCCAGCAGTCTCAGCCACAAGCCACAACCAGCAATCTCAGCCACAGCCACCAGTCTCGGCCACCAGCCACAGCCACCAGTCTCAGCCAGCATTCAGTGTGGTCAAGTTCCCTTGCCATTTAATATAGACTGTTCCTACTAATGTTTATGCACTACTGTTGTAGTGCCGGTTATTGTAACGGGCTTAATGTCTAGTTATATATATTTTTGTGCATTTTTCTGTCTAGCAGAGGATATGTACACATTTTCATTCTGCTAATAGCGTTGATTAAGTGGGGTTTTAATAGTGTTTTCCGCTCCCATGCACAGGTTTATGTGCCATTCATTAATTTCAGGCACCATCCCAACAAATTAGTAAAAAAATATGATTTGTGGCTGCATTCATTCTTCCCGAATCAAAAGTGTTCCAATTGCCCTGAAATTTGGCTCTTTACCACAAAGTCAGCAATAAAAAAAATAATGTCATATATAGCTATGGGTAAACATGTTTGACGGTGTTTAAAATAAAAATAAAGAAATTCCATAAATGTTTCCTAATTGGGGTCAGACGCTTGCCTGTGTTTAAAAATGACCTGTCCCCACTGAATTGCAATGCAATGTGCAGGCAGCATGTTATAGAGCAGGAGTAACCAAGCAGATTGATATATAGTTTTCTCGGAACAGATTCAGTCATACTTTTATTATATACATATATATCTCTGCTAATTTAAGACAGCCCCCGTGAACAGTTCAGTGACTGACAGCTATCTCTATATACAAACTTAGGCCTCTTTCACACTACCGGGTTTTTTTTTTGCGTTCCGTATACAGTCCATTTACGGAACCATTCATTTCAATGGTTCCGCAAAAAAAACGGAATGTACTACGTATGCATTCCGTTTCCGTATTTCCGTTTTTCTGTTCCGTTGAAAGATAGAACATGTCCTATTATTGCCCGCAAATCACGTTCCGTGGTTCCATTCAAGTCAATGGGTCCGCAAGAAATGCATCCGTATGTCTTCCGTTTTTGCGGAACCATCTATTGAAAATGTTATGCCCAGCCCAATTTTTTCTATGTAATTACTGTATACTGTATATGCCATACGGAAAAATGGAACGGAAACAGAAACACAACGGAAACAAAAAAACGGAACAACGGATCCGTGAAAAACGGACCGCAAAACACTGAAATCGCCATACAGTAGTGTGAAAGAGGCCTTACACAGAGCGTACTATCAGTTACAAAAGGCAGAGATATAAATGTGTAAATTACACGGTTAAGGCTACTTTCACATTAGCGTTTTTCTTTTCCGGCATAGAGTTCCATCACAGGGGCTCTATACCGGAAAAGAACAGATCAGGCATATCCCCATGCATTCTGAATGGAGAGTAATCCGTTCAGGATGCATCAGGATGTCTTCAGTTCAGTCATTTTGACTGATCAGGCAAAAGAGAAAACCGCAGCATGCTACGGTTTTATCTCTGGCAAAAAAAACTGAAGACTTGCCTGAATGCCGGATCCAGCATTTTTTCCCATAGGAATGTATTAGTGCCGGATTAGGCATTCAAAATACCGGAATGCCGGCTCCGTCCTTCCAGTCTGCGCATGCGCAGACCTTTAAAAATGAGAAGAAAAAAAATACCAAATCCGTTTTGCCTGATTACACCAGAAAAACGGATCTGGTATTGCAATGCATTTTTCTGACTGATCAGGCATTTTTCTGACTGATCAGGATCCTGATCAGTCTGAAAAATGCCTGGTCAGTCAGAAAAAATGACATGCGTTTGCATACAGTTTGCCTGATCAGGCAGGCAGTTCAGGCAACGGAACTGCCTGCCGGAATCAAACAACGCAAGTGTGAAAGTACCCTTACTTGATCTTTCCCCCCCAAATTTTTTTTAATAAAAATAAATAAATATATATATATATAAAATCCCAAATATTGCAGCAGCACAGTCAGACGTTGTGCACTGGGTGCAATTCCTCACAGAGGCCGGCCCCTCCTCCAAGATATATACTTAACAAAATGACGAGGCAGCACTTCCAGCTTTAAGGTGACAGGGTGAAGACCCCAATAGACTTTAATCCGGCAACGTTTCGGCCTGCTCAATGAGGCCTTTATCAAGCTACATAACAGTGTATACAACCAGGTATATATACCCACAATCCAATACAAAATAATTACAATCAGTGATTACACATGTCATCAATCAAGTCACATGATCTCCAACTCCATCATCACGTGACTTTTGTGCATAGTAAACATTTGTAAAAAAGTCATACAAAGATATAAAAAATACAAAATAGTGATCATCCTTGCTTACAGTAGATATGTGCATTTCAATCAATATATGTACGTACATCCATTTTAAAAAAGAGTTTATGTCCCCTGCATACATAACCCCAAGATGTACATAAAGTGCATAAGTGCTCCGTGCATAAAGAGTTAAAATCTTTTATTTGTGATGCAGCTGCATCATATCTAAACTTAAAATCAATCTGTTGGAGCTCACCATTCATGGACCCATAGAACAGACCGGCGTTGGCGTCCCTCAGTCTGCAGCGCGCATGCTCCGGGTCAGACGTCACTGGTCCCGCCCCCTACGTCGCCGCGCTCCTACGTGCCAACTCCATGGACCGCAGCGTCATCCAATGGAGCGCATCGCAGGACCAACAGCAACGAGGGGAGGAGGGCCAGGTCATGTGACACAGAAATACGTCACGCTACATCAGAGGGCGTGTTCACGCTCCGGGTCAGACGTCACTGGTCCCGCCCCCCACACTGCCGCGCCCCTATGTGCCTACTCCATGGACCACAACGTCATCCAATGGAGCGCATCACAGGGACAACAGCATAGGAGGGAGAAGGGCCAGGTCATGTGACACGGCGTAAACACCTCGCCGCACCAGAAGGCGTGTTCAGTGTTCAAGGAGATCTGAAAAATCTCAAAGCGGACAATCGCGGAGATGCCTGTAGTGACAGTGCGCAACCTTGCATGCTACAACAAATCTACAACCTCAGCGTATAAAGGGCGGACGGGGTGGAAAAAATGAAATCGACCCCCAACCAGAGGCGATCCCATCTCTTCCACCGGGTCCCCAACTATCAAAATCATTATATGTGCAATTACAATGGGACAAACCCTTCCCATCTATCTGCACCGCGAACTCTGACATCAGTATATAACCACTCGCTATCCGGCTTGTGGCAAGTGAATATTGTATATCAACTCATGTAGTTCGCTAATTGTAAAATAATTTATAGAGGTCAATAGACACATTGCGCACAGATATTCCATTCGCCAAAAGAGGAAAGATCTTCCTGTGCCCAAGCACTTTATTGAAGCTGGACACACGGAAAAGGACCTCAAATTCAGGGTAATAGATCATATCCCACCACTGAAAAGGGGAGGTAACAGGGAAAAGCTTCTTAAACAACGTGAGATTATGTGGATACACAGGTTACATACATTGAAGCCTGATGGCCTCAATGCAGAATGTAGATGGGAACTATGTGGATAGTAGATGTGCAGTCAGCATGCCGGACGTGGGGGTCCTCTTCCATTTTGTTTTGATGTGGGGGATATGTAACAGTGTACACTCTTTCTTGAACAAAAGTTGATACATTTTTTCATCTATTTCAGATAAATCTGTAGATGAGCCCAATGACCCTTTATCTGTTTCATTACATGGAGCCGCCTATGGACCCTTGAACACGCCGGTGAATGAAGT
The DNA here is from genome assembly GCF_905171765.1 of Bufo bufo. NCBI lineage: Eukaryota > Metazoa > Chordata > Amphibia > Anura > Bufonidae > Bufo > Bufo bufo. The sequence continues at coordinate 32,572,158 of NC_053393.1, forward strand.
GACCATAGAGAGGAGATTAGATGGACGGTGGCGGATGTGTGTCCAAGTGGGCGACTTGATGCGCAATGTGTCTATTGACCTCTATAAATTATTTTACAACTAGCGAACTACATGAGTTGATATACAATATTCACTTGCCACAAGCCGGATAGCGAGTGGTTATATACTGATGTCAGAGTTCGCGGTGCAGATAGATGGGAAGGGTTTGTCCCATTGTAATTGCACATATAATGATTTTGATAGTTGGGGACCCGGTGGAAGAGATGGGATCGCCTCTGGTTGGGGGTCGATTTCATTTTTTCCACCCCGTCCGCCCTTTATACGCTGAGGTTGTAGATTTGTTGTAGCATGCAAGGTTGCGCACTGTCACTACAGGCATCTCCGCGATTGTCCGCTTTGAGATTTTTCAGATCTCCTTGAACACTGAACACGCCTTCTGGTGCGGCGAGGTGTTTACGCCGTGTCACATGACCTGGCCCTTCTCCCTCCTATGCTGTTGTCCCTGTGATGCGCTCCATTGGATGACGTTGTGGTCCATGGAGTAGGCACATAGGGGCGCGGCAGTGTGGGGGGCGGGACCAGTGACGTCTGACCCGGAGCGTGAACACGCCCTCTGATGTAGCGTGACGTATTTCTGTGTCACATGACCTGGCCCTCCTCCCCTCGTTGCTGTTGGTCCTGCGATGCGCTCCATTGGATGACGCTGCGGTCCATGGAGTTGGCACGTAGGAGCGCGGCGACGTAGGGGGCGGGACCAGTGACGTCTGACCCGGAGCATGCGCGCTGCAGACTGAGGGACGCCAACGCCGGTCTGTTCTATGGGTCCATGAATGGTGAGCTCCAACAGATTGATTTTAAGTTTAGATATGATGCAGCTGCATCACAAATAAAAGATTTTAACTCTTTATGCACGGAGCACTTATGCACTTTATGTACATCTTGGGGTTATGTATGCAGGGGACATAAACTCTTTTTTAAAATGGATGTACGTACATATATTGATTGAAATGCACATATCTACTGTAAGCAAGGATGATCACTATTTTGTATTTTTTATATCTTTGTATGACTTTTTTACAAATGTTTACTATGCACAAAAGTCACGTGATGATGGAGTTGGAGATCATGTGACTTGATTGATGACATGTGTAATCACTGATTGTAATTATTTTGTATTGGATTGTGGGTATATATACCTGGTTGTATACACTGTTATGTAGCTTGATAAAGGCCTCATTGAGCAGGCCGAAACGTTGCCGGATTAAAGTCTATTGGGGTCTTCACCCTGTCACCTTAAAGCTGGAAGTGCTGCCTCGTCATTTTGTTAAGTATATATATATATATATATATATATATATCAATCTGCTCTTCTCCTTCTCTATAATATGCTGCCTGTAGATTGCATTACATTTTGTGTGGACCAGTCCTCTTTGAAGAAACATGGTGTTATCAGAAAGAAAACATTGGCTTGTTTTGAACAAGTGGTCCAAAAAGTATGCTTTAACAGGAGCAGATGCCTGCGATTATACAAACACAATGATATCAGAAGAAACAGTGGCTTGTTCCAAGCTAAAATATGATTATTGCAATGCTGACTTATAAACGGTAATCTAATTAGTTTTAAATTGATTCACTTATTTCTAGTTGATAGGTTTACCGAATATGGGGAAGATAAAAATGATTCTGCCAGTTTCGAGAACATGCGATTTTATGTCATCTGTAACCATGAAAACGCAGGTCTGCTTCAGAGCTATTTACACAAAACTTTAGATTTTTAAACAAAACTATTTACAAAGTTGCTTCATTTTTGTTACTTTTCCAGGTATCAGAGTAATACAAAATTTCTGTAAAGGTGGACGCTAGAGATGAGCGAATCGAAATAGATTTAGTGGAAAAATTAAATTCACACCGAAGCCGAGTTTCCTTGCGCTTCGTGGTAACGAATCGCATTTTTTCCTAAAATGGCTGCTGCACGTGTGAGGACATGGAGCAAGGAACTCTGGAAAGGCGGGATCATCCATAATGCCATGCATGCAGCCAATCAGCAGCCAGCCAGCTAGCCCTGTGATGTCACAGCCCTATAAATAGCCTCAGCCATCTTAGATTCTGCCATTTTCCAGTGTACTTAGTGCAGGGAGAGATGTCAGCAGGCGCTAGGGACAGTGCTAGGAAAGACTTCATTGTGCAATAAAAACTATTTACAAGTGCAGAGAAAGATTATTCAAGGTGTAGGGAAAGGATAGGGAGGAATCATTCCACAGCATTTATGTAGAACAGGGTTCAGTAGGGGAGGTTAAAGCCTGGGTAATAGGAACAATCCTATTACACCTTGCTGCACTGACTGGGGATCCAAATTGCCATTATACAGCTCTGTAATTCCAGCAAACCATTCTTGTTATTGGGGTATTACAGCCATTAACAGGGTTTATTACAAGGAAATATTTATAGTCCTTAATTGCCCTTGTGCGGTGCAGTTATATGTTCTAAAGCATTTTTTGGCTTGTATTAGTGGGAAAAAAAGGGCTTATTAGCTGTTGTGTGGTGAAGTGCGAAAATTGCAGCCCCTTTTATCGTGCATTAGTGGCAAAAGAAAAATATATTTGCTGTTCAGCGGTGCAGTTATATGTTCTAAAGCCCCTTTTGCCGTGTATTAGTGGCAAAATGAAAATATATTTGCCTTTCAGCGGTGCAGTTATATGTTCTAAAGCCCTTTTAATCGTGCATTAGTGGCAAAAGTAAAATATATTTGCCGCACAGCGGAACAGTTATATGTTCTAAAGCCCTTTTTTGTGTGTGTATTAGTAAGGGGAAAAAAGAGCTTATTAGCCGTTGTGTAGTAAAGTAAGAAAATTACTGACTTTTTTGGGGTGTTTTAATTTCCTTTTGATTTATTTATTTGATCTAACAGTATGTCAGACATAGAAGTGCCAGGCCCTGCACAGGGGAGCTGAAAATGCTCCTGGCCAAGTTGCTGGTGCTGCAGTCCCTCCCTTTCCAAGTGGAGAACTCTGCACCTTTCAGAGAACTGATGGCTTGTGCCGAGCCGAGGTGGAGAGTCTCAAGCCATAATTTATTTGCTAAAAAGGCAGTACCAGCCCTGCACACGTATGTAGAACAGAAGGTGGGGCAATCCTTTAGCCTAAGCCAAAGTGCATGGCAGATCCGACGTGTGGAGCTGTAACTACGGTCAGGGACAGTACATGTCCTTTATGGCCCACTGGGTGAATGTAGTTCCTGCACAGGCCCACCATCAACTTGGCCAGGTGACGCCGCTTCCGCCTCCACGTTCTTATTCCATTGGTCCTGTGACAATGTCCGCCTCTGCCTCCTCATCCTCCACCGTGTCCCCAGCCTCCACTGCAGGGACAAGTCACAGTGCCCCTCCAGCATACCACATGTGTATGGCATGGTGGTGTCACACTGTTCTGCACCTCGTTTGCTCAATAGACAGGATCCATTTTTTGGGGGTTATTGTTCTGACGGATCAGAGGAAGGGCAAAATAATCAGTGACCTCAACACAAACTTACTACTGACACCCTCTCCACTCTGTTGGGGGGCTCTACTTGTATAAGTGTTTAATAGAACAGGTTCTGTAGACATCTATGTGGAATCAGCTGACGACGGTGTAAAAGGAGCGCGCTTCTTCCTGGCACTAACATCGACCATTAAGGCTGAGTTCATACTTGAGTTATTTGATCAGTTTTGGCCCCATGACTGCCCAAATAAGTGAAGTGTGCAGTGATTCTAAGAGCAACGCCTGTCATCTGCATGTCATACTGACTCACTATTATTTCACTACCACAGCAGACTCCCTATGCGTGTTACTACAAGGCACCGTGTTCTACACCACCATAACGGCTCTCTGCAGCCAGGAGATAGCGTTTTTTAAAAGCGATTCGCTGCAAATAAATTCGGATCAAACCAAATTTTTTCCAAAAATTCGGCGAACCAAATTGAATTTTTGAAAAATTTGCTCATCTCTAGTGGACGCAGCCTTGAAATGTTATACTCTTAGGATTTCTGTACTTTTTACAAGTATCCCATGAATGTATTCCTTTCTATATTTTACGGCTTTGAGTTACATTACAGACAACAGTTCCAATAAAAATGAAATAGTGCTCTGTAATAAAGATCCAGGTTTAGGATGAAATAAAGACAAATTTCAAGGAAGGAGCAGAACAATTGTTTCCTTAAGCAACATGCATTATCTTATCTGTACAAATCATCCATCTGCACAATGTTGTGGGATCAATATAACACATACATAATATGCTAACACAGCCATATACATGTCACCCTATGCTGCAATGATATAAAGTTGAGTTACTGTAAGGAAATGTAATGTAATGTTTTGGAAAACATGCCCTTGCCTCAGAATACATGAAAAGAGATGTAGCTGAGGGATATTTATAGACTTTAAGGAAAGGTTTCCTTCTTTTTATGCCTCCAATTCTGTCCAGGAACATTTTATGCCTAGTTGCCTACTATATTTGCCCAATGAAAGGGAATTTTCAGTACAAAAAGCCTTTACATGTTTCAAAAGCAGGTCAGAAAGAACGGTGATGGCTTCTCTCCTAAATAGGTAGGACTGTTGTTTTAATTGATTATACCATTGCCCGCTTTGATGTAACTATATATATATATATATATATATATATATATATATATATAGTATGTGCAATACAATTAGATTGATCATCCCCTTCCAATATGACACTGAGGTGAGGTATAATCCCGGGTGTTTTGATTGGTTGGGAAGGACATGGCAGTCCCTCCCCTGGTGCTAGGACAAAACTATCATGCATTGTTCTTGTCATGCATAGTTTAGTATGTATATTTCTATTAATATGCAGCCACCAAGTGTCCAAACTGTATTAGTAACTATTATAAGCATTGCAGGACATTTTGGTCATATGGCCTCCTGTGAGGGTCCTTAGGACAGTATAAGTGTTGTGCTGTGGAGATCACTGATTGTAAGTCATGGTGGTTTTCCTGTAGGGAAGTGTAATCAGACATTTGCCATTTAGTTATCTGAATGAACAGCCATAGAGTGATAATAAGACTCATCTGTGACTTTCTTATCCCTCCCCAATGGCATGAGGCACTATCTAGCAAGGTATTTAGGGTTTTTTCCCCCTTCAATTCTTTGTAATGTAGTTGGTTAGTGGTACCAGACACCTGGCCACATTCCTCAGGTCTGGAGTAACTGTACATACCTACTGCACACTGAAGACTTTTAAGAGAGGCCAGGAAGCTAACATTTAACAAAAAGGTTAGCTCCGCTGAAGACATCATCAGGGTAAGATTTGTCTTGCTACTACCACCTCTCTTTGTATTATATGGTTGTCATCCAGATGCCTTTTTGGGAACTAGTCGATGGAAAACTCAATCATTTTCCCACGGCTTTGATGACTGTTAATTACTTTTGTATATATCTTTTATCATAGTTTAGTAAACCTTTTATGCACCTTAGCCGTGTAAGCCTATTTATTCCCAGATCTCAGAATTCACAGTATTACAGGCACATACTGTAACTGTGGAAGCATTCCTGTGTAACTGGCCAGTGGGTATAACCACAATTACCACTGAAGCAGGTTTTAGGGTTGCCTTGACCTAGTGGCAGTTGAAGGATGGAACTAAGCATGTGTGACCACCTCAGTAAGTGGACGTGCACATTAGTTTACAGATTGGAGTAAAGAGAATATCTCACAAATAGAGCATTTTTGTAACAGAATGTAATGCAAAATACAAAAATAAACTACTTTTTCTTGCTAAATTATACTAAAATAACAATTACAAGCATCGAACACCTTATGGGGCATTTTTTTATTGCATTTTACAAAAATTTTTCCTAAAAATCTTTTTTTGTTCAATTGGTTTATATTTAAAAATTCTGCAGTCTTTGTCATAAAGGGTTAAATTTTAGCCCAGCTACAGAGTTATATTACTTTCAGTGATGGCCATGCATAGCCCTTGTCCCTAAACTCCTGACGGCTCATAGCCATATCCTTTTGATCAGTTTGATAAGAATTGAGCTACAATGAGTGTTTTTGAGCTTCTGGAGTTCAGAGATAAGGACTTCAGATAAGCCATCACCCAAGTTCCCCAATGGGACACAGTGTAAACAGAGAGCCTGCTGGTCTGCAGATACATAGAAACTCAATGCTGTACAGAGAAAAGGGCTGAACATTTTTAATAAGGACCTATTGAAAAACAATATTTTAGATTAAAATTAGTACAATGCAGTAGTAAAAAAAAAAAAAAATTTTAATGCACACTCTGAATAGGAAAATACTACACTTCCCTATATTGTAAAAGAAAATGTATACTGATACATAACAGCCTAGTATATGCCAAAAAAAAAACATCTTTACACAAAATATCCCAGAAATAAATACATTTGATTTAACCCTTCAAAGCGAGAAACCATGGGCTGGATCTTAAATCTTTGTGTTATAGCCCAGTATCTTCGCTTTCAAATTATACTCAATATTTTAGATGCAGTGTTACTGATTCTGTGTGTGTAAATTAATATTGAAGGGGAAGCTGCAAGTAAAAATACCAGCTTTTCATGTCAGCACTTTCCTGACCCTTTTCTCAGCATTGCTGCATCCTGACAGGATCTTTACATCCAGAACTTCCTGTTTTTGTTAGCTTCCTGTTGGGTTTTCTAACCATACCTATCATGCTTTGCTCTGTAATGTTTCACAGGGTTTTCTCTGCCTTATGAAGAGGTGTAGAATTAGTTACTACTGCAGAGGAAACAGTGTGTCAGTTGGAGATACCTTAGGCTACATGCACACAACTGTTCAGTTTTTTGCGGACCGCAAACTGCGAATACGCAAAAAAACGGAAGCCGCCCGTGTGCCTTCCGCAATTTCCGGAACAGAACGGGTGGCCCATTGTAGAAATGCCTATTCTTGTCTGCAAAACAGACAAGAATAGGACATGTTATATTTTTTTTTGTGGGGCTACGGAACGGAGCAACGGATGCAGACAGCACACGGAGTGCTGTCTGCATCTTTTGCGGCCCCATTGAAGTGAATGGGTCCACATCCGAGATGCAAAAACTGTGGCTCGGATGCGGACCAAAACAATGGTCGTGTGCATGAGGCCTTACAGATCAAAGCATGCTAGGATTAGTTACAAGACCCAAACAGGAAGCTGATGAAACCTGGAAGTTTCGCGCTTAAATATCCTTTCCAAGAGGCAGTTATGCTGAGAGGAGGAAAGTGCTGACATGAAAAGTTGGTATAAGGGGCAAAACTATTCAGTGTTTGAGGTATTCTGAGCACATAAAAAAACTTCATTATAACACCACAGAATCCCTTCAAATATGTATTGGCCTCTGGATTACAGAAATTGTTGATCTACTGTATTTCAGTCTGGTGACTATGTGAAGAAATGTGCATAAAGACTTAAGAAATACTGTAAATGATATGTACAGTATGTGATAGTAGTTTGGGTCAGACATGTACAGGTGAAACTTGAAAAATTAGAATATTGTGCAAAGTTCATTTATTTCAGTAATGCAACTTTAAAAGGTGAAAATAGCATATGAGATAGACTCATTACATGCAAAGCGAGATATTTCAAGCCTTTAGTTGTTATAATTTGGATGATTATGGCTTACAGCTTATGAAACCCCAAAGTCACAATTTTGAGGTACCCTTTGCTCAGGGGATATGGATTAATTAGCTGACTAGAGTATTAGCTAGAATTTCACAAATATAAGCAATGCGCCGCACAGACCTTTCACTTACCAGTAGGAGGAGCGCCGGCTGGCCACAGACAGCGCATGTAAGTATAATGCTGCTAAAAGTGCTAAGTAACCATGGCAGCCAGGACTGCAGTAGCGTCCTGGCTGCCATGGTAATCGATCGGAGCCCCAGTGATTAAACTGGGACTCCGATCAGAACTGCCGCTCTGCTGCCACCAATGATGGGGGGGGCTGCACTGGACACCAATGATTTTAATAGGGGGTGGGGGGGAGGGGAGGCCACACTGGACACCAATTATTTTAATAGGGGGTGGGGGGGCCCGCACTAGCCACCAATGATTTTAATAGGGGTGGGGGGGCCGCACTAGCCACCAATGATTTTAATAGGGGGGGTCTTAATAGTTAATAGGTTTTAATAGTGTGGCACCTGAGGGGTTAATTGTGCGGATCACAGCCCCCTGTAAGAGATCAGGTGCTGCCAGGCAGCAGGGGGCCGTTATGTCCACAGTTCTCAGTATATTCTAACTTGAAGCGTCCCCATCACTATGGGAACGCCTCTGTGTTAGAATATACTGTTGGATCTGAGTTTTCAAGATCTAACTCAAATCCGATGGTATATTCTAACATAGAGGTGTTCCCATGGTAATGGGGACGCTTCAAGTTAAAATATACCATCGAATTGGAGAAAACTCTTATCCGATGATATATTAATATTACCCGAACCCGAACCCGAACTTTTACTGAAATGTTCGGGTTTGAGTGCCGAACACCGTAAAGTTCGGTACTAAACCGAACTTTACAGTTCGGGTTCGCTCAACCCTAACTATAACCCATGGCTGTCTACCCCGTTATAACACATGACTGACACCCCAGGGTGTAAAAGAGAAATAGGGCAATCATACTCACATCCTACCTAGAATGGAGGCCTGGTGGAGTCTTCCGAGTGAATGTGGGTCACAGAGTATAAACCTGTTAGCCCCTCCTCCAGTGTGCCTCACGCATGTCTCTGAGATCACTCAGGAATGTGGTATTATCAGCACATTGGAAGATGAGCACTATCTCTAACCCAAAGTCCATTAAGAAAAAAAAATGCAGCCGTCACTGCCAAGTGTGTATTCCGTCTAATTGGCCCTTAGAAGCACGAGACCTTTTGCGATAATCGGTGGTGCTCTGCTCCACAGATTCATATATAAACTTGAAAGTAGAAAGAACAAGTAGAACTCACCGTTGTATGCACTTTGCAGCTTTATTGAAGATTAAAAAGGCCGCACTGGACACCAATAATTTTAATAGGGGTTGGGGGGGGGCCGCACTAGCCACCAATGATTTTTAAATAGGGGGTGGGGAGGCCGCACTAGCCACAAATGATTTTAATAGGGGGGGTCTGGCCCCCTGCTGCCTGGCAGCACCTGATCTCTTACAGGGGGCTGTGATCCGCACAATTAACCCCTCAGGTGCGGCACCTGAGGGGTTAATTGTGCGGATCACAGCCCCCTGTAAGAGATCAGGTGCTGCCAGGCAGCAGGGGGCCATTATGTCCACAGTTCTCAGTATATTCTAACTTGAAGCGTCCCCATCACTATGGGAACGCCTCTGTATTAGAATATACTGTCAGATCTGAGTTTTCACGATCTAACTCAAATCCGATGGTATATTCTAACATAGAGGCGTTCCCATGGTAATGGGGATGCTTCAAGTTAAAATATACCCTCGGATTGGAGAAAACTCTGATCCGATAGTATATTAATATTACCTGAACACCGAACCCCGTTATAACACATGACTGACACCCCAGGGTGTAAAAGAAAAATAGGGCAATCATACTCGCATCCTACCTAGAATGGAGGTCTGGTGGAGTCTTCCGAGTGAATGTGGGTCACAGAGTGCATCACGCATGTCTCTGAGATCACTCAGGAGATCACTCAGGAATGTGGTCTTATCAGCACATTGGAAGATGAGCACTATCTCTAACCCAAAGTCCATTAAGAAAAAAAAGCAACCATCACTGCCAAGTGTGTATTCCGTCTAATTGGCCCTTAGAAGCACAAGACCTTTTGCAATAATCGGTGGTGCTCTGCTCCACAGATTCATATATAAACTTGAAAGTAGAAAGAACATGTAGCACTCACCGTTGTATACACTTTGCAGCTTTATTGAAGATTAAAAAGGTCGGACACAGGCACTGCACAAAGGGTCAGGCAACAGCCGTTTCTCGCACCTCGTGCTTTGTCAAGCCGATCATTGTAGGCTTGACACAGCACGAGGTGCGTGAAATGGCTGTTACCTGACCCTTTGTGCAGTGACTGTGTCCGACCTTTTTAATTTTCAATAAAGCTGCGAAATGTATACAATGGTGAGTGCCACTACTTGTTCTTTCTACTTTCAAGACTATCGCTAACCCACTTCATTACAAGGGAAACTTATAAACTATTACACAGAGTATTAAACAGAATTAAAAGGGAGAACTAATCAGTCACTTAAATATACCCTTACAATACACCGAACTTCATCAAGAAATTAGATTTGTTACAAATTACTTAATCACAAATTGCTTTTTATTGTATGGAGCGAGCGCAATGACGGGGAATAGCGATTTTGCCGCCCCTCGTTATTTAACTACTCAGATGCCACGTTCAATGCTGATCGTGGTATCTGAGACTCACATTCAGGTGCTCAGGGGTTTAATTTGGGTTTAAAAAAAAATTATACTCACCTCTAATGTTGATCGCGAATATTCTAATCGCGAATTTTTAGCGTGAATAACGGCTCTTCGAGAATTCGCAAAGATGGAAGAATATTGTGCTATATATTCGTAATCGCAAATAATCTAGATTCTTGCTTGTCGACCAATTAAAAGGCTGCAATGTCTTTGTCAGAGCTTAGCAACATCCCTAGAAACCAATAGGAACGTTGCCTACCCCTTACTATATAAGAAACTCCTTAGCAGCCATTCTCTGCTGTTTTTGGCAGTTCTGAGAGAGAGCAGTGACATTGCTGTGCTCTGTGCTTTCATCTGGATCCTATTTCTTATCCAATTACATTAGTTAGTTAGCTCATATATATAATACAGAAAGTTAGTGGGAGATAGTCAGTGTAGGTTAGATAGTGATATATCGTAGCTATGTTCCAGTGCAAGGTGTTAGGTAGTGTGATAGGAATTACTGTTTCTCTGCTGTCCTTACATACATGCTACAGACATAGTGCTGTGATGTCACAACAATACTTACGGCACCAATCAGTAATATCTACTGACCTGATAAAATGTGAAGTTGCATATATTGCGCAAAAAATATGCGCATCATTAGTGTCAATTTGCGCAATCGTGAAAATAATGACCGGAGATCACAAATTTTAGAATTCACTAATTTATTGTGAATATTATGTGAAAAATTTTCTAAATATCGCGAAAACAAATATTGCCTATGCTGCTCATCACTACTCACCTCATCCATTTGATCATGGAGAGGCCATCCGCTCCTGACTTGATTGAAGAAAACCCACCACAGGAACTGCGGCGAGCGTAAGAAGGTCACCACGTGATCATGCCGGCCGAGCATGATCATGTGGTGATGTCTTCACACTCGACGCAGGTCCTGTGGTGGGTTTTCTTCAATCCACGATCAAGTGGATGAGGTGAGTATATTATTTTTATTTTCAGCCACCATTTAGGAAACATTGATTCATTAGCAGGAAGCGCGAGGAAATTCGGCTTCGCAGCTAATCAAATTTTTCCTAAACTTCAGATCGAATTCCGCTTCGGATGCTTCGATTCACTCAACACTAGTGCCCATGAATGTAAAGTGCTGGGTGGATTTTTCACAATGAACAAGGTGTCTTAGAGTAAATGGGTATTATGACTTTTTGTATGTGTTGTATGATTCTGCTTTTATTTGTTTTTCAATAAAAGTGCTAAAGTTGTCCTGGCAGCGAAATTGCTAACTAAATGGTTAAGTTATTATTATCATTTTTCGTGATAGTATTTATATTATTGTGATGGAAACATACACTATATCAGCCATTTGTCGGCAGCCTGATAATGCAGATCTAGCTATTTGATTCGGAAATTGGTTTCTTGTTTTGTTAATATTTATCCTCGGTCTTGAGAAATGAGACATTGCTAATATCAGACGCTGAACTAACATGGAAATAGTTCACACCAATGTTACTTTCATGTTGTCGTTCTTCCCGCTTGCTCTGATATAATGGATTTTGTTCTGTGCTTTGAACTCTCAAACCTTCCTGAGTACTTTCATCTCACATTCCTCCACTGCTGGTGATACCGGCCTCCCTTTCCAGGGCTTTGATTGCTAAGAGTAACATTAGGTCTTTGAAGTCTACCATGACTTTTGTTTGGCGGTCAATTGATTTTTCATTTCAGAAGAGTTGGCATGCAGGAATATTGTTCTCAGAGTTTTCACTTAAGCTCCTGTTCATGGACCCAACTGTGACCGAAACATTGGATTTTTAAATCATGATTAAACGAACATTAACATTTCGTTCGTTTGTGGAATGTAGACATTCATTTCTGACTTTACAACTTGGAAGTTAAGATTGAAAGTTTTGTAAAACCTTAAGAAAATTTGAAAATTGATTTGAAAATATGCTCTTGCAAATGATCTTCTTGCTCTAAGGGTTTACAGAAACAAAATCATTGATGGCCTATCCTTAATCAGGTCAATGTTTAATTTGTTGGGCTTCCATGCTGAGAAACTCTAGCCAACATCAGAATGAAGACGTCCAGGTGTAGCAGAACATCCAAATACAATTATACAGTATGTCTAGTGATGCAGCCCCATTCACCTCTATGTTAACATAGTAACATAGTACATAAGGCCGAAAAAAGACATTTGTCCATCCAGTTCGGCCTGTCATCCTACAAGTTGATCCAGAGGAAGGCAAAAAAAAAACTGTGAGGTAGAAGCCAATTTTCCCCACTTTAGGGGAATAAAACTCCAATCAGGCAATCAGACTAACTCCCTGGATCAACGACCCCTCTCTAGTAGCTATAGCCTGTAATATTATTACACTCCAGAAATACATCCAGGCCCCTCTTGAATTCCTTTATTGTACTCACCATCACCACCTCCTCAGGCAGAGAGCTCCATAGTCTCACTGCTCTTACCGTAAAGAATCCTCTTCTATGTCTGTGTACAAACCTTCTTTCCTCCAGACGCAGAGGATGTCCCCTCATCACAGTCACAGTCCTGGGGATAAATAGATGATGGGATAGATCTCTGTACTGACCCCTGATATATTTATACATAGTAATTAGATCTCCCCTCAGTCGTCTTTTTTCTAAAGTGAATAACCCTAATTTTGATAATCTTTCAGGGTACTGTAGTTGCCCCATTCCAGTTATTACTTTAGTTGCCCCCCTCTGGACCCTCTCCAGCTCTGCTATGTCTGCCTTGTTTACAGGAGCCCTGAACTGTACACAGTACTCCATGTGTGGTCTGACTAGTGATGTGTAAAGTGGTAGGACTATGTTCTTATCACGGGCATCTATGCCCCTTTTGATGCAACCCATTATCTTATTGGCCTTGGCATCAGCTGCCTGACACTGGTTTTTGCAGCTTAGTTTGCTGTTTATTTAAATTCCTAGAACCTTTTCCATGTCAGTGTTACCGAGTGTTTTACCATTTAGTATGTACGGGTGACCTGCATTATTCCTTCCCATGTGCATAACTTTACATTTATCAGTGTTAAACCTCATCTGCCACTTATCTGCCCAAGCCTGCAATCTATCCAGATCCCTCTGTAGTAGTATACTGTCCTCTGTAGTATATATACAGTATACTGTCCTCTGTAGTATATATACAGTATACTGTCCTCTTCAGTGTTAATTACTTAACACAGTTTGGTGTCATCTGCGAAAATTTATATTTTACTATACAAGCCTTCTACAAGATCATTAATAAATATATTGAAAAGAATAGGGCCCAATACCGACCCCTGAGGTACTCCACTAGTGACAGTGACCCAATCTGAGTATGTACCGTTAATAACCACCCTCTGTTTTCTATCATTGAGCCAGTTACTTACCCACATACAGATGTTTTCTCCCAGTCCGAGCATTCTCATTTTATATACTAACCTTTTATGTGGTACAGTGTCAAATGCTTTGGAGAAGTCCAGATATACGACATCCATTGATTCGCCGCTGCTTGTTCTGAGAATTTGCAGTGGTCTTGGGATTAGACCCCCTTAAAAAAAATAATGATGACCTAGCCAAAGGACAGGCAATCAAGATTTGGACCTGGAAAAATTATTTTAAAGGAACACTCAAAAGAAACTTTGAGTATCGTACCTTGCCATCATTTATTATGGTGTTCTTCAGGATCCCTAATGAGTAATGATACAACTAGAGAGTACCATTTGGATAAATATGTGAGATTTGGACAGCAAACCTAGTCATGGTCTGCAGAAGACAGTCACAGAATTGTATGTTGTTCTGGAGATGTGCTTATAACATGCATTAATACACATCATCATTGACAGGACATCATCAAGGCATAGTTAAAAGCAAAAAATTGGTAACAGAGCCCCAGGAATAAAAGCTTTTTCGAGGCAACCAATCCAGAGATGGAGGTGGGTACATTTTGTTTACATATAAAGGTATATCATTAACAATGGGAATATTTTAGGTTTTTACTCATAAGTAGGGATGAGCGAACCCGAACTCTATAGAATTTTGGGGGGTCCGTGACACGGACCCGAACCCGAACATTTTCGTAAAAGTCTGGGTTCGGGTTCGGTGTTCGGCGCTTTCTTGGCGCTTTTTGAAAGGCTGCAAAGCAGCCAATCAACAAGCGTCATACTACTTGCCCCAAGAGGCCATGCCTACTATTGGCATGGCTGTGATTGGCCAGTGCAGCATGTGACCCAGCCTCTATATAAGCTTGGGTCACGTAGCGCTGCACGTCACTCTGCTGATACAAGTGTAGGGAGAGGTTGCTGCTGCGACGTTAGGGCGAGATTAGGCAGTGATTAACTCCTCCAAAAGACTTCATTCAGTGATCGATCTACAGCTGTGGATCATTGAACTGCTGCTATTCAATTGCTCAGTGTTTTTAGGCTGCCCAAAGCGATTTTCATTCACTTTTTTCTGGGTTGATCGGCGGCCATTTTGTGGCTTGTGGTGCGCCAGCACAAGCTGCCACCAAGTACATTTAACCATCAATAGTGTGGTTATTTTTTGGCTATATCCTACATCAGGGTCAAGCTGTCATCAAGTGCATTTAACCATCAATAGTGTGGTTATTTTTTGGCTATTCTCAATAACTTCACACACACGCTACTGTTCAATTCCAAGTCTAATTCTGTGTGTAAACGTATACCTGTCACCCAGCGCCTAAAAAATAGGCCTCAAATTTATATTCATCCAAATCTGTCATTATTGCTTTAGCTGGTCAAGTTATTTAGTGTCCGTCAAAACACAGTTTTTGTTCTGGGTTGAAATACAATTCCCAATTTTGCAATTCTCTAAATTAGTGGTTTCTGCTGTATGAGGCCTACTTTAAATCTATCCCTAAAAGGGTATATAAGATTCAAGGTGCAGATAGGGTAATTCTCCATAACTTCACACACACGGTACTGTTCAATTCCAAGTCTAATTCTGTGTGTAAACGTATACCTGTCACCCAGCGCCTAAAAAATAGGCCTCAAATTTATATTCATCCAAATCTGTCATTATTGCTTTAGCTGGTCAAGTTATTTAGTGTCCGTCAAAGCACAGTTTTTGTTCTAGGTTGAAATACAATTCCCAATTTTGAAATTCTCTAAATTAGTGGTTTCTGCTGTATGAGGCCTACTTTAAATCTATCCCTAAAAGGGTATATTAGATTCAAGGTGCTGATAGGGTAATTCTCAATAACTTCACACACACGCTACTGTGCAGATCCAAGTCTAATTCTGTCCGTAAACGTATACCTGTCACCCAGCGCCTAAAAAATAGGCCTCAAATTTATATTCATCCAAATCTGTCATTACTGGTGTGCCTGTATTAGTGTAATACGGTACCTAAATAGATAGCCAGACAGTGTTAGGTGTCTGTAAAAAAAAGGCCTGAATTAGAATTTAATACATTGGGCCGAATAATATTTTTCTTATTGTGGTGAACGGTAACAATGAGGAAAACATCTAGTAAGGGACGCGGACGCGGACATGGTCGTGGTGGTGTTAGTGGACCCTCTGGTGCTGGGAGAGGACGTGGCCGTTCTGTCACAGCCACACGTCCTAGTGTACCAACTACCTCAGGTCCCAGTAGCCGCCAGAATTTACAGCCATATTTGGTGGGGCCCAATGCCGTTCTAAGGATGGTAAGGCCTGAGCAGGTACAGGCATTAGTCAATTGGGTGGCCGACAGTGGATCCAGCACGTTCACATTATCTCCCACCCAGTCTTCTGCAGAAAGCGCACAGATGGCGCATGAAAACCAAGCCCATCAGTCTGTCACATCACCCCCATGCATATCAGGGAAACTGTCTGAGCCTCAAGTTATGCAGCAGTCTCTTATGCTGTTTGAAGACTCTGCTGCCAGGGTTTCCCAAGGGCATCCACCTAGACCTTCCCCAGCGGTGGAAGACATAGAATGCACTAACGCACAACCACTTATGTTTCCTGATGATGAGGACATGGGAATACCACCTCAGCACGTCTCTGATGATGACGAAACACAGGTTCCAACTGCTGCGTCTTTCTGCAGTGTGCAGACTGAACAGGAGGTCAGGGGTGAAGACGATGCAGGGGACGATGAGGTCCTAGACCCCACATGGAATTAAGGTCGTGCCACTGACTTTCACAGTTCGGAGGAAGAGGCAGTGGTGAGACCGAGCCAACAGCGTAGCAAAAGACAAAGAGGGAGTAGTGGGCAAAAGCAGAACACCCGCCGCCAAGAGACTCCGCCTGCTATTGACCGCCGCCATCTGGGACCGAGCACCCCAAAGGCAGCTTCAAGGAGTTCCCTGGCATGGCACTTCATCAAACAATGTGCTGACGACAAGACCCGAGTGGTTTGCACGCTGTGCCATCAGAGCCTGAAGCGAGGCATTAACGTTCTGAACCTTAGCACAACCTGCATGACCAGGCACCTGCAGGCAAAGCATGAACTGCAGTGGAGTAAACACCTTAAAAACAAGGAAGTCACTCAGGCTCCCCCTGCTACCTCTTCTGCTGCTGCCGCCTCGGCCTCTTCCTCCGCCTCTGGAGGAACATTGGCACCTGCCGCCCAGCAAACATGGGATGTACCACCAACACCACCACCTGCGTCACCAAGCATCTCAACCATGTCACACGGCAGCGTTCAGCTCTCCATCTCACAAACATTTGAGAGAAAGCGTAAATTCCCACCTAGCCACCCTCGATCCCTGGCCCTGAATGCCAGCATTTCTAAACTACTGTCCTATGAAATGCTGTCATTTAGGCTGGTGGACACAGACAGCTTCAAACAGCTCATGTCGCTTGCTGTCCCACAGTATGTTGTTCCCAGCCGGCACTACTTCTCCAAGAGAGCCGTGCCTTCCCTGCACAACCAAGTATCCGATAAAATCAAGTGTGCACTGCGCAACGCCATCTGTGGCAAGGTCCACCTAACCACAGATATGTGGACCAGTAAGCACGGCCAGGGACGCTATATCTCCCTAACTGCACACTGGGTAAATGTAGTGGCGGCTGGGCCCCAGGCGGAGAGCCGTTTGGCGCACGTCCTTCCGCCGCCAAGGATCGCAGGGCAACATTCTTTGCCTCCTGTCTCCTCCTCCTCCTACTCCGCTTCCTCCTCCTCTTCTTCCACCTGCTCATCCAGTCAGCCACACACCTTCACCACCAACTTCAGCACAGCCCGGGGTAAACCTCAGCAGGCCGTTCTGAAACTCATATGTTTGGGGGACAGGCCCCACACCGCGCAGGAGTTGTGGCGGGGTATAGAACAACAGACCGACGAGTGGTTGCTGCCGGTGAGCCTCAAGCCTGGCCTAGTGGTGTGCGATAATGGGCGAAATCTCGTTGCAGCTCTGGGACTAGCCGATTTGACGCACATCCTTTGCCTGGCGCATGTGCTGAATTTGGTGGTGCAGAAGTTCATTCGCAACTACCCCGACATGTCAGAGCTGCTGCATAAAGTGCGGGCCGTCTGTTCGCGCTTCCGGCGTTCACATCCTGCCGCTACTCGCCTGTCTGCGCTACAGCGTGACTTCGGCCTTCCCGCTCACCGCCTCATATGCGGCGTGCCCACCAGGTGAAACTCCACCTTGCACATGCTGGACAGACTGTGAGAGCAGCAGCAGGCCATAGTGGAGTTTCAGCTGCAGCACGCACGGGTCAGTCGCACTGCGGAACAGCACCACTTCACCGCCAATGACTGGGCCTCCATGCGAGACCTGTGTGCCCTGTTGCGCTGTTTCGAGTACTCCACCAACATGGCCAGTGGCGATGACGCCGTTATCAGCGTTACAATACCACTTCTATGTCTCCTTGAGAAAACACTTAGGGCGATGATGGAAGAGGAGGTGACCCAGGAGGAGGAGGAGGAAGAGGGGTCATTTTTAGCACTTTCAGGCCAGTCTCTTCGAAGTGACTCAGAGGGAGTTTTTTTGCAACAGCAAAGGCCAGGTACAAATGTGGCCAGACAGGGCCCACTACTGGAGGACGAGGAGGACGAGGATGAGGAGGAGGTGGAGGAGGATGAGGATGAAGCATGTTCACAGCGGGCTGGCACCCAACGCAGCTCGGGCCCATCACTGGTGCGTGGCTGGGGGGAAACGCAGGACGATGACAATACGCCTCCCACAGAGGACAACTTGTCCTTACCTCTGGGCAGCTGGCACACATGAGCGACTACATGCTGCAGTGCCTGCGCAACGACAGCAGAGTTGCCCACATTTTAACGTGTGCGGACTACTGGGTTGCCACCCTGCTGGATCCACGGTACAAAGACAATGTGCCCACCTTACTTCATGCACTGGAGCGTGATAGGAAGATGCGCGAGTACAAGCGCACGTTGGTAGACGCGCTACTGAGAGCATTCCCAAATGTCACAGGGGAACCAGTGGAAGCCCAAGGCGAAGGCAGAGGAGGAGCAAGAGGTCGCCAACGCAGCTGTGTCACGGCCAGCTACTCTGAGGGCAGGGTTAGCATGGCAGAGATGTGGAAAAGTTTTGTCACCACGCCACAGGTAACTGCCCCACCACCTGATACGGAACGTGTTAGCAGGAGGCAACATTTCACTAACATGGTGGAACAGTACCTGTGCACACCCCTCCACGTACTGACTGATGGTTCGGCCCCATTCAACTTCTGGGTCTCCAAATTGTCCACGTGGCCAGAGCTAGCCTTTTATGCCTTGGAGGTGCTGGTCTGCCCGGCGGCCAGCGTTTTGTCTGAACGTGTATTCAGCACGGCAGGGGGCGTCATTACAGACAAACGCAACCGCCTGTCTACAGCCAATGTGGACAAGCTGACGTTTATAAAAATGAACCAGGCATGGATCCCACAGGACCTGTCCATCCCTTGTGCAGATTAGACATTAACTACCTCCCATTAACCATATATTATTGTACTCCAGGGCACTTCCTCATTCAATCCTATTCTTATTTTCATTTTACCATTATATTGCGGGGCAACCCAAAGTTGAATGAACCTCTCCTCTGTCTGGGTGCCGGGGCCTAAAAATATCTGACAGTGGCCTGTTCCAGTGGTGGATGACATGAAGCCTGATTCTCTGCTATGACATGAAGACTGATTCTCTGCTGACATAAAGCCAGATTCTCTGCTATGGGACCTCTCTCCTCTGCCTGGGTGCCTGGGCCTAAATATGTGACAATGGACTGTTCCAGTGGTGGGTGACGTGAAGCATGATTCTTTTTTTTTTTTTTTTTTTTTTTTTAATGTCTTTAGTAAGCTTCTTTTTTTTTTTTTTTTATTTATATTTTTATTTTCACAATATAACAGGGGATGTCAACATTTCAAGGTGTTGGCTCGCAGGCCACATCAGAGTGCTGATAAGCATGAAGTGGATACAAATTTAGGATCCAACATAATCCGACATAAAGCACAGTACACGAGCTAAGATACAAATCAGTTTCTAGCTACTCTAAGAAGGTTTCCGATATGCTAGATGTTTGTGAGACTTGAAAATTAAGACCCAGTCAGAGTGTTGAGGCCACGTAGATGGGCATTTTTAGACTATTGTTTGAGGGGTAGAGTTATCAGTGCAGGGTCTATGGCATGGTGAGTGTTTGTACAAGATAGTTACAGGGGTATTGCAGCTGACTGAGTTTCTAGAGGTAAGTTAAGGTTTGGGGGATCTGTATTTAGACCACAGAGACCATTTTTTGAGGAAGGTCAAATGTGTGCGAGATTCCCAAGAGGATAATTCCTCGAACCTGTGTATCTGGTCAATTTTTTGAATCCATTGGTCTAGAGGTGGAACAGTAGTCAGGAGCCAAAATTTAGGAAGCTGGAGACGAGCTGCCAAAATCATTTGTGTAAATATATACGGAGGTTTGGCATTCGCCTTTTTCTGAGAAAATGAGAGGAGGGCAATTAACGGGGAGGGTTGAATTGTTGTACCACAAACACTATTGGCAATAGAGAAAACCTCACACCACCATTTCCGGATGGGAGGGCATGTCCACCAAATATGCAGGAAAGTTCCTCTCTCTCCCAGGCACCTCCAGCATACGTCAGAAGCGGATCCAGCATATCTCGATATCTTGTCTGGCGTATTGTACCATCTTGTAAGAATTTTGTAACTATTTTCCTGAATTCTGACGCAGCGGGAGGCACCATGGGGGGACTCCAGTAGTTTGGGCAAGGATTCAAAAGGAAAGGTGATATTTAGATCTGATTCCCATTTCATGACAAAAGCTGGTTTAGCCAACATAGGGGGTTGACGTAGTTTGTTGTACAGTCGTGAGATGAGTTTTTTAGGTAGTGTTTGTAAGGAGGTCATGGCTTCCAGCCAAACTAAGGGGCGAAGGAGATCTCCTACTTTAATATGCTGTTTTAGGTAGGCCCTGAGGTAAGTAACTGAGATAAAATCTCGGGGGTGGGGGTTAAGAATTGTGTTTGTATCCTTTGAGTCCATCCAATCTCCAGATGGAAGAGCTAAAGAGACTATTGGAGTCAAAGATGATAGCAATCCTGCTGAAGTGGATTCTCTTAATGTGAGAGGTCCTGTGTTTATTACATCTGCTACCGTCAGCATGGGCGAGGGGAATGGAACCGAGTAGTGTGTGGAGGATAGCCATTTCCATGCTTCCAATGTGGCCCGGACAATCGGGTAATGAGACATGTGACCAGGATAGATTGTCTCTTGGCCCAACAATAGTGCTCTGGCTGATTTTTTCAGTATTTCTAATTCTATCCGGACCACAGCGGAAGGCGGGGAAGCGCTTAACCAAGCTAATGAGCGTGCTAGGAGAATGGACTTCCCCCCGCGTGTCTAGGTCTAATGAGGAGGTTAGAAGAAAGTCGCGCCTTTTTCCCGCTCCAGATGAAAGATCTGAATTTTTTCATGATCAGGTCATAATAGTGTTTAGGGACAGGAATGGGGAGTACCTGCTGCAAATATGTGAGTCTGGGAAGTATAAGGGAAGAAAGGAGGTTTTTTCGACCAAACCAGGACAGCATTGGATTGGATTTGGCCAAATTATCGATAGAGTCAAAAATAGACTTTTTCAGGGGAATGTAGTTAAGAGAGTAAAGTTCTGTTATTTCTGGGCTAATCTTGACCCCTAAGTATGTGATGTTGGGAGAAGACCAATTAAATGGGGAGTCTATCATTAAGAGGCATTTGGTTGACCGGGGAATTCCTATGCATAAAACTAGCGATTTGTTAGCATTAATTTTGAAATCTGACATTTTGCTATATGTTTTCAGATGTGACTGGATTCGGGGCAGGGATGTTTTGGGATTAGTCGTCATTATAAGAACATCATCCGCAAAAGCGGCGATTTTCTGTTCCCTGCCTCCCAAACATAGACCCATTGTGAAGCATGATTCTCTGCTATGACATGAAGACTGATTCTCTGCTGACATGAAGCCAGATTCTCTGCTATGGGACCTCTCTCCTCTGTCTGGGTGCCGGGGCCTAAATATATGACAATGGACTGTTCCAGTGGTGGGTGACGTGAAGCCTGATTCTCTGCTATGACATGCAGACTGATTCTTTGCTGACATGAAACCAGATTCTCTGCTATGGGACCTCTCTCCTCTGTCTGGGTGCCGGGGCCTAAAAATATCTGACAGTGGCCTGTTCCAGTAGTGGGTGATATGAAGCCTGATTCTCTGCTATGACATGAAGACTGATTCTCTGCTGAGTCGCTGACATAAAGCCTGAATCTCTGTTATGGGACCTCTCTCCTCTGTCTGGGTGCCGGGGCCTAAATTATATGACAATGGACTGTTCCAATGTTGGCTGACGTGAATTATGATTCTCTGCTATGACATGAAGACTGATTCTCTGCTGACATGAAGCCTGAATCTCTGTTATGGGACCTCTCTCCTCTGTCTGGGTGCCGGGGCCTAAAAATATCTGACAGTGGCCTGTTCCAGTGGTGGGTGATATGAAGCCTGATTCTCTGCTATGACATGAAGACTGATTCTCTGCTAACATGAAGCCTGAATCTCTGCTATGGGACCTCTCTCCTCTGCCTGGGTGCCTGGGCCTAAATATCTGACAATGGACTGTTCCAGTGGTGGGTGACGTGAAGCCTGATTCTCTGCTATGACATGAAGACTGATTCTCTGCTGACATGAAGCCATATTCTCTGCTATGGGTCCTCTCTCCTCTGCCTGGGTGCCTGGGCCTAAATATCTGACAATGGACTGTTCCAGTGGTGGGTGACGTGAAGCCTGATTCTCTGCTATGACATGAAGCCTGATTCTCTGCTGACATGAAGCCAGATTCTATGTTATGGGACCTCTCTCCTCTGCCTGAGTGCCGGGGCCTAAATATCTGACAATGGACTGTTCCAGTTTTGGGTGACGTGAAGCCTGATTCTCTGCTATGACATGAAGACTGATTCTCTGCTGACATGAAGCCTGATTCTCCGCTATGGGACCTCTCTCCAATTGATATTGGTTAATTTTTATTTATTTTATTTTTATTTTAATTCATTTCCCTATCCACATTTGTTTGCAGGGGATTTAACTACATTTTGCTGCCTTTTGCAGCCCTCTAGCCCTTTCCTGGGCTGTTTTACAGCCTTTTTAGTGCCGAAAAGTTCGGGTCCCCATTGACTTCAATGGGGTTCGGGACGAAGTTCGGGTCGGGTTCGGATCCCGAACCCGAACATTTCCGGGAAGTTCGGCCGAACTTCTCGAACCCGAACATCCAGGTGTTCGCTCAACTCTACTCAAAAGCTATGCTTTTTTAGCTTTTTACTCCTTGTGAACATTTGTATGGCCTGTGAAGGAATAGAAAGAGATTGCAAATAGAAAGGAGGGGGAGGGTTGAAAAGGGATAAGTTTAGTATATTTTAGTATATTTTAGTATATACAATGTGGCTTAATTTGAGTTAAGTACGGTGCTGAATAACACAAGTTGAGAGGTCAAATTTAAAGTGTACTTCCAGGGATACTCTCTCACCCAATCTACCACTTAGTGTGAAATCCACTGACATTAAGACTTAACTGCATGTTGTGTTACAGTTGCCGAGAGAACTATATGACGCCCAGCTAGCCGGCTCTTGCATGGATAATACTAACTGCACAATACTCACCAGGGGTCATTCAGCGGCCATGGCAACTGTACTACCCATCAGGCAGTTGCGTTCCTCCACCCCAAGTGTTGTATAGGGTGGGTCAGCATCCATGGAGAAACCCATAATTTATTTACTCATTTTATTCTATGGTCATGTTACACAATTCTAGACATCCTAGGAGACATGGGTCTATGCACTTTGGGGTGAGGTGACCGAGATGAAACGATCAAATCCTTGATGTGGTGTGCATCTAAACAGTGTTCCTTTGTCTAGAAGAACTAGAACTGCCCTTACCTTTCCTCACATTTTGTCAAGGATTTTTCTCATGATACAAATACAATACATTATTATTAGGGATGAGCGAACCCAAACTGCAAAGTTCGGGTTCGTACCGAGCTTTGCGAGCTCGAGTACCTGGACCTGAACCCAGACTTTTTCACTGAAGTCCAGGTTTGGGTTCGGTGTTTGGGTGATTTTATTATTTTCTGTTATAACATGGTTATATCGGAAAATAATAGCATTCTTAAGACAGAATATAAAAGAATATGGCCATTTTGGGGTTAAAAAAACAACTCACCTCATCCATTCGATCACGCTGCAGCACCTTCTTCTATCTTCACTGAACAGGACCTGCCAAAGGACCTGCAATGTGTGTGATGACGTCACCGCACTCTCTCATGTGGTGACGTCATCACGCATATGTCAGGTCCTTTGGCAGGTCCTTTTCAGTGAAGATAGAAGAAGCTGTTGCAACGTGATCGAGTGGATGAGGTGAGTTGTTTATTTATTTTTTAACCCCTAAATGGCCACATTGTTTTGCATTCTTTTTTAAGAATTCTATTATTTTCCAATATAACCATGTTGTAACGGAAAATAATAAAGTGAAGTTCGGGTTCCCATTGACTTCAATGGGGTTCGGGTTCTGGGTTAAGTTCGGTTCAAGTTCTGGTCCCGAACCCGAACTTTGACCTGAAGTTCGGCCGAACCCGAACTTCCACGGGTTCGCTAATCACTAATTATCATGACATGCTAACAAAACCCTTCGCAGGCAGTCAACCACATCAGAAACGCTGGGTGGCCATACATATAAACTACTTACAACAAAGCATCACAATTTCATGTTTTTTTCAAAGTTCATAATCTCATGCAGTTTGGGATATTTTGAGCCAAGAGGAAACATACGGACAGATACCTCTCTATATGAATATATATAAAACCTGATCACTGAGTGACCCATTACAATATGTGGAAATAACTTAGCCAGGAACTGCCCCAAAGGTCTCAAGGCTATGATACACAGCAAATGGTATAAGTAGCATAAAGTCATAAGTTGCGGCTGCTAGACCAAAATGCAAAACCTGTAACCAATCCCCCGCTTTCCATGAGCCACTTTTGAGCCTCCTCAGCCCCCAGGAACACTGGTGTGACTGTTACTTCTGCATACTTCATAACTAAACCCCTGGCAATATGAGGGAGTCAAAGTTAGATTTTTCTTTACTATGCCCCCCCCCCCCCTTCTATTTATACTGATGACTGGAGCCATTTGACATATTTAAAGAGGACCTTTCACTAGAATAAAACATCTAAACTAAGTATTCAGACATATAGAGCGGCGCCCAGGGATCTCCCTGCACTTACTGTTATCCCCGGGCGCCGCTCCGTTCTCCCGTTATAGCCTCCGGTATCTTCATAGTTAGGCTCCACCCAGGGGAACCTGCCGGCGTCTCTTTCTCCTATGCTGTAGCGCTGGCCAATCGCAGCGCTCAGCTCATAGCCTGAGAGGCTTTTTTTTCTCTCAGGCTATGAGCTGAGCGCTGCGATTGGCCAGCGCTACAGCATGGGAGAATGAGACGCCGGCAGGGTTCCCTGGGTGGAGCCTGACTTTGAAGATACCGGAGGCTATAACGGGAGAACGGAGCGGCGCCCGGGGATAACAGTAAGTGCAGGGGGATCCCTGGGCGCCGCTCATCATGTCTGTATAGTCAGTTTAGATGTTTTATTCTAGTGAAAGGTCCTCTTTAAAGGGATTTTCCACAATTCATTCATTCCCTACCCTATAGGACCTGTTAAGGGAACTATATTTACCTGCTCCCCACCTCTCAGTTCCGACTTTGTGAGTTCCAGTCTGTAATCACCTCACGTACAGGTGAAACTCGAAAAATTAGAATATTGTGCAAAGTTCATTTATTTCAGTAATGCAACTTAAAAGGTGAAACTAACATATGAGACTCATTACAGGCAAAGCGAGAGATTTCAAGCTTTTTTTTTTTATAATTTGCATGATTATGGCTTACAGCTTATGAAACCCCAAAGTCACAATTTTGAGGTACCCTTTGCTCAAGGGATATGGAATAATTAGCTGACTAGAGTGTGAGCCTAGAATATTGAACCTTTATTACCAAAATTCTAATTTTAAGCTGCTTTAATGCATTTCCCTTTAATTTACATTACTGAAATAAATGGACTTTTGCACGATATTCTAATTTTTCGAGTTTCACCTGTAAACATACTATTTCCAATGACTGGCCTCAGCAGTGACATGTCCCCAAGCACATGACCCAGCAGTGAGGTGCTTTTTGGAGACACAGTGGGAAGCCAGTTATTGGCTTTTGTAGCGTACATTTTCCTATATGTGCAGAAAGTTTGCATTCAGGGATCAGAAGTGCAATGAAGACAACCCAGAACTCATGTAAAGAACAACGAAGGGTGGCAGCAGGTAAGTATACTTCCCCATACAAGTCACAAAGGGTGGATTAGATGAACATAAAAAATGTGGACAACCCCTTTAAGTTTGACAGACCAACACAAGTTTCTATCCTTACCTCAGTGCTAATTTGGTTAAGTACTCCAATTTCTCATGAAACCAATTCAATAAAATAATTAACATGCTAGCAAAACCCTCAACAGGCTGCAATGAACAACAAAACCACTGAGTGGTCGCACGTAGACACATATAGGATAGACATCTTCTGACACAATATCTCAACATGCTAGCAAAACAATTGACAGACTGCAGTTCACATTACAACCACTGGGTGGCCACACAGGCATATATAGAATAGACATCTTGTGACACAATATCTCAAATTCATGTTGTTTTGAAAAGTTGGTTAACTTGTGATACACATTTCAGGACCTATCCAAAAGAGGAAAGGAAAGGAAGGACACGTCTTTAATTCTGCAACTGAGTTTTCGGACTGTCCTTTAAAATCCCATTGCATATTTCTTGTATTGCACAATCATTTTGTCATAGTTTTGCACAATATACAGTACAGACCAAAAATTTGGACACATCTTCTCATTCAAAGAGTTTTCTTTATTTTCATGACTATGAAGGCATCAAAACTATGAATTAACACATGTGGAATTATATACATAACAAACAAGTGTGAAACAACTGAAAATATGTCATATTCTAGGTTCTTCAAAGTAGCCACCTTTTGCTTTGATTACTGCTTTGCACACTCTTGGCATTCTCTTGATGTGCTTCAAGAGGTAGTTCTCTGAAATGGTTTTCACTTCACAGGTGTGCCCTGTCAGGTTTAATAAGTGTGATTTCTTGCTTTATAAATGGGGTTGGGACCATCAGTTGCGTTGAGGAGAAGTCAGGTGGATACACAGCTGATAGTCCTACTGAATAGACTGTTAGCTGCTTTTTTCTTGCCATAATACAAATTCTAACAGTCTATTCAGTAGGACTATCAGCTGTGTATCCACCTGACTTCTCCTCAACGCAACTGATGGTCCCAACCCCATTTATAAGGCAAGAAATCCCTCTTATTAAACCTGACAGGGCACACCTGTGAAGTGAAAACCATTTCAGGGGACTACCTCTTGAAGCTCATCAAGAGAATGCCAAGAGTGTGCAAAGCAGTAATCAAAGCAAAAGGTGGCTACTTTGAAGAACCTAGAATATGATATATTTTCAGTTGTTTCACACTTGTTTGTTATGTATATAATTCCACATGTGTTAATTCATAGTTTTGATGCCTTCATAGTCATGAAAATAAAGAAAACTCTTTGAAGGAGAAGGTGTGTCCAAACTTTTGGTCTGTACTGTATATTTAAAAAGTAGCCTCAGCATCAACTGTATAAAACCAGGGAAATGCAGAAAAGGATTTATTTTCGTTTGGCAACTAAATGTAGCAAATTCAGCAAGTTTTGTTTGCATATTCGGTGTCTCTCTGCATGTTAGTGTGTATTCTTTCATTTTATTTTTTATGATCTCTTTAGCTTTTGTCACTTGATGCGCTTGACCTCAGCTGTCCTAAACTTCCGACCTACGGACTTTTGAATCACATGAAGGGAGAAAATAATTATGCCCCACCAATGCTAAGTGGTTACTTAGTGTATGACCAAGTATACTATCTGCTCATAAACTAATTTGCAGAAAGTAACACAGTGTTAAGATTTATTAGACAATAATATATTCAAAGCTTGTGTCCGACTACTTCATCACCCTGGAAGTATAGATATAATGAGAAAAATCCACCAACACAGCATTTATTACAGTGTCCCCTATTAATAAAACTCAAGACTTAACTCTTAAGTCATTTAAAAAAAATTGTATCTTCTCTGCTAGAATTAATGATCCAATCATCGGTACATGTGTCGGGTGCTTTATGCTACAGTAATCACATTAATTACTGTGGCGTCTGATTATTTAGAAAGTTTATGCCAGTTTCTGTTATATTTACGGCAGTGGGGGCTCGAACATTCCCGATCAAACAAGGCCTTAATGGAGTATTCATATCTCTAAGAAGGTTATGGCAAATTGCAAGAATTTGTCTCAAAGGGGAGCTTCAGAGGGTTTTTATTTTTTATTGATGGTCTATCCTTAGGATAGAATACAAGATCGGCAGGGATCTGATAACCCACACCTCCACGAGTAGTGAATAGAAGCAGTGCTGCAGTTACTACCTCAATCCACTGTACAATGGATCTAGCTGTGTAGTTGCGGCACTGACTTCCAGCTTAAGAGCTCCTCTGACACCGCTTATCGGCGGGGGTGGGGGGTGTTGGAGCCCCCCACAGATCCTAGACCATCAATCATAAAATCCTGGAATACCACTTTAAAGGGGTTATCAAGCTATGCCTGAAGACTGTCAGAGATCGGTGTAGGCAATACAATGGCATCTTCAGTGCGTCGGGCTGCAAGCAGCTCAGGATTCAGGCCAGAAGAGGTCCGTGTCCTGTACTGCATAACTAACAGCAGCATGGAGGTATGTACAGATGTCACATGGTCAACACTTCTTTTTTCTGAGATTTCTGAGTTGTGTTATCTAATCTAAGTGTCACGGCTGTGTGTGAGCAACAAGAGCATGCACAGAAAATAGAGCTACTGACCGGACCCAAACTAGGGAGGATAAAGGGTGACCCCTGTCCGACCCTCAAAAGCTCTCCCTATGCTGCTAAGCCCATGCCCGGATCCAAATGGTGGAAGGAGGCATGCCCGCGTACCTAAGACTGATGGCCACTGTAACCCCTACAATAGTGGAAGGGGCACGGCCACCGGTGCCCTGCTCAGTATATGGAGGGAACCGTGGTCGCCTCGGATCCAGTCAGAAAACACACAGATACACAGCAATGTCTGCACACTTAGCTGAAGGGCTGCAGCCGCAGTGAAGACGGATCCAAAGACAGGCTGGCAATATCCGGAGTACTTGCTGCAGCAGAACACAGGTCCAGTGAAAGGATAGCATACAAGGGAACATACTCAAGCAAGAGCTACAACCCAAATGAGAAATATAATCCACACCTACAATAGGAGGAGGGGGAATATAAAGGCAGGGAAATCAAACAGAGGAGAAACAGCTGGGAGGAAGGAAACAGAAAACTCCTCCCAGCTCTAGTAGTGACATCATCACAGGGGTGGAGAAACAGAGCTGTGAGAACGTCCCAAAGCTCTGGTAGTGACAGTACCCCCCCCCTCTACGGGTGGACTCCGGACACCCAGGACCCACCTTCTCAGGATGAACCCTATGAAATGCCCTGATGAGGCGAGTGGCTTTAATGTCTGACACCGGAACCCACATCCTCTCCTCAGGACCATAACCCTTCCAATGAACGAGGTACTGGAGAGAACTGCGGACAATGCGAGAGTCCACAATTCTGGAAACCTCAAACTCCAGATTGCCATCAACCAAAATCGGAGGAGGAGGCAAAGAGGAGGGTAACGTGGGCTGGACATATGGTTTTAAGAGAGATCTGTGAAATACATTATGTATCTTCCAAACCCGTGGAAGATCAAGACGGAAGGCAACAGGATTGATGACTGACAAGATTTTATAAGGCCCAATAAACTTGGGATCCAATTTCCAGGAGGGAACCTTCAGTTTAATATTTCTTGTAGACAACCACACCAGATCACCCACACTCAGGTCACGTCTCTTATCAGCCACACGCTTATACTTCTCACTCATCTTTCTAAGATTACTCTGAATCTTTTGCCAAATGGTAGACAAAGACGAGGAAAATCTCTCCTCCTCAGGCAAACCAGAAAGAGCCCCTCCCGAGAATGTCCCAAACTGCGGATGGAACCCATATGCACCAAAGAATGGCGACTTATCAGAAGATTCCTGACGGCGGTTGTTCAGAGCAAACTCAGCAAGAGGGAGAAATGAACACCAATCCTCCTGGTTCTCTGCCACGAAACAGCGCAAATATGTCTCCAGATTCTGATTGAGGCGCTCAGTCTGACCATTCGACTGCGGGTGAAAAGCAGAAGAGAAGGACAGCCGAACCCCCAGGCGAGAACAGAAAGCCTTCCAGAACCTGGACACAAACTGCGTGCCTCTATCGGAAACAATATCAGAGGGAATGCCATGCAATTTAACAATATGGTCGACAAAAGCTTGCGCCAACGTTTTAGCATTGGGTAAACCAGGGAAAGGTACGAAATGAGCCATCTTGCTAAAACGGTCCACCACCACCAGGATCACCGACTTCCCTGAGGAACGAGGAAGATCCGTGATAAAGTCCATGGACAGGTGTGTCCAAGGACGGGAAGGTATGGGTAACGGGAGAAGGGAACCTGAAGGTCGTGAACGAGGGACCTTAGCGCGAGCGCACGTCTCACAAGCAGCCACAAAACCCTCCACCGACTTACGAAGAGACGGCCACCAAAATCTCCGAGCAATGAGATCTACCGTGGCTCTACTCCCGGGGTGACCAGCAAGAACAGTATCATGATGCTCCTTGAAGAGTTTGTGACGTAGCTCAGGAGGCACAAACAACTTTCCAGAAGGACAACGGGCAGGTGCCTCAGTCTGGGCAGCCTGGACCTCGGCCTCCAAATCCGAATATAGAGCAGAAACAACTACCCCCTCCGCCAAAATGGGACCCGGGTCCTCGGAGTTTCCTCCTCCCGGAAAACAGCGAGAGAGAGCATCAGCCTTCAGATTTTTGATCCCAGGGCGGAATGTGACGACAAAATTGAATCTGGAGAAGAACAGAGACCATCTGGCCTGTCTCGGATTCATACGCCTGGCCGACTCCAAGTATGCCAGATTCTTATGGTCGGTAAAAACGGTGATAGGGTGCCTGGCCCCCTCCAACCAATGGCGCCATTCCTCGAAAGCCAACTTGATGGCCAACAACTCCCTATCTCCCACATCATAGTTTTTCTCTGCCGGGGAGAGTTTTTTAGAGAAAAAGGCACAGGGTCGCCATTTGGCAGGAGAAGGGCCCTGGGACAAAACCGCACCCACACCCACCTCGGAAGCATCCACCTCAACAATAAAAGGTAAGGAAACATCGGGATGCACCAAGACAGGAGCAGATGCAAAACTTTCTTTAATCTTAGAAAAAGCTGCAAGCGCCTCCTCCGACCAAGAGGAAAAATCCGCCCCCTTTTTTGTCATGTCAGTGAGGGGTTTGACCACAGAGGAATAATTCAAAATGAACTTTCTGTAATAGTTCACAAAACCCAAAAAGCGCATCAATGCCTTCTGATTCTCAGGAAGCTCCCACTCAAGTACAGCACGGACCTTCTCCGGATCCATGCGAAAACCAGAAGCAGAGAGGAGAAAACCCAGAAATTGAATCTCCGATACCATAAAAACACATTTCTCCAGCTTGGCGTACAATTTATTTTCCCGCAGAATCTGCAGAACCTGAAAAAGATGATCCTGATGGGTCTGAACATCAGGGGAAAAAATCTAAATATCATCAAGATACACCAATACAAATTTCCCCATTAAATGGTAGAAAATACTGTTAACAAAATGCTGAAAGACGGCCGGAGCATTCATCAGGCCGAAAGGCATAACGAGATTCTCGAAATGCCCGTTAGGGGTATTAAAGGCCGTTTTCCATTCATCCCCCTCTCTGACCCTGACCAGGTTGTACGCGCCTCTCAAATCCAATTTGGAAAAAACCTTGGCCCCAACAATTTGGTTGAAGAGGTCCGGGATCAGAGGAAGGGGATAGGGATCGCGAATAGTGATACGGTTCAGCTCCCTAAAATCTAGGCAAGGTCTCAGAGAGCCATCTTTTTTTTTAACAAAAAAAAAACCAGCGGCAACAGGTGATTTTGAGGGACGAATATGCCCCTTATCGAGACTCTTGGAGATATAGGTTTGCATTGCGATTCTTTCCAGTTGTGAGAGATTGTAGAGGCGAGCTTTTGGCAGCTTGGAGCCGGGAATGAGGTTAATGGGACAGTCAAACTCCCGGTGAGGAGGTAGCTCCTGAACACCGCTCTCGGAAAACACGTCCGAGAAATCAGAGAGAAATGATGGCACAGTTTTAGTAGACACCTCTGCAAAAGTCGCTGTAAGACAATTCTCTCTACAAAAGTCACTCCACTCATTTATTTGCCTTCCTTGCCAATCAATAGTGGGGTTATGTCTAGTGAGCCAGGGTAACCCCAAAACTAGAGGAGAAGGCAATCCGTTAAGGACAAAACAAGATATATCCTCCACATGAGTGTCACCTACAGCTAACCGAATATTGTGAACAATGCCCTTCAGAGATCTCTGTGAGAGTGGAGCAGAGTCAATAGCAAAAACAGGTATATCCTTTTCTAATGTGCAAACCTGAAAACCATGCATGGCTACAAATTGAGTGTCAATAAGATTGACGGCCGCTCCACTATCAACAAAAATCTCACAAGAAATGACTTTGCTCTCTAGCGCCACCCTGGCAGACAGGAGAAAACGGGAACTGCAGGTCAGAGGAAAAGCATCAATTCCTACATCAACTTTGCCCAAAGTAGCAGATGAAGCAGAGTTTGATGATTTACCTTTTGAGGTTTTTCTCTTATTATCGCTCTTAGTACAGTTCAAGAATCTCCTAGACGGACAAACATTTGCCAAATGACCTATGCCCCCACAACAAAAACACACCATACTCTGAGGACTAAATCCTCTTTTATCAGGGGCAAGTCGACCTTGCTGCATGGGCTCCTCCTCAGAGGGGAGCGAGACAGGATGAGGCCCCTGCACACTGAATGAGTCCGCACCACTGCCCCTAGACTGACAATGGCTGGACAGAGAGGTCTCGTTTCTTTCTCTTAGACACCTGTCAAGGCGTACCGCCAGTGACATGGCAGACTCTAAGGACGTTGGTCTCTCATGGAAAGCAAACGCATCTTTCAATCTCTCTGAGAGACCATGACAGAACTGACTCCGGAGTGCAGCATCATTCCAACCTGAATCAGCTGCCCATCTCCGAAATTCAGAACAATAAAGCTCCGCAGACAGTTTGCTCTGGCATAAAAAACGTAAGTTAGATTCGGCCAGAGCAACACGATCCGGGTCATTATATATCTGCCCCAGGGCCACAAAAAATCCTTCCACGGATCGAAGGGAGGGATCCCCTGATGGCAGCGAAAAAGCCCAAGTCTGAGCATTACCCCTGAGCAGGGAGATGACAATCCTCACCCTCTGCTCCTGATTACCAGAGGAATGTGGACACAAGCAAAAATGGAGTTTGCATGCCTCTCTGAAGCGAACAAAACGCTCACTGCCCCCGGAGAACGTTTCCGGAAGTGAGACCTTTGGCTCGCAACAGACTCCATGGGCCGGAGCAGAGCCCAATGCTTGAAGCTGAGTCATAGATTGACGGAGATCCGCTACCTCCAAAGAAAGACCCTGCATGCGGTCAACCAGGCCAGAAAGCGGATCCATGTCAAAAAAGACGGTTTTGGTTGATTATAATGTCACGGCTGTGTGTGAGCAACAAGAGCATGCACAGAAAATAGAGCTACTGACCGGACCCAAACTAGGGAGGATAAAGGGTGACCCCTGTCCGACCCTCAAAAGCTCTCCCTATGCTGCTAAGCCCATGCCCGGATCCAAATGGTGGAAGGAGGCATGCCCGCGTACCTAAGACTGATGGCCACTGTAACCCCTACAATAGTGGAAGGGACACGGCCACCGGTGCCCTGCTCAGTATATGGAGGGAACCGTGGTCGCCTCGGATCCAGTCAGAAAACACACAGATACACAGCAATGTCTGCACACTTAGCTGAAGGGCTGCAGCCGCAGTGATAACGGATCCAAAGACAGGCTGGCAATATCCGGTGTACTTGCTGCAGCAGAACACAGGTCCAGTGAAAGGATAGCATACAAGGGAACATACTCAAGCAAGAGCTACAACCCAAATGAGAAATATAATCCACACCTACAATAGGAGGAGGGGGAATATAAAGGCAGGGAAATCAAACGGAGGAGAAACAGCTGGGAGGAAGGAAACAGAAAACTCCTCCCAGCTCTAGTAGTGACATCATCACAGGGGTGGAGAAACAGAGCTGTGAGAACGTCCCAAAGCTCTGGTAGTGACACTAAGCAAACACCTTCAATTGGCTTTTCAATGGCTTTTGTCTCAAGATAATGAAATGAGTTAAGAAATTTGAGTTAACAGCGGGAGTGCTAACCATGGTACATCTGTATTTGAGTGTGGGATATTTGTTTGACAGCGTGTCATTGGGCCCCTATATGTGTGTTTAGAGGGTGATTATTATAACTGGTTCTCCTGGGGTCACTATATTATATTCTACTGGCACACATAAGGGGACATTTTTTGTACTGGCACATTATAAGAAGCATTAGTACTACTGGGGGCATTATAAGGGGGCATTTTTTTCTACTGGCACACATTATGGATAGTGATGAGCGACAGGGGCAATTATCGAATTTGCGATATTTCGTGAATATTTGGGCGAATATTCGCCATATATTCGAGAATTCGCGAATTCATGATCTCTAAGCATTATTTTCTTGATTGCGAAAATTCGCATAAAATTCGCATGAACTGGTATTTAAAAAAAATATGAATATTTGCGATTTACGAATATATTTTGCGATATTCTAAATATTCACGAATTCTCGAAGTGCCGATATTCACGATAAAAATTTGCAATTTGAATATTCGTGATCAACACTAATTATGGACACTTTTTTGACTACTGGGCAGTAAAGGCAGGCATTGTTACTTATAGTTGGTTTGGTTTCCCAAAACACTCCAAAACTCAATGATTGGATATGTTTGGTTTACAAAGTCAAGAGTTATGAGAAGATTTTGTATACCCAGAGGAACTCTAAAGATAAATGGTCTAAGATTTGGTGACACTGGAAGTGGTAGGGCTTTGGTTTGCGACCCTGTCCTCTCTTTTCCTTCTCGCTCTCCACCCAATTATGTTGAATTTTTATATTAAGTTTATTCCTTGATAAAGAGAATGAGACGCATCGCGGGGATGGGCGGTCGGGGTTTGGTTGATTGGGGTGGGTTTGGGGAGAAAATTATATTCTATGTTTTGATTATTTATGTAATTGCCTTCTATGACTTTAATAAAAAAAAATATAAATTTCCAATAAAACGTTGCTTTAACCTCACATTTTTTTTATTTTCATGAGGGGTAACAGGAGAAAATTCACTCCACAATTGGTTATCCATTATCTCCTAAATGCAGCAACAGCTGTATGGGCACACTGCAGGGATCAGAAAAGAAGGAGAGCCATTTCACTTTTGGAGGGCAGATTTCACTAGAATGATTCTTGGGTGCAGAGCCCCTGATGTACCAGTATACTGTAAAACTACAAAAAGTTACTCATTTTGAAAACTAAACCCCTCAAGGAATTCACCTAGGGGTATAGTGATTGGCTTGACCCTACAGGTTTTTCATACAATTTTTTTTAAGATTGGAATATGAAATCATATGTAGTTTTAGCCTCAAATGTTTCATTTTCACAAGTAGTAATAGAAGAAAAACATTCTAAATTTTGCTACATATTTTTTCCTAAATACAACCCTATAGGGTCATAAAGTGCACAAAATTTAACAAGTGGTGTTGTGGACATTTTTGACTCGATGGGTGCTTTACAAAAACTAATAGCAGATTGTGCAAAGTTAAAATTGCAATTTTTCCACAGATATACCATTTCAGTGCCCAATATGTTTTTGATGCCAGTGTGAAAAGTCAGCCTTGTTACGATTATGCCATGCTTCCTGGTTTTATAAACACCCAACATGTCACCCTCATCTTCTGCCTGGACATACAACAGAGCTTAGGAGTTAAAAGGTACCATGTAAATCTGAGGCCCAATGTGTTGATTTATGCAGCTCATGCTCACCACTGTAGAGGCTCTGAGGGGAAATTCCTGGAATTCCTGAGAAGTGACCACATTTTGGAAATCACACCCCTAAGGTATTTATTAAGAGGTTCAGCGACCATTTTGACTCCACTGGTGTTTTGCAAAAATTCATGCTTAGCAGATGGTGCATAGTGAAAATTGCTATCTCTGTAATTATAGTAACTGGCAAATAAAATGCAGGGAAAGGGTTAAAAAAATATCCCAACCCACAAAAATGAAATTGACTTTAGATGTACTCTTGATGGCATAGAAAATGCAAAGAAAAACACCTAGAGCTGCATTGACTCCTGTTCCAGTATGACTGGATTAGAAACAAAAAAATTTGGAGGAGATTTATCATCTTCCTGTGCCACTTTTATCACATAAAATAGTTTCAAACGGCAGGCGTCGCAGGCGGTGTTTCTGCGCTACCCTCGCCACTTGCTGAAAATAGGTGAAGGGGAGTGGGTGGGGTCAATGGGCATTTATCTTCATTTGAGCCTCTTCATAAATTACAACAATAATAAAGAACAAGGTTTAAAGGTACACGTCCCTATGATTGGTATCAGAACAAATATTAAATAAAGTGGACGTTAAAATGGAGCAAAAATAATAAATAATTTATTAATGCTAATAAAGGAAAATAGAATGGGGTGAAAACCTACAATATGAACAAGGCACAAGATCAATGCCGTCAAGCCAGATAGGGTTACCTAATATGTATTAACAGTGTAACAGGGAATAGATCAGCGGCCTTATATATGAATAGGCAGCAGTACTGAAAGAGCACCCGGAGGTAAGCCTATATTTCATATATTTTACCGGTTGCCACTTCTACATTGTCTTTGTCACTGTAGTTTTGCTACAGATTGCTTAGTTCTATGATCTCCTTGTTGCTCTTTCAGTACTGCTGCCTATTCATATATAAGGCCGCTGATATATTCCCTGTTACACTGTTACGATGCAGCGCTTGTGCGCTGACCTCCGGAACATATCCTTGTTCCTCCACAGTCGTCAGGTGACCAGCCCAGTATGAATGATTCATGTGGTGGATTGGCTGCCGACTGGAGGCGTGTTCATGGGGGCGTGGTGTTTGCCCTTTAAATCATGGCGTCTGGCTGGCCGCTTCGCGGCCATTACAGTGCCGTTACAAAAGCAACACACCGTCTCCAACACCAGGCTTCGGTGCTACTTAGCAAAATCCTTATGTAGTACGCTGATTCCCAGTTTAGGGGGTCGGCTTAGGCAGTTAAGGTGCAGTAGTTACGTTGGCTCCTGATGAAGTGCACTAATTAGTTGCACGGAAACGCGTAGAGCCGTAGCTCAGTGTGTTCAGGTCTGCTGGTTGTTGGGATGTACCCTCACCGACACCAGCATTTACCTGTGTTGTCTACGCACCTACATGGGGGCTAGTGTTTGAGAGACGGCATAGTGCACTGCCGCTCCCCTCACTAACCATCACTGCCCAGTGAAACGCCTGTCACTGGTCAGTTCATCCTTGTATGCTGCTTGTGGTATCTCCTTCAATGGTTCTGGGAATTTTTATGAAGTTACATCTCCCAGAGGATATACCACACTTTCAGCATCTAGTCCACCAGCACATATCTAGTTTATAGGCAGTACCTTGCCTTTCGGAGTACCATATCCGACCACTAGTGCGGTGGTTTTGCATACATATATTTTAGTAGTCCGTTTATCTGTATATGGTATCTACAGTGTTCCTCCAATACACCACAGTTGTGAAGGTCACTGTTAATACATATTAGGTAACCCTATCTGGATTGACGGCATTGATCTTTTGCCTTGTTAATATTGTAGGTTTTCACCCCATTCTATTTTCCATTATTAGCACTAATAAATTATTTATTATTTTTGCTCCATTTTAACGTCCACTTTATTTAATATTTGCTCTTCATAAATTACGCACATCGTCCACCAGCACAGGGGATTTGAAAGACTGGTGTAAAATGCCAGTATTTGATATATCTCCCCATTAGGGTGGCCCTCAGCACAAAAAAATGTATTAGTCCTAAAATAACTAATTGAAAAAAACATGTTTGCAAAATGTATTTTCTTCTAAAGTATTTGTTCTTATGTTATTTTCAAAAGTTAAGAAAAATCGTAGAAATCATAGAGCTTGAACATCTGCTGAACACGATTAGGGTGGTCCTCAGCACCAACATTTTTTTTATTATTTTCCAAAGTTAAAGGAAAAAATCCAGAAATCATAGAACTTGAACATCTGGTGAACACATCTTCAATTACCTGTAAAAAAAAAAAAAATTGACAAAAAGGTTAAAAATACAGTGAACATGAATTAATAATAGCTAATCTGGAAATAACTCAGACTGTGAGACACATGATTCATTTCTCATCTGAATTTCTACCTCCGGGTCCTTTTTCTTCATCTACTGGAAGCAGAGTTTAAGTCGATTTACCATAATGTGGAACATGGGTTTTCACATAGACTGCAGCCTGCTAATTGCCTCGCAAAAATATGAGCTGAGTACTTTCCCCCTGAATTAATTTTATTGACATAAATTAGCTATTCCAAGGAATGCCGCCAGGAAAATGTAACTAAAAACATGACTGGATGAGATGTGGGATGATTGGTGGAATTTTAATACCAGGTAGAAATGCTTAGAAAGTAAAGCTGGGCTTTTTTAAATACTTTTTTTCTAAGACCTTTGCACCGCAATCTGCGGCAGAAATACACCTAATATAGGTGTATTTCTGGTTAGTAAATGACCACCATAAAAGGCAAATTGGAGTCCAAGATAATTAGACCCACGACCAAGAGAAATTATCCTGCCTTGGAATTTAGAGTATTTCTTGTAACATTTAGTTTTTATTGAAAATTTTTCATATATCAGGCATACAAATCATTGATTATTTCTGATACCAACAAATTCTATTTCATTCAAAGACATCTTATGGGCATGTGCAAATTTCTACAATTTTAGATAGACCTTAAAAGGGTTGTCCCACGAAAAATATTCTACAGTTTTCAAACCATCATCTTGATCTGAGAACTTTTGTAATTACATGTAATAAAAAATTTAGCATAACCACTGAGTTATTCCATAAAATGTCTCTGTATAGATCCACCTGCTGTTTTTTTATTTCTTTGTCCGGCTCACTGAGAAGGCTGCACATGCTCAGTTTCATCCTTCAACTGTCTCCTGAGCTGTGATAGAGAGAGCTGCGACACGCCCCCTGAGCTGTGATAGGGAGAGCTGAGACACGCCTCCTGAGCTGTGATAGAGAGAGCTGAGACACGCCCCCTGAGCTGTTATAGGGAGAACTAAGACACGCCTCCTGAGCTGTGATAGGGAGAGCTGAGATACGCCCCCTGAGCTGTGATAGGGAGAGCTGAGACATGCCTCCTGAGCTGTGATAGGGAGAGCTGAGATACGCCCCCTGAGCTGTGATAGGGAGAGCTGAGATACGCCCCCTGAGCTGCAGCAGAAAAGACCCTCCCCTTGAGCTATCAGCTTCATACAAATCTGGCAGAGCAATGAATGGGGAGATCTCTGGGTACAGGGATGGTTCTAGCTTTGTCAGAAAGAGGTTGCCATGTCCTATATGATGTCTGGTCATAGTCATGCGATAACCCCTTAAAGAATTCACTACACGCAAATTTATTCTTTGGATCCACCCTAAATATTTGTGGCCATCAGTAATCCAGTAAATAATCTTCACATTTTACTTGACCTTTTACATTTTAGGATGATCTATGGTTATTTTTGCTTAGTTAAGAAGACCTTTAATTTCTGGCTTTTTCAGGCTCCTGATTTCACCATTTTTTTAAATTTTTTTACATGTCAGTAAGAGGTTCCAGACCACTGCATGATTCAGGCTCAGAGGCGTAGCTATAATTCACTGCCATGACCATCCTGGCATCGCATGTGTGCGTAAGTAAGGTTGGGTTCACATAACGTTGGAAAAAAAGGTATACAAAAACACAGTACATCACACTTTTGTATCCTGCAGAGTTCGGTAAAAAAAAGTTTGTTTAATGTGTGTTTTTTTTTTTTTTTTTTTTTTACAATGGGACTTTATGGTAAACAGATGCCACAGTATGGTATCTGTCTGCGGCATCCGTTAACATATGATTTTTGCAGATGGCAAAATGTGATGTGAACCCATTATTAGTACACAGCGGGGCGGAGAGAG
This sequence comes from Bufo bufo, assembly GCF_905171765.1. NCBI lineage: Eukaryota > Metazoa > Chordata > Amphibia > Anura > Bufonidae > Bufo > Bufo bufo. The sequence continues at coordinate 32,612,334 of NC_053393.1, forward strand.
GGGGAGAGGGCTGCCATGTACTGCAGGCTATAGAACAGGAGGCTGGCAGAGCGCAGCCTGGTCCTGGTGGTCAGTGATGTGGACTGTGTTCCTCAAGGCTCATTTACTCTATTGGGATATACAGGGCACAGTATAATACACTAGAATCTACAGTATATACTGTAAGGATCTTAGTCCTACCTTCGAATAATATTTCATTTGGTGACTATATATTACCAGCATACAAAGACTAAATAACAGAGCCATACAGGATAATAGCTCATACTATGATTGAATAACAAGCAATATAACATTATGGCCCCATACCATGATTGGATAACACTGCCATACAGTGAATGAATAACGCCAACATACAGTGACTGGATAAAACCACCATACAGTGACCAGATAACATCTCAAAACATTTACTGGCTAACACCACCATACAGGGCCTGCATAACACCGCCATACAGTGACTGGATAACACCGCCATACAGTGACTGGATAACACCGCTATACAATAACTGGATAACTCCGCCATACAGAGACTTCGTAACACAGCCATACAGTGACTGGATAACACCGCTATACAATAACTGGATAACACCGTAATTTAGTGACTGCATAACACTACCATACGGGGACTGCATAACACCACCATACAGTGAGTGGATAAAACCACCATATAGGAAATTTATAAAATCACCATACAGTAACTGGATAACACCGCCATACAGTGATTGGATAATACCACCATGTAGGAAATGGATAACGCCACCATACAGTGACTGGATAACAGGGTATAAGAGGGCACAGTATAGAGTATAAGAGGGCACAGTACAAGGTATGAATAGTATTAATGTACAGGGCATGGTAAGGGGTGCAGGGTATAAGAGGGCATAGTACAGGTTAGAAGGCACAGAATAGGGTATAAGTGGGCAGAGTGGAGATTAGGCCCTGTACTGTGCCTCCTAAGGTGTATTATAAGGGGGCACAGTACAGGGTATAGGGAACAGTACAGGGTAGGTGGCATAGTACAGGTATTTGACTCATCAATGTTGGTCAGGCTGGCACGGAGTCTGAAGCAGGAGGTTGTGGCATTGGCTGGCAGGCAGCAGCAGTGCTCAGGGGCGGTTGTGGGTGATCGCACAGTGCTTCTTCTTCTTGGCTGTCACAGCTAGAGCAGGAGGTCAGCGGTTCTAAAAGCTAGGCATAGCAGGCAACAGAGGAGGGCAGGCGGGTGGGCACATCCAGGGTCCACTTGAATGATTGGTAGAGCAGCAGCTTCCACCGACTCCTGCTCCACCAATTAGATAACAGCAGAAGTGCGGAAGAGAGGTAGGAGAAAGCCTCTCTCCCCTCTACTCTTGTTTCAGTATGGGCCACAGCGTTACGACCCCCCCCCCCCCCCACACACACACACACACCCTGAACCGCAAGGAGAGAAGGGAATTGTAAAATAAAATAATCTGGCCCTGCTTGCCACACCCCTGATCCTGCTTCTGGGCCCCCAAGCAGGCTCTTCCCCGATAGCTACGCCACTGTTCAGGCTCTTATACACAGGACCATACATTACCATGCATCAGTTTTTTGTATGTCGAGAGAAGCACGCATGCACCTTCGAAAGACCAGGAGAGGCTGTGAGAAGAACGTACAGGTCGTGTAGGCCAAACATAAACTCAGGCTACCCGCCGAGGAGTCAGACAAGGATGTTGATGGCCAAAGACTGCCGAAAGCAGAGGGGGGTTCCTGCAGGTATGGACTGTGAACATAACTTCTCAACCTCTTGTAAATAGATCTTTTATGTTCCAGACCACTCATTCTCAATTTCTTCTACATAGCTTTTCTATTTGAAAGAAACAACTTCTGGAGTTATACTATACTAGTTATACCACTTCTTCTTCAGTTCTAGTCTAGTGTCTTTTGTTTTTTTGCCCTTCTATTAGCCACAACACATTTGCCCTTTACATATCTTCTCAAGCTCTTTTATGATGCTTCTGTAACGGGGCCTCTCCATCCAGGGCACCTATATCATGTCCCAGGTTTAGTAGGAATGCCGAGTGGTGTAGCGTGGCCTAAATGTCTCTTTATGTGTTTCACAGTGTTCCTACATGGATACTGCTGAACCCCAGGCTTTGGCTCCGAAAAAATAAAAAGAGGGAATAATTGAGGGATTTGAAACAATAACTTGAGTCCAGACCTTGAGATGAAGTTCAATGGCGGCTTTACTTGAATAAACGTTTCTTCAAACAGTTTTCAGGCTTTGTCTTGGTTCCAGCAGGCTTTAGCATGAACTGGCAGGCAAACTCACCTCTTCTCTATCTCTTTCTCTCTGCTGTACCGACAGACTAGTTTAGTAACTTTGATTTCTTCTTTATGCTGCACTCCACTCTTTAGTCTGACTTAGTTTCAGCCAAGGAACTATTCTCCTGGCTCCTGAGGCTTCACATTTCTGTATCCATGGGCAGCAGAGCTTAAGGTGCTCTGGCTGGCATGGGCAAGTCCAGCAGAGATGTGCCCCTGCACTCCCTTCCCCGTGCTGGACGTAAACTAGACTAACTCTAACTGGTCCCCACCCTTCCATCAGGAAATAGGGCTAGCCCACTTCTCTCCAGAGGGGGGTTAGAATGGAATGGCAAGTTCTATTTTCTCTAAATATAGCTCTTGCTGCCACCTGCTGGTGAACCAGGTGCATTACATATGAACAGTTGCATAACAAGATTAGGAATGCACATTGTGGAGGACCTGGACAGAAATACATAAGATGACATTGTGTTAGCCCATTAGAGATAGTAGCAGGGTGCAGCAGTGGTAACACCACTCTGGAGTGTTACACTTCCTTGTTCCAGATCATGTCTTCTCCTACTCTTCTATCTTGTCCTTCTCCAACGTGTCAGTGCCTTCCTTCCACAGCTGTTTTATGTAACTCCTCTATGTGGTAAATAACAGAATTATCATATAATATAAGCATCTACTCTATGTTCCACTGAACTTCTTCTCCAGCTCTTCTTTGTGTCAGTTGATTCCTTCCACATCTCTGCTTTGGAGATAGACTTTAGTTCAGACTGATGGAAAAGATCCAACCCCGCAGTTAATATGCTGTACAATAACTTTGTTATGTTGGTGGAGACATAAAATATTAAAGGAAATACAAGATGACACCTAATTCTGAGGGTGTTGCTTAGAGTTAATTTTTTGCTCGATCTTCTTATACTGGTGGGTATTAATTGGAGGATTGTTTGCTGCACCATTGTGAATACAATACGGATTGACATGGATCATGAGTAACTGTCATATACATTCTATATTAAGTGTTATATTAATAGCATATTGGATATTACACATTAATGCACATGACTCTTCCATTATCAGTGCGGTTTTAGTTTATTTTTGTTAATCTAACCTTTTCCCTGACTTAGCTGCACTGTGCTGAGCAGATGGTGAGACATGTGCCCTGGGAGATGCCAGAGGACTACCCTGCCTTGGTCAGGGTATGTAATTATAGGGCTAGAGCAACTGAATCCTTCCCATAGGAAGAAGGCAAGCCTATTGATACAGTTACAGCCTTGGTGCCACAGTTTATATCAGTTGACATCTGAAGAAACTCAGATCCTGGACGTTTAGCCCCTTAGATGCCAAATAAACAGCTTAAGTTGCACTTAAAGGGCTGTGTCCAGATTAATAAAAAAAAGGAAAATCAAACATCATATAATACATGACAGTCTCTTTCTAACAAAGCTAGAACCCGCCCTGTACCTCATATGGATCCAGAGATCTTCTCATTCATTGCTCCAATTTCTCTGCTAGATTTGTTTCAAACTGGCATCTCAGGGGTGTGTCTTTTCTCAGGGGGAGTGTCCTTTCTGCTGCAGCTCTCTCCCTATCACAGGTTGGGCGGTGTCCTTTCTGCTTCAGCTCTCTCCCTATCACAGGTTGAGCGGTGCCCTTTCTGCTGCAGCTCTCCCACTATCACAGGTTGGGCAGTGCCCATTCTGCTGCAGCTCTCTCCCTATCACAGGTTGGGCGGTGTCCTTTCTGCTTCAGCTCTCTCCCTATCACAGGTTGAGCGGTGCCCTTTCTGCTGCAGCTCTCCCACTATCACAGGTTGAGCGGTGCCCTTTCTGCTGCAGCTCTCTCCCTATCACAGGTTGGGCGGTGTCCTTTCTGCTGCAGCTCTCTCCCTATCACAGGTTGGGCGGTGCCCATTCTGCTGCAGCTCTCTCCCTATCACAGGTTGGGCGGTGTCCTTTCTGCTGAAGCTCTCTCCCTATCACAGGTTGGGCCGTGTCCTTTCTGCTGCAGCTCTCTCCTTGTAACTGTCACAGCTTCTAACAGAATATCTGGCTGGTAAGAGTTGAAGGATTGAACTTATTATGTGCGAACACCTCAGTCAGGTGGACAGAGAAATAAGGAAGTTGATATTTACCTAATGTGTATATCAGTAGCTCACCAGCTGCTGGACCCATCACTATGATTGGAAACTGATCAATCCAGCTTCAGTCTCTGTGTCCAATCATAGAGTGAGGTGGAGTTATTTAAAGCAGCTGGCCCCAATCATCAGTGCCTGGTATTTTGTTATCTAGGCCAGGGATCAGCAACCTTCGGCATTATACTATACTATATACTATATACTATAACTACCAGCATGCACACTTTCTTTGCTGTTGTTGTAAGTCTCATAGAAGTGAAAGGAGGATTCTGGGAGTTGTAGTTTCAGAACAGCAGGAGTGTCGAGGTTGCTGATCCCTTGTCTAGTCTCTGTGCTGTGTGCTTGATGTTGCTGTCTATGCTTTTAACCCATGGCTTTTTTTTGGTTTATCCTTTGCTGCTGATTCTGCTTATATTGACTCTCCTGGAATTGACTTGTACCTGGATTTTATATCAAGACACGGAGGCTCATATTGCATAACTCCTTCTTTACTGGAATCCACTGCAGCAAAAAAAAAAACTGAAGAAAACTTACAGACCACCCCCAAAAGGGGTAACTCCTCCCACAGTCCAGTCCATAAATAGGCCCTTCCACCTGAACTCTTCCTCTTTCTTTGCTGCTGTCCATAGCAGATAAGTATAACGTTTATGGCTTCCCAAGCCTATCGTTTTTCTACCCTTTGTTATTGTATTTTCTGAGATTATTCTTGGGGTTTGTGTTTTTATATTCCTGTAGTTTTATTGTATTGCATATTATTTATTATATATATAATTTTTTCCCCTTTTTTTCCCTTGCCCCCCCCTTTCTTATTCATCGGGGGGTTAATACCACTTTTATTGCCGTCCTATTCCCCGCCCGCCCAGGGCGGGATTTTTTCCATCCAACCCTCCTTTGTGCCCGGTCGTTTTCTCCCTCCTTTGCATACCTCAACGCTTCCAGCGCCATTTTGTTCTTCTTCTCCCAGCTCGGGTTTCGTGCGCTCCTCCTTCCGTAATCTCGCGATCTGCGAGATTTCGGCCGCTTCTCCCGCTCTCACTGCGCCTGACTCCGGATTCTCGGGCGCCATCTTGGTTTTCATTCTTACTGCGCTGACGGCGTTTGGTAGGCCGGAAGGGGGGGGTTTCTTCTTTTATTCCCGCAAGGGGGGAGGAGTCTCTCATCGGCGCCATCTTGTTTACCCCTGTACGGAAATCGCAGCGGTTCAGGCTAGTGGCGTCGGCTCTCCTTGGAGTGACTAACTCCCTATTTCCTACATCATGTCTCTTCCTAGGGAGGTCTCCCCTTCTGTGCCTTTTGACTTGCAGGTTCCCGCTGATCTGAAGTCTACCCCTACCCCAGCGGGGGCAATTGCTAGCTCCTCTCCTGCTGAATCCCAGGCGGCTGCCTTTCAGCAGTCCATATCTAATGCTATTTCCCAGGGTATGGGTTCCATGTCCTCCATAATTTCCCAGTCTATTTCCCAAGCTCTGAGGGCTCAGACCCCTGCCCCTATCCCACCTCCTGCCACTGATGCCTCCAGAAATATTAGAACTGATAGCTTAGTTCTATCAAAGGATGGCGTGCTTAGTACATGCAAAAGAGCCTGCCCGCGCCAGGCGGAAAAAGCGCGCCCCTGGAAATCCTTTCGGGCTCAGCCCGTTCCTAGTTCTGACTCAGAGATAGAGTCCGAGGAGGAGGCTTTGAGTGTTGGCCAGAGTGCCTCTGATGTCGACCTTGAAGGGGTCTTAGTGGAGGATGATTTTGAGGCTGAGGTCCCTCTGTCATGCCCTTCAACTAGTGTGGCCCCTGAGGCCAATGGTCCGGGTCTTACCTCCCTAACGGACCCTTTGGGCGACCCCTTATTTGACCCCGACAGTTTACATCACCCGAGGTCTGCGGAGTGGCTCGGTATGTGGCTCGGTATTTGGAGGACAGAGTTAGGAAACCCCTGTCTAAAGAGACACAGAACAAATTAAGGGCGGAATGCCCGCGCCCCCTAATTCCGAACAAGGTTTGTGAAACCCCTAATGTGGACCTTAAGATGGTCCAATTTTTAGCCAAGACGGGCTTTAATCCCCACAGGGGCCTGGATTCAGAGCTCCGCGCCTGCCAGGATAAGCTCTTAGATAGCTTAGGTCCCTAAAATTTTTGAATTGGCGGAGACAGCCAGAGCGGAGGGCACCCCTATTGACCCAGATGAACTCCGTGGCTGGGTGCAAAACGCCATCTGTATGGTGGGAAATGTGAACTCTTCACTTTCCATTGAAAGGAGGAAAGCTATCCTCATTAAAATTTAGCTGAAGTTAGCCAACATGGCTCTTACCGAGTCTGGCAGGGAGGCACAGGGGCTCCTTTTCGGTGACACCTTCATAAAGGACTTGGGCAAGTTCGTCTGAGCATTTACTGCGTTAGATAAGGCGCAGAGTTCTATGCGTAAGGTGTTTGATGGTAGAGTCTCTACCAGGGACGGCAGTTTCAGGGGCCGACTGCCGGCCGTGCCCATTTCCAGACCCGTGGCTACGGGCGAGGCCCCTTCAATCAACGCTCGGCATTCCAGGACCAAAGACAGCAGTCCTCATTTTTTCCATCCAGAGGGTCATCCGGAAGGTCCAGGTCCTTCAGAGGTTATTCAGGATCAAGACGTCCTCTCGGTGAGTCTCCCAAATCTGCTATCTTCTTCAACCCCTTGCATAGGGGGCAGACTCCATCATTTTTTAAATGTTTGGTCCCGTATCACGTCCGACCCGTGGGTCCTCTCCACGGTCCGGGGTTTTCATATAGAGCTAATAGACGCCCCTATGTTACTCCCGAAGCTGCACCCAAGGTTTCTATCAGGGCAGGCCCAACAATGCATAGACGCAGAACTTCAGTCCCTCCGGGTAAAGGGTGCGGTGGAACGAGCCCCATTCCCCGATGTGGGAGTTGTCAGGGACATCTTCTTGGTAGAGAAGAAAGGGGGACTGTTTCGACCTGTTATAAATCTAAAGAACCTCAACCGGTTCGTTCGGTACCGCCATTTCAAAATGGAGGGCATCCATCTGCTCAGGGATCTCCTACTCACTGGCGACTGGATGGTGAAGTTGGACCTGAAGGACGCTTACCTGACGGTCCCGGTAGCCCCGCCGTCCAGGGATCTACTTAAATTCCTTTGGAAGGGTCAGGTTTGGCGGTTCACTTGCCTCCCGTTTGGCCTATCATCGGCACCTTGGTGTTTCACCAAGCTGATGAAACCGGTGGTGGCGTGGCTCCGCTGCCAGGGAGTTCGTCTGGTAATTTACCTAGACGATATTATTCTCTTGGCCCAGTGCCCCTCCATCCTTCTGGATTATCTACATATGGCGGTTTCCCTGATCACCGACCTAGGTTTTATCATCAACACCAAGAAGTCCTCTCTTCAACCTTCCAGATCCATGGAATTCTTGGGCTTCGTTGTGGATTCCACCGCACAGACTCTGTCTCCCAGGAGCAAAGGTGTCACGGAACCATGAACCAGACGTACAACAAGGGATAAGTGAAAATAAGAAGGCTTTATTGAAAATAAAGCTGTAAAGCAAATAGTCCAAATGGATGGCGAAACCTAAGCAGAGTCTTTGCGAAGCCAGAGGTCAGGAACCAGAAGGGTAGTCAGACGAAGCCAGGATCAGGAACCAGCAGGGTAGTCAGACGAAGCCAGGATCAGGAACCAGCAGGGTAGTCGGACGAAATCAGGATCAGGAACCAGCAGGGTAGTCGGACGAAACCAGGATCAGGAACCAGAAGCAGCAGCAGTCTAGAAGCATGTGAACACAGGAGGACCAAGCAAGGAACTGAAGCCACAGACCTCCTATATATATGAGCTGGGCATCCAGCTCCTCCCAGTGGGAAGGAGGAGCCGCAGGGTGGGAGGCTACAAGAAACCCAGAAACCAAGATGGCCGCCAGCACATGTCAAACGAAGGAGAACAGCAAGAAGGTAAGACCATGACAGTACCTCCCCCTCAAGGGCCCCTCCTCCGCGGAGTAAAGAACGGTTTCTGAGGGAAGCGTGCGTGGAAGGCTCGGAGCAAGGCAGGAGCATGGACATCTGCGGAGGGAACCCAGGAACGCTCCTCTGGACCATAACCACGCCAATGGACCAAAAACTGCACCCGACCGCGGACCAGGCGTGAGTCCAGGATATTGCTCACCTCATACTCCTCACGATTACCCACTCGGACCGGACGAGGCCGAGGAACCGAGGAAGTGAAACGATTACACACCAGTGGCTTCAACAGGGAGACATGAAACACGTTGGAGATCCGCATGCCAGGAGGAAGCGCAAGGGCATAGGCTACCGGGTTTACCCTGCGAAGCACTCGGAAGGGACCAACAAAGCGAGGCGCCAGCTTGGGAGTGGGCACTCGAAGGTTGAGGTTGCGGGTGGACAACCATACACGGTCTCCGACCTGGTAGGAAGGAGCAGGCGCTCGTCTGCGATCAGCCTGGAGTCTCTGGCGCTGCGCAGAGACCTCAAGGGACTTCTGGATCAGTACCCAAGAAGCACGTAGGACGGAAAGGTGATCCTCCACAGCCGGAATATCCTGGGGAGAGAATACCTCCGGTAACACGGCAGGTTGGAACCCATAATTGGCCATGAAGGGAGACGTCCCAGAGGAAGAGTTCACCGCCGTGTTCCTGGCAAACTCAGCCCAAGGCAGGAGGTCAACCCAATTGTCTTGGTGATCGGAGACATAGCAACGAAGGAATTGCTCCAAGGCCTGATTGGATCGTTCTGCGGCCCCATTGGACTGAGGGTGGTAGGCCGAGGAGAAGGAGAGATGAATCCCCAACTGGGAGCAAAAGGCGCGCCAGAACCTGGACACAAACTGACTCCCCCGATCCGACACAATCTACTTGGGCAAACCGTGCAACCGGAAGACCTCCCTGGCAAAAATCGTGGCCAACTCTTGTGCAGAGGGTAACTTCTTGAGAGGAACACAGTGGCACATTTTGGAAAACCGATCCACAATCATGAGAATGACCGTATGGCCTCGGGATGCAGGGAGGTCCACAATGAAATCCATCCCCAGGTGTGACCATGGGCGCTCCCCGGTGGCTATGGGTTGCAGAAGGCCCAACGGAAGGTGCCGAGGGGACTTACTCTGGGCACAAACGGAGCATGCCGCTACATATGCGGCGATGTCGGAACGTAGGGAAGGCCACCAGAACAGACGTGAAACAGCCCAGGACAGCTGATTCTTTCCAGGATGCCCCGCGGTCTTGGAGTTATGGTAGGTTCGCAACAACCGAGTGCGCAACTCCTCAGGCACAAAACATCTGCCGTTGGGTCTCCCAGAGGGAGCACCAGATTGAGCCGCCAAAATCTGCTCACCCAGGGGAGAGGTCAGGCTGGTGCGAATGGCGGCCAAGATCTGATTCGGAGGTATGACCGAAGTCGGAATCGACTCCTCCCTGGACAGCTCGGAGTACTGCCGTGATAAGGCATCCGCCCTGATGTTCTTGGAACCGGGTAGGTAGGAGACCACGTAATTAAAACGTAACAAGAACAGAGCCCATCTGGCCTGACGTGGTGTCAATCTCTTGGCCTCAGAAAGGTAGGTCAGATTCTTGTGGTCCGTCAGGATGAGGACCGGAACCACCGAACCCTCGAGCAAGTGCCTCCATTCTTTAAGGGCCTGCACGATGGCCAATAACTCCCTGTCACCAATCTGATAGTTGCACTCCGCGGAAGACAGTTTCCGGGAGTAAAACCCACAAGGAAGCAGAGGACCCTCTGGTGTTCTACGCTGAGACAGAAGGGCGCCTACTCCCGTCTCAGACGCGTCCACCTCGAGGACAAAGGGCAACCCAGGGTTGGGATGCGACAGAATCGGAGCCGACACAAAGGCGGACTTTAGAGCCTCAAAAGCTCGGATGGCCTCGAGCGGCCAGACCTGGGAATTACTGCCCTTCCTGGTCAGATCCGTGAGAGGCTTGGCTAGCATGGAAAAGTCCCTGATGAACTTCCGATAATAATTGGCGAAGCCCAAAAAGCGCTGCAGGGAACGAAGACCACTGGGCTGGGGCCACTGTAAGACAGCCGAAACCTTCTCAGGATCCATGGAGAACACCTCAGCGGAAATGATGTAACCTAAGAAGGTTACCTGGGATCGGTGAAATTCGCATTTCTCAAGCTTACCGAACAGCTTGTTCTCTCGTAACCGTTGCAACACTCGTCTGACATCCAGAATGTGTGCCTCCATGGATTCAGAATATACCAAGATGTCATCCAAATAGACCACCACACACTGCTGCAACAGGTCACGGAAAACATCGTTGATGAATTCCTGAAAGACTGCGGGCGCATTGCACAACCCAAAGGGCATAACCAAGGATTCATAATGACCGGTCCTGGTGTTAAACGCGGTCTTCCACTCATCGCCCGCCTTGATCCTTACCAGGTTATATGCCGCCCTCAGGTCGAGTTTGGTAAAGACTGTGGCCCCTTTAAGGCGATCGAACAGCTCGGAAATCAAGGGTATCGGGTAAGCGTTCTTGATCGTGATGCGATTGAGACCCCTGTAATCGATGCAAGGCCTCAACTCACCGCCCTTCTTTTTCACAAAGAAAAATCCAGCCCCTGCCAGGGACGAGGATTTGCGAATGTGTCCGCGTGAAAGCGCCTCCCTCACGTACTCCTCCATGGCCTCATTCTCCGCTACCGACAGTGGATAGACTTTGCCACGAGGAGGAACGGCACCAGATTGTAACTCTATGGCACAATCGTATGGGCGGTGCGGAGGTAGGGCAACCGCGCGCACCTTATCGAATACATCCCGGTACTCCTCGTATTCAGGAGGCAACAGAGAGTCCGAGGAAGTACAGAGCAACTTGACAGACCCATGGATGCAACTAGCCCCACACTGCGGTGACCACGAGAGGATCTCGGCCGATCTCCAATCGAAAGTCGGATTATGCTTCCGGAGCCAGGGGTACCCCAAGACCACCGAGTAGGGTGGAGACGAAATAACCTGGAGGCAGACCGACTCTCTGTGAACGGCACCAATGGCTATCCCCACTGGAAGGGTCTCATGAGTCACGTGTGGCGGCAGAAGGGGTCTGCCGTCTATCGCCTCAAGAGCCAGTGGGGAACCTCGAGCCTGCAGAGGAATGGAATTGGCGGCAGCGAACACATTATCAATGAACAAACCACCAGCACCAGAGTCCACCAACGCCTGGGTCGTCACCGAGCCCCTGACCCAGGAGAGGACAACAGTGATCAGTGGTTTGTCAACACGGGAAACCGGGGACGAGGAGACTCCACCCAAGATCTGCCCCCGACAGGATCTCAGGTGCGAGCGTTTCCCGGACGGTTCGGACATGCCAACCGAAAATGCCCACGAGACCACAGTACATGCATCGGCCCTCGCGTCTCCGGAGTACCCTCTCCCCCTCGGACAGGCGAGCAAACCCCAGCTGCATGGGTTCACCCCCAGACAAGTCATCCCCAGGAGGCATGGGAGGAGAGGGAGGCACGGGTGGGACAGCAAATGTAGGCGCCAATCTGTTGGAAAACCTCCGCAGGCTCTCCTTAAAGGAAGGTCTCTCCCTGAGTCTGGTGTCAATCAAAATCAGGAAAGAAATAAGAGACTCGAGCTCCACTGGTAGGTCCTTAGCTGCAACCTCATCCTTCAAGGCATCCGAGAGACCATGAGAGAAAGCAGCGACCAGAGCCTCATTATTCCAGCCCACCTCTGCTGCCAGGGTACGAAACTCAATGGCGTATTCAGCTACGGATCGTGAACCCTGTCTGATGGACATAAGGAGCTTCGCAGCAGAGGCAGCACGAGCCGGCACATCGAATACCTTCCGAAGAGAAGCAACAAAACCGGAAAACTCGGCAACCACCGGATTGTTGTTCTCCCATAAAGGGCTGGCCCAGGCCAAGGCCTTGTCCGAGAGCAGCGAGATCAAGAAGCCCACCTTTGATCTCTCAGTGGGAAAGGCATGTGGCAGCAACTCAAAATAAATGCCCACCTGGTTAAGGAAACCTCGGCACTGAGTTGGCTCTCCCCCAAAGCGCTGTGGAAGAGGGGCAGAACCGGTCATACCCCGAAACACCGCAGGTGCAACAACAGGTGTCGGGGTAGACTCTGGCGCAACAACCGGAGCGGCAGTAGGAGCGGGCCCAGGAGCGACAACCGACCCATCGGCAACGGGAGCGAAATGAGCCGTGCGTTCAAGCAGGGTTTGCAACGCCACAGCGAACCGACCCAACAGGTGATCCTGCTGATCAAGTCTGGCAACCAGCGTGGGTAGCGAGGATGGCCCTGTACCGTCAGAAGTCATGGCTTGGTGCTAATGTCACGGAACCATGAACCAGACGTACAACAAGGGATAAGTGAAAATAAGAAGGCTTTATTGAAAATAAAGCTGTAAAGCAAAAAGTCCAAACGGATGGCGAAACCGAAGCAGAGTCTTTGCGAAGCCAGAGGTCAGGAACCAGAAGGGTAGTCAGACGAAGCCAGGATCAGGAACCAGCAGGGTAGTCAGACGAAGCCAGGATCAGGAACCAGCAGGGTAGTCGGACGAAACCAGGATCAGGAACCAGCAGGGTAGTCGGACGAAACCAGGATCAGGAACCAGAAGCAGCAGCAGTCTAGAAGCATGTGAACACAGGAGGACCAAGCAAGGAACTGAAGCCACAGACCTCCTATATATATGAGCTGGGCATCCAGCTCCTCCCAGTGGGAAGGAGGAGCCGCAGGGTGGGAGGCTACAAGAAACCCAGAAACCAAGATGGCCGCCAGCACATGTCAAACGAAGGAGAACAGCAAGAAGGTAAGACCATGACAAAAGGTCAGAGCCATCCGCAAGGAGTTGCAGCATATGCTAAGGCTGCCCCGGATCTCTCTGCGTCATTTGGCGTGGATTATCGGCCTGTTATCCTCTTCCATCCAGGCGATCTTCCCGGCTCCTCTCCATTATCGGGCGCTACAGCGGCTCAAGATAGCTCACCTGCAGGCAGGAGCTTTGTATGCGGACGTTCTGGTCCAGGATCAGGAGACGAGGGACGAGCTGACGTGGTGGATCTCCAACCTCGAATCATGGAATGGCAGAGCCATCGTGGGTCCTCAACCAGACCTTATCGTGGAGTCGGACGCCAGCCTGTACGGCTGGGGCGCACACTGCAACGGGGTTTCCACCGGAGGTCCTTGGTTGGCAAACGAGTCCCGACTCCACATAAATGCTCTGGAACTCTTGGCGGGATCTTTCGCCATCCGCAGTTTCACCAGCGGCAAGGTCTCTGCGTGCATCAGACTCAGGATGGACAACGTGTCAGCAGTTAGGTACGTCAACGCCATGGGGGGTACTCACTCCGCGATGTTGACCCATCTGGCGAAGGAGTTCTGGTCGTATTGCCTGGACAGGGGTTTCACGGTGATCGCGGAATACATCCCGGGCCTTCACAACACTTTCGCGGATTGTAGTTTGCGGTACACTTCGGGCTTCAGCGATTGGAGATTGAATCCGGCGGTGTTCTCCTCCATCGAATCGATTTGGGGCCCTTTTGCCGTGGACCTCTTCGCTTCACGATGGAATTCCCAACTTCCCAGGTTCTACAGTTGGAGACCGGACCCACTTTCGGAGGCAGTGGACGCCCTTCTGCAGGACTGGTCGGGTCCGCCCTCGTATGCCTTTCCACCGTTCGCGTTGATCCCTCATGTTCTGTCACAGGTTCGTCGCCAATCGGCAGAGTTGGTCCTGGTGGTTCCCTTCTGACAAGCTCAAGTTTGGTTTCCTTAACTCCTGGAGCTCCTAATCGAGGATTCTCGTCTCCTCCCGAGTTCACCGGATCTCCTCCTCGGCCCGGTAGGCCAGCATCATCCCCTCCTTTTGAACGGGTCTCTCCATCTCCTGGTGTGCAGAGTATCGGGGAACGTTGGGACGTCGCAGGAGTATCGGGGACGGCTATATTCTGCTTGGGCCCCCGGTACTAGATGGGCATAGCGATCAGCTTGGGGCATTTGGTCTCGCTGGTGCGTGGGCCGGAGTCTGGATCCATTTTCGGCCCCTGTGACGGATATCCTACAGTTTTTATCTTCTCTTTTTGAAGAGGGTAAGGCATATAGGACTATTAATGTCTTCAGATCTGCGATATCCTCTCGCCACCAGGGGTTCGCTGGTTGCCCAGCCAGTCAGCATCCTTTGGTTTGCCGGCACCTCAAGGGCTCTCGGCTTTATCGTCCTCCTAGACCTCGTTTTTTCCACTTCCTTGGTACGTCCTTTTGGTCCTGGATTTCTTTTCACGGTGGTCTCTTAACTCGGATCTGTCTCTTCGTCAATTATCAGCTAAATTGGTGACCTTGCTCTGTCTTATCTCTTGTAAAAGAGTTTCGGATGTGAGGGCTTTAGACTTCGATGCTCTTTATTTTACCCCGGAGGGGGTTTCCTTCAATATTTCCCGCCGCACCAAGACAGGTATTAAGTCGGTGTTGTATCCGGCTTTCCCCAATTCTCTGGCGCTTTGTCCGGTGGGGTGTCTAAAGGAATACTTGTCTCGTACATCCGCTTTGTGTTCTGCGTCTGCACCTCAATTGTTTATTTCTTTTCGCAGGCTATTTCGTCCGGTCACTAGTGTCACCCTGTCAAGTTGGGTGAAATGGATTCTTTCCTTGTCAGGTATTGACACATCTGTGTTCACAGCTCATTCGGTCAGAGGGGCTTCTGCGACTTCCATGGCCGTCACGGGTGCTCGCCTGTAGGATGTTCTGAAGTTGGCGGATTGGTCCAGAGCGTCTACGTTCAGAGAGTTTTATTTTAGGCCTCCTCCGCATGCCTTCACTTTGGTGATGTCTACGCTTTGAATTTGCAATATGAGCCTCCGTGTCTTGATATAAAATTGCATGATTTTTCAATTTTATGACGAAAAGTCATGATTTTATTAAAGACACGGAGGCGAGTATTGCCCCTCCCTAATATTTATTTATTTAAAAAATTTCCCTCCCTTGTCGTAGTTGTATATTTTTTCTCTCTGGGGCACTTTTATTACTGCGTTAGCTAGTGCTAATATATTATGTCTTGGCTGTTATTTATTATCATTATCTTTTATCCCTTTATCAATTTTGATTTGGAACTGGTCGATTACCATGTACCTCTGTTCTTTCCCTTCTTTTTAGGCTGATGTTCCGGACTCCTAATTCCGATTAGTTCGAGTTGCTGATCCATCCTGCCGACTGTTTGGTTGTTCTGGCGGAGTTCCGAGCGGAGATTTTCGTTTCTGTGTGTTCTTCAGAGTTCTCCCGTTGGAGCATGTTGGTGGGAGTCGTTCCAGCCCGGTTATTGAGATTAGGAGGAAGAGTTCAGGTGGAAGGGCCTATTTATGGACTGGACTGTGGGAGGGGTTACCCCTTTTGGGGGTGGTCTGTAAATTTTCTTGTGTTTTATTTTTTTATTTTTTCTTTGCTGCTGTGGATTCCAGTAAAGAAGGAGTTATGCAATACTCGCCTCCGTGTCTTTAATAAAATCATGACTTTACGTCATAAAATAGGAAAATCATGCAATTTATTTTTGTAACGGGGTTCCGAAGGTGCACTCAGTCTCCCATTAGCCGCAGACCTGCTGCTTAGCTTCTGGAGCGAGGATCTGTGTTTGACCTCGTTCCCAGTGCGGCTTTGCTAGCTGGGAGGCCCCCTGCTCCTAAGTCTGCCTTGAGCGGCGAGCTGATCACTCGGTGCTCGACTGGTTGGTCTGTCGGTCATGTGACTCTGGCCACGTCACATGACCCTCACTCCCCACTATAAATACAGGCAGCCTGCTGGCCACAGGTTGCCTGTTAATTTAGGTTCCACCTGTGATTTTGTCTTTCCTGGCGTACTTACCTCCTGCTGAATTCCTGACGATCCTCTGCTGACTCCTTTGGTACTTCACGACTCTCCTGGTATTTATGACCCCGGCTTCTCCTGACAATTCTCTGCTTGCTCCATTTGTACTTTGTAGCTTTCCTGGTATTGACTCGGTCCGTTCACGTTCTGTTGTTTGTCTGTCTGTCATCCCTGCACTTATTCCAAGCTAGGGATTGCCGTCCAGTTGTCCCCTGTCATTAGGACTCGCGAGGCAAGTAGGCAGGGCCAAGGGTAAGGGTGGAGCGCAGTGGTCACTTCCCTCCCCCCTGTGTGTGTGTGTACGTGACCGTTACACTTTTGTTTGCTCCAATCTTCGTGATTCTCTCTCCTGGTTCTCTGACCCTGCCTGCTGACGTGTCTTTTATAGTGATGAGCGAGCATGCTCGGCCGAATACCTGTTCGGCTCAAGCATCGCTGTGCTCGGCACATGGCGGTACTCGGCCGGGTACCATATGTGCTCGACCGGCATGCTCGAGTCTCCACCCCGCACGTTTTGTGGCTGCTAAGCAGCCAATAAACGTGCAGGTAAATACTTCCATCACTGTAATGCCAGTAGCCATGTTGGTTGGCGGGTTCGGCTCATTGCGAGTGATGGAGAGTTGCGCTTAGGAAGGGACAGACAGTGTAGGGAGATTGTGATCGCACTATATTCCAGAGTATAACGTTTCAAAGACCCAAAAGTCCTTTTAAGGACTATTGTGTGTGCTGGTGGCAGCAATTTAATTGTGCAAAGTAGTACTTGTTTTTTTTTATTAATACTTTGCGAAATAGCGATTCTTTTGCTATATAGAAGGTGTCTGCAGTGACTTGTGACATCTGTGCAGCAATACCTTCTGTGTGTCAGGGGCAGAGATAGGAAGAATATTAGTGAAAAGAATAATTTTTTTCCCATAATCCACATTTAGGCTGTCAATGGTTTAATCTGTGAATTGTGTGATCTGCACTTCAATACCTTGTGTGGTTGTCAGGACCAGATATAGGGAAAAAATTATAATACAGAAAACTATTTTTCTCCGATAATCTATCCACATTTATGCTGTCAACGGTGTAATCCGTGAATTGTGTGATCTGCGCTTCAATACCTTGTGTGGTTGTCAGGCCCAGATATAGGGAAAAAATTATAATACAGAAAACTATTTTTCTCCCATAATCTATCCACATTTTTGCTGTCAACGGTGTAATCTGTGAATTGTGTGATCTGCGCTTCAACACCTTGTGTGGTTGTCAGGCCCAGATATAGTTAAAAATATTAATATAAACTACACCAGAAAACAGTGTCTGTACTGCAGATTCCAATAATCTGGGCCTAAAATAGTGTCCATATTCTGTGGTATTCTGTGACATATACAGTAGGCAATCAGTAGGTTTCTTTACCGTAAATTTAAATAATGTGGGCCTAATATAGTGTCCATATTCTGTGGTTTTCTGTAACATATTTTTTTGGGGCCAGAACATGTTATTGTCATTTCTGTCAATGACAATTTTTTATTTTTTTTTTAGTTTTTCAATGCTTTATTGAAAAAGTAATTCAATAGTACATATAAAGTAAAGTAAATGAACAATGTGCAGCAGTATACAATATTATGCTGCGTAGCTACAAATACAGTAACTAAAGTAACAAGGTAGATGTCGTCTCTGGTCACAGTGTATATACGTTAATAGTTGTAACTTATGTTTCTAATAGAAGGAATATATCACAATACAGTCAATGGTCATTGCTAAAGTGCCTGAAATCTTCCCAAGTCTTCCAAAGGGCGCATAATTTATTATGAGAGCGATTCTCCCAGGCAGCTAAATCTTCAAATCTATAGATGGTATCCACCTTGTTTATCCAATGATCTAGTGGTGGGAGGTCTGGGGATAGCCAGTATCGAGGAACCAAAAGGCGTGCTGCCATAAGCAGTTTTTTAAACAGTGGTGTGACGCCGGTGGATGTGTGGGAGGGGGGAGGCCTAAAAGGTCAAGTTGAGGCGAAAGCGAGGTTTTGCAAATTAGATTGCATTGTCTAAGGATCTCAGTCCACCATTTGTACATTGGCGGGCAGGACCACCAGATATGAAAGAATTTGCCACCCCCCTCACCACACCTCCAGCAGGCGTCAGAACCCGTATCGTTGTATCTACAAGTGATTTCAGGTGTTTTATACCACCTGGTGAGGATTTTATAACCGTTTTCTTGTATTCTAACACATCTGGAAGAGGTATGGGGTTCCCTGTAAAGTCTCAGTTGGTCTTCCTTGGAGAATGAAATTTCCAGGTCTTTTTCCCAAGCTCCAATGAAGGCTGGCTTAGGAGTACAGATAGGGGAGCTAAGTCTTCCATATAACTGGGAGATTAATTTTTTAGGAGTGGGTTTTGAGCCAATAAGGCTTTCAAACCAAGTTAGGGGTCTCAGAAGGGCTTGATAAGGTACACATTTTTTGGAACAAATGGTTTTGCTTCAGAAAAAAGGGAGACAAAGTGTTCCCTGCGTACCATCCTGCTATCTTCTCCAAATAGGGAGAGTGCCAAGATTTTGGAGTTTCGGATGGATGCAGGGATACTATGCTTCAGTTCTGGTGGGGCCAAGTCAATTAGGTCTTTTATCTGAATAAGTGAGGAGGGCAGTGGGATACCCCTGTCAGATTTTTGGAATTTGTCCCATGCTTCTAGTGTGGCCTTATTATTTGGGCTAATATTTTTATAGTTAATTTGGTTCCTTTGGGAATGAACCAGAAGGACTCTGAGAGATGTGTGAACTAGGGTGGCTTCCATACTTATCCAAGATTTGTGTGGGGGTTCTCTAAACCAGTCTATAACCCTAGTTAGTAGGGTGGCTGTGTTATAGAGCGAGGGGTCTGGAAGGTTAATTCCACCGTAGGATTTTGGGTTTTGTAGAATAGAGAGGCGTATTCAGGCTTTCTTACGGTTCCATATAAAGGAGCGTATTTAACTAGTGAGGGTTTTGAGGTAGGAGTTGGGGATAGAGAGAGATAGGACTTGTTGCAGGTAATTCAGTCTAGGAAGAACTAATGAAGTGAAATTATTTTTGCGGCCAAACCAGGAGAGTGTCTGGAGGTGGAGGTTGTTTAATTGATTCTGCATGGATTGTAATAATGGGACATAATTGAGCTGAAATAATTTGGTGAGATCAGTTCCAATTTTGACTCCTAAGTAAGTTATGTAAGGGGTATCCCAATTAAAGGGAGATCGGGCTCCAAGGTCATCTTTAGTTTGGGTACTCAATCCTATGCTCAGTATGTGAGATTTTTTTCATATTTATTTTAAGATTGGACAGTGGGTTACATTTTTCTAGGATGTCGTATATTAGTGGTAGAGACACTTTTGGATTAGAGGTAAGGAGTAGGAGGTCGTCGGCGAACAGTCTTATGTTTGTGGTTCCCTAATTTAATACCTTCAATTTTGAAGGAGTGGTTCCATAGTCAACACAAAGACCAGAGGGGAGAGTGGGCACCCCTGTTGCGTTCCATTCCTAATAGGAAAGGAAGGGGAGATAGTCTCGTAAGGCGTAGGAAGTCCCAACTGATTCTGTCAAAGGCCTTTTCGGCGTCGGTGCTGAGGGGAACTTGGGGATGGGAGAATTTAGTAGCGTAGTGTATGGCGTTGAGAATTCTGACTGAATTATCTTTGCCCTCCCTACCAACCACAAAGCCTGTCTGGTCACCATGAATCAATGATGGAAGGATAGGGGAAATACGGTTGGCCAACATTTTGGCCAAGAGTTTTAGGTCAAGATTTAATAAGGAGATGGGGCGGTAGTTAGCGCAGTGAACTGGGTCCTTACCTTCCTTGGGTATAATGGAGATATGAGCTCTCGTCATATCCAGGGTAAGTGGAATGCATCTAAGAGATTGGTGGCATATAGTTAGTAGGTAAGGGGCAATGGAATCACTGAATGTACTATAGTAGAGGGCTGAGAGATCATCCGGGCCCGAGGCTTTATTTTTTGGGAGTTGTTTGATGTCATCTTTCAGTTCATCAGAAGAGAACGGAGTTTCTAATATCTTTTTATGGGAGGGGGCAAGTTTGGGGAGTGAGACTGTGTCTAGAAATCTGTTAATGGCCTCTGTGTTAGATGGAACATTGGCTGGAGGAATAGATTGGGGAAGGTTATATAGTGACTGATAGAAAGCCTGGAATTTGGAGGCAATATCTTTAGATGTTACGGCTATTTCTCAGTTTTTTTTATGGATTTTGCAGATATAGTTGTGTGTTTTTCTTTGTTTTATCCTGTTCATTACAAACTTAGACGCTGTATCGCCATGGGCAAAGTACTTGAATTGGGAATTGATGAAAAATTAGGCCGACATTGAGTTTAAGTGTTTTTTTAGTTCAGAGCAAAGTGTGTTGAGCTTAGAGAGGTGTTGGTCAGAGAGGGATTTTTTGTGGAGAGAATCAAGTTTTCGTATTTCCAGTAGGAGATCATCAATTCGGGTCTTTCTTAGTTTTTTAAGATGAGAACCTAGACTAATGAGTTGGCCACGTATGTATGCCTTATGGGTGTCCCAAAGGATGTGGGGGGAGGTGCCAGGGAGAGCATTTAAGGAGAAGAAATCATTGAGGGCTTTTTGGATTATGGTTTTATTTTTATTTGAGGAGATCAGCTGTTCGTTGAGTCTCCATCTAGATGCCTTAGGAGAAACTTGAGGGGTGGATATAGTGATAAAGATTGGGGAGTGATCAGATAGGTGAATATAATCTATGTGGGCTTTAGAGAATAGTTGGAGATGTTTTTTAGAGACTAGTAGGTAATCCAATCTCTGATATGAACCATGAGCGTTTGGAAAAAAGGTGTAGTCTCTTTCAGTGGGGTTGAATATTCTCCAAACGTCAACCAGGCTCAGGTTGTGGAGTTTATCACAAAGAGAATTGAGAGTTCTCTATGAGAGAGCAGATTTTTGTGTGGAGGAGTCTAAAATTGGGTTATGGGTGACATTAAAGTCACCTCCCATGATGACCGTGCCCTTTTGGAAGGATTCTATGATTGGGTAGATATCATTGAACCAAAAAGCCTGGTTGACATTGGGAGCGTATATATAGATTAAAGTATAGACCTGGTTGGCTATACACCCTTTTAGCATTATATACCTTCCATCCGCATCCTGAATGTGTGAACAGTATTGGAATGATGAATTTTTGCTGAAGCCAATACTAACCCCTTTGGAAGAGGAGGAGTTTGAACCGCAGTGGAACCACACAGGGAAACCGGAACGAGATAGATCCGGATAGCGATTGAACTTAAAGTGAGTTTCTTGTAGAAATAGAATGGAGGCGTTCCTCTATTTCAAGAGTGAGAAAATTTGGCACCTTTTAGAGGGGGCATTAAAGCCTTTTACATTAAATGAGGCTATCGTCAAGTCTGTCATCCCGCTTCAGTTTGTGTGAT
The DNA here is from genome assembly GCF_905171765.1 of Bufo bufo. Taxonomy (NCBI): domain Eukaryota; kingdom Metazoa; phylum Chordata; class Amphibia; order Anura; family Bufonidae; genus Bufo; species Bufo bufo. Next base: position 32,633,969 of record NC_053393.1, read on the forward strand.
GATCCACCGCGAGTCAAACTTCCAAAGGCAAAAATTATGTACCATGGAAGGTATATCTGCATATATACAAGTTAACAGTAAAAGTGCAGTTATAAGGTTCTGTGACTGAGAGGAAGTGTTGAGGCAAATCGAGAGGCATCTACATAACAATTATGTAAAATATAAACTAAAACAGGGGGAAAAAAAGTTATACAAGAAAGTTATACTAGTGCGCAAAACTTCGAATAAATGAGTAGATGGGGAATATCAATAACATGTAGTTATCACCCTATGACAGGATATAGATCCAGGTAAGGACGTATCGGATCCAGGGATATGGGTAGAGGTAGGGAAGGTAGGGCAAAAGGGAAGAATTGTAGGTGAAAGGAGAGAGAGTCAGAAGGATAAGATACAGTAGAAGGATTGGAGAGAGATTAAATGAATCTCATAGAAGAGACACAGAGGCGAAAGTCCATCTCACTCTCCTAGGGGTAGTCTTCTAGGCGTAGAATGTGAGGCGTCTCTCCTATTCTTGGAGGATCTTGGGGTGCGTTGTTTTTCCCATAGATTAGGGGCAGGTAGGTCTGGTAAGGATGATAAGTCCTGGACCAAGTCCCAATTTTGTATATCCAATGGACTGATGTTTAGGTGGTCATAGACCTGATCTAGGTCTGCAAACGTGGAGATATTGATCCTGCGTCCTTCATAGAAGAATGACAGACCAAAAGGAAAAGTCCATCTGTATGGCGTATTATGCGATCTAAGCCAATCTGTCAGAGGCTTCAGGGATCTCCTTTTCTTCAAGGTAGTTTGGGCAAGATCCTGATAGAAAGCTATATTGTATCCATCCCATGAGATCTCTCCTGCTGAGCGAGCTTTAGTTAAAATCGCTTCTTTAACAGGGAAGCTCAGAAATTTGCATATAATGTCCCTTGGTGGGGCTGATGCAGCTGGTTTGGGCCTTAGGGCCCTGTGAGCCCTTGCAAAGATCACTTTGTGGGCTGAGTCAGGACCCAAGATGGATAGGCAGATTTGGGTTATTACGTGCGGGATATCGCCTGCAGCTGTCGATTCTGGCACACCGCGGAAGCGCAGGTTGTTGCGCCTGCCGCGATTTACCTGGTCTTCAATGGCGCAGTAGAGGGAATTCAGGTTGCTTTGTATGGAGATTAAGTTGTTAGCGACCCCCATTTGGTGACTCACCAGGACTGACTGCGATTCTTCCAGGGCCTCGACTCTTCTTCCGATTTGTCGGACGTCCTGTTTGATCGCTGTTAGATCGGTGCTTAAGGGCTCCAGAGCTGCTGCTAGAGAGGAGGTTAGAGCGTCTTTGAGGTACGATCTTGAAATAGGGAGATTATCTGTCTCGTCCTCACCCTCTTGTGCTGGGTCCAACGGCTCTTTCTGCGAGCGGCTTGCTACGCGTGGTGAGGCCGGCGCCATCTTGCCATCCCGAGCCACATAAGCGGAGGCAGCTTTTTTGATAAATTTGTCCATGTCAGCCTTGCACACCGATGTCTTGTGCTGCTCTGCAGTGTCACCGGACTTGGATCCTCCGATTTTTACCATAGCTGGATCTCCAGGCGGTATAAACAAGCTGTTAGGGTGATTTTATGTACGGAGCCGTTCACTCAAGGAGCCAGCTACTGCAGGCGCTAGGTCCACCCCCCAGTATGGCCCTTTTTTAATGAAAGTGCAGACGACAAAAGAGTGGTTGTTTGCAACCTGTGCCGTTCTAAAATGAGTCGGCGTGAACACTAGCAACCTCACACCACCAGCATGATCCACCACATGGCATCCAAGCACCTTAATAAGTAAGCCGAACGCCTGGGTCCACAATCTGGGTCGGGGGGTCACAACACTGCCTCCTTTTCCACTGTGTTATGCACTGCTGGCCAATCCCCTGTCGAAGGCGCAGGCCCGGATGCCCCTCGCCCTGCACCTGGACCTTCACATGAACCATCAGCAACAACATCCACTTCCCTGTCCCAGCGCAGCGTCCAAATGTCCATAACACAGTCATTTGAACGCAAGCGCAAATACCCACCCACCCACAGGTAATAGCACTAAATGCGCAACTTTTCAAATTACTGGCCCTTGAAATGTTGCCATTTAGGCTTGTCGATACTGAGGCTTTCCGCAGCCTGATGTCGGCGGATGCCCCTCAGTACGCAGTCCCCAGCCGTCACTATTTTTCACGGTGTGCCATGCCCGCCTTACACCAGTAGGTGTCCCAGAACATCACCCGTACCCTGACCAACGCATTTACTGGGAAGGTTCACTTAACCACGGACACATGGACAAGTGCCGGTGGACAGGGACGCTATATTTCCCTGACCACGCACTGGGTGAATGTTGTGGAGGTCGGGAGTAAGTCGTACCCTGGGATGGCACAGGTTCTACCCACACCCAGGATTGCGGGCCCTACGTCCAACAGGGGTATGTTGCTGGCTCCAACCCCCACTTCTCCTCCGCCGCCTCCTCCTCCACTTTCACCTCCAGCAGCAGTCAGCCATCAGTCGCTAGCTGGAAGCAGTGTAGCACTGCTGTGGGTAAGCGTCAACAGGCCGTGCTGAAGTTGATCTGTTTAGGGGACAAACAGCACACTGCCGCAGAGCTGTGGCAGGTTATAAGGGACCAGACCGAGCTGTGGCTCCGCCACTCAACCTACAACCAGGCATGGTTGTGTCTGACAATGGCCTTAACTTGGTGGCGGCTTTGGAGTTCGTCAACCTGACACACATCCCATGCCTAGTCCACGTCTTAAACTTAGTGGATCAGCGGTTTATCAAAACCTACCCCAATTTGACAGAGCTACTAGTGAAGGCGCACCGCGTGTGTGCCCATTTCCGCAAGTCGTCTACAGTTACATTCTGTCAATGCTGCAGCAGCGATTGCAGCTTCTAGCTCACCAACTGTTGTGCGACGTGAGCACGCGCTGGAACTCTACATTCTACATTTTGGCCAGGCTTTGTGAGCAGCAGAGGGAAGTTGTGGAATACCAGCTGCAACATGGTCGTCGCCTTTCGAGTCAACTGCCACTATTCACAAGCGAGGAGTGGGCATTGATGTCAGACCTCTGTGAGGTTTTAAAAAACTTTGATGAATCCACACAGATGATTAGTGGCGATAACGCTATTATCAGCGTAACCATCCCACTGCTGTGTCTACTCAAACGATCGCTGCTCACAATTTAGGACGAATGTGGCAGATGAGGAAATGGGGGAGGACATTTCACAGGGTGATAGCCAGACCACCCACAGTTCATCTTCTCAGCGCAAATTGGACCATGAAGAGGAGGGGGAGCTGGAGACAGTTGCCTCTGCTACAGAGGGTAGTGCAGATGGAATTTTAAATCCATCTGTTCAGCGTGGATGGGCAGAAGAGGAGGAGGAGGATGAGGAGATGGAGAGTCATCCTGATGTCGACATCGACGTCTTGTTGGTTGGTACTCTGGCACACATGGCTGACTTCATGTTAGGCTGCCTTTCCCGCAACCCTTGCATTATACGCATTTTAGATAACACAAATTACTGGGTGTTCACCCTTCTCGACCCCCACTACAAAGAGAACTTCTTATCTCTCATTCCTTTGGTGGAGAGGACGAGCAAAATGGTGCAATACCAGAAGGTCCTTGTTGAAAAATTGCTTCAAAATTTTCCATCTGACAACGTTGGCGGCAGAGTCTGTACCTCCTTAGGAAACTGAGGAAGGGAGACAAGGGGAACACACAGCAGTTCCAACATAGGCAGGGCAACACTCTCCAAGGCATGGGACACTTTCATAACACTCCGCCAGCAACCTCACTCTGAAGATCGGCCTAGTGGTACAAGGAGGGAAAAGTTTTGGAAGATGGTGAAGGAATAAATAGCAGACCATGTCAGCGTCCTAAATGATCCCTCAGTACCTTACAACTATTGGGTGTCCAAGCTGGACACGTGGCACGAACTTGCGCTCTACGCCTTGGAGGTGCTGGCCTGCCTTGCCGCCAGCGTTTTGTCTGAGCGTGTATTTAGTGCTGCTGGTGGCATTATAACAGATAAGCTTATCCGTGTGTCCACTGGCAATGCTGACAGGTTGACTCAGATAAAAATAAACAAGGCCTGGATTGCCCCTGACTTCTTAACTCCACCAGAGGAGAGCTGAGCTGATGATGAACATAAAGGCAATTTCAATCTATCATTTATAAATACTCAATCTACTGTAGTGTATTCCCATGCACCGTTTCCACCGCAAAAAAAAAGAGTATATGGTTGAATCTTGTTTTCTCCTCCTCCTCATCTAGATTGTATATATTCCTTCCACTCAAATTTTTTTTAATGGGGTCAGCTAACTGCATGCCCTCAACTCAAATTTCTTTATAGGGTCAACTGAACAGCATGCACTCGCATACAATGTTTTAGAGCGTCAGCTCACCAGCAGGCCCTCCCCCCTAATGTTTTAGAGGGTCAGCTCAGTAGCAGGCCCTCACATATAATGTTTTACAGGGTCAGCTCACCAGCAGGCACTAGAATATAATGTTTTAGAGCATCAGCTCAACTGCAGGCCCTCGCACATAATGTTTTAGAGCGTCAGTTCACCAGCAGGCCCTCGCATATAATGTTTTAGAGCATCAGCTCACCAGCAGGCCCTCGCCCCTATTGTTTTAGAGGGTCAGCTCAGCTGCAAGCCCTCACCCCTAATGTTTTAGAGGGTCAGCTCAGCAGCAGACCCTCGTATAAAATGTTTTACAGGGTCAGCTCACCAGCAGGCCCTCGCCCCTAATGTTTAAGAGGGTCAGCTCAGCAGCAGGCCCTCGCATATAATGTTTTACAGGGTTAGCTCACCTGCAGGCCCTTGCATATAATGTTTTAGAGCATCAGCTCCCCAGCAGGCACTCGCATATAATGTTTTAGAGCGTCAGCTCACCAGCAGGCCCTCAGCCCTAATGTTTTAGAGGGTCAGCTCAGCTGCAAGCCCTCACCCCTAATGTTTTAGAGGGTCAGCTCAGCAGCAGGCTCTTGCATATAATGTTTTACAGGGTCAGCTCACTAGCAGGCCCCTGCCCCTAATTTTTTAGAGGGTCAGCTCAGCAGCAGGCCCTCGCCCCTAATGTTTTAGAGGGTCAGCTCAGTAGCAGGCCCTCGCATATAATGTTTTACAGGGTCAGCTCACCAGCAGGCACTAGAATATAATGTTTTAGAGCATTAGCTCACCAGCAGGCCATCGCTCCTAATGTTTTAGAGGGTCAGCTCAACTGCAGGCCCTCGCATATAATGTTTTACAGGGCCAGCTCAACTGCAAGCCCTTGCATATAATGATTTACAGGGTCAGCTCAACTGCAGGCCCTCGCATATAATGTTTTACAGGGCCAGCTCAACTGCAAGTTCTTGCATATAACGTTTTACAGGGTCAGCTCAACTGCAGATCCTCGCATATAATGTTTTACAGGGTCAGCTCACCAGCAGGCCCGCACCTAAAATCTTTTACTGGGTCATCTCACCTGCAGGCCTGCAACTCAAATCTTTTACAGGGGCAGCTCACCTGCAGGCCCGCAACTCATGCTGCCTTGCTTTGAAGTAGTAGCCATAGCCTTTTATCAGGCTACCTCTCCACGAAATCGAACAATAATTCCACATTACTGGTGGTCACCATGTTAGGCGCATAAAAGAACATCGAAAGTTGATAGGGAAGATATCAAAATGGATCGTGGACGTCACGGAGACGTACGATCAGGCAGAAGTTATCTAGAGTCAACAAAGCGGCAGCAGGGCCTCCTGTATAAAGTTTCCTCATCCAAAATACTGCAGTGACATTCCCTGTAATTTTGTATTACTCATTCCAATAACAGGGCTTCTTAAGAGTCCTGTATTGTTATTTATCGTCACTACCTCCCCGCGTCGGGAGTGGGTAATTGCCGTGTGTCTGCTGCCTTCCTTGAATACTTCTGCCTCAATAACTTGACCCATCTTCTCTGGGGGGTTCACAATTAGGAAAAAAAAGTGGCAAGGCAACAACGACCAATGAGATTTAAGCCATTGACCTCTCTTGGATGTGGTATCCCTTTCTCAAGCTCCCTCTCCGGCATTGAACCCTGATTCCCAGTTACCTGTGATCACCATGGTAGGCGCAGAAAAGAACATCGAAAGTTGATAGGGCAGACATCCAAATGGATCGTCACTGTCACGGGGACGTATAATTGCCCAGAGGTTATCTAGAGACACCAATGCGGCAGTAGGCCCTCGCCCCTAAGTTTTTAGATGGTCAGGTCAGCAGGTCCTTGCTCCAAATGTTTTTGAGGCAGCAGGCCATCAATCATAATTTTTCAAGGGTGTGTATGATGCCCTCCTTTATGTGTAACAAAGGGTGTTTTGGAGTGCCGGTTCCTTGTCACTTTTGACTGCCCTTTCACTAAGTGCATAGGCTTTATGAGTGGAGTCCCACTACCTGAACAATTGTACCACAATGTGAATGAAGCCCTCCTTTATGTGATATACAGGCTGTTTCGGAGTGCCTCTTGTTTGTAATTTTTTGCAGCACTTGTACTTTATATACAATTGAATATACAGGAAAGAATGTTTCCTAACAATTTTTCCTGTAAAATTAATTTTTTGGGGGGTTTTGTGTGTATTTTTGTTAGTCTGTATAAGTGGTGTACAACTCGGACAACATGATTTCTAGCAGCGACCCGAGAGTCAAAGATGCATCCAGATATCATCCCCATGCTGAGAATGTGGCCATGCGTCGGTGGTGCACTCTTCCTCTCTTCTGTTCTGGAGATTGGAGTGGGTCCCAGAGATGGAACCCGCACCTATCTGACATAGATGGCATATCCTAGTGATATACCATCAATGTCTAAAATGGAAATATTTTATCGATATTTTAGGTGTAAAACCCCCATTAACCCAATCATTTCATTCTTTATTGTGGAGAGGTGTGTATTAGCAGGATCTTCTCTACCTTTATTATTATTTTTTTTTGCTTTAGGGAAAATATGCTTCTACATTGTTCCCAGTTTTGTTCTTTATGTGAGAAAGAATCCTTATGGGAAAGAAGAAAAGTTGACTTGAGCACAAGAGGTTGAAGATATTTCTTAGATTATCAACCAAAGCCAAGGCTTGGTACACATTGTTCTTCTCCAACTGTGATCCAAGTATAAACAATTTATAAATTTTCAAAGACATTATACATTTTTTAAGATTCTCTTAACCCTCGGCTCAGACTTTGCAGGCACTTTGTGTATTCCGGAAAGACTTTAGGTTCTCAGAAATCTAAAGTGTCAATTTTCATGACAGAGACTACACATTGGAACTTACATGGGGGACGTCTTCACGGTTCTTAAGAAAAAGTAGCGTTTTCCTGTGGGAAAGTATCTACACAGCCGAGTTATTTTCGCAAGAAATAGGCAATCCCCAAGTCCCAGCCTCAACAGCTGCTTGGTTTAGATCAAGAAATAGCTACTTAAAACAAAAAAGCTCTCTGAGAACAATGAGAAATGTCTTCTCTTCCAACATCAATGAAAAATGAGACGCATCAGACAATCAGGTGTCATCCTTGTGTCTTGTGTTTGATAGCAAGGCTTGACCATCGGGGATACCATTTTCTATTTTTTTCCTTCCATAAAAAGACACAGAGAATCTGTTGTTTGCCAGCCGAATGCTTAAATGCTGAAGAATTTACTATCAAAATGTGCTGTCAAGATCCTAGGAGCCGTGAAGTCTAAAATATATGACACATCACTCAGTTAACCGCAGCTGTGTATTAGCACAATGGCATCATTAGCTAAGCCATTATACACAGCCCGTAATGGGAATCGTTTCACAATTAATTAAAGTTGGAGAAATATATGCATTGTTAGATCATTATAGCAAGCACCAGTTGAGTGATTTATTATTTTGCTGGGGCTCTTTAGTAATCAGATTTGATGACTATCCTTAGTCTAAATACTAATGAGGATTGAGTGGAAGACCAAAATTCGAGGAAGGCAAACGGATGGCTCTTCTAACAGAAAGTGGACCTCAATAATAATAAAAAAACGTAACAAAAAATTATTACTATTTAACCCACTGTGAGGCAGGGACGGCCTCATACATGATAGAGGTGTGGAGGGGGTGGATATTTCAGTCCACACCCCTATTCTACCGAGGATATTTACCTGACCAGGTGAGGCCAGCTGGGTTTAATCACTGGGGGGGATAAACCAGCCCTCAGTGTATGAGTCCAAGAGGACTTGGAAACCGAAACCTGCAGAGGCTCTGTGTGGTCTCAGCCAGGAGGGCTGAGGGGCCACAAGGCTGAGAAAAGCCGGTTCTTACCCAGTGTGTGGACTGCGCTCTATAGGTGAGGTAGAGACGACCTATGTATTAGGTAGTGCCTGGACGGACAGGTGTTTATTTTGCTTTGTTTATGTTGGTGCTGGTGTTGAAGTGCCCCCAAAAAAGCACAGTATGGAATTTAAACCCCCTGTTGATGTGAAGTCTGTCATTGCTGACCCCTGAGAGAGTGCGATCCCTTACACTACTGTCAGGGGCATACAATAATCTCATAGGGCCCCATAGCAAGGCATGGTAATGCCACCTTTTTTTTTATTACATGCACATCAAACACTCCCAGACAATGTCTTGGTTTTCTGACGAATTTCCATTTATTTTTTGTAATGAATTTGTAATGAAAAAAGTCACCAACTTTATCCAATGTAAAAAAAAATGCAACAGGTGCTTTAAAAATATGGTGCTCATTTTGAACACCATAGTTCTCAATATACAGGGTGGGCCATTTATATGGATACACCTTAATAAAATGGGAATGGTTGGTGATATTAACTTCCTGTTTGTGGCACATTAGTATATGTGAGGGGGGAAACTTTTCAAGATGGGTGGTGACCATGGCGGCCATTTTGAAGTCGGCCATTTTGAATCCAACTTTTGTTTTTTCAATAGGAAGAGGGTCATGTGACACATCAAACTTATTGGGAATTTCACAAGAAAAACAATGGTGTGCTTGGTTTTAACGTAACTTTATTCTTTCATGAGTTATTTACTAGGACACTTTCTAGATTGGATAGGCATATTTCCCTGGACATAAATTACCCTATGTGCATGCCCTTTGCTATGTTCCCTGTATCTATATTCTATTGTGTCTCTGCCAGCTGACCCGTTATTTTTTTGAATAATAAAGATGGTAATTTATATTTTCTATATATACGTGTCCCATTGTTTTTTTGGTGTCTGAGCTACAGATAGGCCTTGAGACTGATGGATGTGATGTTACAGAGAACCCCTTACAACATCCTATTTACAGGGGAAGTCTGGTTATTAGATCCTCAACAGTCAGATATTAACAAGATATTCTAAGGTTATGTCATCAATATTTGAAGGGATTATCCCATGATTAATCATACATCATATAGTACATGACAATCTCTAACAAAGCTGTAACCAGCCCTGTACCTCACATGGATCCAGAGATCTCACCATTCATTGCTCTAATTGCTCTGTTAGACCTAGTTCACACGAACGTATAGCTTTTATAGTTTTTTGCGGTCTGTTTTTCACTGATCCGTTGTTCCGTTTTTGAGTTCCGTTGTGTTTCCGTTTCTGTTCCGTTTTTCCGTTCCGTTTTTCCGTATGGCATATACAGTATACAGTAATTACATAGAAAAAATTGGGCTGGGCATAACATTTTCAATAGATGGTTCAGCAAAAACAGAACAGATACGGAAGACATACGGATGCATTTCCGTATGTGTTCCGTTTTTTTTTGCGGACCCATTGACTTTAATGGAGCCACGGAACGTGATTTGCGGCCAAATATAGGACATGTTCTATCTTTCAACGGAACTGAAAAACGGAAATACGGAAACGGAATGCATACGGAACACATTCCGTTTTTTTGCGGAACCATTGAAATGAATGGTTCCGTATACGGACCGTATACGGAACACAAAAAAACGGCCCGTACACCCGCAAAAAAAACTTTCGTGTGAACTAGGCCTAAGAGTAATTTCAAGCTGGCAGCTCAGGGGGCTTGTCCTTTCTGCTGCAATTGGTGGTAGTTTAAGGACAGACCTGAGCTTCTGCATCCACCTCATTGAGTAGGACAGCGAAATTAGAAAAAGAGTAAACAGCAGGTGGTGCCATACAGATAGATTTCATTGAATAACTCAGAGGCTATACAACATTTTTAATTACTGTTGTTCACAATAATCGTTAGGAAAGGCAAGGTGATACAAATTTTAAAGCTTTATAAAGACCCAGACTCCTCTAATCTTGTCCCAAAAACAACAGCCATGGGTTCTTCTAAGCACCTGTTCAACACTCTGAAAATGAAAATGGTTGAGGCTCACAAAGTAGAAGAAAGTTATAAGAAGATAGCAAGGTGTTTTCCAAGTAAGTTATTGTGTCTCTCTCTCGCCCCATAGTATACTTCTTGTGTATAACACTTCTGTTAAAAAAGACAGAGGGAGATAACACAGGGGCATAATATTTACAATAGGAGATGGATACAGATCAACTCTTCCTGTCTCCTCCCCTCCTCTGTTGTCACGGTCCCTCCTGTGAGAGAGGTGAGAAGATCGGATAGACTTGCTGCACGTGAGGCTATCTGACAGGTCTCTCTATTTTCCTCTATGTATGTTGTTGTTTGGCAGGAACTCACCTCTCCTCAGGTGCCTCTCGTTATCAGTGATGAGGCTTTAATTAGACTGCTGACCATGGGGTTGATAGTTTCTGCTTGGCATTGCTAGTGCTGGTTTGTCTTGGATCCCCTGCTTCTCCATAAATCTCGAAGCTAAGTACTTGTTGCCTTCGCTGTTTCTTATAATCTGGTGTGTGTTGTTTCTAGGCCTCAGGGAGACGCAGGTTCATTTATTCTGCTTTCTCATCCCCTGCTACCTATCCTAGGGCTCGTCAGTTTTAGCAGGGCTTTAGGTATCCCGTGTATGAGTATTTCCACCATCAGGATCTGCTCATACTGGCAGGAGTTAGGGAAAGGCCTAGGGATTACTAGGAGGTCACCATCCCTCTTCCTTAGCTTTTGAGGCCTAGATTGATGTCTATTCGTTGTGGTGTGTATTTGGTGTTTTCTCTTCCCCTTAGGCCTAGTTCACACGAACGTTTTTTTTCCCCGTTTACAGGCTGTTTTTTGCGTTCTGTATACGGTATAATGGTTCTGCAAAAAAAACTGAATGTGTTCCGTATGCATTCTGTTTCCGTATTTCCGTTTTTCCGTTCCGTTGAAAGATAGAACATGTCCTATATTTGGCCGCAAATCACGTTCCGTGGCTCGATTAAAGTCAATGGGTCCACAAAAAAAACGGAACACATATGGAAATGTATCCGTATGTCTTCAGTATCCGTTCCGTTTTTGCTGAACCATCTTTTGAAAATGTTATGCCCAGCCCAATTTTTTCTATGTAATTACTGTATACTGTATATGCCATATGGAAAAACGGAACAGAAACGGAAACACAACGGAAACAAAAAACGGAACAACGGATCCGTGAAAAACAGACCGCAAAACACTGAAAAAGCCATACGTTCGTGTGAACTAGGCCTTAACCTGTGACATCTGTACAGTGACCTCTGCACATGGCACAGAGCATGCTCACTATACTCAAGGCTTGTGGTAAAGCAGATCTGGGCAGCAACCGTTACAGACGCTCCGGCTGTGCAGTAAAAACAAAATCTAATTAGAAAATAAAACTAGATTATAAAAAAGGAACACTATACTATACATACAGCATACTATACAATTAGTTCAAATAAATAAGGTGATACATTTCATACTTTATGCATTACAATAATCATAATTGGATTCTAGGATTGACCCTAATAACCATTTTATTTTTATTTTATTAGCAAGTTTTCTACTTGAGCCTTGCAAATATATTACTACAATATGAAAACAGCAGAACATTTACGGCGTCTCCAGAATTGCCATAATCAATTAATTTTCTGATGTTAGAACAGGAAATAAAATTGACTTGACCATATGCTCCTTTTTATATTTTCATTCTGAGAAACAATTTGCAGCTCCTAGAATAAACTCAATTTTATTTCTCCCCCCAGAAGACTTTTAGAATAGATATAAAATTATCTGCCCGCACATTCTGGGGTCAGGCTGAATTCATGTACAAAAATAAGAAATTACATTACATATTAATTCAAGACAGAGCCTATGAAGATACATTTACAGATCAAAGGTTCAATTAATATAAACAGAATTTCCCCTTTTCTATTAGGAGAAAAAAATATATAGAAATGGTAAAAGCAAAATAAAATTGATTTAACCTTTCAAGTCAACTCATTTGCATAATTGGAAATAATTGGGGTCTTAAGTTATTTTGGGCACCAATCTGTGCGCTACTGCATGACAGAAAAGACAAGGGAGTGAAAAGAAAATCTGTAGGTTTTGTGTGATTTTTAACTTGTGATTGGCTGTGGTTTCCTCACCAAATCATCATATAGTGTCCCTACTAAAGGACTGGGATTCTACTAGGCTTCAAATGATTATATGCCAATTATACTACTCGTTATGGGGTTCCCTCTAAAACGCTGCTTACATTTCTAAATCTGTATTGCATAGAAATTTAGAATTGTGTTATTTCACTCAGTCCAATAAGACTTTGAACAAACAATGAAATGCCCTCCCCTGAGGGGAAAAGTGGGTGGAGTTTTTGCAGGGTGAAAACTTTTTATAACCTGCCCCAGAGGATCAAGCTAAAAATGAATGAAAAAAATAGCAAATGTTTGTGAAAAATGTAGAATTCAATGAAACTCTTCAGAGGTGCAACATGTTTTTCAGTGACTCGGAGGTAGGAGTGGCAGTCAATAAGAGCCATTATGATAAGCACAATGTTCTGTCACTTTCATTTTTGTCATTTTCATTTTCCAACATAAAGATCTACTGGCCCCTACTCAGAGGCATAGATTGCAGCTCCGAGGCCTAATGCAGACCTGTAACACACCAACTAAAAGAGCCTCTGCTAGCATGATCAACCCTATTAAATCAGGCATACTGACTGCTAGGGTTGATTATGCTGAGTAAAATGATTCCTCTGTAACAAAAATTTGTGTCCCCATTTTGTAGAAATCTGCACTGTATTTCATATGCTAATGAGGTGTTCAGTACACCGAGGGGCGGGTCTAGCTTCTTGGAGCACTGCTTCACCACACCACTATCCATTTGAGTGACAGGGCCAGGCATCCTCACTGTTTTGCTGCCTGGCCCTGAAATCCAGCGCTTATGGCGGTGAATGTTGAATGTCATAGTTACATAGTTAATATGGTTGAAAAAAGACAAACGTCCATAAAGTTCAACCAAGGGATAGGTGGGGACGCGAATCCATGAAGGAAGTGAGACTCAGTATTGTGTCGAATGCACAATACATCTTAATCAGTGTTCCTCAATGCTGAGATCTGAGAACTTTGCATATGGATCACCTCATTAGCATATGAGATAAAGTACAGGTTCTTTCTAAAATTATGCCACAGATTACAACTACAGAGGGATCATTTCACTGTACATGATCAACCCTAACAGGCATTATACCTGGTATAATATGACTGATCTTGCTGACAGTTACTTTTTACAATCTTAGGGCTCATTCGGACGACCGTATGAACGGGTCTGCATCCATTCCAAAATTTGTGCGAACCCATTCATTTCAATTCGTGGTTCCGTTCCGCGGCCCCACAAAAAATATATAACGCATGTCCTATTCTTGTCTGCAGACAAGAATAGGTATTTTCTGTATAGGGCTGTCACGGCCGTCTGAATGAGCCATCACAGATACCATTTATTCTAGCATCATGTGAAAAGGTGACCTTAGTCCCTCATCAGGTGCCAGGGTGACTGCAACCTCTGCATTCTCCATTATTTTAGGATATCAACTGGTCATATTGAAAATGAATATGAGGTTAAAATCTTTTACCACATTAGACCAATGGTTTCTTATGTTTTCTAAACATATTATCTTTCTGTGCTTTGGTTTTTAACTTCAAATAATGTAGAACAGGGATGCTCAACCTGCGGCTCTCCAGCTGTTGCAAAACTACAACTCCCAGCATGACCAGACAGCCTACAGCAGGGCATAATGGGAGTTGTAGTTTTACAACATCTGGAGGGCCGCAGGTTGAGCATCCCTGATATGTAGAACATGTAAATATTCGGCACAGCAAATTACAGTTATTGTATACAGTCTTCATATATTTCTATTGATTAATTTATAGAGAATGCAATGTTTTGTCTACAATTTTTAATTAAACACCTTTCTGAAATCCATTGTTTGCACATCATTAAAAAGCAAGTGTTAAGAGCAATGGATTTCTCTTGTTTTGAGCAGTTACTATGCCTTTCATCTACATCTGGCTTTCGTTATTACCTAGCTTTGTCTGATTGATACGGATGGAGTTTTTGCTAAGCCTTTATATATCCAGGCTTTACTTCATTCTGGTTGCCAGAGCATTTGCTAAATGGATTGCCTTCCAGATATTTATACTTTATTCTGTATTCTGGAATCTGCACTTCCACAATTGTATCTTGTTCTAGTCTAGCTTGTCTTCTGTGTATTCTGGAATCTGTAGTTTCTTGTTGTGTTTGGGATTTGGGCTGTGCTGTTGTACTTCCCAGGCTGATTTATTCACTTGAATACAGATAGGTACCATACAGTCAGGTCCATAAATATTGGGACATCTATACACCACCACAATGGATCCCTGTTCTACATTATTTGAAGTTAAAAACCAAAGCATAGAAAGATAATATGTATAGTAAAAACATAAGAAACAATTGGTCTAATGTGGTACAACAGTTTGCATATGTGCCTCCCACTTGTTAAGGAACCAAAAGTAATGGGACAATTGCCTTCTCAGCTGTTCCATGGCCAGGTGTGTGTTATTCCCTCATTATCCCAATTACAATGAGCAGATAAAAGGTCCAGAGGTCATTTCCAGTCTGCTATTTGCATTTGGAATCTGTTGCTGTCAACTCTCAGGATGAGATCCAAGGAGCTGTCACTATCAGTGAAGCAAGCCATCATTAGGCTGAAAAAACAAAACACACCCATCAGAGAGAAAGCAAAAACATTAGGCGTGGCCAAAACAACTGTTTGGAACATTCTTAATAATAAGGAATGCACTGGTGAGCTCAGCAACACCAAAAGACCCGGAAGACCATGGAAAACAACTGTGGTGGATGACCGAAGAATTCTTTCCCTGGTGAAAAAACACCCTTCACAACAGTTGGCCAGGTCAAGAACACTCTCCAGGAGGTAGGTGTATGTGTGTCAAAGTCAACAATCAAGAGAAGACTTCATCTTGTTCGTTTCATTTAAAATCCATTGTGGTGGTGTATAGAGCCAAAAATGCTAGAATTGTGTCAATGTGCCAATATTTATGGACCTGACTGTATATCGATCGGCACAATGGTAAGTTAAGAGTGGCGGTGCTTGTATCCTAGGGCTGGCGTCCCGTAAAGATAGCAGTAAAGGAGAATCGGCACTCGCTATTAGTAATAATATTACTCTTTTTATTAATTTTATTGCGATATATATCTAATATGTGGCAATAAAAAGAGTAATATTATTACTAACAGCGAGTGCCGATCCTCCTTTACTGCTATTGAATACAGATAGGGTCAGTTCAGTATTGATCCAATTTTTTCATTCATCTGCTATCTACCAGTATGCCATACACCTGCCATCCACTTCATCGCTGGACCATCTTCTCTTTCCGTGACCCCCAACATTCAGTTCCTGTCAGCCACCAGTGAATTTATTTCAGAGTCTTGTTTTCTGCCAGTATCGATATATTCATATATCTTGTTTTTGCCACTGACCCATTATCCTGGGGGTATTTAAGTACCAAAAGCCATTTAGACTTGAAAAAGTCAAATGTTATAGTTGAAGTCCCGGTCTGTGGTCTTGTGCACAACCAACATTGTTACAGTGTTTCAAAATTTCAAGCTGAGATTGCATTACTAATACATGAGTGTTATTCCACTTTCTTAAATTTTCACCAAGGGCAAACAGTTTAGCAATCCAAAATCTGAGCAAGGATAGAAGGGTACATTGCTGTACTGTATAGTGTATTTATACTTAATATGGCTAGGACTTTTTCATTCCAGTGTATGTGTAGTTTGTAACTTGAGCCCAGACACAAACTGTATTGTAATGTGTTCTCTTCCAAACCAGAGATATAGAAGTGGAGACTGTTCAGAATTCACTTAAATTGGTAATCTGGGAATTTATATTAACCTCCTGTTAAAATTGGAAAAACTCTAAAAAAAAAAGACTTTTTTATTGCAGATTTTTAATGTGTGTCTGCAGTAAATCGTGTTGATGCATAACTCAAGGGACACTATTGCAATTTTAACCCCCTAGTGACATAATAAATTTTTGCCTTAAGGACCAATGATATTTTCCTCCTTTGTGTCCTAGCAGTCATAACTTTTTAATGTTTTTTTCTATATATTTATTTTTATTTTACGGGATTAGTTGTAGGTTTTTTTAGGAACCATTTTGAGTTATATATAGTGTATTAAATAACTTTTATTATATATTTTTTTAGGAGAAAGATAAAAAAATATAATTTTACATTATTTTGTGGAATTTTTTTATGGCGTTCACTGTGTGGTAATATCAAGTTTCTATATATTTTTACTATTTTTACTTTCCTACTGCAACTGCTCCCCCTCCTTCAGACTGACAGGGAGAAGGGGGGGGTCCATTTGCTTTAGCTGCTCATATCTCTGGTTTGGTATCAGCTAGAGATATGGGCTTTGTATTGTTTGAAAGCTGGCATGCCTAGCTTTTAAAAAAAATTGCATTAATAGTACATGGGAAGATATCACTGTTAGAATTTGGGATGCAGTGAATACAGCTGAAAGTAAAAGCAGATTTTACTCGCGATTATTCCCGACTCTATTTCTAACAGTTGCAGGCTTTTAGCTGCTACCATTGAGGACATAGCATCTAAAGCAGCCCTCCCCCTCCACTTCTGCCCAAGCTCAACTTGGGCAAAACAGTTAAGTACTTTTCCCACAGCCCGAGCTGAGTTCCGGCAAAACAGGTGGTTAATGACTTGTGCTCTGGATAGATCATCAATATCAGATCGGGGGGGGTCCGACACTCGGGACCCCTGCCAATCAGCTGAGCGCCATAGCCTTTTCCCGGGCCATGTGACATGACCGTACTTCGGTCACATGGCCTAGTTGCAGCTCAGCCCTATTCGAGTTAACAGGTCTGTGCTGCAATACCCAGCTGCCGGAAGACGACTGGGTGTCTCCTTCAAATCAGCTGATTGGTGGGAGTGCCAGGACTCGGACCCCCGACAATGTGATAATGATGACCCATTCTAAGTTTAGGTTATCATTATCGATTCCTGGATAACTCCTTAAAGCATTTTCTGTAATTAGATGAGACTTCATTTTTATTTACTCAACTTTAAAATTATTCAAGTTAATACAATAAAACATTCATGTATTATATTTGAGAGTGATAGAAACAGGAAAATCAAAATAGGAAAATATGTATTTATGTAGAACAAGCACATAAACTCATAAATATAGTCATGTATGTGAAATGGTTACAGTGGGAACCAGTGAAGAAACCCACCTTTCTCCATTCCATCATTGACTCCCTGTCTCCCATCGGTTGATTTCTGTCTCCTTTTTGGAGCTATGCCATTGTGGCCTGCTGATGTAACAATAGATGGGAAATTTAGACTTCTAGCGGCTACTTCGAACTTCAGGTGAAATATTGTTTTTAACTAGTGCTGGGCAAGCATGCTCTGCCGAACACTAATTTTACTCGAGCATCACGATGTGCTCGAGTGTGATACTCGAGTCTCCTTATCGCACAATTGTTGGCTGCTATGCAGCCAATAAATGTGCATGTAAGTACTACCATTCACTGTAATGCCGTAGCCATGTACGGTGTCTGATAATGGCCGTAACTTGGTGGCGGCTTTGAAGCTCGGCAAGCTCACACACATACCATGCCTAGCCCATGTGTTCAACCTAGTGGTTCAGCGGATTCTCAAAACCTACCCCTATTCGCCTGAGCTACTGGTGAAGGTGCGCCGCGTGTGTGCCTATTTCTGCAAGTCATCGACAGTTTCCACCTGTCTGGCAACGCTGCAGCAGCGCTTGCAATTGCCAGCTCACCAACTGTTGCGCGACGTTAGCATGCGCTGGAACTCCATGTTCCGCATGTTGGCAAGGCTTTGTGAGCAGCAGTAGGCAATAGTGGAATACCAGCTGCAACATGGTTGTCGCCTTTCCAGTCAGCTTCCGCTCTTCACAAGCGACGAGTGGGCATGGAGGTCTGACCTCTGTAAGGTTTTACGCAACTTTGAGGAATCAACACAGATGGTGACCAGCGATAGCACTATTATCAGCGTAACCATCCCACTTCTGTGTCTACTCAAACACTCGCTGCTCACAATTAAGGCGGACACTTTGCATGTGGAAGAGGTGGAAATGGGGGAAGACAGTACACAGAATGATAGCCAGACCACCCTCAGTTCGTCTTCTCAGAGCAAATTGGATGATGTTGAGGAGGAGCAGGAGATGGTTGCCTCCGCTACAGAGGGTAGTACCCATGGAAGTTTTATTCAATCTGTTCAGCATGGATGGGTAGAAGAGGAGGAAGAGGATGAGGAGATTGAGAGTCATCCTCCTGATGAGGACAGCAAAGTCTTGTCTGTTGGGACTCTGGCACACATGGCTGACTTTATGTTAGGCTGCCTTTCCCGTGACCCTCGCGTTGTACGCATTTTGGCCAACACCGATTACTGGTTGTTCACCCTTCTCAACCCCCGCTACAAAGAGAACTTTTCATCGCTCATTACTGTGGTGGAAAGGAAGAGCAAAATGGTGCAATACCAGAAGGTCCTTGTAAAAAATTTGCTCCAAAAATTTCAAGCTGACAACGCTGGCTGCAGAGTACGTAGTTCCTTGGCCAACCGAGGAGGGGAGACGAGAGGAACACACAGCAGTTCCAAAAGAGGCAGGGCAACACTCTCCAAGGCCTGGGACAGTTTTATGACACCCCGCCAGCATCCTCAACCTGATGCTTGGCCTAGTGTCACAAGGTGGGAAAAATTTGGGAAGATGGTGAAGGAGTACGTAGCAAACCGTGTCAGCGTCCTCAGTGTTCCCTGTGCGCCTTACAACTATTGGGTGTCCAAGCTGGACATGTGGCACGAACTGGCGCTCTACGCCTTGGAGGTGCTGGCCTGCCCCGCCACCAGCGTTTTGTCAGAGCGTGTATTTAGTGCTGCTGGGGGCATAATAACTGATAAGTGCATCCGCCTGTCAACTGAAAATGCAGACCGGTTGAGTCTTATAAAAATGAACAAGGCCTGGATTGCCCCTGACTTCTCTACTCCACCAGAGGAAAGCGGCTTAACATAAAGGCACTTTAAATGTGGATTTTATGGTGTATTGAATACATTGTATTCCCATGCACCCCTTCCATCACTAAAAAAGGTATATGGTTCAATCTCCTCTTTCTCGTCCTCCTCCATCATATCAACAGGCTTATTAGGCTGCCCTCGCTCCTAATGTTTTAGAGGGTCAGCTTAGCAGCAGGCCCTCACCCATAATGTTTTAGAAGGTCACCAGCAGGCCCTTGCTCTTAATGTTTTTGAGGGTCACCAGCAGGCCTTTGCCCATAAAGTTTTGGAGGGTCACCAGCAGGCCCTCACCCATAATGTTTTAGAGGATCACCAGCAGGCCCTCACCCATAATATTTTAGAGGGTCACCAGCAGGCCCTTGTTCTTAATGTTTTAGAGGGTCACCAGCAGGCCTTCGCCCATAATGTTTTTGAGGGTCACCAGCAGTCCCTCGCCCATAATGTTTTTGAGGGTCACCAGCAGGCCCTCGCCCATAATGTTTTTGAGGGTCACCAGCAGGCCCTTCGCCCATAATGTTTTAGAGGGTCACCAGCAGGCCCTTGTTCTTAATGTTTTAGAGGGTCACCATCAGGCCCTTGCTCCTAATGTTTTTGAGGGTCACCAGCAGGCCCTCGCCCATAATGTTTTAGAGGATCACCAGAAGGCCCTTGTTCATAATGTTTTTGAGGGTCACCAGCAGATCCTCATCCCTAATGTTTTAGATGGTCAGATCAGCAGTAGGCACTCGCCCCTAATGTTTTAGCTGGTCAGCTCAGCAGCAGACCCTCACCCCTAATGTTTTATATGGTCAGATCAGCAGCAGGCCCTCACCCCTAATGTTTTAGAGGGCCAGCTCAGCAGCAGACCCTCTCCCCTAATGTTTTAGAAGGTCAGAACAGCAGCAGGCACTCGCCCCTAATGTTTTAGAGGGTCAACTCAGCAGCAGGCCCTCGCCCCTAATGTTTTAGATGGTCAGATCAGCAGGCCCTTGCTCAATGGTTTTTGAGGGTCACCAGCAGACCATCAATCATAATTTTTCGAGAGTGTGTATGATGCCCTCCTTTATGTGTAATAAAGGGTGTATTGTAGTGCCGGTCCCTTGTAATTTTTGGCAGCCCTTTCACTTAGTGCATAGGCTTTATGAGTGTAGGAGTCCCACTACCTGAACAATTGTACCACAATGTGAATGAGGCCCTCCGTTATGTGATATACAGGTTGTATCGGAGTGCCTCTTCCTTGTAATTTTTGGCAGCACTTGCACTTTATATACAAGTAAATATTACAGGAAAGAATGTTTCCTAACAATTTTTCCTCTAAAATCGATTTTATCTTCTGTTTTGTGTGTATTATTGTCAGTCTGTAAAAGTGGCATCCTACTCGGACAACATCGTTCCCAGCAGCGACCTGGGAGTCCAAGAGGCATCCAGACATCCTCCCCATGCTGAACCATTTCAGTGGTGTTTCCATCAATTTCTGGCCTTTTCCTGTGAACCAGACACCCTCCCCTCTTCAGAGCAGGGAGTGCCTGGTTCTCTCATTGACTTCACCCGAGCATCCCAAGGTATTCTACTGGAGCACCCGAGCACTTTGGTGCTCGACCAACACTATTTTTAACCCTATTTCACATATTGTCTTGATTCCTGTTTTTTTCACTCCATCCTTTATCCGGTCTTCATTCCTGTTTTGCATTAAGGATTTAACTTTAACTGTCTGTCTTCTGGAATTTCTGTATCAGCTCATCTCTTATGTACATCTCTAGAATTTTAATTTCTGTTTTCCTCTGACTTTCTTCTCGATGTAGACCTTAGCTAATCCTGTAATCATATTGTGGACCCATTCCTGTAATCTAGGGTCCACAACCTGAGGATCTCATGGCAGCTCTAAACAATGCAGGACTGCATGAAAATCCCCAACCCACTTTTGAGACCCAAATCTGATGCCGCTTGTATGTGGACTTCTTCTCTGAAGTCTAAGGGAATTATGAACATAACCAAGCAAGCAATTCCCTTACACTTCTTAAGAGGAAGGCCCATCCGACTTTTAATACCCAAATCCCACATATATGACACATATATGAGGTCCTCTACACTGAAGTCTAAGGAATTATGAAGACAACCAAGCAATAATGTTGATCGTGAATATTCCAATCACAAATTTTTATCGCAAATATCGGCACTTCGAGAATCCGCGAAGATGTATAATATAGTGCTATATAGTCGTAATCACAAATTTTCGAGATTTTTTTTCATCAGTATCCTCACTGCTTCTTGCTTGTGGGCCAATGAGAAGGCTGCAATATCTTTGTCAGAGCTTAGCAACATCCCTAGCAACCAATGGAAAATTTGCCTACCCCTTACTATATAGGAAACTCCCCAGCAGCTATTTTGTAGCAGTTCTGAGAGAGAGAGCAGTGACATTGCTGTGCTCTGTGCTTTCATATGGATCCTATTCTTTATCCAATTACATTAGATAGTTACCTCATATATATATAATACAGATAGTTAGTGGGAGATAGTCAGTGTAGGTTAGATAGTGATATAGTGTAGCTGATAGGTTCCAGTGCAGGGTGTTAGGTAGTGTGATGGAAATTACTGTGCTGTGATAGGGATTAGATTCCTCCAGTCTCAGGAAACTTCTAGCAGCTCGAAAAATGTAGCAAAAGTGAGCCACGCCTGTATTGCGCGCGCAATACGCGCATATTATATTGCCAATTTTTGTAATCAAGAAAATAAATGATTGGAGATCACGAATTCTAGAATTTAGTGAATTTATCGCGAATATTAGGCCAAAAATTCGCGAAATATTGTGAAAACGAATATTGCTCATTCTGTTCATCACTACCAAGCAAGCACAATTTCCTTGAGAATTCTCAAGAGAGGAAAGCAGTCGGTAGAAGGCCCCTGTCATGGTGCGGTTCACTGTGACAGTTGTGGCCGTGCAGGCTGGATGCATGCTCTCTTGTGTACTGGCTGCAGGCTGACTCCTGAGTATGCTGGTTGCTTGGGGCTGCGTG
The DNA here is from genome assembly GCF_905171765.1 of Bufo bufo. NCBI lineage: Eukaryota > Metazoa > Chordata > Amphibia > Anura > Bufonidae > Bufo > Bufo bufo. The sequence goes on from NC_053393.1 coordinate 32,656,338, forward strand.
CTGGCTTCGGTGCTGTGTGTGAACTGTTGCCTGTGTTTGTGTCTCTCCATGTCCATATCTCTGTGGCTCCTGTCACTCATGCCATGCAGGCTGGATGCATGCACTTTGTGTACTGGCTGCGGGTGTTCCCATGTATGCTGGTTCTGTGATCCGTGCTGGCTGCAGCCTTGTGTGTGAACATGGTCTTAATATGGATGCATTTGTGTTTATATCACTGTGTCTTTCTGTCACTCCTTGTTGTTGAGTAGGCTGGCTGCCTGTAACCTCGTACTGGCTAGTGTTATCCTGTGTATGCTAGTTGTTTGGGGCGTGCTGGCTGCAGCATTTGTTTGTTCTATGGTTCTTGTTACTCCTGGTTCTTGTGGGGTTAATATTCCCTGGTATGTTCCTGGGTGTGGCTTTTCAGGTGCCCTGTTATGCAGCTACATCTGTCTGTGAGCTGTGGGATTTGGGGTCAGTCTGTCTTGTGCCTTGCTGGGTGTAGACCCTTGCTGCTGACCCAGGGGGTTTTCCGATCTACCCTTCATTGTGGTGTCGCTTGGTAAAGTGTTGTTGTTGTTGTTGTTGTTGTTGTTGAGTCCTTGTCCATACCTTGCCTGATCTTCTGTACCTGTTCTGTGTCATTGATGTTGTATCCTGCCTGTTCCATGTTTTGCCTGGCAGTGCCTAACTGCTTCTGATTCAGTCTGTTCCATGTCTTGCCTGCAGTGCCTTACTGCTTCTGTTCCTGTCCTGTGCATGTCCTGCCATCATTAGTGGGATCCTCGGTTCTCTGGATTCTGTGTGCAGGTCCTCCTGTGACAGCCATGCTTCCATTCCGCATGGGGTCCAGGCATCTGCTTTTGTCCTGGTTCCTGTTTGTATTGTCTGATCCATTGTCTGGTCCCTCTGTTGTCTGTTCTGCTGGCGCTTGCACCAGCGTGGTTCTCTGCAGGTAGCAGCCAAGTGGAGGTGCGACCAGTGATCCCTCGGCCAAGTTCATCCCAAACCAGGGGCTCTGTGAAGAACGGGGCTTACTGGTTCTCTGCGTTTGGCTTCCTGCATTGCCGGTGCACTTGGTTCAGTGGTAGTACTACCACTATTGCCTAACCTGCTTTTCCTTACTGTCATGTTCATTTATTACATGTGTAATAAAGTATTCTGTTGGTTTCAGGGTCTGTAATCTGTCTTTGTCCTGTTTGCAAGACGTTATGGAGGTCTGCCCTGGTCCCTAGCTTTTCCATGTAGGGGAGACCCAGGGGAAGGTGTCCCCTGTGCTCTGATTATAATCGGGCCCTGCCTACAAGAATGTTTTAAGATAAAAAAAAATAGAGTTCCTTAGATCAATGGTCACATAAAAAAATTACATTTTATTTTAAAAGATATACTGCAAAAAATGTTATTTTGCATCTCAGAAAATAGAAATCTTTTGCATTCTACATCTCTATGCAGCATTTAATGAGACAGCGCAAACAAAAGCACCATTTCTCTGCCGTGGTGAAGGTCGCTCCTATGAAAAGCAGAGAGTGAATGCACATATTCTATATTGTTCAATGAAAGGGAATAAAAGTAAAAGCATTGTAAAAAGTTGAAAAAGTTTTAAAATAACTGATTATTTCATTTAATGGAGTCAATTTCATCATGTTGAAGGGTTGTATTGAGGAACAACTCGGAGTAATATGAAACATTTGGTCTTTAACTTTGCCATTTTCCTAATTAAATGTACAGTTTTTAAATTATTCAACTATGTTTTAGGGGGTTCTGTGCTCGTTTTAATAATCCAGCAGCTTTTAATATTTATTTTAGACCTATAAATTAAGAGCATTTTTTTCCGTTAGGCATAATTTGGTATTAATAAACTGGTGCCTATTAACCTCCATCCTGATGAGCAGTCTACAACAAAAGTCCGTTTCCTGGAGGCTTTAAATCTTTGAAACTTGAGGGGTCCTACTATGGACAAGACATACAAAGCAGGAGAATTCCATGCGAGACCCGTACAGTCCCTTGCTTTCCGACAGCTCATAAAAAAGAAGCTTGTTTAGTATCTCTACAATCCACCAGTTATATTGATCCATTGAATTCACTTGCTCATTTTCTTACATGCAATCTCTTAAACAGCAGGAAGCAGGTTTAGGGGGGTAGAGCATACATTTTTGTCCCCTCTGCAGTGGCACAGGTTGGACTTATGGTATGCTAACCAGTAAGCCCTACCATCAGTATTCAGTGATCTTCACATTTGCAACATACTTAATTTAGAAAGTCAGTTTTTGAACTGATATAAAATGTTAATTATTCTCTGCATTTGTTATTGTGTAGACACCAGGGTAAGTGGGTGCTCTTGTCCACAGACCTGGCTACTTTTACAAAGACTGTGCTGAACCAGGCCTTATACCACCAATAACCTGAGCTCCTTACCTGTGGGCAGAATACTACTCAGACAACACAGGGTGAGGATTCAACGCTCTAGAGAACCTCTAATTGGTGACGGCTAGTGCATGTGACATTGATTCACTCCTCTGGCTCACCAAGGATTTAATCTCTATGACTTTCATAGTCCCAAAACCTACTAAAACAACCAGTGGCACTTAGCTTTGGGCAAAAACCCACCGAGAAGAGGTAGCAGTAAAGAGCTAACTTTGTATAGTGAGGCATGTGGGTGTAGGAGCCGATTACTCCACCAAAGACTTGGGGTATGTGGCCAGGTGAACTGACTGTTCCCAACTTGGACTCTACAACCAAACCTGAAGGCTCAAGGCTGGGCAGGTCTCTAGGCTGAAGTCCTATAGAATAGCTGCCGATGACAGGGGAAGCCCCTTTTTTATGTTCCATTGTCACAATTTCAGTGTATTGGACCCCGGATGATTGGTGAGAAATAATGTCACCCTGTTTGAAACATTAGCACTTAAGCTGAGTCAAGTTGACTGACTCCTAAAGTTCAGAAGGTAGGTGTCACGGCCAGTGGTTGGTTTTGTGACACTTTCCTTCAATTGGTTGCCCGTGGCAACGTGTGGTGTTGTGTGCATGTGGTGGCAGTGTCTCAGCCCTATGGCTGATCCCCAGGACATGATTGCCAAGCATGCCGTTGCCCGCGGCAACAGGTGAAGTGTGTTTGTTTATGTGTGTATTCCCCTTTAAGTGTCCGTCTTCCCTTGCCTGGTGTTGGAAGGGTTACATCCCTTCTGTGTGTGTGAACACTTGGTGTGTCTGTGTGGCTGTGGCTACTTGGGCCTATAAAGCCTCAGTGTATATCACTTGTCTGAGGGGTACTTCAGCCATGGTTAGCTGGAGCAGCCTCCTGTGTATTCCATCTGCCAGTGGGGGCCACCCTTGTGGTCATAGGTTTATGTATGGTGTTTAGTAGGTGTTTGTGTGTTCTTTATTTATTGCAGAATATGGTTTCCTGGGTTCCCGTGTGATGTCTGTGTGTGCGGTGTCCTTTGTGTTGTTTGTTGACAGCAGCACTTGCACGTGGGTTCCAGGTTGTGTGTCTGTGGCAGGTAGTGTGGTACTAGTCTCACTTACCTGTCATTGCCATATGTCTGTTTCTGTTCCCCTTGTTGCTTGGCCACTTTAGACTCCTGTTACTCCGTGTCCAGGAGGAACGGGCTGTCTACCCAGCTCCTAGTACAGGGATCGACGGAGGGTCAGAAGGGATCCAAGGTTCCTGAGAATGAGCCCTCCTACCTTCAAGGGCGGCTCATGCAGCTAGGAGTCAGGGTCAGATTAGGGAAGCTCTAGGAGGTGACCTGCTCCCTAATTCTGTGTTACTGGCCAAGTAGCGACCTTACATCTCCTGATACCGCACGGCTGAGGGTTTTCCCCATCCTCAGCCGTGACAGTAGGCTAATGCAATTTTATAGGAGATGTAATTAGCAGGCCCTTTTTCCATAACAATGCATTGGCTGGATCAATAGAGGCACCAAGGGCAGAGCATTGTTCCACCTAATCAACTTTGAGGTGAGACAGCTATTGTGTATAAACAATACACACAAGGTCTTGCATAGATATGGAAACCTTTGCAAATGATATGGTGCACGGCACTGTGTGGGGGAATACCTGAAGGGGACATGGAATGAAACGTACATCATTAAAAATACTATCTCTGTACATGTAACATGCAACAAAATATATCCTCCCGTTTCAGCATACCCACTGTATATGTCTTCCCAGAATGCTGGGTGGGAGAGCACAGCCACTGGTGAGGGTGGTCAGGCAAAAACAGTACATAAAGTAAGAACTAATCATAAATTAAGAACTAAACGACAGGTGGTGTAACCAACGATGGTGGTGTCTTCACAGGTACTCAATGACCTCAGGGCATCATTTCAGCAATGTCTTCTTAACATGCTCACAGTCTATGGTTCCAAGTTTGAATTCTTAAGAATAAAGGAAATTTACAGTCATTTGACATTGTTTTTACTATTTTCTCCAAAGGATGTAAAATTTTATTGATAATTCTTGAAATGTTTTTGGTATACTTAGCCGATAACCTCAAGTCTCCTGTCCCTGCAAATGCATTTCAACTACAGCTAAACATTGGACCAGCACCCTATGTTTCCAATTTCCAATTGTGAAGATAAGGAGGCATTTTCTGATTTTCTGGAATCATGTGTTTTTCCATTTCCCTAACGGTTAGCAGTTTCCTCTGAATATTTTTGTTATACTTATTCAATGACTTCATGGCACCATTTCATCAGACTTCTTAATATGCTTGCAGTTTATGGTTTCATGTTGGAATTCTTAAGGTTTCAGGAAATTTTACATTCATTTGACACAGATTGTCTTTTTTTTTTTACAAGTTTTATCATTGATATTACTGTATTGTTGAGCGAAGCGAAGCATTCGAAGCGGAATTCGGAAAACTTTAATAAAATTTCGATTTGAAACTAATCCGAATTTTCTCATGCTTCATGGTAACAAATCAGGTTTTCCTAAAATGATGGCTGTGTTGCATATGTTACAAAGTGAAACTGAGTGTAGAGGAGACAAGCCCGGGAATGCAAGATCACCCAATATGCTGTGCAGCCAGTAGGGGAATTACTATTATTGCACTATTTACTGTGTTACTTATAATTTGGATGTAATCTTAATTTATGACATGATATGTATCTGTATATCACAGTAGGGTGGCTCACCTGTATACTGTATGGAATGGGTGCACTGATCTCAGTGACTCACCCTATCACTACGTAAAATTTAAATGAAAACTGGAAAAGATCGGCACTCCACTATTGGAATCATTCTGAGAGACTATTTATTTATAAGCTGATTACATATTAACACATACTGGTAAAAATATATAAACTTAAAACGTACTTAAAGGATAACTGTCACACTTAGACCCTAATTTCAATTTTCATATATGTAGTTACTAATAACATGATATTCCAGAATCAGTTACTATTAGACTGACTTACCCCATATTTAATAAGATTCAGCCCTTAGCAACCAGCCTGCATAAAACTGCAATTTCACTATTCAGTTAAGATGGCCGCCACTGCCCTCACCCTGAGGCTAATCCCTCCTGCCCTCACTAGCCAGTAACAATAGCCCCCCAAAAGTGTCAGTAACCAGAGCCCTCCCCCCTAAAGGGTTAATCTCCTGCAGCACAAAGGGGTCCTCTTACCACATGTTGCTTTCATTTATACACTGAGCAGACGGCAGATCTCCCTTCCCTGGTCTGCGCTGCTTCAACTCTGCATTCTCCAGCTCTGCTGAGTGAGGGAGCGTCTGCCAAGCGCAGGGACAGGGAGAAGTGCACACAGCCCAGACACTGTTATCAGCTGCTGGGGAGGACCTGGCTTTAATCATTTACTTACAGTCCCTGGCTGTCAGTAATGTGAGCCTGCGTGCTTCTCCGTACTCAGTCTATCAACAGATAGAAGGACCATGCCTAGCAACCCTATTTTAAGCACAGGTAAAAGTAGGCAGTACAGGGAACAAAAATGTGGAATTAAGGGGAAATTTAATACACAGTGAAAAGTTGAAATAGGTCCACCAAGGAGATATTAATCACCACAATCCAATACTCCCAAAAAATATATACGACAGTTATCCTTTAAAAACTAAAATCTAAAAGCTAAAAATAGCCAGTAAATCCACAAGAGTCGTAATAAGAAGGACACAATTATTAATCAGTAAATTAAAACAGATCCCAAAATATCCCTGCAGTTCATTCAATATTCAGGAAATATCTTGCATGATGGTAGTTCATATCTTAGGTCCCACGTGGTCTTGGGCACTGCGATCTTACCTCCGAATCGCCCCACCTGTAAGTCCGTATGTGATAAAAGAGGCAGCTTGTGCGTTTAAGGGAAGCACAGTCAGAGTGCCGCGTGGTATATGGAAGCCAGCAGTCCGTCTTTCAACTTCAAATCAGGACAGTCTTGAAGCGCTCCATATGTTGATAAATTTGATTATGGATAGAGATCCATCATCTGACGTCCATACATAGTGGGCGATAAAATACCAGACGCGTTTCGGAACATTTCCACTGTTCCCTTAAAAGCACAAGCTGCCTCTTTTAAACACACGAGCAGAGTCTATCACATAAGGACTTACAGGTGGGGAGATTCGGAGGTAAGATCGCAGTGCCCAAGACCACATGGGATGCCACGGCAGGCACTAGACCTCGATTCCTAAACAACAGAACCGTGAGTAAGGACATCTTATTAACTCGTGTGCATACTGTGGGGAAGCAAACAATATAGACATTTTAACCTGAGTGTCAAGGTCAGTTGAGAGGAGAATGTGGCATTGAAGGTACGTGTTTTCTCTCTCTCTTGCTGGAGGATTAGGGAAGCAGCTCGTAGAGCATCAACTCCTCACAATATTCAGCCCTTGCGGACATCGTACTTAAGTAGAGGGATAATGGGCCAAGGACACCCTCGTCATCAAGCCATTTGTAGGCAAGTGTCAGCTAAGAATATAAAGCAGCATCAAGTCAGCCTGCCACCATACCTTCCTCTGCTGGTGCAAGAAAGAGAATTTACACTAGAATTGTTCGCTGTAACCGTTTGTCTCGTCAAGTTCAAATTGATCTTAGTAAAAGAACATTATTACATTTCAAGTGTGGCCTCATTCGCCTTCACTGCATCAGACCACAGGGAGCATTGTCCTGAGGTAGGATACCATGACACAGGGCCACTACCACTCCCATCCTCTACTCCTCGGCTTGCTGCACCATGACAACTAATTGACGTTCCATGACAGCAGTATCTGAGGGGTTAAATGGGCAGTATTGAGGTAATTTCCGATTCTGGCCAATACAGGTGTGTACAGTTTTATAACATAGCCAGAATCCACTGTGTATGAAGCTGGTTGAGCTCCTGAGCCCTCAACATATACCGCCACGCATCTGTGATATAAATGTACATCATGCTTCTCAAAGGGCCTAAGCACATTTTTGAATTCCATCTACCATAACATTTAGGTCTCTTGCAGACGAGCGTGTCCGGATTAGGTCCGGATGCGTTGCAAATGCGTTTGGTGAAAAATGCGCAAACAAAGCAATTCAGTTTTGTCTGTGATCGCGTTCAGTTGTTCAGTTATAATCGTGCGGGTGCAATGCGATTAAATGTGTTTTTGCAAGCGTGTGATAAAAAACTGAATGTATACAAACAGCATCTGTTAGCAACCATCTGTGAAAAACGCATCGCATCTGCACTTGCTTGCGGATGCGATGCGATTTTCACGCAGCTCCATTAACTTCTAAGGGGCCAGAGTTGCGTGAAAATCGCAGAATATAGAAAATGCTGCGATTTTCAGGCAAAGCACAATTGATGCGTGAAAACCAACGCTCATGTACACAGCCCCATTGAAATGAATGCGTCCGGATTCCATGCGGGCGCAATGCGTTCACGTCATGCATTGCACCCGCGCGGAATACTTGCTCGTGTGAAAGGCGCCTTAATGCTTCCAAATTATGCAACTGAAATTTTTGGGGATTTGTTTTGCTCATATGCCATAATGTTTTATTTATTTCTAATAATGGATGTTTTATTATGTAATTTGCGTCATGCTCACCCTATTCGTTCAAAAAACAGTGCCACTCCTGTCCACAGGTTGGATGTGGTATTGCTTTCAATAGAGCTGAGCTGCACTACCAGACCCATCTCATCGCTGTTTTTAGAGGACAGCAGCCATGTTTCTTCTTATCTTGGACAACCTCTTCAAAGCTCATATTACATTCGTAGCGAAACCCTTGAAAAAGAAGAATATGAATTATTTCCCTGCAAGAGCGATTAACAGAAACGAAAACCTAGAATTGTGCCGGGTAAAGATAGAATGGCATTTTCTATCATTATCAAACGGCGGAAGAGTAAAGCAAGCCCCGAGGCATGCATAAAATAAGAATACAAGCTATGGAAATAAATAAATCAGGACACAAGGTGAAAAGGGAAGCAATTTTAAATAAATGCCACTTCAGTGTAAAGCTTCATATTATAGATCGAGCAGGGATATTGCCGAGCGTAAAAATACTAAAATATTAAACCAGGAAGGATTCTGTCTTTTCGGCTTTAATGACAAATAGATGAAAAAAAAAAAAAAAAAGGCAGAATAGTTCTGAGGAAGATTTAGAATTAACAAGATGCAGGCTGAGCGCGTGACGCAAGCCTCTGTTTATGAGGTGCTTTTATAGACCTTTGCATATTCTGCCATTAAGGTCCAGGAGAAAAACAAAAAGGCAAGTTCAGATTCAAGTTAAAATGGTTAAATTAAAAGTTAAATTCTTTTACAGGAGAGTAGTTAGAGGGCCAACGGAGCATGTGTCCTGGAGCTAGGTGCCGGGAATCCTAATAAGACATTTTGACTTGACGCTAGGGTATATACATACAGAGTTGGGGGAATGAATCTGTTGCTCAGGTGGACAAAACTCCAAGCTACAGCTTTTTGCGGAAAGAAGTAGAAGACCCATATTTGAAAAGAAAATTATTCCGTAAAACTAAATAAAAAAAATACATAAAGCGGGGGTTCCTGTGCTTAGATATTGATAATGTATCCTCTAGATTGGTCCTTAATGTCAGCTTGGCTGGCACCCTCATCAATCAGCTGTCTTGGACTGCTTCTGGACAGTGGAAAGAGCCGTAAGCAGAAGGCCCTGTTCGCTGTGTAGTGGGGGCCATACTGGGTTACTGCATCTCAACTCCCATTCAGTGGAATGGGAGAGGAACTCCACTATGGCGGCATGGCCACTACAAAGTGGACAGAGCCTTCTGTCCACTGTATGGTTTTCAGTGCTCACCAAAACAGCTGATTGGTGTGACTGCCAGGTGTCACACTCCCACAAATCTGTAAATGAGGACCTATCTTGAGGATAGGTCATCAATATTCTAATCCAGGAAAACCCCTTTAATGGGAACCTGTCAGCACTAAAATGCCCCCTAAGCCGCCAGCAGTACCTCATAGCTAAAGTCGTCTGTTTCTAATGATGTTCTTGGCTAATTTGTCAGATAGCCAAGATCGCAGGGAAACAAATTTTATTCCACCACGTGGTGTATCCAAATGAGGGGATTGAAGTCAAGGGAGCAGTGGCCTTGACGCGTGAAGTCAAGCTTGCCACACCTCTTTCCTGCCCGTTGGCACTTGATTGATGGTCTTGTTTTTTTTTTATTTCATGTGCGATTCTCTAGGAGATCTTGTGCCTACACCATTTTCTGCACCTGTGCAGTAATCCACACTTTAGAGTACTAGTTTTCAGAGGCTCAACTCACGGGCTGGAGCCAAGTCAAGTACACTATGGCAGGGCTCACTGAGCTGGCATAGAAAAGTTCATATGGTGCAGGTGTGGGATCTCCTGGGGAATTGCATCTGAAGAAAAAAAACAAGTCCCACAATCAAATGCGAACGGACAGGAAGGGGGAGCGACAAGCTTGACTTCAAGCTCCTAATTTCCATGCAGCATGAGGCAGAATAAAAGTTGTTTTCCTGAGATCTTACCCATCAGATGAAAGACATCATTAGAAATCAGATGACTTCAGCTGTGAGGTACTGTAGGAAATTTAAAGGAGTTGTCTAGGTTCAGAACTAGTCTGACTTTAAGAGTGGTGTCCTGCGCCACCCTGCAAACTGGGACATGAAGCTAGGTATTGTGGATGATAGTTTTTCTTGTGCTCTGGCAGCAGGCACAGTTTCACCGCGCCCAGGGCCACAGCCTCTGCATGCACCATCAGCTTTAAGGCCACTTTCCCGTCCCTTACTCCTCGCCTTCTTCATATTAAATGTTATATATGATTGAAAGTCTGTCACACGTACAGTAGCGTAGGATTTGGAAGTGTATGCGCAAACAAATTAAAAAAGGTATTTGGGATGTGGAAACGTCACACAAGAGATATCCTGCAGATAATGTCAGTGCTGTCACCAGCGGCTAATGAAAAATTACAGGGAATGTCACAGGTTTTTGGGATGAGGAAACGTTACGTTATACAGGAGAGATACCACCGGTAATGTCACTATACGCAGCGTTTACGCAAAAAAGTACACTGTATGTCACAGATACATTTTTTAAGCACACACGTTGCACTTTAGATGTGGCCCTGGTAAGGTCACTGTCAGAAACGGACACCGTCTATTGATAAAGTACACTGGATGTCAGATACATTTTTGAAGCGCACACGTTACACTGCAGATGTGGCACTGGTAATGTCACTGTCCGCAGCGGACACCATCTACGGAAAAAGTACACTGTATGTCACAGATATTTTTGGGCTGTGCACACTTTACACTGGAGATGTGGCACAGCTAATGTCGCTGTCTGCAGCGGTCTAACTATTGTACGCTATTTAGTGCAGGATGCGCTAAAATAGATATTGCTGCCACACACAATAAGCCTTAGAATTACAGTTGGGTCTGTAAAGTTTTAGCTATTTAGCTCAGTTTGCGCTAAAAAAAAGATATTGCTGCTGCTACACACAATAGTCCTTAAAAGGACTTTTGGGTCTCTGAAAAGTTTTTCTAATAAAATTATTCCTATATCACTCCCTGCACTGTCTGTCCCTTCCTTAGCACAACTCTCCCTGACTAAGACTGAGCCGAACATGCGTCATCGGGTGCTATATAGCACCCGATGACGCGTTTTGGCCAGCCAACATGGCTACGGCATTACAGTGAGGGCAGCACTTACCTGCTCGTTTATTGGCTGCGTAGCAGCCAAGAAACGTGCGGGGCGGAGACTTGAGACTTGCGCTCGAGCACATGGGTACTGTATTGCCAGATTCGTACTGACCTGGAGAATGAAAGTAACTGGTCAGTTTTACTGTATAGGGAAAAATTAAGCCTAAAAATCTGTTGCAGGATCACATTTTTTCCAATTTCATCCCATTTGTATTTTTTTCCTTTCTCCCACCACATTGCATGCAACCGTAAATAGTGCCATTAGAAAGTGCCTCTTGTCCTGTAAAAAAAAAAAAAAGCCCTCATATGGCTATGTGAATGAAAAAATAAAAACGTTATGGCTTTGGGAGGACTGGGAGTAGAAAATGAAAAAAAGGAAAATCCACCTTTGAATGCAGAAGAAGGTGGACCAGAGGAATAAACAGCAGGGGGCGTTAACAGCACGGACAATACAATGTGTGTATAAAAAACCTAACACGAGTTTTATTGCATGTACAGTATATTGTAATAAACTAATAATACTTCATTTGAAATGCTCTGTCCATTGACTTTTTGGGTGGTAACCCCTTTAAAACTTTGCTTGACTCTCCGTAAAGCAGCCCTACTGACTGTCAAGATCCGCAGTGACTTATACCCTGCTGCCGGTAATGAGTATGTTACCGAGGAAAAACGTCTTTGACTCAGCGACTGAACAAAGTAATCAAACTGCATTTTGTGTCAGAAAGCCGGTCTGCTCCAGCCACAAGTTCAGCAATTTACTACATTAGTTACAGCGGCTCCGGGGAGAATCGTCTGACATAGACAAAGAGGAAGTGGACGACGGTCCCCGGAGAAAGACGTGTCAGTGTTACTCAGAGTGATCGGAGGAAGCCCATATTGTTCTGTACACAGCTTAAAAGCCAAAGAAAGCAAACAGCCTGCAAGACCTCCGGAGGAATAGACAGAATTATTTAAAAGCCCGCACATCACGCTGGAGCCTCATTAAAACGGGAAGACATTAAGGCTCCTTTACTGCCATGCAAGGTCCAGTATAAAGGCTGCAATTAACTGCAATCGCTGTTAGTAGGGAAGAAATGGATTTTTGTTGGTAGTTGCCCATTTCAAAAAATTAAAGATTGACCACAGAAATGGTGAAATCAGGCACAATGCCGTGTAGGGCTAGCTCAGCTGAATGTAATGTTACCTTGCTTCATTCTGGAAAAAAAGAATGACTTATAATATAAGCCATATGCAAATGAGAAGATAAATGCACCGAGGGCGGGCCCAGACACCCTTGCTCCTCCCTCTCCCTCATGATTGACAAGGTCAGTCGAGGTGACTACAGTATGGGAGAACCCGTCTCTGCCAGTCAAGAAGAAAAGGAAGGGTAGGACTTAACTGCCTATTTGCATATGGGTTAAAGGTCCTTTTTCTCCAGAATGAAGCAGCGGGTTGCTCAGTGAAAGTTGGTTCACTGGGTTTTCTTCTTTCACTTCTATACCAGTGAAAGGCAACATATATTGTTTGCAAAAATATTGTATTACAATGCAAAAATAGTTGTTTTTTTTGGGCCACCTTCTAAAAGTGATTCAGAGCTGACTTATTGGTTGCAGGCGACATTACATTCATGGGATAACTTAAAGGTACTTAAAGGTAGTACAGTTCTGGGGTTCTCCAGGAATGAACGATGACCTATTTCTAGGATTAGTCATCAATATCAAATTGTGAGGGGAGGGGGGTTCAACAACCCGCTCCTTCCCCATCGATCAACTGCTCAGTAGTTGCTCTGGTGCTGGAACTACAAAGCTACGTCCATTGTGTAGGGGATAGAACACAGTTAGGTAGTGCCAGGTCGAGCTGCGTCCCTGCACAGTCTGAGACTGTTGAATCAGCGCTTGTAAAGCCAGATTTTTTTAGAGATACAACCCCCAGCTGGTAACACCCAATTGTAAATTTCTAGGTGGAATAACTGAGGAATAGCACAATGTAGATGGGGATTATAAGCCTTTACATGTCAGAAGGGCGGGAAGGACCTTTTTCAAGAATTGTTCAAGAAAAGTTTACAGCCACATACCAGAAAATAGCTATGGAAAAGAACAGGTTAAATAATTTCCCTGGTTTATTTTTTTCAGACTTTTAATTATCTCAGGCTCATTACATTTCTGCATTTCTTTAATGGATGAGTACTCGGTGCAAGTAATCAGTAGCACTGAGCTGACGCGATACGTGTTTATGATGGATATTGCGCTCCTTCTTACTAATTTCATGACGTCCTTCGGCTGCAGTCAGGTTGGTCGTATCCGGAACGGCCTCACGTGATCTACCTGCATATAACATTACATTACATTGCCTGTATTATAGTTGTCATATGAAAAGGATTACATTTTTTTTTGTTCCTATATATTTCCTATTTTACGGATTGTCATAAAGACAGAAAAAGTGACTGGTGCTGGAGCGATAAGGTGAATTCATTGTGTAGCAGAATAAAACGTTATCGCCAGATGTAATTGCTTGGTAGTAATGTGAAACTATTCCAAAATAGGAGGAAATGGAAATATTGAGTCTTTCATTTGCTCATGAAGAACAGAGCTTTGGTTTCGAAAAAATGTACAACATCCATGTGGTGCTCTTGATAGGGAGCTATATTGAATGCTTGGGACTCAACCTCTGTGAGCCAGAATAGAGAGCCAAGGCAGTTCCCTGGAATTTGCCCTTTCTCCATCATAAAGGGATCTAGACTTCTCTGCAGGGACCACCAGCCCACTAGATTTAGGAGTAGTCTCTGTAGTCTCCTAATTTAGTGAAGAGACATCGGTGTGTGACACCAAACGGAAAGGCAGAAGTTAGACGGCAAGCAGAGGTCAACTGTCACGGACGTTCCCGTGATAGGTGCCAGGAGATCAGTGAGACTGGCAGCACATGGTTTGATCTGACAGGTTCCTTGTGGAACAATTTGTGTCTGTGTTGTTTCTGGTGATGGCCACACCCCGTGCCTCAGGTGTTGCTTATGTGGTCATTTAACCTTCCCTATTTATTGTAGCTTCTCCCACCATGCTGTGCGGTTTAGAGCTTCAGTCTAGTTGTGGGATTACTGGTGTTTGAATCTCTGAGGAGTTCTTGTGCTTCTATGTGTATGGACTCACCTACATCTGGGCTATAAACGGAGGTGATATTATTATATGATGTCGCTACTGCATTTTTTTGGCGTTAACAGGAGGCAGGGGTGGCCTCAAGTGTCACAGCAGTACAGCTGAAGGGATGAGTACTCCGGTGACTGTGTCTGGGAAGAGACGGGAGATGACAGCGGACACGGACCACCAGCATTACAAATCAACTTACTCCTAGTGGAGAAGAACCCTGTAACACGGCTATGTACCTGTACAAGTTTTGGAGCTATAATATGGTTGTTGATCTGACATGTTGTGTGCTGCCATATAGTGTCTCACCTAAAAGTAATTCTTCTTAGAGATTCTGACACTTTTTTTTGGTTGTTGTTGGATTTGTGGTAAATCCAAACAAAATACTACATGTAATTGTTGATATAGTGGCTCACTTATCTCATTCATTAGTGGTAGGGGTGCTTAGTTTAAAAGTGGCTCACCCAGTCACTTGAAAAAATGGATAAATTAGATAGATAAATAAATCACCAAGCACTCACCATCCAAAACACATCTAAAACCAAAGGACTTAAGGTAGGTAAAATTGAAATTATTTATTCGAATAAATGATAAAAATCGATTGATAGTCGAATATAATCACCATATATAAATACTAAAATCTAAAAAATTGAAAAAATAACAAACAATCAACATCCACTTAAAACTTGATCTTGCTAAAATGCATAAAACGGACAGAAATAATAAATATGCGATGACATTCGTGGATATATATACGAAAGGTTCAAATCTGATCTTTAGGTATAGTAGTTCATGAATTATAACCAGTGCCGAACGATCTAGTATCGAATAGATAATGTCACTTGTTCATCATTAGGAATATAAGTACTATATTATTCGATCTGTCCATCCATATGATCGCATATAAGAAAAACAGCAATCCTTTAAATTCCAAGTATCTTAGTTTACTTGCAAGTATTCATGAATGACTCTACTCACTTTGTAGTTGCTTCAGCGTCTCCACCAGAGGAGTCCCTCATGGTGTATAAAGACTCACCCACCTTCGTATTGCTGTATATTCTGTATATATCGATTCTTTGTGCAGCGGCCGTGTAGTTTTAATTTTGCGGTGAAACTGGCGTCTCACGTGATGCTCCTTCGCGTGACTTGTGTCTTGGAGATTGTGGTTCTGTCACGTGGTGTTTCAAGGGGTTGTTGAATGAAGCGTGAATAGTAAGGATGTCGGATAAATCGGAACTGGAAATCTTTCTTGATCCTGTAATCCTTTATAAATATCGCAGACACTGTGTGCGGGTAGTTGCAATCTCTGATTCTGCCAGGCGCGTTTCGAGGTCTTCTAACCTCTTCCTCAGTGGCCTACTTTCACTTTCACTTTGTTCCGGTCATCTAATAAACCTTATCCCTAAACTACTGAGAGGTCATAAACACATTCTTAACAGTAAGATGAGAACTGAGCTATAATTAATGTTTATTATGTCAGAGAGCAGAGATAAGGAGTCCATCAGCTCCTGGTCTAACAGAAAAGATAGAAAATCAAAAGGGTGCTACTAGAGCATCTCAGCTCTGTACATAGGAAAGGATGCCATATTTTTAATAAAGACCAATATTTTTAGTTGAAAAAGAGGACTATGCAATAATAATAATAAAAAAAATGCCCCAAAAGGTGTACATAGCCTTTAAACTACCTTCTGTTCTCGTTTAGCAATTTCTGGTATGTTGAGAATCCACCTTGGTAGGTGGCAACTGGAATATAGTATATATCAAAATGGATATATACTATATTCCAGTTGCCGCCTACCAAGGTAGCTTCTCAACATACCGACTGGTGAATTTAGTTGAATCAAATATAATTATACTTCTAATGAACAGTTTAAGAGGCCCAGGCAATGAAAGTGCAATTTGTAATGAAAGAGTATCCGGTAAAGGCAATAGAAAAATCCCTATCTAAGGTGAGCCAACAGGACAGACAGACCTTCTTCACAAATACCCCCACTAATGTAGAAAAAAGCAGGGAGGAGGAAACCATTTACATCATTTTATCGTTCAACGCACAGTACAAGAGAGTTGAACGAATTATCAAACAGCATTGGCACTTTATTTTCAAGGATAAACACATAGGCCCTATAATAGCAGCTACCCCACAGATCGAGCATACTAAGGCCCCAAATCTCGGACTTAAAATAGCACCATCGATCAAGTGCAATAAAAAGAATATACAATCCATAAATAAATGATTGAATATGAAAGGATTTTACACGTCTGAGAAGTGTAATGACTGCAGAATCTCGCCATCCCCAAAGAAAACGAACAAAATAAGGTCCACACAAAATGGATTCACATATGAAATTAAAGAATTTCTATCATGCAATTCTACGAATGTGATATACATCATAGAGTGCACATGTTGGAAACAATACACAAGGCGAACTAAAAGAACATTGAAAAAAAGAATTGCAGAACACAAATCAAAAAATAAGAAAGGGTTATGAAAAACACTCATTATCAGAACATTTTAGACATTATCATAATCAGGACCCCAAGGGACTTACCTTCGCAGCACTTGAAAAGGTAGATATACATTGGAGAGGAGGGGACCACATCAAAAGGATGTCGAGATTAGAATCTAGAAGAATTTTTGAATTTAACACGCTCCTACCAGGAGGCCTTAATGCTGAATTGGAATTGTTCGGCTTCCTATAAAATGGGCGATTGCCCCCCGCCGACGGGAAATGGCGAGAGGTCTTTGACTTCTTAAGTGCAGAGTCATCAATATCCCTTCCATACAAACCGTAAGTCGCCGTCCTGGGGTATTCTCTGCCATCCATCAGGGAAAAAGAGAAAAAAAGGGTATGGATAAGAGGCTTAATGGCGGCAAAAGTCAGTATCGCAAGAGAGTGGGGAGAAAACAGAGCACCTAGCATTAGGGAATGGAAAAACCTTCTGATAAGGATTGAGAGATACAAGGCTTATAAGGCAGGCGCTACATGAGCACCGTTGTCGCCCGGAGAGGGGGCGGAGCTGGGGGGAGGGACTGGGGCGATCATTGGCGGTGCCCACCGAGATGACCATCAAGGGGGGGGTGTAATACATTGTGAACTGAAGCGGGAGTATGTGAACTTTCTTATAATAGCAAATACTATATTATAATGTATTATGTATTAGCTCTGTAACTTTCCTTCTGCTCAAAGTGACATATAATTTATTATATCTCCTATGTTAGCGGAATATGTACGGATGTACTCGGATTTTGATACTGTCAAATTTTTCTTTTAAATTTATGTTGTAAAGGAAGAAAAAAACTGGATAAATAAATTGAATATAAAAAAAAAAAAAAAAAGAATCTAGAAGAATTTTTGAATTTAACACACTCCTACCAGGAGGCTTTAACGCTGAATTGGAATTGTTCGGCTTCCTATAAAATGGGCGATTGCCCCCCGCCGACGGGAAATTGGCATCTGGCTGTTCTATCAGCACTCCAATCTCCCCTTGGCGAGGGGTTGCCATCCTAAACGTCCTAAGCATCCCCTGAGTCAGCATCTTAAAGATATAACATGTGATTCAAATTTGACCTCACATCTTGTGTCAGGAAAAAAAACACATTTATGCGACATGCGGGACAATTTATTCCTCTTCATTCCAAGGGACAATGGGTGTAAAGATGACCAATTATGTCATCTATCATCATTATCATTACTATTACTAAGTTGTCTTTTCAAAAACAAAGTTTTATAAATATATATTTCTTTTAACAATATGTTCTTAATACAAAATCTCAATTGTTTACACTGTATAGAATATGTTATCAAATGAAGAAGCGATTTATTGATTCTGACAACCAAAGGATATTTTACAGTCCAAATGGTCTCCCTTAATGTGGAAAACTACTTACAGCTAGAGTTGAGCGAACACCTGGATGTTCGGGTTCGAGAAGTTCGGCCGAACTTCCCGGAAATGTTCGGGTTCGGGATCCGAACCCGAACCGAACTTCGTCCCGAACCCGAACCCCATTGAAGTCAATGGGGACCCGAACTTTTGGGCACTAAAAAGGCTGTAAAACAGCCCAGGAAAGAGCTAGAGGGCTGCAAAAGGCAGCAACATGTAGGTAAATCCCCTGCAAACAAATGTGGATAGGGAAATGAATTAAAATAAAAAATAAAAAATGACCCAATATCAATTGGACAGAGGTCCCATAGCAGAGAATCTGGCTTCACATCAGCAGAGAATCAGTCTCTTCATGCCATAGCAGAGAATCTGGCTTCATGTCACCCACCACTGGAAGAGGCCACTGTCACATATTTAGGCCCCGGCACCCAGACAGAGGAGAGCGGTCCCGTAACAGAGAATCTGGCCTTATGTCAGCGCAGAATCTGTCTTCATGTCATAGCAGAGAATCAGGCTTCACGTCACCCACCACTGGAACAGGCCACTGTCACATATTTAGGCCCCGGCACCCAGACAGAGGAGAGCGGTCCCGTAACAGAGAATCTGGCCTTATGTCAGCGCAGAATCTGTCTTCATGTCATAGCAGAGAATCAGGCTTCACGTCACCCAACACTGGAACAGGCCACTGTCACACATTTAGGCCCAGGCACCCAGGCAGAGGAGAGAGGTCCCGTAACAGAGAATCTGGCCTTATGTCAGCGCAGAATCTGTCTTCATGTCATAGCAGAGAATCAGGCTTCACGTCACCCACCACTGGAACAGGCCACTGTCACATATTTAGGCCCAGGCACCCAGGCACAGGAGAGAGGTCCCGTAACAGAGAATCTGGCCTTATGTCAGCGCAGAATCTGTCTTCATGTCATAGCAGAGAATCAGGCTTCACGTCACCCACCACTGGAACAGGCCACTGTCACATATTTAGGCCCAGGCACCCAGGCAGAGGAGAGAGGTCGCGTAACAGAGAATCTGGCTTCATGTCAGCACAGAATAAGTCTTCATGTCATAGCAGAGAATCAGGCTTCACGTCACCCACCACTGGAACAGGCCACTGTCACATATTTAGGCCCCGGCACCCAGACAGAGGAGAGCGGTCCCGTAACAGAGAATCTGGCCTTATGTCAGCGCAGAATCTGTCTTCATGTCATAGCAGAGAATCAGGCTTCACGTCACCCAACACTGGAACAGGCCACTGTCACACATTTAGGCCCAGGCACCCAGGCAGAGGAGAGAGGTCCCGTAACAGAGAATCTGGCCTTATGTCAGCGCAGAATCTGTCTTCATGTCATAGCAGAGAATCAGGCTTCACGTCACCCACCACTGGAACAGGCCACTGTCACATATTTAGGCCCAGGCACCCAGGCACAGGAGAGAGGTCCCGTAACAGAGAATCTGGCCTTATGTCAGCGCAGAATCTGTCTTCATGTCATAGCAGAGAATCAGGCTTCACGTCACCCACCACTGGAACAGGCCACTGTCACATATTTAGGCCCAGGCACCCAGGCAGAGGAGAGAGGTCGCGTAACAGAGAATCTGGCTTCATGTCAGCACAGAATCAGTCTTCATGTCATAGCAGAGAATCAGGCTTCACGTCACCCACCACTGGAACAGGCCACTGTCACACATTTAGGCCCCGGCACCCAGACAGAGGAGAGGTTCATTCAACTTTGGGTTGCCCCGCAATATAATGGTAAAATGAAATTAAAAATAGTATTGAATGAGGAAGTGCCCTGGAGTAGAATAATATATTGTTAAGGGGAGGTAGTTAATATCTAATCTGCACAAGGGATGGACAGGTCCTGTGGGATCCATGCCTGGTTCATTTTTATGAACGTCAGCTTGTCCACATTGGCTGTAGACAGGCGGCTGCGTTTGTCTGTAATGACGCCCCCTGCCGTGCTGAATACACGTTCAGACAAAACGCTGGCCGCCGGGCAGGCCAGCACCTCCAAGGCATAAAAGGCTAGCTCTGGCCACGTGGACAATTTGGAGACCCAGAAGTTGAATGGGGCCGAACCATCAGTCAGTACGTGGAGGGGTGTGCACAGGTACTGTTCCACCATGTTAGTGAAATGTTGCCTCCTGCTAACACGTTCCGTATCAGGTGGTGGTGCAGTTAGTTGTGGCGTGGTGACAAAACTTTTCCACATCTCTGCCATGCTAACCCTGCCCTCAGAGGAGCTGGCCGTGACACAGCTGCGTTGGCGACCTCTTGCTCCTCCTCTGCCTTCGCCTTGGGCTTCCACTGGTTCCCCTGTGACATTTGGGAATGCTCTCAGTAGCGCGTCTACCAACGTGCGCTTGTACTCGCGCATCTTCCTATCACGCTCCAGTGTAGGAAGTAAGGTGGGCACATTGTCTTTGTACCGGGGATCCAGCAGGGTGGCAACCCAGTAGTCCGCACACGTTAAAATGTGGGCAACTCTGCTGTCATTGCGCAGGCATTGCAGCATGTAGTCGCTCATGTGTGCCAGGCTGCCCAGAGGTAAGGACAAGCTGTCCTCTGTGGGAGGCGTATCGTCATCGTCCTGTGTTTCCCCCCAGCCACGCACCAGTGATGGGCCCGAGCTGCTTTGGGTGCCACCCCGCTGTGAACATGCTTCATCCTCATCCTCCTCCACCTCCTCCTCATCCTCGTCCTCCTCGTCCTCCAGTAGTGGGCCCTGTCTGGCCACATTTGTACCTGGCCTCTGGTGTTGCAAAAAACCTCCCTCTGAGTCACTTCGAAGAGACTGGCCTGAAAGTTCTAAAAATGACCCCTCTTCCTCCTCTTCCTCCTGGGCCACCTCCTCTTCCATCATCGCCCTAAGTGTTTTCTCAAGGAGACATAGAAGTGGTATTGTAACGCTGATAACGGCGTCATCGCCACTGGCCATGTTGGTGGAGTACTCGAAACAACGCAACAGGGCACACAGGTCTCGCATGGAGGCCCAGTCATTGGTGGTGAAGTGTGTCTGATCCGCAGTGCGACTGACCCGTGCGTGCTGCAGCTGAAACTCTACTATGGCCTGCTGCTGCTCGCACAGTCTGTCCAGCATATGCAAGGTGGAGTTCCACCTGGTGGGTACGTCGCATATGAGGCGGTGAGCGGGAAGGCCGAAGTTACGCTGTAGCGCAGACAGGCGAGCAGCGGCAGGGTGTGAACGCTGGAAGCGCGAACAGACGGCCCGCACTTTATGCAGCAGCTCTGACATGTCGGGGTAGTTGCGAATGAACTTCTGCACCACCAAATTCAGCACATGCGCCAGGCAAGGGATGTGCGTCAAACCGGCTAGTCCCAGAGCTGCAACGAGATTTCGCCCATTATCACACACCACCAGGCCGGGCTTGAGGCTCACCGGCAGCAACCACTCGTCGGTAGGTTGTTCTATACCCCGCCACAACTCCTGTGCGGTGTGGGGCCTGTCCCCCAAACATATGAGTTTCAGAATGGCCTGCTGACGTTTACCCCGGGCTGTGCTGAAGTTGGTGGTGAAGGTGTGTGGCTGACTGGATGAGCAGGTGGAAGAAGAGGAGGAGGAAGCTGAGTAGGAGGAGGAGGAGACAGGAGGCAAAGAATGTTGCCCTGCGATCCTTGGCGGCAGAAGGACGTGCGCCAAACGGCTCTCCGCCTGGGGCCCAGCCGCCACTACATTTACCCAGTGTGCAGTTAGGGAGATATAGCGTCCCTGGCCGTGCTTACTGGTCCACGTATCTGTGGTTAGGTGGACCTTGCCACAGATGGCGTTGCGCAGTGCACACTTGATTTTATCGGACACTTGTTTGTGCAGGGAAGGCACGGCTCTCTTGGAGAAGTAGTGGCGGATGGGAACAACATACTGTGGGACAGCAAGTGACATGAGCTGTTTGAAGCTGTGTGTGTCCACCAGCCTAAATGACAGCATTTCATAGGCCAGTAGTTTAGAAATGCTGGCATTCAGGGCCAGGGATCGAGGGTGGCTAGGTGGGAATTTACGCTTTCTCTCAAATGTTTGTGAGATGGAGAGCTGAACGCTGCCTTGTGACATGGTTGAGATGCTTGGTGACGCAGGTGGTGGTGTTGGTGGTACATCCCATGTTTGCTGGGCGGCAGGTGCCAACGTTTCTCCAGAGGCGGAGGAAGAGGCCGAAGCGGCAGCAGCAGAAGAGGCCGAGGCGGCAGCAGCAGAAGAGGTAGCAGGGGGAGCCTGAGTGACTTCCTTGTTTTTAAGGTGTTTACTCCACTGCAGTTCATGCTTTGCATGCAGGTGCCTGGTCATGCAGGTTGTGCTAAGGTTCAGAACGTTAATGCCTTGCTTCAGGCTCTGATGGCACAGCGTGCAAACCACTCGGGTCTTGTCGTCAGCACATTGTTTGAAGAAGTGCCATGCCAGGGAACTCCTTGAAGCTGCCTTTGGGGTGCTCGGTCCCAGATGGCGGCGGTCAGTAGCAGGCGGAGTCTCTTGGCGGCGGGTGTTCTGATTTTGCCCACTGCTCCCTCTTTTGCTACGCTGTTGGCTCGGTCTCACCATTGCCTCTTCCTCCGAACTGTGAAAGTCAGTGGCACGACCTTCATTCCATGTGGGGTCTAGGGCCTCATCGTCCCCTGCATCGTCTTCCACCCAGTCTTGATCCCTGACCTCCTGTTCAGTCTGCACACTGCAGAAAGACGCAGCAGTTGGCACCTGTGTTTCGTCATCATCAGAGACGTGCTGAGGTGGTATTCCCATGTCCTCATCATCAGGAAAAATAAGTGGTTGTGCGTTAGTGCATTCTATCTCTTCCACCCCTGGGGAAGGGCTAGGTGGATGCCCTTGGGAAACCCTGGCAGCAGAGTCTTCAAGCAGCATAAGAGACTGCTGCATAACTTGAGGCTCAGACAGTTTCCCTGATATGCATGGGGGTGATGTGACAGACCGATGGGCTTGGTTTGCATGCGCCATCTGTGCGCTTTCTGCAGAAGACTGGGTGGGAGATAATGTGAACGTGCTAGATCCACTGTCGGCCACCCAATTGACTAATGCCTGTACCTGCTCAGGCCTTACCATCCTTAGAACGGCATTGGGCCCCACCAAATATCGCTGTAAATTCTGCTGGCTACTGGGACCTGAGGTAGTTGGTTCACTAGGACGTGTGGCTGTGGCAGAACGGCCACGTCCTCTCCCAGCACCAGAGGGTCCACTAACACCACCACGACCATGTCCACGTCCGCGTCCGCGTCCCTTATTAGAAGTTTTCCTCATTGTTCCCGTTCACCACAATTTTGAGAATGGCAAATTTGGGAATGCTTTTTCAACCCAGAACAAAAAGTCTGCTTTTACGGTCACTACAAATAACTTGACCAGCTAAAACAGTGCAGATTTGGTTGAATAGAGATGTGAGACCTGTTTTTTTTTGCGCTGTGTGACAGGTATAGGTTTAATCACAGAATCACACTTCTATCAGCACGCTAGCGTGTGTCTTAGGTTTTTCTGAATGACACTATCAATACCTTCAATGTAAGATTTTCTTTTTGGGATAGATTTCAAGTAGGCCTCAAATACCACAAACTAGTTATTTTGAGAATGGCAAATTTGGGAATCCTTTTTCAACCCAGAACAAAAAGTCTGCTTTTACGGTCACTACAAATAACTTGACCAGCTAAAACTGTGCAGATTTGGTTGAATAGAGATGTGAGACCTGTTTTTTTTTGCGCTGTGTGACAGTTATAGGTTTAATCACAGAATGACACTTCTATCAGCACGCTAGCGTGTGTCTTAGGTTTTTCTGAATGACACTATCAATACCTTCAATGTAAGATTTTCTTTTTGGGATAGATTTCAAGTAGGCCTCAAATACCAGAAACTAGTTATTTTGAGAATGGCAAATTTGGGAATGCTTTTTCAACCCAGAACAAAAAGTCTGCTTTTACGGTCACTACAAATAACTTGACCAGCTAAAACACTGCAGATTTGGTTGAATAGAGATGTGAGACCTGTTTTTTTTGCGCTGTGGGACAGGTATAGGTTTAATCACAGAATCACACTTCTATCAGCACGCTAGCGTGTGTCTTAGGTTTTTCTGAATGACACTATCAATACCTTCAATGTAAGATTTTCTTTTTGGGATAGATTTCAAGTAGGCCTCAAATACCAGAAACTAGTTATTTTGAGAATGGCAAATTTGGGAATGCTTTTTCAACCCAGAACAAAAAGTCTGCTTTTACGGTCACTACAAATAACTTGACCAGCTAAAACAGTGCAGATTTGGTTGAATAGAGATGTGGGACCTGTTTTTTTTTTGCGCTATGTGACAGGTATAGGTTTAATCACAGAATCAGACTTCTATCTGCACGGTAGCGTGTGTCTTAGGTTTTTCTGAATGACACTATCAATACCTTCAATGTAAGATTTTCTTTTTGGGATAGATTTCAAGTAGGCCTCAAATACCAGAAACTAGTTATTTTGAGAATGGCAAATTTGGGAATGCTTTTTCAACCCAGAAAAAAAAGTGTGCTTTTACGGTCAATACAAATAACTTGACCAGCTAAAACAGTACAGATTTGGTTGAATAGAAATGTCAGGTCTATTTTTTAGGCGCTGGGTGACAGGCTCAACTTGCCCCTGATGTAATATATGGCCAAAAAATAACCACACTGTTGATGGTTAAATGCACTTGGGTGACACAGGCTCAGCCTGCACCAGATGTAGTATATGGCCAACAAATAATCAGACTGTTGATGGTTAAATGCACTTGGGTGACACAGGCTCAGCCTGCACCAGATGTAGTATATGGCCAAAAAATAATCAGACTGTTGATGGTTAAATGCACTTGGGTGACACAGGCTCAGCCTGCAGCTGATGTAGGATATAGCACAAAATAACCACACTATCGATGGTTAAATGCACTTCGGTGACACAGGCTCAGCCTGCAGCTGATGTAGTATATGGCCAAAAAATAACCAGACTGTTGATGGTTAAATGCACTTCGGTGACACAGGCTCAGCCTGCAGCTGATGTAGGATATAGCACAGAATAACCACACTATCGATGGTTAAATACACTTGGTGATAGCTCGTGCTGGCGCACCACAAGTCACAAAATGGCCGCCGATCACCCCAGAAAAAAAGTGATCTAAAAACGCTCTGGGCAGCCTCAAAAAAGTGAGCAAGTCAATAATAGCACTTCAATGATCCACAGCTGCAGATCGATCACAGAATGAAGTCTTTTGGAGGAGTTAATCTGCCTAATCTCGCCCTAACGTCGCAGCTGCAACCTCTCCCTATACTGATCATAGCAGAGTGACGTGCGGCGCTACGTGACTCCAGCTTAAATAGAGGCTGGGTCACATGGTGCACTGGCCAATCACAGCCATGCCAATAGTAGGCATGGCTGTGATGGCCCTTTGGGCCAAGTAGTATGACGCTTGTTGATTGGCTGCTTTGCCTTCAGAACTGCTTTAATTCTACGTGGCATTGATTCAACAAGGTGCTGATAGCATTCTTTAGATTTTTCAATTTTATAGGAGATGTAATTAGCAGGCTCTTTTTCCATAACAATGCATTGGCTGGATCAATAGAGGCACCAAGGGCAGAGCATTGTTCCACCTAATCAGCCTTTGAGGCGAGACAGCTATTGTGCATAAACAATACAAACAAGGCCTTGCATAGATATGGAAACATATGCAACTGATATGGTGCACGGCACTGTGTGGGGGAATACCTGAAGGGGACATGGAATGAAACGTACACCATTAAAAAAACTATCTCTGTACATGTAACATGCAACAAAATACACTCACCTAAAGAATTATTAGGAACACCATACTAATACGGTGTTGGACCCCCTTTTGCCTTCAGAACTGCCTTAATTCTACGTGGCATTGATTCAACAAGGTGCTGATAGCATTCTTTAGAAATGTTGGCCCATATTGATAGGATAGCATCTTGCAGTTGATGGAGATTTGAGGGATGCACATCCAGGGTACGAAGCTCCCGTTCCACCACATCCCAAAGATGCTCTATTGGGTTGAGATCTGGTGACTGTGGGGGTCATTTTAGTACAGTGAACTCATTGTCATGTTCAAGAAACCAATTTGAAATGATTCGAGCTTTGTGACATGGTGCATTATCCTGCTAGAAGTAGCCATCAGAGGATGGATACATGTTCTCATTCTGTTTACGCCAAATTCGGACTCTACCATTTGAATGTCTCAACAGAAATCGAGACTCATCAGACCAGGGAACATTTTTCCAGTCTTCAACAGTCCAATTTTGGTGAGCTCGTGCAAATTGTAGCCTTTTTTTCCTATTTGTAGTGGAGATGAGTGGTACCCGGTGGGGTCTTCTGCTGTTGTAGATCATCCGCCTCAAGGTTGTGCGTGTTGTGGCTTCACAAATGCTTTGCTGCATACCTCGGTTGTAACGAGTGGTTATTTCAGTCAACGTTGCTCTTCTATCAGCTTGAATCAGTCGGCCCATTCTCCTCTGACCTCTAGCATCCACAAGGCATTTTTGCCCACAGGACTGCCGCATACTGGATGTTTTCACACCATTCTTTGTAAACCCTAGAAATGGTTGTGCGTGAAAATCCCAGTAACTGAGCAGATTGTGAAATACTCAGACCGGCCCGTCTGGCACCAACAACCATGCCACGCTCAAAATAGCTTAAATCACCTTTCTTTCCCATTCTGACATTCAGTTTGGAGTTCAGGAGATTGTCTTGACCAGGACCACCCCCCTAAATGCATTGAAGCAACTGCCATATGATTGGTTGACTAGATAATTGCATTAATGAGAAATAGAACAGGTGTTCCTAATAATTCTTTAGGTGAGTGTATATTAAATGAAGAATCGCTCTGTTGAATGATTTAATTACTATATG
Source organism: Bufo bufo (assembly GCF_905171765.1). Lineage (NCBI taxonomy): Eukaryota > Metazoa > Chordata > Amphibia > Anura > Bufonidae > Bufo > Bufo bufo. Next base: position 32,683,303 of record NC_053393.1, read on the forward strand.
TACAGTACCTCCTCCTCTTACTGAGGCCAAGACCACACTGGAGACTGATACATTGAACACGTGGGACACCAAACCTCAACCACGTGGGACACCGAACCTCAACCACGTGGGACGCCAGTTACTGCCCTTGGAGAACTACATTCAGCGCAGCCGGGAGGGTAGCTACCTCAGTCGGAACGGTCTTCAGGAAGGAGGTAATAAAAAACCAGATACTGGCTGCTGCGTGGGACGCCACGCAGTAGCGACAACATATGATAATATCACCTCCGTTTATAAAGGGACTTTGTACATGCATAAAGTTCAATGAGTATATGGATACAGTGCCTTAATTAAATGGACACATATGCTGCCAGCGGTTTTCTATATAAGGTCATATAGACTGTTCCGTGGATTTCTACATCCAGTATATATAAAAAATAATATCCCCAGCATATGGTCAAGATATACCATATATGTGAACACACTACCACAATCAAAAAGATAGTGACTGAAAGTGATAACAGTACAGTTATATATCAACTGGTGTAAACTATTCCACATCTATCCGGGTTGTACTACTCACGCCGGAGGATGTATTGATATAATCTTAACTTTTGGAACACCTTAAAGGGACACTCTCATCCCAATAGCAACCATCTGTAAAGGGGGAGCCAAGTGTGCAGATTCCTTGAGACACACGTTTGCATTTTTGCTCCCACCTTTCAGGTCGCAGAAATATTCTCATGTGGACTGCACCTTATTGGCTTAAATAATTGATATCAATATATGTTCTCGGAGTTTTAATCCATTGTTTTAACCAAGCTTTTTAGAGTTCTTTTAGTTTTTATAATATTCATAGTGACTAATACGTTCTATTTATATTAATTTATACATCATCTCCTCGTGTCGCTCTGATTCAATTGTTTACATATACTTGCTTTTTTGACTGGGTGTGTCAAATACGACAAGAGCACCTACTTCTACCCGCACGTGGGCGAGCCTCTATAATTACTATATTAAATTTCTTTACATACTATATATCCTCAATAATCAGAATCCTTTCCTCAGGCTTGTATGTGAAAAGGTATCAAATGATCGTGCACAACATACAGTATTGTACATAAATATGTAATACAATCTTAAAATGGTTTTCCGAGTCATTATACTAATGACTAGCGATGAGTGAATCAACGTTGACGAAGTGGAATTCGATCCGAATTTCAGGAAAAATTCGATTCGCACCGAAGCCCAATTTCCTGACGCTTCGTGGTAACGAATCAAATTTTTTCAAAATCAAAATCAAAATGACTGCTGCACGTTAGAACATGGAGCAAAGAACTCTGGGAACGAGGAATCACCCATAATGCCATGCATGCAGCCAATCAGCAGCCAGCCCTGTGATGTCACAGCCCTATAAAAAGTCTCAGCCATCTTGGATTCAGCCATTTTCCAGTGTACTTAGTGCAGGGAGAGACGTGAGCAGGCGCTAGGGACAGTGCTAGGAAAGACTTCATTGTGCTGAAAAAACGCTTTGCAAGTTCAGGGAAAGATTATTCAAGGTGTAGGGAAAGAATAGGGAGGAATCATCTACACTATAAGAGGAGAGCAGGGTCCAATAGGGGAGTGTACGGCCTGGGTAATAGGAGCGATTCTATTACACCTTGCTGCACTGAGTGGGGATCCAATTTGCACTATATGATAGCTCAGTAATTCCAGCAAACCTTGCTTGCTATTGGGGTACAAGTGCTGTGTGATACAGCCATTTACGGGGTGTTTAATAGGAAATATGCGTACGTCCTACTAGCTGTTCTCCAGTGATTTTTGATTGTATGCTTTTTTTTTGTAGTGTATTAATAGGAAAAAAATATATGTCATAATTGCCGCTCAGCGGTGAAGTTAAATTGTACTACAGCCATTTATGGGGTGTATTAATAGGAAAAATACATCCTATGGTGAAGTTACATTGTACTACGGCCATTTATGGGGTGTATTAATAGGAAAAAAAATACGTCCTATTAGCCGTTTCTGCGGTGAATTTACATTGTCATACAGCCATTGTAAATGGGATACAGCCTGTTTTGCACAAATTGCTGGGTAAATGCTGAGTTTCTTCTGTAGGGACTGAATAATCGTTTATTAGCCGTTCAGTGGTGAAACTTTTTTTGGGCTACAGCCTGTTTTGGGGTGTACAAAAAGGAAATCTTACAGCGTCTATTAGCCGTTCAGTGATGAGTTTTTTTGGGATACAGCCTGTTTTGCGCAAATTGCTCGGTGAATGCTGATTTTATTCTGTAGGCACTGAATAATCGTCTATTAGCAATTCAGTAGTGACATTTTTTTCGGATACAGCCTGTTTTGGGGTGTACAAATAGGAAATCTAATTGCGTCTATTAGCCGTTCAGTGGTGAATTTTTTTTGGGATACAGCCTGTTTTGGGGTGTAGTCATTTACATTTAATTTAATTCAATTAATTTATCTTTACAGTATGTCAGGCGGGCAGGGGGCAAAATGTTTCTGGAGCAGGCAGAAGTAGCAGCAGAAGAAGGAAGGGGGGGTGGCAGCAGGAGATGCAGCGAGAGACCTGAGCTCCCAGTGTCATCTAGCGGTCGTGTCTTGACCAGCAACCCAGCGGCGCTTAAATTGTTGACTCAGTCTTTGACTTTGTCGCAAGTGACATCAATCACCCCCAGCCAAAAGTCGGTGGGTTCCTCTGATACAACGCTTAGTTGACATAGCCTGGGAGCCGGCCCTGTGCTCCCAACTGTCCTCAACCTGCCTCTGTCATTTTCTGTTCCCTCAGCGGGAGAAGTATTATATGCCATAGGCTCAGCTCCACTTTTCAGCAAGGACAAGCTACTAGAGGACAGTCAACAGCTACTGCCCAGCCAGGATCTGGAGGAGACATCCGCCGCATCCTCTGGCAGGTGGGAAAGTAATGATGATGAAAGTCTCGTGAGAGCAGGTGTTGCGAGCGGTCTGGCTCCTGGCCCTGAGACCGTTGAAGGGGACATCAGTGACGTGCAGACAGTAGCGGATGATGATGATGTAGCTGATTGCACTTGGGAGCCGGGTGAAGAAGGGGCTTTATCATCATCATCAGCAGGAGAGAGTGGCAGCGTGCACGTGAGGCAGCGGCTGAGCCAGCAAGGTGGCACCGTAGCTGTGAGTCAGCAGGGTGGCAGCAGTGGGAGGTTGGGAGCCAAACCTGCCCCGGGAAGACCACCCACTTTGCAGGAGCCCACCTGCCCAGAAAGTAGCGGTGCAGGGGTTCACAGAGGCAGAGGAAGCAGGCAGTCAGCACAGAGTGTTGGGGAAAAAATGCCATACTCGGCAGTGTGGCAATTTTTTGTTAACCCGCTGAAGGAGGTGTGGTCAGAAGGTGAAGTGTGGCCAGGGTGCCAATGTTGGCACCACGGCCCTGCGTCAACATGTGCAGCGTCACCTCACCATAGAGTGGCCTGGGAGAACCGTGACCCTTCTTCTGATCTGTAAGAAGGAAGGAAAAATTAGATGCACAACGGATCCTGTCTATGTAGCAGCTGTAAGGCCTGCATGACATGGTCCCTATTTTGCATCAGAATTTGCCTTGTGATTTGGTAGCCAAAAGCAGGAGTGGTTTCAAAACACAGAAGACATGCAAATATTCCATTCACGTGTCATCTCTGTTTTGGATTCACTCCTGTTCTTTTTTGGGGCTTTAGCAATACTGATGGATTACTGACCAAATGCTGACCGAGTGAAGGCGGATGCTCCACAGACAGGATCCGTTATTGTTCTGACAGATCAGATGAAGGGAAAAATAATCAATGACGTCCACACAAACTTACTGCTGACACCCTCTCCACTCTGTCGGGGGGCTCTTCTTATATAAGCGTTTAATAGAACAGGTTCTGTAGACATCTATGTGGAATCAGCTGACTACGGTGTAAAAGAAGTGCACTCTTTCACGCTAAAGTAGGATCTTGGGCCTCTGCACGTTTTTTTTATACCTGGCGCTAACATTGACCTTTAAGGCTGAGTACACACTTGAGTTATTTGGTCAGTTTTAGCCCCATAACTGCCAAAATAAGTGAAGTGTGCAGTGATTCACAGTATTGTTTAACTACCACAGCAGACTCCCTATGCGTGTTACTGCAAGGCACAGTGTTCTACACCCCTATAAAGGCTCTCTGCAGCCAGGAAATAGCAGTTTTTTAACACGATTCGTCACTAATAAATTCGGATCGAATCAAATCTTTTTGGAAAATTTGGTAAACCGACCGAATAGAATTTTTGAGAAATTCGCTCATCTCTACTAATGACCTATGCTCTGGATAGATCATCAGTATCTGATCGGTGGAGGCCTGACACCCGGGACAGAAAAGAACATAGAAACATAGAAACATAGAATGTGTCGGCAGATAAGAACCATTTGGCTCATCTAGTCTGCCCAATATATCTGAATCCTATGAATAGTCCCTGGCCCTATCTTATATGAAGGATAGCCTTATGCCTATCCCATGCATGCTTGTGATGATGTGGCTAGAGGTACATTAGGCGGTCACTGGATACAAATTTTATTGTCGTCCAGTACAGGCCCCAAAAATTTGGCATTCACCTGACAGAAAAGGTCTTTTATGCACATGTATATACATAAGACAAAGACCATTCTTTGTTCTGGGTGGTAGCGGATATGTGTGGGCTTGCATGAGGAAATTTAATTACACGTGGTGGTCACAGGTGTTGAATTCAGAGATCCATGCCTCATTTTTAGAAAAGTTAGGTAGTCCACACTGTCGTAAGCTAGGCGAGTGCGCTTATCGGTCACCATCCCCCATGCTTCGCTGAACGTCCTTTTGGACAAGACACTCGATGAGGGGCAAGCCAAGAGTTCCATGGCAAATTGTGCCAGCTATGGCCACAGGTCAAGCCTGCACACCCAGTAGGCCAGGGGTTCCTCACTTCTCAGAGCGTCCACATTGGCCATTAACCCAATATAGTCGGACACCTGTCGATCTAGGCGTTCACTGAGGCTGGATACAGAGGGCGTCTGTTGATGGGTTGGCTGAAAGAATGATCTCATATCCGAAGTGACCAGCACATCTTCAAACCACCCTCTTCTTGCAGGCGTGGTAGGATTGGTACCCGCCCCTGTTTTGCTGTGGGTGGAAATTCCTGTGCCAGCGCCCGCAACAGAAGAATACAGCATCTCTCGCAGCAAGGCCTGGGAATGCTGCATTCTGCCAGCTTCTGTGACATCCTAACATGTGCGCCATTTTGTGTTTGTACCGGAGGTCTATGTACGTTGACACCCAGTACTGGTCCTTGCCCTTTATGCTTTTTATAAGTGGGTCCCGCTTCAAACACTGGAGCATGAAGGATCCCATTTGCACTACATCGCCTAGGAGAATGTCGTCCTCGGTCTCCTCCCGACATCCACGGACAACACCATGGATCCCCAAAAAGTTTAAAGTCCCCCTCACAGCCTGGTCTTCTTGTTCCTACTCCTCCTCCCCCCAACCACCATCCTCTTCTTACTCCTCTTCAGACTCATGCTGACTTGTCTCAGATGGTGTAACCCTCCCTGGGAATTTATTCAGCATTGCGACTTCCTCATCTTCCTGCTCCTGCTTCTCAATGGCTTGATCAATGACACAACGCAATGCACACTCCAAAAAGAAGGCGTAAGGTACAATGTCACTGATGGCGCCTTGGCTGCGACTGACCAGTTTGGTGATCTCATCAAATGGCCGCAGAAGTCTGCATGCGTCACGCATGAGCAGCCACTGGCGCAGTGAAAAGGAACCAAGCTCCCCTGAACCTGTCCTGCTGCAGAGTTCGTACAGGTAGTCATTAACGGCACATTGCTGTTGGAGCAGCCTATCAAGCGTATACAAGGTGGAGTTCCAGCATGTCTGGCTATCACAAATCAGACGTCTGACGGGCAGGTGGTGTCACCGCTGAATGTCAGCAAGGCAAGCCATGGCCGTGTAAGATCTTCTAAAATGACCAGAGATTTTCCTGGCCTGCCGCAAGATGTCCTGGACCCCGGGATATTTGGCAACGAATCTTAGCACGACTAAGTTCAGGACGTGTGCCATGTACGGCATGTGTGTCATTTTGCCCTTTTTCAGCGTGCTCAGCAGATTGGCACCGTTGTCGCACACACCTCTTTACCAACTGTCAAATTGAGTGGGGTTAGCCACTGATCGGCCTGTGACCGCAGAGCTGAAAGCAGTGCAGGACCGTTGTGGCTCTTAGCTTCCAGGCACAACAGCCGCAGCACAGCATGGCAACTAGTGTTGATCAAGCACCATAGTGCTCGGGTGCTCGGGGGTTCGGGCCAAACACATCGGGATGCTCGGGTGCTCTACCAAGCACCCGAGTATAATGGAAGTCAATGGGGATGGTGCCTGGAGGGGATGGTGCCTGGTTCATAGGAAAAGGCCAGAAATTGATGGAAACACCACCAAAATGGTTTGGGAACAGCATGGGGAGGATGTTTGGATGCATCTTGGACTCCCAGGTTGCTGCTTGGAACGATGTTGTCCGAGTAGTACGCCACTTTTACAGACTGACAATAATACGCACCAAACTGAAGATAAAATTGATTTTAGAGGAAAAATTGTTAGGAAACATTCTTTCCTGTATATTTACTTCTATATAAAGTGCAAGTGCTGCCAAAAATTACAAGGAAGAGGCACTCTGATACAACCTGTATATCACATAAAGGAGGGCCTCATTCACATTTTGGTACAATTGTTCAGGTAGTGGGACTTCTACACTCATAAAGCCTATGCACTAAGTGAAAGGGCTGACAAAAATTGCAAAGAAACGGCACTACAATACATCTTTGGTTACACTTAAAGGAGGGCATCATACGCAGCCTTGAAAAATTATGATTGATGGCCTGCTGGTGACCCTCAAAAACATTTGGAGCAAGGGCCTGCTGATCTGACCATCTAAAACATTATGGGCGAGGGCCTGCTGCTGCTATGGTGACTCTAGATAACCTGGGCCCGATCGCACGTCCCCGTGACGGTGACGATCCATTCGGATGTTTGCCCTATCAACTTTCGATGTTATTTTCAGTGCGTACCACGGTGACCATGGGTAACGGGGAGTCAGGGTTTGATTCCGGAGAGTGAGCCTGAGAAACAGCTACGGCTACCACTTCCAAGCAAGGCAGCCTGAGCACAAATTACCTATTAGGTATAATTAGGTGAGGGCCTGCAGGTGAGGTGACTCTGTAAAAGATTGTAGGTGAGAGCCTGCTGGTGAGCTGACCCTCTAAAAGATTGTAGGTGAGGGCCTGCAGGTGAGATGAACCTCTAAAACATTATGGTTGAGGTCTTGCTGCTAAGCTGACCATTAAAAAAATTATGGGAGAGTGCCTGCAGCTTAGCTGACCATTGAAAAAATTTACAGTGTTCAAAGCAGGCCGGGTCGCCTGAATACTTTGGCTAGGAATAATGGAATAGGACTCCGGTTCTATTTGTTGGTTTTCGGAACTGGGGCCATGATTAAGATGGACGGCCGGGGGCATCCGTGTTGCGCCGCTAGAGGTAAAATTCTTGGACCGGCGCAAGACGAACCAAAGCAAGAGCATTTGCCAAGAATGTTTTCATTAATCAAAAACGAAAGTCAGAGGTTCGAAGACGATCAGATACCATCATGGTTCCGACCATAAACGATGATGACCGGTGATTCGTCAGCATTATTCCCATGACCCGCCGAGCATCTTCCGGGAAACCAAAGTCTTTGGGTTCCAGGGGGAGTATGGTTGCAAAGCTGAAACTTAAAGGAATTGACGGAAGGGCACCACCAGGGATGGTGCCTGCAGCTTAATTTGACTTAAGACGGGAAACCTCACCCGGCCCAGACACTGAAAAGATTGACAGATTGATAGCTCTTTCTCGATTCTGTGGGTGGTGGTGCATGAATGTTCTTAGTTGGTGGAGTGAATTGTCTGGTTCATTCCGATAACGAATGAGACTTCTCCGTGATAACTAGTTACGCGACCCCCGGCGGTGAGGATTGTGTTGACCAAACTCTTGGATAGTGAGACTGGACTTGTAGGTGAGGGCCTGCTGGTGAGCTGACCCTCTAAAAAATTATATGCGAGGGCCTGCAGGTGAGCTGACCCTGTAAAAACATTATATGCGTGGGACTACAGGTGAGCTGACCCTGTAAAAGATTGTAGGTGAGGGCCTGCTGGTGAGCTGACCCTGTAAAAAATTGTATGCGAGGGCCTACTGGTGATCTGACCCTGTAAAACATTATATGTGAGGGCCTGCTTGTGAGCTGACCCCCTACAAAATTATATGCAAGGCCCTTCAGGTGAGCTGACCCTGTAAAACATTATAGGTAAAGGCCTGCTGGTGAGGTGACCCTGTAAAACATTATATGCGAGGGCCTGCTGGTGAGCTGACCCTCTAAAAAATTATAAGCGAGGGCCTGCTGGTGAGCTGACTGTCACGGCGGGGATTGGGGGAAACCCCCCCACCGTGCGGTGTCAAAGGGTAAGAGGGGATCAGCCTGGCCAAAAGGGAGTAATAAGGGAGCAGGTCACCTCCTACAGCATCCCTAATCCTCTCCCTGACTCCTCACCGTATGAGCGGACCCCGATGGTAGGACGACTCATACTCAGGATTCCTAGAGACCCTAAATCGCCCTGGTAATCCCTCAACAAGGAGCAGGGAAGAGAGGACCTGTTCATCCCAGTCATGGAGGAACAGGAGTCTCTATCTGAGGCCAGGCTGCAAGGAGAGGGGAACACATACAGCATAAATAGATGGCAGGTAAGCAAAACTAATAACACACTTACCTGCCACAGACACACTGACTGGAACCCGTGCACTAGTGCTGCTGTCCACACCAACATAAAAGGACACAGCACAGACCACAAACCCCACAGGAACCCAGGACATCCATAGCTGCAATAAACACGAGACAGGAGAATGTCTAGCAAACATGACACCAAACACCACCAGACATGTAACACCAAACAAGGACAGGAAGGGAAGGAAACACCAGGATAACATTGGTGACCACAAGGATGGCCCTCACTGGACAGATGGAACAACCAGACAAGGAGCATAACTCCAGCACACACCAAGGCTGGAGTACCACTAACCTCCATGCAACAAGCCTAGGCAAAATAGCTCCAAGAGACCACACCCTGATCCACACCTAGTCAGGAAATTAACCCCACACTCACCAAACAGCAGGAAGAATCACGTGCAAACCGATACCCTTGTTTGTGGTGGAAGGGGTGCATGGGAATACAGAGTATTCAGTACATTATAAACAACACATTTAAAGTGCCTTTATGTTCATCAGCTTTACTCTGGTGGAGTCGAGAAGTCATGGTCAATCCAGGCCTTGTTCATTTTTATAAGAGTCAACCTGTCAGCATTTTCAGTTGACAGGTGGATACGCTTATCTGTTATAATGCCACCAGCAGCACTAAATACCCACTCAGACAAAATGCTGGAGGCAGGGCAGGCCAGCACCTCCAGGGCGTTGAGCGCCAGTTCATGCCACGTGTCCAGCTTGGACACTCAGTATTTGTAAGACACTGAGGGATCATTGAGGAAGCTGACATGGTCTGCTATTTACTGCTTCACAATTTTTCAAAATTTTTCCCTCCTTGTGACACTAGGCCGCGCATCAGTGTGAGGGTGCTGGCAGGGTGTCATGAAACTGTCCCAGGCTTTGGAGAGTGTTGCCCTGCCTCTGTTGGAACTGCTGTGTGTTCCACTTGTCTACCCTCCTCGGTTGGCCTAGGAACTACGGACTCTGCCGCCAGCGTTGTCAGATGGAAATTTTTGGAGCAATTTTTCAACAATTGCACAGTTTTGCTCGTCCTCTCCACCAGAGGAATGAGAGATGAGTGCTCTTTGTAGCAGGGGTCGAGAAGGGTGAACAACCAGTAATCCGTGTTGTCTAAAATGCGTATAATGCGCGGGTCGCAGGAAAGGCAGCCTAACATGAAGTCAGCCATGTGTGCCAGAGAACCAACAGGCAAGGCTTCACTGTCGTCATCAGGTGGATCACTCTTAATCTCCTCATCCTAATTCTCTTGTGCCCACCCATGCTGAACAGATGGAATTAAACTTCCATGGGTACTACCCTCTGTAGCGAAGGCAACCATCTCCTACTCCTCCTCCTCCTTTTTATCGTCCAATTTGCGCTGAGAAGACGAACTGAGGGTTGTCTGGCTATCACCCTGTGCAATGTCTTACCTCATTTCCACCTCTTCCACATGCAAAGCATTGTCCTTAATTGTGAGCAGCGAGCGTTTGAGTAGACACAGAAGTGGGATGTTTTCGCTGATAATAGCGTTATCGCCACTCACCATCTGTGTTGATTCCTCAAAGTTTCTTAAAACCTCACAAAGGTCATACATCCATGCCCACTCCTCACTTATATCGGAAACTGACTGGAAAGGCGACGACCATGTTGCAGCTGGTATTCCACTACTGCCCTCTGCTACTCACAAAGCCTGGCCAACATGTGGAACGTGGAGTTCCAGCGCGTGCTCACATCGCACAACTGTCGGTAAGCTGGCAATGTCAAGTGCTGCTGCATTGCCAGAAAGGCAGAAGCTGTCGATGACTTGCAGAAATGGGCACACACGCAGCGCACCTTCACCAGTAGCTCAGTCAAATTAGGGTAGGTTTTGAGAAAACGCTGAACCACTAGATTGAACACATGGGCTAGGCATGGTATGTGTCTGAGCTTGCTGAGCTCCAAAGCCGCAACCAAGTTACGGCCATTATCGGACACAACCATGCCTGGTTGTAGGTTCAGTGGCGAGAGACACAGCTCAGTCTGGTCCCTTTTCTCTGCCACAGCTCTGCAGTGGTGTGCTGTTTGTCACCTAGGCAGATCAGTTTAAGCACGGCCTGCTGCCGCTTCCAAACTGTAGTGCTACACTGCTTCCAGCTACTGACTGATGTCTGACTGGTGCTGCAAGATGATAATTCAGAGGTGGAAGTAGAGGAGGAGAAGGGGGGGATGCAGCCAGTAACTGTCACGAGGGTGTCAAGAGCCATGTCTGACTCCGTTATACCCGGGGTCAGGAAGTCGTAGTGGGTGGCTGCGCGCTCTATGTCTAAAGATCGCGCTGTTTCTTAATGGTAGCTTTCTGTGTTTGTCTCGCAATCCTTTTTGTCTCACTCAGGGATCCGTAGCTTCTTCTCCTCAGCTGTTTCTTGTCCGTCACTCCCAACCTCCTTATATTCTCCCTCCCACTTCTCTGGTTGCCAGATATAGAGCTTCCTGCCTGGACTTCTATACTGACCCACTGGAGCTGTGTAGATGTGATTCCTGGTTGTCATTCCAGAGCGTTACCATCCAGATCCCTGTTGGGCTTTTGTTGTCCGATGTTGTCGCCCACCTGGGATTATATGTTTTGTCTGTATTGTCTGTCTTCTCCTTGGTGTTTTCCTTTAGTGTTAGTGGTGAGGACTAGTGTCCCCACCGCCCTATTCACTACTTAGGGCTCATCTTAGGGAAAGCCAGGGTTTAGGCACGTGATTGGCGTACGGGTGAGAAACCCGTCTAAGGATGTCAGGGCAGTCATGTGCCAGCCTCAAGGTGAGTTAGGGGTCACTACCTTTCCCTCTCCCTTGGACAGGGCCTTCCCTTTTCCCTCCCTTTGCGTCACTTATGCGATCGGCACGCCGGTCGTGATAGTAACTTAGGTGATGGCGAAAACCCTGATAGTAGTAGAGCCCGCAATCCTTGGCGTCGGTAGCACCTGTGCCATCCCAGGGTACGACTCGTTCCCTGCTTCCAGAACATTCACCCAATGTGCCGTCAAGGAAATGTAGCGTCCCTGGCCGAATGCACTTGTCCATTTGTTTGTGTTTAAGTGGACCTTCCCAGTAACTGCGTTGGTCAGGACACGTGTGATGTTACGGGACACATGCTGGTGTAAGGCGGGCATGGCACACCTTGAAATATAGTGGCAGCTGGGGGCTGCGTAACGCGGGACGGCTGCCAAAATCAGGCTGCGGAAGGCCTCAGTGTCCACAAGCCTAAATGGCAACATTTCCAGGGCCAGTAATTTGGAAAGCTTCACATTTAGTGCTATAGCCTGTGGGTGGGTGGCTGGGTATTTTTGCTTGCGTTCAAAGGCCTGGATTAAGGACATTTGGATGCTGCGCTAGGACACGGAAGTGGATGTGGTCGCTGATGGTGCTTGCGAAGGTTCAGGTGCAGGGTGGGAAGCATCTGGACCTGCGCCTTCGACAGGGGATTGGCCAGCATGTAACATAGGGGAAGAGAAGGCAGTGGTGTGACCTGCAGACACAGATTGTGGACCCAGGCATTCGCCCCACTTATTACGGTGCTTCGATGCCATGTGGTGGATTATGTTGGTGGTGGTGAGGTTGCTAGTGTTCACGCCCTGGCTCATTTTCGTATGGCACAGGTTGCAAATTACTATTCTTTTGTCGTCCGCACTTTCCTCAAAAAAGCGCCATACTGCGGATCATCTACCTTTTGGGAAGGTAGATTTCCACAAAGGGGTGCTCTGTGGAACAGTTGCGGGCCTGTTTGGTGTGGCCCGCCTTCTCCCTTTTGCAACCCCACTGCCTCTTCCAGCCTGTTGCGGTGCAGCAGATCCCTCCTTGTCTGTACTGCTATCCTCGCTCGGTTTTCCACCTTGCCAGGTTGGGTCAGTGAGACAGTGACCTCATCGCCCACCACCTCCTCTTCCACGTCATCACTCTGATCATCCTCCTGATTTGTTGATCTAACCACAACCTCAGTGATTGACAACTGTGTCTCAAGCTCTTGAGACAGTAATTGCGGTTAACTCATTGGCAACTGTGTCTCATCATCATCCACCTCAGTAAACACTAATTGCTGTTCCCCACCGTCATGTTCTTGTGACTGTGGATGCTCAAGAGGTTGGGAATCAGAGCACCAGATCTCATGTCCCTCTTCAAGAGTTCTTGGCGAGAGGGCCAAATCAAGTAATGGCGATGAAAAGAGGTCCTCAGAATATTCGAGTGTGGGATCACTTGCTTGGCCAGACTGTACATGGTGGGAGGAAGGAGGATCAAGATGAGGATTCAGTTGATCAGACTCCTGACTATTGAGACTGGACTTGGTGGAAGACAGGGTGGTGTTTAACCGACTGGAAGCATTATCTGCTGCAATACAACCGACCACCTGGTCGCACTGGTCTGACTTCAATAGTGGTGCCCTGCGCAGCCCTGCAAACTGGGACATGAAGCTAGGTATCGGGAATGATTGTTTTTCTTGTGCTCTGGCAGCAGGCACAGTTTCTCCGCGCCCAGGGCCACGGCCTCTGCGTGCACCATCAGCATCACGGCCACTTCCCCGTCCCTTACTGCTCGCCTTCTTTATTAATGTATTAACTGTCCGCTGCGAACACCATCTACGGAAAACGTGCACTGAATGTCACTGATATTTTAGGGATGCACACACTTTAAACAGGAGATGTGGCGCTGATAATTCAACTGTCTGCAGTGGACTATACAGGGTATTTAAGCGAAGGATGCGCTAAAAATATATATTGCTGCTGTCACACACAATAGTCCTTAAAAGAACTTTTGGGTCTCTGTCCCTTCCTATGCTCAGCTCTCGCTGACTAAGAATGAGCTGAACATGCATCATCGGGTGCTATACAGCACCCGATGATGCGTTTCGGCCAGCCAATCACTGTAATGCCAGTAGCGAATATGGCTAATGGCATTACAGTGAGGGCAGTATTTACCTGTGCGTTAATTGGCTGCTTAGCAGCCAAGAAACGTGCGGGGAGGAGACTCGAGCATGGCGCTCGAGCACATGCGGTACTCGGCCGAGTACCGCCATGTACCGAGCATCGAGATGCTCTAGCCGAACAGGTGTTAGGCCGAGCATGCTCGATCATCACTAATGGCAAAGTCTCACCTGGCACGTCAAATAGGTACTGGGGAGCTTGGGTGCTCAGTGCAAGAGGCGGTAGCAGTGGAAAAGGAGGAGTCAGCTGAGGAGGAGACGGAGGATGGAGTAGGAGAAGGAGAAGAAGAGGCGGGCCTGCATGCAATCCATGGCGGTAACACCAAATCCACACGGGAGCCACGGGTTACATGCTTGACGGCCGTCAGAAGGTTCACCCAGTGGGCAGTAAAATTTATGTACCTTCCCTGCCCGTGTTTGCTAGACCACGTGTCTGTGGTCAGATGTATCTTGGCACCGACACTGTGTGCCAGAGATATATTCGCTTACCGCTGAACGTGGCCATATAGCTCTGGGATGCCCTTCTGGGAGAAATATTTCCTTCCAGGGACCTTCCATTGTGGTGTGCCAATGGTCACAAAAGTTTATATGGCAGTAGTTGCCGGGCTAGCAGTTCCGACAAGCCAGTGGTCAGCCGTTGGGCAAGAGGGTTATCCGGTGTCATCAACTTTTTACACTCGAACATTTGGGCCACGGAAGCCTGCCTTCTGCCAGATGAACGCGACGACAGCATGGTGGAAGGTAGAGTGGAAGACAAACGAGAGGAGAAGGAGAAGAGGCAGGATGTGGAGCGCGGGGAGTGTGGCTTTGTGGATTCTGATGGCGTTGCTCCCACTGGGCTCTGTGATGGGAGGCCAGATGCCTTCTTAAGGCAGTCGTCCCTAGGTGAGTGTTGGGCTTACCGCGATTTATGCGTTGCCAGCACAGGCTGCAGATGGCACGTTAAAAAAAGCCCACACTGCGGAGCCATGTGCCGGCATCCTGGAAGTGCCAGAAGTGACCGTGCAGGGTGGATGGCTCGCTCCAGATACATTTGCAGTCTGCTTTTTGCCTCCTCTACCTTGTGAGCTCTGCCTGCATCTCCTCCTTCTTCTCCATCTCTGCTGCTCTGTCTCTCCCTCTGAACTCCCCTCCTCTTCCTCTCTTGTGGGCACCCACGTGACGTCCATCGACACATCATTATTGTCACCTTCACCACCACTGACATTTGAGATCTCGGAGTAGGCAGCAACAGCGGGGACCTCCCTCCTTGGGCTGATCTGGGTACTGTCGTCAGACCGCTGGGTGGCGGCTGTTGCTATCTCCTCTTCCTCATCCGATGTCAAGAATGGCTGCGCATCGGTAAGGTCTGGGAATGGATGTGAAAATAATTCCCCTGACTTTAGTTGAGGGGCTATGGTGGTGGTGGTGGTGTCTTTGTGGGTGCACACATCAGAGAGTGAGGAGGGTGCAGAAGCGGAAGGCTGAATAAGCCACTCAACCAATCTGGTGCATCCTTTGAAGTAATCGCACAAGCCTTCTCCAACTTCCCACTTAGGCTCCGGCCTTGTGCACCTGACCGGCCCCTACCACCCCTGCGGAACGGTCTGCCTCTTCCTCTGCCTGTCATTTTCAAAATGACCCTGTGCCTAAGTCCCTAGAGAAGAGCAGTATTTGTGGAAGCAGGTATATCGCAGGCCTCAATCAATCTATATTTGCTGGAAGCAGGTATATCAAACCCCTTAATCAGTATTTTGTGGAAGTGGGTATCTCACAGGCCTCAATCAGTATTTTGTGGAAGTAGGTATATCAATCCCCTTAATCAGTATTTTTTTAAAGAAGGTATCTTGCAGGCCTCAATCAATATTTGGTGAAAACAGGTATATCGCAGCCCTCAATCAGTATTTTGTGGAAGCAGGTATCTCGCAGGCCTCAATCAATATTTGGTGGAAGCAGGTATATTAATCCCCTTAATCAGTATTTTGTGGAAGCAGGTATATCAATCCCCTTAATCAGTATTTTGTAGAAGCAGGTATATCGCAGTCCTCAATCAATATATGGTGGAAGCAGGTATATCATACCCCTTTATAAGTATTTTGTGGAAGCAGGTACAGTACAGACCAAAAGTTTGGACACACCTTCTCATTCAAAGAGTTTTCTTTATTTTCATGACTATGAAGGCATCAAAACTATGAATTAACACATGTGGAATTATATACATAACAAACAAGTGTGATGCAACTGAAAATATGTCATATTCTAGGTTCTTCAAAGTAGCCTTTGATTACTGCTTTGCACACTCTTGGCATTCTCTTGATGAGCTTCAAGAGGTAGTCCCCTGAAATGGTCTTCCAACAGTCTTGAAGGAGTTCCCAGAGATGCTTAGCACTTGTTGGCCCTTTTGCCTTCACTCTGCGGTCCAGCTCACCCCAAACCATCTCGATTGGGTTCAGGTCCGGTGACTGTGGAGGCCAGGTCATCTGGCGCAGCACCCCATCACTCTCCTTCATGGTCAAATAGCCCTTACTTTCAAAGTTTTCCCAATTTTTCGGCTGACTGACTGACCTTCATTTCTTAAAGTAATAATGACCACTCGTTTTTCTTTACTTAGCTGCTTTTTTCTTGCCATAATACAAATTCTAACATTTTATTCAGTAGGACTATCAGCTGTGTATCCACCTGACTTCTCCTCAACGCAACTGAAGGTCCCAACCCCATTTATAAGGCAAGAAATCCCACTTATTAAACCTGACAGGGCACACCTGTGAAGTGAAAACCATTTCAGGGGACTACCTCTTGAAGCTCATCAAGAGAATGCCAAGAGTGTGCAAAGCAGTAATCAAAGCAAAAGGTGGCTACTTTGAAGAACCTAGAATATGACATATTTTCAGTTGTTTCACACTTGTTTGTTATGTATATAATTCCACATGTGTTAATTCATAGTTTTGATGCCTTCAGTGTGAATCTACCATTTTCATAGTCATGAAAATAAAGAAAACTCTTTGAATGAGAAGGTGTGTCCAAACTTTTGGTCTGTACTGTATATCACATCCCTCAGTTATTTTTTGTGCCACAACAGTTATATCACACCACCCTGTTTATTTGGGGCAACAGGTATATTGCAGCCCTCAATCAGTATTTTGTGGAAGAAGGTATATAACACCCCTCAATCAGTTTTTTTGGGGAAAACAGGTATGTCACATCCGTTGCAAATAGTTGTTCCAATAGCGCTTGTCCCTCTATATAGCTGCAGTATCGCAGCAGAACTACACAACTGCTGAACAATACAAATGCACTATATACTTTCTATGTTAGAAAGTATATTATGGGTATATCACACCCCTCAATCAGTTTTTTGGGGGGCAACAGGTATATCACACCCATTGTAATTAGTTGTTCCAATAGCGTTTGTCCCTCTGTATAGCTGCGGTATCTCAGCAGAACCGCACACAACTGCTGCACAATACAAATGCACTATAATATACTTTCTATGTTAGAAAGTATATAATAGGAATATCACACCCCTCAGTATATCACACCTATTGATAGCACACCTATACCAGTCCATCGAAAGGACTTTTGTGGCCCTATTAGCTAGCGTTTGGTGTCCCTAACAGCCTGTCCCTGCTCCACAAAGCAACCTTTCCCTACACTGGGAAAACACAGAATGTAAAATGGCTGCTAAATCGGGTTCTTTTATAGGGTGGGGGTGTTTACATGTGCTGAAATGTCTCAAATGGCTGTCCTGTCCCACTTGATGGATGCGTCATGGGTCAAAGTTTGGCGCAATGCAAATCTGTTTGCATGTTCGGCGAATCGCGAACATGCAAATTTCGTCGTTAAGTGACTGCCGGGCGAACCGCAAGGCCATCTTTACTGATATGCGCCTAGGCCATGTGACCGATGAACGTGATGTCACTCAGCCTAGGAAAAGCAGAAAGAAGTGCCTTTTCAAACAGCTGTGACATAGCAAGGGGTTTTGCTTGGGAAGACAGGTATTTTCCTCCCAACATGGGCGGCTGGGCTGATTTCCAGCCGGGTGAGATCAAATACCGGACCGGAGTTTAAGTGCCGGTCCGGGTTTTGGCAGCACCTGGCTGTCCTTTAAATAGGCAGCTGGGCTCAGAATTTGGGTCTCTGTCTTGGGATCTGAAGCATGGTGCTGTGTTGGAGGGTTCAGATCCGCATGAGGGCTGTATGCTGGGAAACAGGCCCCTAAAGCCTGCTGTGGACTGCCGGGGATAAAACGGCTAGCAAGGTGATGTGTCTGTTCTATGGACTTTTCATTGTGTGAATTAACACCAAGACTGTTATGAGTTGTTTTTCTTTTGCCTTTTGTGTGAATAAACACTGACATCTTGATTTATGAACTTGTTTTGCCTCTGTACTGCGTCCGCTTACCCTGCCTACCAGAGCAAATCTTTAAACAGCTGATCGGCGGGGATCCCCGGGTGTCAGATCCCCAACGATCAGATACTGATGACCTATCCAGAGGAAAGGTCATCAGTACTGTTGATCAAATCAAAGTTTATGAAGTGGACTTCGATCAGAATTTCAGGAAAAATTAGATTCGCCACAAAGCTGAATTTCCTCTTCATGGTGAAGAATCCATTTTTCCTAAAATGATGAGAAACAATTATGTCACCATGTGCTCCACAGGTCCTTTGCAGGGTTTTCTTCAATCTAGACAGGAGCGGACTGCAACGGAATCTGCGACAGAAAATTGGTGTATATCTATTCATAAATGACCCCTGTAGTGCTGTATTAAGCCTGTTTCATACCTGCGTTGTGGCTTTTCCTCTGCCGGATCTCAAAACCCGGCCAAAATGGATCAGCCCTTGCAGGCTGAAAAATCATATTTCTCTTATATTTCTTCCCTTTACTATTTGCAAGTGAAATGTTTTTTTTTTAAAACTGCAGACTTGACGAATACGGTAAGTATAATACATCTCAGCAGATAATCGTAAAATGTTCTCTAAGTAAAAATAAACCTCTCACCCAGAAGACTACAAATGGCAGCTTTCATTATTGGTCTTCTTGAAGGTTTGTTAGGCAGTAAAATTCAACTCTTGAGTGATCACAGCATTCCCTAGTGATGGATGCCTGCTGAGATAAGAAGTTACAGCTTGGAAATTTTCACCCATCTGACTCACTTATCCAATTTGAATTGTTTTTCGACGTAGCAATCAGGAAAAGAGACACAGCACTGAGATGACTCCAAAACAGGCAAAAAAATTAAAATAAAAAAATCACCCAATCTTGCATACCACAATTGCACACATTACACTGAGGATCATATCTTGCAAACCTGTGACAATATACTGTATATAACTAGCATATATAACTGTGTCACATATCAAGGAAAATGTTCCATTATGACTAATGTATTCAGTAGATCTTGAATAACTTGCTTGGAAACGGTACTATAAAAGTTATTTTTTCTACATTAGAGCAGTAATATACTAGTTATATTCTTGTACATAGGAGCAGTATTATAGTAGTTATATTCTTGTACATAAAAGGCAGTATTATAGTAGTTATATTCTTGTATATAGGAGCAGTATTATAGTAGTTATATTCTTGTACATAGGAGCAGTATTATAGTAGTTATATTCTTGTACATAGGAGGCAGTATTATAGTAGTTATATTCTTGTACATAGGAGGTAGTATTATAGTAGTTATATTCTTGTATATAGGAGCAGTATTATAATAGTTATATTCTTGTACATAGGAGCAGTATTATAGTAGTTATATTCTTGTACATAGGAGCAGTATTATAGTAGTTATATTCATTATCAAATTTCTTTTTATTTGAGAAAAATACACAGTCATGTAGAGAGTCATACATCTTGTGTCCAGACGCAGCTGGATAAGTGCATAGTCAGCAAACACAATACATTCAAGATGATTGCATACACGACTTCAAATAATAAAGTGACACATGTAAACAAATATCTGACGAGGGGGGGGGGGCTAACAAGACAAAGGAAGGTGGGTTGGGGGAGAGAGGGAAGGGGGAAAGTTGGATGTCAATCAAAATCTTAAGTCAAGACAAATCTAAGCCTAGAATTTGCGGTATAGCTTCCAAGGAGACCATAGTTTGACAAAAACTGCTCTAGAGTGATTTTCCCAGTGGGCTAATTCTTCAAACCGATATAGTTGGTCAATTTTTTCCGTCCACATCAAGAACGAGGGAGCTGATTCATTTTTCCACAATAGAGGGATCAGCAGTCGAGCTGCTGTAATAAGCATGGTTTGTAGATTATACTTTGAGGGGGTTAGCGTGCCATTTGGACACCAGAGCAGCAGGAGTTTTGCATCTAAGGTAATCTGGCCATTACATATCCTGTTAATAGCTGCTTCTACTTCAACCCAAAACGGTTTTATTTTCTTGCAGCTCCACCAAATATGAGATAAAGAACCAATGTCTCCTCCACACCTCCAGCAACCGTTTGGGATAGCGGGATTGAGCTTGTGAAGGAACTCTGGTGTCTTATACCATCTTGTAAGTAATTTATAAGAGTTTGCCTGTATTCTAATACAACGGCCGAAACCATGTGAGTGTGTGAGGATAAACGCTTTTTCAGGTTCTGACAGGGACAGGGACAGCTCCTTCTCCCAGGCTGCAAGGAACCACAGATCTGGAGGTGCGGAGGAGAGTAGCTCCTTGTAGAATGTGGAGAGAGGTTTCTTGGGGCGAAGGGCGTTAGAGATTTTCCCCTCCAACCAAGAGGGATCTACCGTAGGCCTGGGAAAAGATTCCAAAAGCGCCAAATCCTTCTTAAAAGCCATAAGCGCTAGGAAGGAGGCTCCCTGAACCCTAGGGATTTCATATATTTTACTCCAGTTTAAGGCACCTGATACAGTTATGATGTCTTTCAGTTTAGAGTTGGCTAGTATAGCCCAAATTCCTGTTGCATCAGAGGTGGTAGGGTGAACATATGCCTGCAGCAGATCTAAGGGGAGACTCAAGCTTGGGAACCCAAGGGTCGAGGACCCATACAGTTTAGTCCATTCCAGTAACAGACCCTTCCATAAGGGTGAGGTAAACTTATTATTAGCAGTACATTTGCGTAAGCCCCATAGAACTAACTTGTCCCTATACGAAAGCAAATCACACTCCAGTCGGGAGACAAGGCCGAGAGGGCGCCAAGAGATGAGTCTCAAAGCTCTGTTCAGCATTGATGCTTTATAGTAGAGGTAGATGTCGGGTAGGCCGAAGCCTCCCAACCTCCTCTCCCGAGTGAGAGTGGCATAAGCCAACCTGGGGGACTTACCAGACCAAACAAAGGTTGAGATGACCCTGCGGACCTCCACAAAGAAGGAATGGGGTAGCCAGATAGGGAGTGTTTGGATGAGGTAGAGCAGTCTGGGGACAATAAAAGCTTTAATGAAGTTTTTCCGCCCAATCCAAGAGATAAACGGAAGTTTTAGAGAGTGTAAGTGTGATCTAATGGATTTCAGTAAAGGGACATAATTTAACTCAAAAAGATCTTCTGGTTTTGCTGAAATATGGGTACCTAGAAAAGGGATTGACTTAGGGGCCCACGAAAAAGCAGCGGAACATTTAAGCGTGTCTACCGTAGCGGATGGGCAAGAAATATTCAGGGCCTGTGACTTAGTATAGTTGATCTTAAAATTTGAAACCGCTCCATATTCTTCAAAAAGGGCTTGAAGTCTGGGGAAAGAGGTTAGAGGGTTGGACGTTATGACCAAAAGGTCGTCTGCAAAAGCGGCCGTTAGGTGGGTATGCGACCCCAAGGTGATCCCCTTAATGTCCGGATCTTGCCTGATCCTGGCCAGCAGGGTCTCCATGACAATAACAAAGAGGGCAGGTGAGAGTGGGCACCCCTGCCTCGTCCCATTAGTAATGGGAAAAGCTGGAGAGAGTGTCCCATTAATCCGTATTCTGGCAGAGGGGAGCGAATAAAGTGAGAAAACGGATTGGATGAACTGGTCCGGAAGGCAAAACTTCGACAGTGCCCGAGACATGAATTGCCAGCTGATCCTGTCAAAGGCCTTCTCTGCGTCTGTACTGAGAAGAGCTAAGGGTATTGAGTGCTGACGAGCATGCGTGATCAATTGTATGACACGGATTGTATTTTCACTCCCCTGCCTGCCAGAGACGAATCCCACCTGCTCCTCGTTGATAATGCCAGGAAGAACCGACTGAATCCGTTGAGCCAAAATTTTGGCCCACCACTTCACATCAGTATTTAGAAGCGAGATAGGGCGGTAACTCCCGCAATTTAGGGGGTCCTTATTTTCCTTGTGGATTACCGTGATATGGGCGGAAAGCGATTGGGGAGGGAGGGAGCCCCCTTGGAGTAAGTGGTTACATAAGATATTAAAATGGGGAATTAGGGTCTTCTTAAAGGTTTTGTAATAAGAGATGGTAAAACCATCAGGGCCTGGACTTTTCCCTGAGGGTATGGAGGAGAGAACCTTACCAATTTCATCGTCTGTGATGGGAGATAAGAGCTGGGCTGACTGAGCGGGGGTAATAGTAGGTAACTGGAGGGAGGAGAGAAACTTCTCAGTTGCCTCAACTAATTGAGCTGGCGACATATTATCTGGTGTTTTAAGGTTGTATAGGTCCCTATAGAAGGCACAAAAGGTCTTTGCAATGTCTGGGGTCCCTTTATGAAGGACGCCTTTGTCATCTTTAACTGCAGCAATAAAGGAGTCAGTTTTTTGTTTCTTCACTAAAGCAGACATTAACCTATTCCCTTTGTCCCCGTGAGCATATGAGCGGAATTTGGCTCTAAGTAAAAGCTTAGCTGACGTGACATTTAGCAGGTTCTTGAGCTTAGTACGGGCTTCCGAGAGCTCCAAGGCACAGTTAAGGGCCTGGGAGGCTTTGTGCGTTAGCTCTAGAGCCTGAATCTGGGAGAGAAGTGTCGCCACAGCCTGATCCCGTTGTTTCTTAATATGTGCACCTAAGGCTATTAGTTCCCCTCTCAGGACCGCTTTATGGGTTTCCCAAATAATGGAAGGGGAGGGAGCGTCAGGGCCTGAAGCATTAGTTGTGAAGAAGTTAGTTATGATAGAGGATAGTTTAGCAGCATGGGAGGGGTCTGAGATAATGGTCTCATTTATGCGCCAATTCCATTCCCTCTTTGGGAGGCCCAGCAGGGACACACCCAAAAATACCGGAGCATGGTCAGACAGGGTGATGTTCCCTATGTGGGAATTGATAACTCTGTTAGTACAGGATTTGGATAAAAATAGATAGTCTAATCTATGGTAAGATAGTTTAGCAGCCGAATAAAAGGAAAAGTCCCTACCAGTGGGGTTTGTGGTGCGCCAGACATCTAAAACCCCCAACCTCTGTAGGGCCAGTTTAAGGCGCCGCAAACGGGCATGTGTAATGGCAGACTTCCCATTTGAGGAATCTAGTGTAGGATCAAGGGTAGCATTAAAATCACCTCCTAAAATAACCATTCCCTCCTTAAAGGAGGATAGAAGGCCTAGGGTCTGAACGAGCCAAGCAACCTGCCCTCTGTTGGGAGCATATACAGTTGCCAGGGTAACAGGAGTGTCAGCGATAGTGCCCTTAACAAACAGGTAACGACCCTCGGGGTCTGCAGAGACGGCAGAGTGCTTAAAGGGGAGCTGCTTGTGGACCGCTATGCTGACACCCCTGCTAGCCGAACTATACGTGCTGTGGAACCATTGGGAAAATCTTTTAGGGGGCAATTTGGGGGTCTTACCCTCTCGGAAGTGGGTTTCCTGGAAGAATGCTATAGATACTTTATCTCTCTGTAAAAGGGCCAGGATTTGGGATCGTTTGCAAGGCTCGTTCATTCCCCGGGCGTTAAAGGAAGAAATCACAATAGACGACATTCTGAAATAGAAAGCATACAGTCAGCATCTGAAAATACAATATATGACATCTGATGGAGGGGGAGGGGGGGGGAGACACACGAGGAAAGGAGGGGAGACAAACAGGTAAGACATTAAAAGATAGTGCAAATACATTCTGCATAGAAAGCTCTACTGAGCACCTGACCATACGACCCTTTCTCTTCACGGCTACCAGCCGGGGTCTGTCAGGTGGGGGGTCCCGCAGAGCTACAGAGGGCCTAATACTGGCCATCTCACAAGGAAAAGGGGGTGACCCAAAGGTAACACCGGGTTAACCCCTGCATATCAAGAAACGAGCAGGGAACAGGCAAGGTCCAGAACTGTAAATGGATCAGACCATAACTGCAGTCCAATACATTATTTCCGCAACAGGCGGACATGACTGGCCTGGGATCAGGCCTGAAGCCCTCAGGGAACAGAAAAAACTTCAGCTCACATCACCACCAGGCAATCAGTCCCAGGGACATCGCTTGGAACAGGAACAGAAAGGAAAACTCCTCAGGCATCTTCTATGCTCAGGTAGGAGGGTGATCAAACTTTTCAGCCCTAGCCCTGGGCGACCTTTTATTATAGACAGGGCGCCATTCAGCAGCATGAGGTGGCGGGAGAGGTGGATCCTCCATGTCGGCCGGCATCCATGATGGAATTTCGATCGGGCAAATCCCCAGCTGAGCCCAGCTGGCATGCAGGTCTTTTGGCGACCGGATGGAAATCTGGCGTCCGTTTCTGAGGACCGCAATCCCGAACGGGTATAGCCACCGGAACGGGGTAGCTGCAGCTCTAAGGGCATCCAGGAGCGGCTTGAGGATGCGCCGTTTAGCAAGCGTAGACGGGGCCAGATCCTGGAAAAACATGATCTGCGTACCTCCATACTGCAGCTGCTCCTTCTCTCTGCCGGCTCTCATGATCGCTGCGGTATCGATGAAACTGAGGAGGCCGCATATGACATCCCGTGGGGGTTCTGTATTCTTTGGCTTAGGCCTCAGCGCCCGGTGAATCCTCTCAATAATTATTCTCTCCGCTCTCTCAGGGCCCAGCAGGTCGGCGAATATCTCCTGCGCCACTTTCTCCAGCGCTTCGCTGGCGAAGGATTCTGGTAGCCCGCGAATCCTCAGATTCCTCCTGCGGCTCCGATTCTCCTGGTCCTCGACCCTCAGGAGCGCTTCGTTGAGCAGGTCAGTGTGGGAGCTGATCGCTCTGTAAGCTTTTTCTTCCCTCTGAAGGGCCGCCTCCTGCGCGCCCTCCAGGTCTGACACCCGGTGACCCATGCTCCGGAGATCTTCTTTAATCTCTGATAAATCACTCTTGATCGGAGCTAAAGCTGAGTTTAGCACCTCCAGGAGTGCCGCTTTTGTGAATAAGCCCCTCTGCCTCCTTGATTTACAAGTGGAAGCATCTGAGACACTGCCGCCATCTGTGTCTCCCTCCATGTCAGATGCCTGGGCTGGAGCGGGCGCCATCTTGGGGGTCTGAGCCGACCGAAGCTTTGCATGTCTTTGCAGGAATTGATCCATGTCGGGCTGTCTAGATTTCACAGGAGTAGGATCCGCTTGATCCCTGGATCGATCCTTGCCCGTTTTGCCCATCAGAGCTGTGCTGTTAGCTTAATATAGGGGTTAATTCGCCGGTAAGGATGAGGAGCTCAGCGATCTGCAGCCATCAAGCTACACAGCCAGGCTCCGCCCCCCTAGTAGTTATATTCTTGTACATAGGAGCAGTATTATAGTAGTTATATACTTGTACATAGGAGCAGTATTATAGTAGTTATATTCTTGTACATAGGAGCAGTATTATAGTAGTTATATTCTTGTACATAGGAGCAGTATTATAGTAGTTATATTCTTGTACATAGGAGCAGTATTATAGTAGTTATATTCTTGTACAGAGGAGCAGTATTATAGTAGTTATTATTCTTGTACATAGGAGCAGTATTATAGTAGTTATATTCTTGTACATAGGAGCAGTATTATAGTAGTTATATTCTTGTACATAGGAGCAGTATTATAGTAGTTATATTCTTGTACATAGGAGCAGTATTATAGTAGTTATATTCTTGTACATAGGAGCAGTATTATAGTAGTTATATTCTTGTACATAGGAGGCAGTATTATAGTAGTTATATTCTTGTACATAGGAGCAGTATTATAATAGTTATATTCTTGTACATAGGAGCAGTATTATAGTAGTTATATTCTTGTACATAGGAGCAGTATTATAGTAGTTATATTCTTGTACATAGGAGGCAGTATTATAGTAGTTATATTCTTGTACATAGGAGCAGTATTATAGTAGTTATATTCTTGTACATAGGAGGCAGTATTATAGTAGTTATATTCTTGTATATAGGAGCAGTATTATAGTAGTTATATTCTTGTACATAGGAGCAGTATTATAGTAGTTATATTCTTGTACATATGAGCAGTATTATAGTAGTTATATTCTTGTACATAGGAGCAGTATTATAGTAGTTATATTCTTGTACATAGGAGGCAGTATTATAGTAGTTATATTCTTGTACATAGGAGCAGTATTATAGTAGTTATATTCTTGTACATAGGAGGCAGTATTATAGTAGTTATATTCTTGTATATAGGAGCAGTATTATAGTAGTTATATTCTTGTACATAGGAGCAGTATTATAGTAGTTATATTCTTGTACATAGGAGCAGTATTATAGTAGTTATATTCTTGTACATAGGAGCAGTATTATAGTAGTTATATTCTTGTACATAGGAGGCAGTATTATAGTAGTTATATTCTTGTACATAGGAGCAGTATTATAGTAGTTATATTCTTGTACATAGGAGCAGTATTATAGTAGTTATGTTCTTGTACATAGGAGCAGTATTATAGTAGTTATATTCTTGTACATAGGAGCAGTATTATAGTAGTTATGTTCTTGTACATAGGAGCAGTATTATAGTAGTTATATTCTTGTACATAGGAGGCAGTATTATAGTAGTTATATTCTTGTACATAGGAGCAGTATTATACTAGTTATATTCTTGTACATAGGAGCAGTATTATAATAGTTATATTCTTGTACATAGGACAGTATTATAGTAGTTATATTCTTGTACATAGGACAGTATTATAGTAGTTATATTCTTGTACATAGGAGCAGTATTATAGAAGTTATATTCTTGTACATAGGAGGCAGTATTATAGTAGTCATATTCTTGTACATAGGAGCAGTATTATAGTAGTTATATTCTTGTACATAGGAGCAGTATTATAGTAGTTATATTCTTGTACATAGGAGGCAGTATTATAGTAGTTATATTCTTGTACATAGGAGGCAGTATTATAGTAGTTATATTCTTGTACATAGGGAGCAGTATTATAGTAGTTATATTCTTGTACATAGGAGCAGTATTATAGTAGTTATATTCTTGTACATAGGAGGCAGTATTACAGAAGTTATATTCTTGTACATAGGAGCAGTATTATAGTAGTTATATTCTTGTACATAGGAGGCAGTATTATAGTAGTTATATTCTTGTACATAGGAGGCAGTATTATAGTAGTTATGTTCTTGCACATAGGATAAGTATTACAGCAGTTATATTCTTGTACATGCAGTTTTTTCAAAATTATTCAACCCCCACTGAAATTGAGTGTTTTGGCCATTTTGACATTGATTTTGATCATTTCAGTCATCTTGTTTACAATTAAAAATGTGGGTGATTCCGTCAGCACAACCCTGTATGCAGGTGCACATTGCTATGGCGAAATACATATACAAACGCAAAATACAAATGCAAAGCACTCTGCAACCAGCATTCTGCCCTGCCTCTATGCTGGATGAGGCATTGGTGTACATTTTGGCCAAAGCGTAATAAGGCACTCACCACGTAAAGGTCGCCTCTATGGAGTGGTCCCTAACACTAGTTCCTACCTGTTCATGGGCCATGACAGCCACACAAAGTCCAGGGAATGCAGGTGCAGCATGCACACCAAGCACACTCTGCTTTTAACCCCGTCCGGTGCCATTACAGCTTTCATCGGATCCAGGGATGCAAGTACCAACATGCATGCTGAGCCCACCATATACTTCTCCTGGAGCCAAATGGCTACTGGTAGGTTCTATATAAGCAGACTCAGTTTTATACTGACTTTAAAACCAGCCTCCAGGACAGATTGACTGGTCAGGTGTGCATGACTGCATGGAGATCGCCACGCCTAAATCAAAGAGGCACTTGTAATTCAGACAAATATAACATAACATTTATAATGAAATAACCACAAATGTATTTTCTGTGCTCACATCATTATCAGTTTTATTCAACCCCCAAGTGACATTCAATCTTAGTACTTAGTACAACATCCTTTTCCAGTTATAACAGCTTTTAAACGTGAAGCATAGCTTGACACAAGTGTCTTGCAGCAATCTATGGGTATCTTCGCCCATACTTCATGGGCAAAAGTCTCCAGTTCAGTCACATTCTTAGGCTTGCGCGCTGCAACTGCTTTCTTTAAGTCCCACCAGAGGTTCTCAATCGGATTTAAGTCTGGTGACTGTGATGGCCACTTCAAAATGTTCCAGCCTTTAATCTGCAACCATGCTCTAGTGGACTTGGAGGTTTGCTTGGGATCATTGTCCTGTTGAAAGGTCCAACGTCTCCCAAGCCTCAGGTTTGTGACGGACTGCATCACATTTTCATCCAATATCTCCTGGTACTGAAGAGAATTCATGGTACCTTGCACACGCTGAAGCTTCCCTGTACCTGTAGAAGCAAAACAGCCCCAAAGCATGATTGACCCCCCACCATGCTTCACAGTAGGCAAGGTGTTCTATTCTTCATAGGCCTTGTTCTTTCTCCTCCAAACATAGTGTTGATCCATGGGCCCAAACAGTTCTAATTTTGTTTCATCAGTCCACAGAACACTATCCCAAAACTTTTGTGGTTTGTCCACATGACTTTTGGCATACTGCAGTCGACTCTTCTTATTCTTTGGAGACAGCAAGGGGGTGCGCCTGGGAGTTCTGGCATGGAGGCCTTCATTACGCAGTGTGCGCCTTATTGTCTGAGCTGAAACTTCAGTACCCACATCTGACAAGTCTTTTTTCAGTTCCTCAGCAGTCACACGGGGACTTTTCTCCACTTTGCGCTTCAGGTAGCGCACAGCAGTCGATGTCAGCATCTTCTTTCTGCCACGACCAGGTAGTGTTTCAACAGTGCCCTTTGCCTTGAATTTGCGAATGATGCTTCCTATGGTGTCTCTTGGTATGTTTAACATCTTTGCAATCTTCTTATAGCCATTGCCCTTCCAATCTTCTTATAGCCATTGCCCTTCCTGTGAAGAGAAATCACCTCTTCTCTTGTCTTCCTGGACCATTCTCTTGACTTCACCATGTTTGTAAACACACCAGTAAATGTCTAGAAGGAGCTGAGTATCACAGTCCTTTTAAATCGGCCTAATTGGTGCTTATTATGCTTGATTGCTGCTCCTTGACATCCACAGGTGTTTTCAATACCTGATTGAAAACACTTGAATGAACCTCTGTTCTTAAGAGTGGTAGTCTTTAAGGGGTTGAATAATTGTGTCAATGAAGAAATCACAAAAAAAAAACATTTAATACTGTATTACAAAAACAATTGATGTCATTTTAGTTGCATTTGGTTCTTTAACCACCTCCGGACCGCCTAACGCAGATTCGCGTTCCGGAGGTGGCAGCGCTGCGCACAGTCACGCATATACGCGTCATCTCGCGAGACGCGAGATTTCGCTCCAAGCCGGCCCGCGCATGCGCATCGCGGGCCGGCAAAAGTTAAAGAACAAGTTAGTCACCAGCCTGCCAGCAACGATCATTGGCTGGCAGGCTGGCGATTTTTAAAAAATCCAATCACAAGCCATATAACAGATCATATTAGTAAATATGATCTGTTATATGGCTTGTCTGCTCCTGTGCTGGTCCTTTTCGTCGGTTGGATCCAGCACAGGAGCAGACTGAACTGTGAGTAGCACCAACACTTCACTGTAGCCCCTGATCACCCCCCTGCACCCCAATTAACCTTTGATCACCCCTTTGATCGCCCCTGTCAATCACCAGTGAAAGGAAAAAAAGTGATCAGTGTAAACTGTCACTTTTTTTTTTTCACTAGTATTGGCTGTTAGGTTTTAGGGATAGTTTAGGCCCCTTGGTTAGGTAGTTAGCGTCAGTTAGCGTCCACCCCACCGCACCGCAGTCACTTTTATTCGCTGAATAGCGTATCGCTAATCAGCATTTGTACTTTTATAGTATCTGTAAGTGATCAAAACTGATCACGGTCAGATCTATAATAGTATTAGTGTCACTTTAGTTCGCCCTCCACCCAAAACGCAGTGTTTGCCCGATCAGGCCTGATCGGTCGCCCACACGTGCGTTCACCCACGCCCGCCCCACCGCAGTGACAAAAAATATATATTTTTTGATCACTGCACATTCATTTTACACGCACTGCGGCGATAAAAAAAATCAGTTTTGATATTTTTTATCAACCGCAGCGGCCTCCGGTACTTCGCTAGCCTCCCCTTTGTAAGACAGGTTTGCTTTTTTTCTTGGGTAGTCTCAGGGAATACCCCTAAATTTAGTAGTCCAAAATGTCAAACAGGGGGTATTCTTCTGAAGAGGCCTACAGGATTCTGACCCAGTCGGATGAGGAGTGGGAACCCTCATCTGATGAATCTAGCGGGTCAGAATATGAACCTGTGGAAAGCAGTGGCTCTCTGACCCAAAGTTCGGACGAGGAGGTGGAGGTCCCTGGCAGCACCAGGCGTACCCGGCCCCATGTCGCTAGACCACAGGTTATGCAGGATCCGCTTCAAGAGCAGCAGAGTGGGGCTGTCGCTGCCGGATCACGTGGTGAGGCATACACCAGCAGCGCAGCCCTCCCTGGACCTAGTACCAGCACTGCCGTATAACATGGTGACGTGGCGAGCACCAGAAGGGCAGTTGAAGCTGGTACGGTGGCACGTGCACTAGTTACCCCGTCGCAGCCACCGCAAAGACAGGCCCGTAGAGCCCCTAGAATCCCTGAGGTGCTGGCAAACCCTGATTGGCAGTCACCAACTTCAGCCGCACCTGTAGTTCCCCCTTTCACCGCCCAGTCTGGAGTTCGGGTTGAGACGGCTCAAATCGGTTCGGCCCTGGGATTTTTTGAGCTGTTCTTGACTGCGGAGCTCTTGGACTTAGTCGTGGCAGAGACCAACCAGTATGCCACACAATTTATATCCGCCAACCCGGGAAGCTTTTATGCCCAGCCTTTCCGGTGGAAACCAGTCCAAGTTTCCGAAATTAAAATTTTTTTGGGCCTTCTCCTCAACATGGGCCTGACAAAAAAGCATGAATTGCGGTCATATTGGTCAACGCACCCGATTCATCACATGCCCATGTTCTCTGCTGCTATGTCCAGGGCACGATTTGAGGCCATCCTCCGTTTCCTGCATTTTAGCGACAACACCACCTCCCGTCCCAGAGGCCACCCAGCTTTTGACCGGCTCCACAAAATTCGGCCCCTCATAGACCATTTCAACCAGAAATTTGCAGATTTGTATACCCCCGAGCAAAACATCTGCGTAGACGAGTCCCTAATACATTTTACCGGGCGCCTTGGCTTCAAACAGTACATCCCAAGCAAGCGTGCCCGGTATGGGGTCAAATTGTATAAGCTCTGTGAAAGGGCCACAGGCTATACCCACAAATTTCGTGTCTATGAGGGAAAAGATCAGACCCTGGAGCCGGTCGGTTGCCCTGACTACCTGGGGAGCAGTGGGAAGACAGTCTGGGACTTGGTGTCACCCTTATTCGGCAAGGGGTACCATCTTTATGTGGACAATTTTTACACAAGTGTGGCCCTCTTTAGGCATTTGTTTCTAGAACGGATTTGCGCCTGTGGCACCGCGCGAACTAGTCGCGTGGGCTTCCCCCAACGGCTTGTAACCACCCGTCTTGCAAGGGGGCAGAGGGCTGCCTTGTGTAACGAAGAACTGCTCGCGGTGAAATGGAGAGACAAGCGTGACGTTTACATGCTCTCCTCCATTCACGCAGACACGACAATCCAAATTGAGCGAGCAACCCGTGTCATTGAAAAGCCCCTCTGTGTCCACGACTATAATGCGCTCATGGGAGGGGTGGACTTCAATGACCAGATGTTGTCTCCGTATTTAGTTTCCCGCAGAACCAGACGCTGGTATAAGAAGGTGTCTGTATATTTAATTCAATTGGCGCTGTACAATAGTTTTGTTCTCTACAGTAAGGCTGGGAGAACACGATCTTTCCTCAAATTCCAGGAAGAGATCATCGAGAACCTCCTTTACCCAGGAGGTTCCGTGGCCCCATCCCCCAGTGTAGTTAGCCGTCTACACGAGCGACATTTCCCCAGTGTCGTTCTTGGTACCTCAACCCAACCGTCACCCCGAAAAAGATGTCGTGTCTGTAGCAGGAGTGGAATAAGGCGTGACACCCGCTATTTCTGTCCTGACTGTGCTGACCACCCTGCCCTATGCTATGGAGAGTGTTTCCGGAAGTACCACACACAGGTACACCTAGCATAGGGATTGCATCTCACAGGACAGGCACACAGGGCTATTAGGGCCCTTTTACTCTCAGCTGCTGCAAACCTCTCCTTTCACCTGGGATAAAGTGCATAACGTACTTCGCCACATCTTTGGGCGATTTGCGCTTTGCACATTGTCCCATGGGGAAGGAGAGGTTTGTTCTATAAAGGTAAAAAAAACTAAACAAAAAAAAAATTACCGGTAAGTAAAAAAGTTAAAAAAGTTTAAAAAAGTTAATATGTTCTGTTCTAAAGTTAATAAAGTTATTGCTTTGCGGCCTGGTTTTTTCTTTTTTGTTTTGTTTTTTTTACCTTCCAGGTGGACCAACCGATCGACCAGCTGCAGCACTGATGTGCATTCGGACAGAAGCATTGTGCTGCTGTCAGATTACACGCAAGTCGGTGTATGCGGCGCTGCAAGACGAGATTTCTCCTCTGCAGTAAAAGATATGTTTGCCGAGGCATATGAGCTGAGGAGGTGGCGGTGTTCATATACTTTGGCAAACACTTTGTATATATAAAAAAAATAATCCCGGCAATGATTTATTCATCCACATCGATTGATGTGAATGGAGAAATCTGGTTTGCCAGGGCATACGAGCTGAAGTGGGTATGGATGTTGGGCGGAGCTCCTATGTCCTGGCAGACGCCTTTCCCCTCCTTTTTCTTTTTTTGGCAGAGATTTTTTCATCCACATTGATCGATGCGAATGAAGAAATCTGTGCCGTTCATTTTTTTCTTTCAGCCCAGAGGCTGAACGGAAAAAAAAAATCTCATTACCCGTATGCTCAATATAAGGAGAATAGCAGAAACTCCTAATGCTGGGCATACATGTAATGATTGCGGAGACCCTCAAATGCCAGGGCAGTACAAACACCCCACAAATAACACCATTTTGGAAAGAAGACACCCCAAGGTATTTGCTGAGGGGCATATTGAGTCCATGAAAGATTGAAATTTTTGTCCCAAGTTAGCGGAAAGGGAGACTTTGTGAGAACAAAATCCAAAAAATCAATTTCCGCTAACTTGTGCCAAAATTTTTTTTTTTCAATGAACTCGCCATGCCCCTCATTGAATACCTTGGGGTGTCTTCTTCCCAAAATGGGGTCACATGTGGGGTATTTATACTGCCCTGGCATTTTAGGGGCCCCAAAGCGTGAGAAGAAGTCTGGTATCCAAATGTCTAAAAATGCCCTCCTAAAAGGAATTTGGGCCCCTTTGCCCACCTAGGCTGCAAAAAAGTGTCACACATGTGGTATCTCCGTATTCAGCAGAAGTTGGGGAATATGTTTTGGGGTGTCATTTTACATATACCCATGCTGGGTGAGATAAATATCTTGGTCAAATGCCAACTTTGTATAAAAAAAATGGGAAAAGTTGTCTTTTGCCAAGATATTTCTCTCACCCAGCATGGGTATATGTAAAATGACACCCCAAAACACATTCCTTACCTTCTCCTGAGTACGGAGATACCAGATGTGTGACACTTTTTTGCAGCCTAGCTGGGCAAAGGGGCCCACATTCCAAAGAGCACCTTTCAGATTTCACAGGTCATTTACCTACTTACCAGACATTAGGGCCCCTGGAAAATGCCAGGGCAGTATAACTGCCCCACAAGTGACCCCATTTTGGAAAGAAGACACCCCAAGGTATTCCGTGAGGGGCATGGCAAGTTCCTAGAATTTTTTATTTTTTGTCACAAGTTAGTGGAAAATGATGATTTTTTTTTTTTTTTTTTTTTCATACAAAGTCTCCTATTCCACTAACTTGTGACAAAAAAAATTTTTTTCCATGAACTCACTATGCCCATCAGCGAATACCTTGGGGTCTCTTCTTTCCAAAATGGGGTCACTTGTGGGGTAGTTATACTGCCCTGGCATTCTAGGGGCCCAAATGTGTGGTAAGGAGTTTGAAATCAAATTCAGTAAAAAATGACCTGTGAAATCCAAAAGGTGCTCTTTGGAATATGGGCCCCTTTGCCCACCTAGGCTGCAAAAAAGTGTCACACATCTGGTATCTCCGTACTCAGGAGAAGGTGGGGAATGTGTTTTGGGGTGTCA
This sequence comes from Bufo bufo, assembly GCF_905171765.1. Lineage (NCBI taxonomy): Eukaryota > Metazoa > Chordata > Amphibia > Anura > Bufonidae > Bufo > Bufo bufo. Next base: position 32,717,469 of record NC_053393.1, read on the forward strand.
TTTTATATATACCCATGCTGGGTGAGAGAAATATCTTGGCAAAAGACAACTTTTCCCATTTTTTTATACAAAGTTGTCATTTGACCAAGATATTTATCTCACCCAGCATGGGTATATGTAAAAAGACACCCCAAAACACATTCCTCAACTTCTCCTGAGTACGGCAATACCACATGTGTGACACTTTTTTGCAGCCTAGGTGGGCAAAGGGGCCCATATTCCAAAGAGCACCTTTCGGATTTCACTCGTCATTTTTTACAGAATTTGATTTCAAACTCCTTACCACACATTTGGGCCCCTAGAATGCCAGGGCAGTATAACTACCCCACAAGTGACCCCATTTTGGAAAGAAGAGACCCCAAGGTATTCGCTGATGGGCATAGTGAGTTCATGGAAGTTTTTATTTTTTGTCACAAGTTAGTGGAATATGAGACTTTGTATGAAAAAAAAAAAAAAAAAAAAATCATCATTTTCCACTAACTTGTGACAAAAAATAAAAAATTCTAGGAACTCGCCATGCCCCTCACGGAATAGCTTGGGGTGTCTTCTTTCCAAAATGGGGTCACTTGTGGGGTAGTTATACTGCCCTGGCATTCTAGGGGCCCAAATGTGTGGTAAGGAGTTAGAAATCAAATTCTGTAAAAAATGATGAGTGAAATCCGAAAGGTGCTCTTTGGAATATGGGCCCCTTTGCCCACCTAGGCTGCAAAAAAGTGTCACACATCTGGTATCTCCGTACTCAGGAGAAGGTGGGGAATGTGTTTTGGGGTGTCATTTTATATATACCCATGCTGGGTGAGAGAAATATCTTGGCAAAAGACAACTTTTCCCATTTTTTTATACAAAGTTGTCATTTGACCAAGATATTTATCTCACCCAGCATGGGTATATGTAAAAAGACACCCCAAAACACATTCCTCAACTTCTCCTGAGTACGGGGATACCAGATGTGTGACACTTTTTTGCAGCCTAGGTGGGCAAAGGGGCCCATATTCCAAAGAGCACCTTTCGGATTTCACTCGTCATTTTTTACTGAATTTGATTTCAAACTCTTTACCACACATTTGGGCCCCTAGAATGCCAGGGCAGTATAACTACCCCACAAGTGACCCCATTTTGGAAAGAAGAGACCCCAAGGTATTCGCTGATGGGCATAGTGAGTTCATAGAACTTTTTATTTTTTGTCACAAGTTAGTGGAATATGAGACTTTGTAAGAAAAAAAAAAAAAAAAAAAAATCATCATTTTCCGCTAACTTGTGACAAAAAATAAAAAGTTCTATGAACTCACTATGCCCATCAGCGAATACCTTAGGGTGTGTACTTTCAGAAATGGGGTCATTTGTGGGGTGTTTGTACTGTCTGGGCATTGTAGAACCTCAGGAAACATGACAGGTGCTCAGAAAGTCAGAGCTGCTTCAAAAAGCGGAAATTCACATTTTTGTACCATAGTTTGTAAACGCTATAACTTTTACCCAAACCATTTTTTTTTTACCCAAACATTTTTTTTTTATCAAAGACATGTAGAACTATAAATTTAGAGCAAAATTTCTATATGGATGTCGTTTTTTTTTGCAAAATTTTACAACTGAAAGTGAAAAATGTCATTTTTTTGCAAAAAAATCGTTAAATTTCGATTAATAACAAAAAAAGTAAAAATGTCAGCAGCAATGAAATACCACCAAATGAAAGCTCTATCAGTGAGAAGAAAAGGAGGTAAAATTCATTTGGGTGGTAAGTTGCATGACCGAGCAATAAATGGTGAAAGTAGTGTAGGTCAGAAGTGTAAAAAGTGGCCTGGTCTTTCAGGGTGTTTAAGCACTGGGGGCTGAGGTGGTTAAAAAGTCCTTGTAAGATTTCATTCTGAACACAATTACAAATGTACATTAAATTCCCTAAAACCCTTTACAGCATTGGGGGTTGAATAATTTGGAACACAACTGTATGAGCAGCATTACAGGGAGTGCAGAATTATTAGGCAAGTTGTATTTTTGAGGATTAATTTTATTATTGAACAACAACCATGTTCTCAATGAACCCAAAAAACTCATTAATATCAAAGCTGAATATTTTTGGAAGTAGTTTTTAGTTTGTTTTTAGTTTTAGCTATTTTAGGGGGATATCTGTGTGTGCAGGTGACTATTACTGTGCATAATTATTAGGCAACTTAACAAAAAACAAATATATACCCATTTCAATTATTTATTTTTACCAGTGAAACCAATATAACATCTCAACATTCACAAATATACATTTCTGAAATCAGTGACCAATATAGCCACCTTTCTTTGCAAGGACACTCAAAAGCCTGCCATCCATGGATTCTGTCAGTGTTTTGATCTGTTCACCATCAACATTGCGTGCAGCAGCAACCACAGCCTCCCAGACACTGTTCAGAGAGGTGTACTGTTTTCCCTCCTTGTAAATTTCACATTTGATGATGGACCACAGGTTCTCAATGGGGTTCAGATCAGGTGAACAAGGAGGCCATGTCATTAGATTTTCTTCTTTTATACCCTTTCTTGCCAACCACGCTGTGGAGTACTTGGACGCGTGTGATGGAGCATTGTCCTGCATGAAAATCATGTTTTTCTTGAAGGATGCAGACTTCTTCCTGTACCACTGCTTGAAGAAGGTGTCTTCCAGAAACTGGCAGCAGGACTGGGAGTTGAGCTTGACTCCATCCTCAACCCGAAAAGGCCCCACAAGCTCATCTTTGATGATACCAGCCCAAACCAGTACTCCACCTCCACCTTGCTGGCGTCTGAGTCGGACTGGAGCTCTCTGCCCTTTACCAATCCAGCCACGGGCCCATCCATCTGGCCCATCAAGACTCACTCTCATTTTATCAGTCCATAAAACCTTAGAAAAATCAGTCTTGAGATATTTCTTGGCCCAGTCTTGACGTTTCAGCTTGTGTGTCTTGTTCAGTGGTGGTCGTCTTTCAGCCTTTCTTACCTTGGCCATGTCTCTGAGTATTGCACACCTTGTGCTTTTGGGCACTCCAGTGATGTTGCAGCTCTGAAATATGGCCAAACTGGTGGCAAGTGGCATCTTGGCAGCTGCACGCTTGACTTTTCTCAGTTCATGGGCAGTTATTTTGCGCCTTGGTTTTTCCACACGCTTCTTGCGACCCTGTTGACTATTTTGAATGAAACGCTTGATTGTTCGATGATCACGCTTCAGAAGCTTTGCAATTTTAAGAGTGCTGCATCCCTCTGCAAGATATCTCACTATTTTTGACTTTTCTGAGCCTGTCAAGTCCTTCTTTTGACCCATTTTGCCAAAGGAAAGGAAGTTGCCTAAAAATTATGCACACCTAATATAGGGTGTTGATGTCATTAGACCACACCCCTTCTCATTACAGAGATGCACATCACCTAATATGCTTAATTGGTAGTAGGCTTTCGAGCCTATACAGCTTGGAGTAAGACAACATGCATAAAGAGGATGATGTGGTCAAAATACTAATTTGCCTAATAATTCTGCACGCAGTGTATAGTAGTTATTTTCTTGTACATAGGAGCAGTATTACAGTAGTTATATTCTTGTACATAGGAGGCAGTATTATAGTAGTTATATTCTTGTACATAGCGGCAGTATTATAGCAGTTATATTCTTGTACATAGGGGCAGTATTATAGCAGTTATATTCTTGTACATAAGAGGCAGTATTATAGTAGTTATATTCTTGTATATAGGAGCAGTATTATAGTGGTTATATTCTTGTACATTTGAGCATTATTATAGTAGTTATATTGTTGTATATAGGAGCAGTATTATAGTAGTTATATTCTTGTACATAGGAGCAGTATTATGGTAGTTATATTCTTGTGCATAGGGGCAGTATTATAGTAGTTATATTCTTGTACATATGAGCAGTATTATAGTAGTTATATTCTTGTACATATGAGCAGTATTATATTAGTTATATTCTTGTACATAGGAGCAGTATTATAGCAGTTATATTCTTGTACATAGGAGGTAGTATTATAGTAGTTATATTCTTGTACATAGGAGCAGTATTATAGTAGTTATATTCTTGTACATAGGGGCAGTATTATAGTAGTTATATTCTTGTATATTTGAGGCAGTATTATAGTAGTTATATTCTTGTACATAGGAGCAGTATTATAGTAGTTATATTCTTGTACATAGGAGCAGTATTATAGTAGTTATATTCTTGTACATAGGAGCAGTATTATAGTAGTTATATTCTTGTACATAGGAGCAGTATTATAGTAGTTATATTCTTGTACATAGGAGGCAGTATTATAGCAGTTATATTCTTGTACATAGGAGCAGTATTATAGTAGTTATATTCTTGTACAAAGGAGCAGTATTATTGTAGTTATATTCTTGTACATATGAGCAGTATTATATTAGTTATATTCTTGTACATAGGAGCAGTATTATAGCAGTTATATTCTTGTACATAGGAGGTAGTATTATAGTAGTTATATTCTTGTACATAGGAGCAGTATTATAGTAGTTATATTCTTGTACATAGGGGCAGTATTATAGTAGTTATATTCTTGTATATATGAGGCAGTATTATAGTAGTTATATTCTTGTACATAGGAGCAGTATTATAGTAGTTATATTCTTGTACATAGGGGCAGTATTATAGTAGTTATATTCTTGTACATAGGAGCAGTATTATAGTAGTTATATTCTTGTACATAGGAGCAGTATTATAGTAGTTATATTCTTGTACATAGGAGGCAGTATTATAGTAGTTATATTCTTGTACATAGGAGCAGTATTATAGTAGTTATATTCTTGTACATAGGAGCAGTATTATAGTAGTTATATTCTTGTACATAGGAGGCAGTATTATAGTAGTTATATTCTTGTATATAGGAGGCAGTATTATAGTAGTTATATTCTTATACATAGGAGGCAGTATTATTGTAGTTATATTCTTGTACATAGGAGTAGTATTATAGTAGTTATATTCTTGTACATAGGAGGCAGTATTATAGTAGTTATATTCTTATACATAGGAGCAGCATTATAGTAGTTATATTCTTGTACATAGGAGTAGTATTATAGTAGTTATATTCTTGTACATAGGAGCAGTATTATAGTAGTTATATTCTTATATATTCTTTTTTTGTATAAAACAAACATAAATTCAGAAATACTTTTTCATCCTAATAAATCAAAGATCATCCAGTATAAATCTTACATTTAATAAGAAAAGAAAATGTATATTATCTGTAACATAAAAGCACATTTTAGCTAAAGCAGGAAAATAAAAAATAAAAATAAAAAAGTAAAATAAAATAAGAAAACAAACACAGTCACATCATACAATTGAACCGTCAGTCTAGATGGACATTTCTGCATAGTTTTATATTTTCCCCTTTTTTCCTGACCTCTAATGACCTGATCCACCTGAGTTCTGACATGAGGAGGGTTATAGCTGTGGTATGATGGAATGGCTCGCTATGGATGGACACTCGGGTTCTGGTTTGCCAGTGGTAATATTTGATGATGGTGATTATCAGATGCATGGTCCCCCGGTCAATGTTAGTCACATGAGATGTGACCCCTATAAAGGATTTCTGGGTATTTTAGGGACTGTAATGACGGGATTTTTATCTTGGCAGCTATGTCATGACAGATTTTCGGTCCACCCCAGTACTCTCAGATAAAATGAAGCATAGTATCCTCCTGCTGACAACCTAAGGGACACATGCAATCTGACACACTGAAGAATTTTAGATTCCCCCTGACAAACAGTTTTCCCTGCAATGAGAGCCAGGCAATATCACAGAGCTTAGGAGGCAGCCTTGGTCCATTGAGAAACCTCAGACTATCCTGCAAGGTTTTGGTTGGACAGTCTGTAAGTGCTAGCTGTAAACAAAATAAAGTCCTACATACTCTGGAGCATAGATCTTTCCTGGTTTTACTCTCAATGAAAGACTTGTCTATACCCCATTTCTTCAGACATCTTACACCATAGTCCAGGTACTGGGGTAGGTAGTCATGAGTCAATCGGCCCCTCTTGAGACTGCCACCTGGCATCCAAGATTCTGCAAAAGGCAATATCCAATCCCTGATACTATTCTCCCACAGGGGACTGTTGTTTGAGTCCAGGTCACCAAAATTAACTTTAAGAAACATGGAGTTAAAGAAAACCCTTGGATTTAACATATCAAGCACACCCTCTCTCCTCTATAGGTAAGTGATCCCTCTTTTTGCTTGATTCAACCTGTTCCCCCATAACAGCTGGAAGAACAGGCTAAAGAGCCTAGCCGAGAAAATTCTGGCAAAGGAAAGATGACAGAGATGTACAAGAAGACAGGGACCAGGTAAGTCTTCAACATAGTAACTCTTTCTCTATAGGTCAGCCTCCAGTTCTTCCATTGCTGAACCTTTACATTTCCAGCATCCAACTTTTCCTCCCAATTTAGTTTGGCATTATCTTCCCTACCAAATTTAACCTCAAGGATTTTAATATAGGTGGAGGTTTTCGCAAACTGTGGCAGATCATAATTAGGGTCAGTATCAAATGTTCAGAAAGCTTGACTCTTCTCAGGGTTGACCAGAGACCCTGAGGCCTCAAAGTAACTTCTTATGGCAGCAGATAACATCTCCACCTCACAAGGTTCAGATATCACCACCGTCACATCATCCGCGTAGGCAACAACATCCAGAGGTAAGCAATGGGGGACCGGCACCCCCTGAAAATCACACAGCTGCAGTGATCTCAGGAACGGGTCTAAGGCAAACACCTACAGCAGCGGACTCAATGGACAACCCTGTCTCACCCCCCCTCAACCCTGAATGTGTCACCCTGCCAGCCATTGATCAGAGGAAATCTCTCTGCCTCTCTATACAAAGTTTTCAGTCAATCTACAAATTGTCCCAAAATACCGTACTTTGATAAAGTGGCCCATAGATACTCATGATCTACTCTGTCAAATGCTTTAGCCTGGTCCAGACCTACAACATACCTCCCACACCTCAGAGCTTTACATCTCTCAAACATCTACCTTATTGAGATGACTGCTTCAGAGATGTTCCGCCCTGTAACTGTGCCGAACTGACAGCCTGCCAACAATGCCCGGGACAAACAGACTAACCTAGAGAACAGAATTTTTGCCAAAATCTTCCTGTCGACATTCAAAAGGACATTTGGCCTTCAGTTCTTGATGTCACTAGGCTCCTTACCTTTAGACAGCACAATTAATGAGGACACCCTCATGGATGGAGGCATTAGGTGATTTTCTAGACAATTTCTGTACACATCCACTAGGATTGGAGCTAAGAGGTCTCTGAACTTCTTATAAAATACCGTCTGGACCTGGTGCCTTCTTCAGATGTAATTTATCAATCGCCTCTTTTATCTCTTCTACCGTTATTTCTGCTGTTAAAGGAGAAAAGTCCAAATCTCTAGTATCAGGCCCTGGAGTTGGATAAGTTAACTTTTTCCTTATCCAAAGCCTTCCTCTGAAACTAGTCAGTATAGTACTATCTCACCACCACCAGGATACCCTCCCGAGAGTCTTACAAAACACCCTGGGAATCAGTGAGACCTGTGATCAGTTTTTTAGCCACGTGATCCCGGCAATTCTCAAAGGGATCAGGAGCCCCTAAGGACCCATAATCCCGTTCAGTTACCAGGGAGGTGTACCTGCTGTACTGATACTGACTTATCTCAGATAATAGCCGGTAAATCCTTTGTTGGTCATCCCCACCCGCTGAACAGAATGACTCCAATTCTTTGCGCAATCTCAGATACTGGCCATACTTACTCTTCCCCTTCTTAATTGACAGTCTCTGTAAGAGCGACCGGATCTACTCCTTGACATCCTCCTACCAATCAGCCATGTTATCATAGAAATACACTCTGTTAAGTTGGTTCTGGAAGAAAGAGTGAATGTATTCCTGGACAGAGTTATCATTTAAAAGACTAGAATTCAGTCTCCATAGCCCTCTACCAATATCTAGATGCTTAGTGGCACCCTAACAAAAGTATAAGGCCAAATGATCAGAATAAGGGACTATTTTTTATCTTCTTTCACTGATGGCTTCAGTAGGACTCACCAGAGCCAGATCTATCCTACTACTGCATCCTGCACAGGTGTAAGTGAATTTTGGACTCCTACCACCCTGTACAAAAACATCAGACAGGCCGGCCTGCAGAATAATATTGCTTAGGACCTTACAGTCCCTAGTAAGGGGTCTACCACTAGGCCTGTGACTGGTTGTAGTGGTGGCATTAAAGTCTCCAGCCATGATAACAGGAATAGATGTAAATAAGTATGGCTTCAAATCATTAAAAAACTTAGTCCTTTCGCTCACGGTCTGTGGCCCATAGATGTTAATAAGCCGGAGTCTTCTACCTCGGATGGTAATCTCTAGCAGCAGGCACCTTCCCATCGAGACCTCCGTTAGTCTATTTACAATTACATCACGGGTGTTAAACAAGATAGTAATGGTAAAATGAGATGCAGGATTCGGTGGCACTGTGGCAGGCTTTCGCTTCACCACTGGTCACATGGAGGAGGCAGGGGCTGCGGTATCTCGCAATCTGGTGGTGCGCGGCTTGTCAGGTACAAAAATCATTCCACAAATAGAGATAAATAAGCTGCACTCACCATTCGATGCAAATGTTTCTTTTACTGGGTACAGAGAGGGGGATAACAAAAACAGTGCAATCACAGGAACATGGCGACGGCCGTTTCGCGTATCACCGCTTCATCTGGCCAATACTGTCAACCCTTTGACGCAAATGACATCATCTTTTATGCGCCACATGCGCTAACTTAAGCGCATGATGTTGGTGTAGACTGTCGCATAACATTGCGAGTGTATGCTACGTCAGCAGCAGGGGTTGTACATCAATGTTACAAAATAAGATATCCATGAAACATTAAAAGCAGCAACAAACAACATACGTAGAATATTGAGACATCACAGAAAGACAATTATATTGAGTTTTTCGTTCAGTCCCAGAGGGCCCGTGGCATTAGAACGCAAGATCCATCTACCTTCTTTTCTTAGTAGTTCCCGTCCTCTATCGCCCCCTCTCGGTGGATTCTGAACAACCTCTAAGCCTGCAAATCTGAGGACTGAGCTATCTCCGTTATGTGCGGACTGTATATGTTCTATAAGGCGTGGGACACCCCTGCCGGTGGTAATAGAATATATATGTTCGCGGATGCGTTCAAAGAGGCAGCGGACCATCTTGCCGATGTAGAATCTACCACATCTGCACAAGATTAGGTACACTACATATTTGCTCCTACATGTAATTAGTGTGTTCACTTTATGATTAATACCTCCGAAAGATATGCGAGACCACTGGGGATTGTACCTGCAAAAAGAGCAGCTGCCGCATCTTCTATTGCCTTTTGGTGACCACTGGTATGGTAATGTTTCTTGTGGACAGCCACACAGAATCACCCACTCTCAGGTCCGGACCATCCATACGTCTCCTGTCAGCCACACGCCTATACCTGTTGCCTGTCTTGGATTCAGTCGTTTAGGCGACTCAAGGTAAGCCAGATTTTTGTGATCAGTAATTACCGTAATAGAATGAATTGCTCCTTCCAACCAATGGCGCCATTCTTCAAAAGCCAATTTAATGGCTAGCAATTCCCTATTAACCACGTCATAATTTCTTTCAGCAGTCAAGAGTTTTTTAGAGAAAAAAAATCACATGGGCGACATTTACTGGGTGAAGGACCTTGCGAAAAAACTGCTCCCACCCCTACCTCGGATGAGTCAACCTCTGCAATGAATGGCTGAGACACGTCCGGTTGCACCAGAATAGGGGCTGAAGCAAAACATTCCTTCACAGCAGAAAAGGCTTGTAATGTCGCCTCAGACCAAACAGATAAATCAACCCCCTTCCTAGTCATATCTGTTAAAGGTTTAACCACAGTTAAATAGTTCAAGATGAATTTACGGTAGTAGTTGTTAAATCCCAAAAACGCATAAGCGCATTTACATTTTCGAGTCGATCCCAGTCCAACACCGCACGGACTTTCTTGGGATCCATACGAAAACCTTAGGGTGAGAGCAGGTAACCCAGGAATTCCACTTCCTGAACAGAAAAAACACATTTTTCCATCTTTGCATACAATTTATTCTCTCTTAGGATCTGTAACACCTGTTGCACATGATCCTTATGAGTCTGGAGAATAAATTAGTATGTCATCCAGATATACAACAACAAATCTCCCCACCAGATGATGAAAGATGTCAATGATAAAGTGTTGAAAAACCGCTGGAGTGTTGTTTAACCCAAAGGGCATGACCAGGTTTTCCAAATGACCCTCAGGGGTATTAAATGCGGTCTTCCACTCATCCCCCTCCCTGATCCTTACTAGATTATATGCCCCCCTCAGATCCAATTTAGAGAACACCTTGGCACCGACAATCTGACTAAACAAATCCGGAATCAAAGGAAGGGGGTAAGGATCACGGATGGAAATACGGTTGAGCTCAAGGAAGTCCAAACATGGTCTAAGGGTACCATCTTTTTTTTTTATACAAAGAACAAGCCAGCAGCCACTGGGGATTTGGATGGTCTGATATGACCCTTTGCCAAGCTCTCGGTGATATACTCTTGCATAGCCTTTCTTTCGGGCTCCAAAAGATTATACAACCAAGATTTGGGCAGTTTAGCTCCAGGAATAAGATTGACGGGACAATCATACTCCCGATGCAGGGGTAACTCCTGGTTACCACTCTTAGAAAACACATCAGAAAATTTGAAAATGAACGAGGGTACAGTTTTAGTGGTGACCACAAAGAAAGACGCATTAAGACAGTCCATGCAAAAATCATTCCAATCGAGAATCTGTCTCGCTTGCCAGTCGATGGTAGGGTTATGGTTGCTTAACCATGGTAAACCCAAAACCATCGAAGCAGGCAGACCCTCCAACACATAACACGAGACAGATTCCTGATAGAAATTACCCACTCTTAAATGGATGTCATTTACCACCTGCGACAGGCATCTTTGGGTAAGAGGTGCAGAATCAATTGAAAAGACAGAAATGCTTTTCTCTAGTGCACTAGTAGTCAACCCATGAATACAAACAAACTGTCCATCAATTAGGTTAATCCTAGCCCCACTGTCGATAAATGCCTCGATTTCCACAGTTTTGGACTCTAGCGCCACCTTGGCCGACAGGAGAAATCGTTACTACCAGTAAATGACAAAAATACGTTTTCTTGCTCCCCACCCACACCACCAATAGTAATTTGGGGATTAAGCGTTTTTTTTTTTTGTTTGTTTACACCTTGATGCTGAATGTACGGACAAATATTCACGAAATGTCCCTTCTTTCCACAACAAAAACAGACTCCCTTCATATGACCAGAGCTCTTACCAGCAGTTCCAGGAGTAGCAGCTCCCCTCAACTGCATAACCACAGGTGTCTCTTTACCATAAGTGTCTAAGGAAGCCGACACAAGTACGTCCTGGGGGTGAGGACCCTTAGATCTCCCCCTCAGGTGTCTATCCAGACTTACAGCAAGGGACATAGCTGCTTCCATAGACTCAGATTTTTCATGAAAGGCCAATGCATCCTGCAGCCTCTCAGATAGACCCTGACAGAACTGGCTACAGAGAGCAGGATCATTCCACTCCGTATCCGTGGCCCATCTCCTAAATTCAGAGCAATAGATTTCTCCCTGCCGTAAACCACGTAACTTGGTCTCAGCCTGAGAGATCTGATCCGGGTCTTCATAAATAAGACCCAAGGCTCTAAAACATTCATCTACCGACTGGAGGGACGGTGATCCGGTCGGCAGAGAAAAAGCCCAAGACTATGCATCATCCTTAAGCAAAGAAATGATCATACCCACACGTTGATACTCATCCCCAGAAGAGTATGGATGCAGCTTAAATTATGACTTACACGATTCCCTGAACCGAATGAAGTTGTCACTACCCCCAGAAAATCTGTCCGGGAGGGCAATCTTAGGTTCAGGGCAGGCATGATACCCACCATCGGAACCAGACGCCTGTGGTCTCTGAATCCATAAGAAGGTCGCGCGGAGGTCAGCTACCTCCAAAGATAGTCCCTGCAGCTGTTTCGACCAGTACAGACGTAGTATCCATAGTATCACACAGCTGTACTGACCTGAACGAAATGGCGGTTTATTTGGCGGTAGATAATGTCACGATCAGTGGAGGGGGGAAACGCCACACTAAACACAGGAGGGAAGGGGAACAGTAACTGGGCCTGGAAACTAGGGAACAAACAGGTCACCTCCTAGACAACCCTAATCCGGGCTCTAACTATCTATCAATATGAATAGACCTTGAAGGTAGGAATATTCATATGCAGGATACCTAGGCCTTTATATCCCTATAAGGCCCTGGAAAAGGTTAGGGCCAGAGACAACCCATTCCTCTCCAGATGGACAAATGGAAGTCTCTGTCTCAGGCCCAGATACAAAAAACAGGGAATATAACAAACACAAACAAACTCAACACTAAACATCTGTAGAGATGGACGAGCAGGAACACCAGAGACAAACTCACACCAGCTCAGCCTAACCCAAATGAATATAACTACGCCATAGTCAGAAGGGTAGGGTCAGACTATAAAGGGTAGAAGTGATGACCACTGAGCAACAGCTGAGAAAAGGGAAGTGGTCATTAACCCTATCAACACTGAATCAAGAGAAATCAAGGAGGCTGTTAGATTCCTCCACGCTCAGCCAATCTCCTTGATTTCCTGACATCAATCACCTGAGGAACCATGACATCGGGTCACTGGTACTGTGTAAAATGACCCTGAAGATAGTGCCTCCCCCTTCTGCTCCTCATCTGGGACATCTGCCCCTTCCACCAAGTCCTCATCAGGGAGATCTCTACAGATGTTATGCCACGTCTCTATGTGGGTGACCGATGTTACCACATAGGTTACACCTTATGTTCTGGCAGGTGGCGCTCACATGGCCGATGTCCCCACACAGGCTGCACTTCATAATGGTGCAGACACTCGCCACATGACCCGATTTTCCACACTTAAAGGATAGCCTGGGCTGACAAGCATAGAAACAAACACCTTTCTCCCGGCCAATGAAGAAGGAATTAGGAAGGTGATTGGTGATGTTCTGGCACTGGAGTAATGTGACCAGGACTCTCCACCCCCATCCAGATTCCATCCTCATCCCTGGTCTTGGTCAGGTTTGACTTGAGGTCACAATGCCTCCTGAGCCAGATAATAATATCCTGAGGGGGGACAAACTCGTTCCAGAAAATGATGGTAACATTTATAGTGTCAGGCTTAGAGATGGGAATAAAGCTGAACTTATTCCACCCCTCAGTATCTGTGACCCGGGTGTAGAGAGCCCAGAACCGGTCCAGATCAGACATGAGCTTGAAGCTAATATCATAGCCCTGTCTGTCTGGGAGGTTTATTACTGCCAAGATGTTGCCTGGCAGGAAGCTTATCTGGGTACACAACATGTCTCTGACCACAGACCTTCTGTTAGGTAGATCTTCTTTTGCCCCTTTATGTCTAAACCTAACAACCTTCCTTCTCTTAAAAGACTGGCCTGTGTATCTGGTGTTGGAGGGAAATGATAGAGAACCCTGGCTCCAAGCATTCCCGGATGTCTGACCAGTACTGATGTCCTGCAGGGGGCGATGTGTGGGCTGCTGACCTCCCTTACTATGGGCCTCTGCTGCCTGTTGTGTAACTAAAGGGGGGAACTACGAAGACTGAGACTGCACTGCACCCTCTCCACCATCAGTACCAGCGTTCTCTATGTTACCAGCTGCCATAGATGACTCCTCAGCTGGGACATTATCACACACAGAGACATCAGCAACATCAGACATATCAGCAGCATTACAGTCCTCAGTTTTAACCCCCTGCACATCACCGTCCTTAGGGTCCTGCTCATATACACCCTGAGGTGCTGCTACAGTGTTACCTGCAGGTGTCAGTCCACAGTCCTCCTGCAGTGTGCACTGCCTCCTTGGACTTGTGGTGTCTGCACTGCCACTTCACTGCTGTCATCAGGTAAGAGTCCACAGTTAACATTTTGTGCAGTACTTACTGCTGGGACTTATAGTACCTCACCGGGGGCTGATGCAGGACTTGGCTTTTGTTGCTCAGATGTTCTTTTCTTGTACAACTCTCTCTCCTCAAAACAAAGAGTTGCTGGATGTAATATAGGTAGGACTGCAGGGTTTCAGACCTAGATGTTGATGTAGTCTAAGAGCTCTTGTCATTCTCAAACCTCTGCTGGTTCCTGTATGTCTCTCCCACTGGTCCCATTTTCTCCAAGACAGAGTCAATCTCCTGCACATTGTCAGCAAGTTCCTTGGCCAGTGAGTCCAGCAAGACCTGCTGCCCTGGGTTTGGAGCCTTCACTTTGTATGTGCATTTTAAGTTTCTTTAGTGTCTCCATTCTTCTCACCAGTGTTGGGATCTTATCAGCCAGGTGGTGCTCAGGTGATTGCTTTGGAGCCCTCTGATTGCTGTTGGAGAGTTTTGCAGGCTGTTTGCTTGCAGTACAGGTTCCTGTAGGTACATTTTCTCCATTCTTTCCTGGCACAAGACTCTGCATTTTTGGCGCAGAACCTTGCACTCCCTGGAGTTTTGCGGCTGCTGTCGCTGCTCTTGGGTCACAATCTCCTGATGGGAGACTGGATCCTGGATGTGAATGTTATTGCAATTTATGCGATTCTAATCTTCTTTATGTGGTGGCAAATCAGTTAGAAGTATAATTTTGTACGTATCATACTGCTTTCATAATGAGACCAGACACGCCAGTTGGTTTCATTGAAGCATCTTCTCATCATCCTGAGCCAGAACAAGAGACCTTTATTCAAGTTACATTCAGTTAAATAGCGGACAAGACATCACAAATGGGGTGTTCTTTAAGAAGAGACTATTGGCTCCTTAACCTGATAGGAGTGGTTCAGCAACTTCAACTCTGAGTTCATAGGTAGATTTGAAAACTGCAACCTAATCCTCCCTTCCCCCTCCCCTATTGACCATAAGACAAAGGAATGCACAAATGGCTCATACATCTAGTTTGCTGCCATCTAGTGGACCAAAAATGTGTAGTACAGAATGTTCACATTATATAGAGAGAGAAGTAAAATCTATCTCTCACATGTAGCAGAGACGGCACTGGTAGCACCTTGAGGTCTTCCTCCATTACTGCCTTTGATCTCCTTCATAGCATGCATGCCCCCAGACATTCTGAGCTCAGATTCTATCACCACACACTGCTGCAGAATCTCCTGGATGGTTTGCTTTTCCAGAGATGTCCTCCTCTGCCTTCCTGGGGTGGAGGTGGATTGTCCACCTGAGTCCAGTAATGGAGATTGTCTCTGCATGGTTCTTCCTCCTGGACTCTCCAACAGTTTAGTCTTGCACAGAGGTGACCCTTCATTCACACTGGCAGGTGGTTTCACAAAGCACTTACTTTTTGTTTCTTCTGGTCTTACACTGGAACTGACATACTTCGCATTCATAGAAACTTTGGGTTTTACATCCCCTGACTGAGTGGTCTGGGTATTGTTTCCCAGACTTGGCCTTGCTTGGGGAGCTTCCCCTCCCCGAGCTTTCTCCAGACATCTAAAGACTCAGGAGAGCTACATCTTAGCAAGGAAGCAGTATTATAGTAGTTATATTCCTGTACCTCTTACCAAGGAAGCAGTATTATAATAGTTATATTCCTGTACATAGGATCAGTATTATAGTAATTATATTCTTGTACATAGGAGGCAGTACTATAGTAGTTATATTCCTGTACATAGGATCAGTATTATAGTAATTATATTCTTGTACATAGGAGGCAGTATTATAGTAGTTACATTCTTGTACATAGGAGCAGTATTATAGTAGTTACATTCTTGTACATAGGAGCAGTATTATAGTAGTTATATTCTTGTACATAGGAGGCAGTATTATAGTAGTTACATTCTTGTACATAGGAGCAGTATTATAGTAGTTATACTCTTGTACATAGTGGGCAGTATTATAGTAGTTATATTCTTGTACATAGGGGCACTATTATAGTAGTTATACTCTTGTACATAGGAGCAGTATTATAGTAGTTATATTCTTGTACATAGGAGCAGTATTATAGTAGTTATACTCTTGTACATAGGAGGCAGTATTATAGTAGTTATAGTCTTGTACATTGGAGGCAGTGTTATAGTAGTTACATTCTTGTACATAGGCGCAGTATTATAGTAGTTACATTCTTGTACATAGGAGCAGTATTATAGTAGTTATACTCTTTTACATAGTGGGCAGTATTATAGTAGTTATATTTTGTACATAGGAGACTGTATAATAGTAGTTATATTCTTGTACATAGGGGCAGTATTATAGTAGTTATACTCTTGTACATAGGAGCAGTATTATAGTAGTTATATTCTTGTACATTGGAGGCAGTATCCCCCATTACATCCGATATAACAAGGCAAAGTCTAGAAAAGATATTAACACATCTCTATACATATCCATGGGTTATGTGAAATTATATCTTCCAATAGCTGATAGGTGTTATATGCTTTAAAGAGGTTTTCCGAGATTTTAATACTGATGACCTGTTCTTTGGATTAGTCTTCAGTATCTGATCAGTGGGGGTCCGACACCAGGGACCTGTGATGATCAGCTCTTTGAGAAAACACTAACGATCCTGTGACCACTGCAGCCTTCTCTCTGCTTTTCCTAGGTCGAGTGCCGACATGCTCATGTGTAACATGGCCTAGGAGACACTCATTTGAGCATGATACCAAACACAGCTACTGTACAATGTATGACGCTGTGCTTGGTGTGCTTCTAGTAGGCAGCGTTGCTTACAGTGCATTGGTGCCTTATCAAAACAGCTTATCAGTGGGGGTCATGGGGGTCGTGCCCCCACCAATCATACTGTCGCCCTATCCAGACAATAGACCATCAGTATAAAAATATTGGAAAACCCTTTTGTAACGGAACGCCTAGCACCCCGACCGGGTACCTCCGTCAATAGATGCTCCTAGTGCTTCCAGAGGACTCCAAGCACTCCACTTGACACCGTCAGCACTGCAGACCCCATGAACCGCCGAAGCTTGGTGGAGGTCTCGCCATCTCCTACCCACCCTGGACCTACGACAAGGCTCCAGTGGGTGAACCTCTCCTAAATGCAGAGACAGGAACCAGGAACAAGCTCTTACAAGAGCTTCTACTCAGGGGAGTATTATGATATAGCAATCCCCAAGAGTGTAGTTATCCCATCCCCCAAACATGAGCCAAGACTTCATAAAGGGGCAAAGCAGGAACTCTTTAATGGGTTATTTTTCAGCCTTTTATGCAGGTCTCCTAGCAAGGGACACTCCCCCTGGGGCCCTTGTAAAAGACTGTGACAGTTTATATTTTAGCCAATCACATGCATTTACAGTATTGAAACCCCCCCAGCAATTGTACACAAAATCCCCTTCCCTCTGTCTGTAATGCAATCAACAAAATACAATGAGCATTGTCTGAGACGCAATTACCTAACACACTGGCATTGTCTGAGACGCAATCCACAAAATACAATTACCAAACGTAATGGGCTAACTTAATCACTACCAGACAAAAAAACACACATTTTTCCCAACACACAGAAAACACCTTAAAACCCCACACATCCCCATAATGTATACATCCATGGATAGCTCTGATCTGGGTGAACAACATATCCAAAAATCACCCAGATCCAAGCAGGGGTTCCCGAATTACATGGAGGTCACATTTGGCCGGCCGCAAGCATGGCTTTCCTGCCCAAAACAGTTCCACAGATTTAAGCTGTGCGGCCGGTCTGTCTTCTCCTTCAAAGTTAGTATGGGCCATAATCCTGGGGCAGGAGGCTGGCAAACAGCCCCCTCCAAAACACCGTGGCGAGGTTGGTTTCGCCACACCTTTTAATTCCTATAACTTTCTATTAACCCAGACCATTGTGTTAGCTTTTCCTGATGACTACAGAGATTGTTAGATAATTAAGAAAATGTAGCCCTTCAGAAGGTGGCATAAAGTCTTCAATACTTTATTCAAAAGACATCAACACAGATACAATGTTGCATAACTTGCTTACACGTTTCAATCAGACATGATATTAATCATAGCATTTACTATGATCATGTCTGATCGAAACATGTCAGCAAGTTGAATGAATCCATGCAAGATTGTACCTTTGTTGATTACTTTGGAATAAAGTATTGAAGATGTTAGGCCACCTTCTAGATCACTGGATTTTCTTGATAATCTTCCAGCTTCTTGAATCTTATACACTGGCGAGCAAAAGGGTAAAAATGTTTTGAACTTTTGACTTTAAGGCTCCATATCTGACCATCCACTACAGCTTCGAACATGAGACTACCATCATTTTATAGACAATAATCTTGGCTATCTCTTATACAAATTGGACTTGCAGCTATTTAGAATATGATTTGTTATGCAGATTTGTGTTATGTTAACTGCATTGTTATTGTTTTGCTTCTAAAATTTTAAATGTTTATTTATTTGTTAGTATTTTGTAAAATTACCTTTGGCTTTCAACACAGCCTGAATCATTCTGGACGTTCTCTCCTTCAGATTCAAGCATGTTCCCAGGTCACTTCTACACGTTACCAATGTTGGTGCACACTGGTCGACTGACTTGGGTATGAATATAGCTTTTTTCATACCCAAGTGTTGGATTGGGTTGAGGTCTGGGGACTGTGGGGGGCAATCCAGCACCTCTGTTTCATTGTCATTGAACCATTTCTTCACCAATCTGTCACTACCAGAGCTTTGGGACGTTCTCACAGCTCTGTTTCTCCACCCCTGTGATGATGTCACTACTAGAGCTGGGAGGAGTTCTCACTACTCTGTTTACTTTTGGTTTCTTTCACCACAGCTGTCCTTCATGTGTTTGATTTTCCTCTCTTTATATCACCCCTCCTCCTATGATAGGATGTGGATTATAGTTCTCACTTCAGTTGTAGCTCTGGCTTTAGTTTCTTCACTTGTAGCTATCAGTTCACTGGACCTGTGTTCTGCTGCAGCTAGCACTCCGGATATTGCCAGCCTGTCCTTGGATCCATCTTCTCTGCGGCTGCAACACCGTCAGCTAAGTGTGCAGACATTGTTGTGTTCCTGTTTATTTTCTGACTGGATCTGAGGTGGCCACGGTTCCCTCCATATACTGAGTAGGGCACTGGTGGCCGTGCCCCTTCCACTATTGTAGGGGTTACAGTGGTCATTAGTCTTAGGCACGTGGGCATGCCTCTTTCCGCCATTTGGATCCGGGCATGTGCTTTAGCAGAATAGGGAGAGCGTTGAGGGTCGGACAGGGGTCACCCGTTATCCTCCCTAGTTCTGGGTCCAGTCAGTAGCTCTGTACTGTGTATTACTATTGTTGCCCACATACAGCCGTGACACAATCTCAACCTATGCTTCGGGTCGTTTCCTGCTGGAACACTGTGTCCTCCTTTTCGTGTTTTTCCAGCTGTCATGGCACTCATATAATGCAGTTTGGCAATTTCCTTGGCCGTGATACCGCTATCGATGAGCTGGATGATACCGTTTCTCTTTTCTTGGGAAATCTTCTTCATGGCTGCGCCTGCATTCGAACCAGTGACCTTTCGCTTGGGATTTAATCTAATAACACACTGAGCTATTAGGTAATATGAGAACAGGTTGCAATTTGTAGTAAACAAGAAGAAAAAGATTGTTCCACCACCAGGAGCAAAACAGTAACAATGCAGTTACACGAGAAGAATCTGCAGAACTAATCATATGCTAAATAGTTACAAGTCCAATTTATGTATGACATAGCCAAGATGATTGTCTATAACATAATGGTAGTCTCATCTTTGAAGCTTTAGTGGACGGTGAGATATGGAGCCTGAAATTCAAATGTTCAATACATTGTTACCCCTTTTCTCATCAGTGTATATAGGAGTGGGTTAGTCAACAGTTATTTGTGTCTCTACAGAGATTGGTATTCTCAAATCTTTGACCCCTCACTTCTGTACCTATACACAGAATGTAAAACAATACAAGTTAACCAAGACTCCAGAGAACACTACCAGTCTATAGATCTGCTTGTCATTATTTGAGAATATTCCACAGAATGATTACCTGTGGTAAATTCTGATCACACTAATTATATCACCTGCTCAATAAAGAAATGTAGTCCACAGGTGGGAACTAAGAACTGGAGTTTGACAAGTTAAGGAGCACTGCTCTAAACCATACCCTTAGATAAATTCAAACCTGATACCAGACCCTTATATTAATCCAGACCCCAGGTGTAACGGAACGCCTAGCACCCCGACCGGGTACCTCCGTTGATAGATGCTCCTAGTGCTTCCAGAGGACTCCAAGCACTCCACTTGACACCGTCAGCACTGCAGACCCCACAAACTGCCGAAGCTTGGTGGAGGTCTCGCCATCTCCTACCCACCCTGGACCTACGACAAGGCTCCAGGCTCCAGTGGGTGAACCTCTCCTAAATGCAGAGACAGGAACCAGGAACAAGCTCTTACAACAGCTTATACTCAGGGGAGTATTATGATATAGCAATCCCCAAGAGTGTAGTTATCCCATTCCCCAAACATGAGCCAAGACTTCATAAAGGGGCAAAGCAGGAACTCTCTTTATTTTAACACACAAGCATTTTATACACATCTTCCAACAAGGTTACCACCCACAGGGTTTTGTAAAAACAGCCAATAACCACGTACAATACACTCAGACACTCCCACACAAAATCCTCCCCTCTGCCCGTGATAGAATTACCTCACACTGGGTTGATGCAATCATCACAGGCAGGCGAATACACAATATCCTCTGTCCTGGAGACAACCGAGAAGTAATTCAATTATCTCTCAGGACAAAGGACATCCCCAATACACACAGAGAGACAATGGAACAGACCTCCCTACTCAATGTATACAATGTCCCACCCTTTTCAATACACAGACATATAACATCCCAAAAGGGCACGAATTAGACCAGGAGTTCAAGTTAGTCCAAGTCCTTTGTGAACAAATGGACCTGTTGAATTTTGGGGCCTGGCTCTGTTCTGTATGTCCCCAGCTGTTGAGTGGGCATCTGCGACTCCTTGCTTCCTTGTGGTTCTCTAGCTTGGAGCTGTAGGTACTTGGTGGGCAGAGGCCGACTGCGCTCTGCCCAGATGCCAGCTCTTCCACTGGGGTATCCTGTGGGAAGTCCGGCTCTGAAGAAGAGGATAAAGGAGGGCAGAGGCCAGCGGCACTCTGCCCTGATGCCAGCACTTCAGCTGGGGTGCATGGTGCCAACTCCTGCTGGGTAGTAAATGAACGGTTAGGGCAGAGGCCAGCGGCGCTCTGCTCTGATGCCAGCTCTTCTGCTGGAGAGGGGTCAGTGAGGTTTAAAGCCTTACCCACTACCCTCAGTATTGGGCTGGGAGAGAGCTGTGGAGGGGGGCTATCACTTACCCCCTCCTCTGTATACCCCATCTGCCGCTGGGGAGAGAGACCAACTGTCTCCTCTCCCTGTAGAGTATACTGCCTCTGGGTAGTGAGACCGGCTGTCTCCACTACCAGTGATTCTGCTTGTTGCAGAGATGAGGGACCGACAATCTCCTCTCCCTGTACTCCCAGTGGCCGTTGGGGATCTGGGCCGCCTGCCCAGCCACCCTGTTGGGACGGTGGAGTGACTATGGTCCCATCTCCACCTGCCGACTGGGGTTCCTCCCAGTACCAGCCTATGAAGTCCCCTACCTCCACAGTTGGTGAGGAAGTAGGGGATACCTCAGCTGTGACTTGCCAGGGGTAGGGCTGCAGGTCTGGGCCTGGTATCCAACTGTCTTGTATCTTGCGCTGGGCTTGAATGGAGCGAAACAACTGTTGATAATCTTGCTCCAGTTCCCACTCCCTTTGGACCAGAAAGGTCAGATCTGTCCTCACCCCACTAGTTGTAGGCCAATTGTGCAAGTCCCACCTGTAGTCAGTAATGTCCCAAAATCTAGACTCTTCTGTGCTCCCAAAGTCAATGTCTTCAAAAGACTCCCACAATAAACTAGGGCAATTATATTCCTCACCTTCGGGTTTGGCGTACTCCTCCATCCATGGAGACTGTCGTACTGTGTCCCACCATAGTGCTTGGTAAGCGTCATCCAGCCAGGTTTCCTGCCATACCAGTGTCTCAAGCTCTGACACCCACTCCGTCAATGGTTGCTCTCCCAGTAGAGGTAGTCGCAGCGCCAATCGCATTCACAATCTCTGCTCCTCACTGGGAAGACTCTCACCCCTCCGACGCTGCACGTCCTCCAGGGCCTGGTGCCATACGCCTTTCCGCTTGGCATCCCTGTAATCCGGGTGATCTTCCTCATGGAATGCTGTGCAGGAACCAACGGCATCCATATTGCTGTAGCCAGGGGCGCTGTACGGATACTAGCGTTGCCCTCAATTTTGTAAATCCACGAACGGTGTCTCCGAGCCGCTTCTCCTCACACTAGGAGGCCATCCCACTGCTTGCCACCAATGTAACGGAACTCCTAGCACCCCGACCGAGTACCTCCGTTGATAGGTGCTCCTAGTGCTTCCAGAGGACTCCAAGCACTCCACTTGACACCGTCAGCACTGCAGACCCCACAAAGCGCCGAAGCTTGGTGGAGGTCTCGCCGTCTCCTACCCACCCTGGACCTACGACAAGGCTCCAGGCTCCAGTGGGTGAACCTCTCCTAAATGCAGAGACAGGAACCAGGAACAAGCTCTTACAACAGCTTATACTCAGGGGAGTATTATGATATAGCAATCCCCAAGAGTGTAGTTATCCCATCCCCCAAACATGAGCCAAGACTTCATAAAGGGGCAAAGCAGGAACTCTCTTTATTTTAACACACAAGCATTTTATACACATCTTCCAACAAGGTTACCACCCACAGGGTTTTGTAAAAACAGCCAATAACCACGTACAATACACTCAGACACTCCCACACAAAATCCTCCCCTCTGCCCATGATAGAATTACCTCACACTGGGTTGATGCAATCATCACAGGCAGGCGAATACACAATATCCTCTGTCCTGGAGACAACCAAGAAGTAATTCAATTATCTCTCAGGACAAAGGACATCGCCAATACACACAGAGAGACAATGGAACAGACCTCCCTACTCAATGTATACAATGTCCCACCCTTTTCAATACACAGACATATAACATCCCAAAAGGGCACGAATTAGACCAGGAGTTCAAGTTAGTCCAAGTCCTTTGTGAACAAATGGACCTGTTGAATTTTGGGGCCTGGCTCTGTTCTGTATGTCCCCAGCTGTTGAGTGGGCATCTGCGACTCCTTGCTTCCTTGTGGTTCTCTAGCTTGGAGTTCAAGTTAGTCCAAGTCCTTTGTGAACAAGTGAGGCCTGGCTGATGAGAGGGCCCATAATCCTGGGGCAAGAGGCTAGTAGCCAGGCCCCTCCAAAACCCAGTGGTGAGGTTGGTTTCGCCACACCAGGGCAAAATGAATTAAGAACCCAAAATTACCAGACCTCAGCAAAAACACATAAAGAAATTCAGACATTGGACCAGATCTCAAAATTAATCCAGATTCCAAACCATACCATTAAATTAATTAAAAAATGCGCCTTATTTATACAGACCTCAGACCAAACCATTGAATAAATTCAGATCCCCTTAAATTAATCTGGATCCAAGTTATGCTCATCACCACACACTACATCCTGACACCTAACAGCATTAGTTCAGCGGGAGCTTCTAGAACTGAAAAGACGTGATCTAAGAGCGAGGTGGATATCTATTACTATTCAATTATCTATTAGATCATTCTAATTACTCAGTTATATTGACATGAATGAGATGAATGTAAAGCTTTTAGAGAGGTATGGCACTGGAGGAAGGCAGCCATGTCTATTAAACGAAGACATTCATTTTTTGCTATCTACCATATTTTCTAGCGCTCTCATTCCTAAGGTACCTGGTATATTGCATTTTGTATCTTTACTACAGATTTTTTTTGCTACTATGTGCTTTTGACTGGTACAACTAGCATCGTATATCATGGAGCATGATGCTGGCATCTACATCTTCTATAATTGTAATTATTTTTACCTAGATTTGTGTAAAAATTTATGTTAGATGTTCATTTTTGAATGATACCGAAAAATACAGCTTCCATCCTGGGAAACTTGTCATATTCAGATGATAAATTACCGTAGTCACTTTTTTCAGACTGAGCAGTACTGATGAGAGAACACCCTGAAAAGTGTGAGGCGTAAAAGAACAATATCCTGCAAATTGGACTGATTCAACGTAGTCACGGCTCGAAAAGTAGAACAGCGTCCTTGATGCAAAAAAAAATGCAGAAAGCAAGAAGAAGAAAAAAAAGATTAGAAATTCTTTCCGTGATTGTACTTTTACTTTTGAAATTCATGCCGAATATTTTCTTTGGTTTAATTTATGCTCTTTGGATTTCCACACAAAAGAGTATTGTGAACATTTAAATAACTGCTAATGTTACGAGGAAGTGCTGTAGGTGGCTTCGTCTTACAAATTCAGACTCTTAATTAATAGTTTCCAAATTAGCAGGTTATTTGAAATCCGTTCTATGTCACTTGCCAAATCTTTAATGAATTTGAAAGGCATGAAGGTGTTAGGTGTCAGAAAATGTATATTTTCTTGTTATCTGCAATTATTCTGCTTTGCAGGTACAAACAACAGTGACAAAGAAAAAGAACAAAAGATGTGAAGTATAATCAGACGTCGGTATTCAGAAAGACATACCATCGTGAAATGTAAAGTAAGTAAAATAGCATGTACTCAAGGCGCTATTGGATTTTGGCAATGGAATAAGAAATGGCACGTCAGAAATGATTGACAATACTTCTTATTATGACACCAAACCAGTGCCAAAACAATTGTGGTCAACAGTCTATAACTTAACAATGGTGCTTAGAGTCCACCAAAGGACTCCAAAGAAAGGGTCTGTAATTTAGCAACAAAAAAAAAGGGGGCACAATGGCATGGAAGAACTGCTGCATTGACCTTGCAATCTGTGGTATAAACAATAGAGAAGTTATTTTCTCCTAGAGTGCCACTGTAATAAGGCATGTAAAAGACAAACAACAGACCGTGAGCGCTTCCTTAGTGTAATATCTCGGGTACCAAAGTCAGGCCTCTAAAGTGATAAACTCCTTACCCATTCCTGAGCACAACACCAGGTAAAAGCATAGACCCGCTAGGTTGGAGGGAACCCAGATGCTGCACCTCTCCCGCCAGACATGCCCTCAGGTGGAGTAGTCCTGCTGTGTAGGATGCAAGTGGAATACTGTGGCCTAATGTTTGTGTTACGGTGCTCCTACCTTCAGGCTGTCGGTTCCTGGGGGTCAGTCAAAAATTGAGTTGGAAAATAAGCTGAAGTCCAGACTTGGGAATGTTTCAATTGCGTTTACTTGAATAACTTGAACTTGACAATACAATGGGTTTCAAAGGGTTTAGTGCAATTCTCCTTTACTTGGTTCCAGCAGGATGCAATATGGTGGCCGGCCTTAGTACTCTGCTCTCTTTGCTGTGCCAATCTCAGTCTTCAGGCTGGTTACTGGACTTTCTAGAGGTTCTGGTACTGTTGGGTGGGGTGCCTTTGGCCGTTGAGCCTCTCGTAATACTCAATGTATTAAATTTAAGAAGTCTCTGAGCTGCTTCCACTGAAAGACTCCTGCTGCAGGAGGGGAAAACACTCCCTCACTGTGCCATGTTGTCTGGTCTCATTCTAAGTCTAACTTCAACTGAATACTTCCTCAGTAACCCCTCCCTTGGTGGGAAGCAGGACTGCCACTCTTGCACAAAGGGGGAAAATAATGGAATGGTTAGTTCCATTTTTGTCAAAGGATCTGCCAGAGCATATGCCACCTGCTGGAAAACCAGGTACATTACATGTCACAACAGTTGCATAAACACATCACCAAGGCAAAGTATGAGAGGACCTGAAAAATAATACAAAGATTAAATTCTCTACTAGACATTAGAGACAATAGCTAGGGGTTGAAATGGTAGTGCCCTACTCCAGGGTAGTACACATCCACCAGAGACTGGAAGCAAACTTGAGACCGAAGAGAGCGAAAATTGGGATAAATAGCGCTGCACCAGAAATTCTTCCTAAATTTTTTTAAAATTTAAATTAAATAAATAAAAATACTTTAAAGGAGAACATTAAAGAGGACCTTTCACTTGTAAAAACTATGTGAACTAAGTATGCTGCCATATAGAGCGGCGCCCGGGGATCTCACTGCACTTACTATTATCCCCCGGGCGCAGCTCCGTTCTCCCGTTATGCCCTCCGGTACCTTTGCTCCTTAAGTTATAGTAGGCGGGTCTTCCTTTGTCCTGTGGGTGTCTCCTTCTCCTAGGCTGTAGCGCTGGCCAATCGCAGCGCACAGCTCACAGCCTGGGAGAAAATAAACTCCCAGGCTGTGAGCTGTGCGCTGCGATTGGCCAGCGCTGCAGCCTAGGAGAAGGAAACGCCCACAGGACAATGGAAGACCCGCCTACTATAACTTAAGGAGCAAAGGTACCGGAGGGCATAAAGGGAGAACGGAGCGGCGCCCGGGGGATAATAGTAAGTGCAGTGAGATCCCCGGGCGCCGCTCTACATGGCAGCATACTTAGTTCACATAGTTTTTACAAGTGAAAGGTCCTCTTTAAGCTAACATCTAACAGTAACATCCACCCATGTGTGCTAAATGAACTAAGTTGAATATGTTTAGGATGCAAGCAGAACTATCAGTTAAGTTGCATTTTTCCCTATCTGACATTTTCACAGCTTCCCGGCTAGACTATATCTACTGTATGTTTGTAGATGCAAACGCTTTCCTTCATTTAGAAATTTCTGTGAAACTCTGAAAGTGAATTGAGATGAAGAGGACAATATACATTTATTATCCTTCTCTTGATCAGTGCAATATTAATAAAGCCTAGCTCAAAATTATATGTATAATGTAGATTTAGACAGCAAAATATGTTCTGCTTACAGTGCAACAGACTGCGGTAATATCCTTCCTTCGCTAGTTATTTTGCGCTGTCAGAGTCCGTCAAGGCTCCTTCATATGGCAGTGATCCGTAATAAAGCATAATTTTAAAGACAAAATATCCAGCTCTAAACTTTCCACAGGCGGTTTTAGTTGCCATGGAGCATATTAGCGCAATTTGTTTTGGAACGCTGAACAAAATGAGAATAGACTATTTGTCTAGCATAAGTTGAAAAAGGTGTGGGAAGATGGAAAGTAATGTCAACTACAGAAGAACACAGGGGAACTTATATGAGATGAGGAGACAGCTGTATAATGTTTAACCCATCCATGGCATTGCTATTATAAACGTAATGATGATAATAAATCCATTAATAAACCCGAATGTTTGGGCTTTAAGATCAAGATTCCCCCCCCCCATTGTAGTATAAAATGTATCATAACACATCCCATCAATGGAGCTCTGAGCATTGGATACAAAAATCTTTTTCATTGCTTTTTGGTCCAATTTATAGTAGGCAGGATGAACACTGTAAGGCTCCCATCAGAATACCCCGCGAAAATATCACAAGGATGAGAGAGGAAGATCCCTCCCTCTTTCTAACTATTTAGATGCCATTGAACAGATGGGATCAGAGTTATCTCCCATTCCAACCTTTGCGGCAGCAGCTAAGATGTGCATTACAGCCCGTCAGTCCTGCTGCTGATAAACCAGGTAATGTAACTGTGCCATGGCTTGGACCACTAAGCACACCTACCAGCACCAGGCAGGAAGGCTGCTGGTAATAGTAATTATTATATCTTCCTTAAGTGCTTTATTCACATCTATACTGTATAGTACTCCTCTACAAAATCCTTATATCCCAATATCCTATATGGTGCTTCTGAGTGATACTTTATGAGAGATATAGAGCAGAAACTCCTGCTTTCTCCATGTTCTGTCGATGGGAGGCATCCTAGCAGTTAGTCTACACCCACTAACTCAGGGAGAGCTGGAAATTAGAGGTGTAGCCTGCAGAGGTAAAGTGCTAAACAACAGCGTGTTCCAGGGGAGTTCCAACAAGCCAATGCATTCCCAGATCTGTCATACAATGGATACCAACAGTGCCCAATGGAACCTTTTGCCCATTGTCTTTTAAGAAAACATAGTGGGTCATTTATCAAGCTGAAATACGGCTAAATTAGGCGTATATTAGGCACATATTGCGGCACAATGATTAGTTCTAAAATTGTGGGCGGAGAAGGGGACGGGCCACCCGGCCCGTCTCATTCATCATTTTCTACGTAGAAAATGGTCTAAATGTAAGACAGCTAGGAAGCTGGGGCTGAGATTTCTAATAGAGGCTCCGAAGACATGTGAAGAGAGCCTTAGGGGGGCTAGGGCACACCAAAATTTCTAGCTTCAGCACCATATGTGATGTATTGTATCACAAATGAATCTCAACTTGCATACTTTCACCGAGCCATTTTCAAAGTAAATAAAATAATATTATATTGTGTTCATACTTTTATTGTTCTGTAAGGTTAGCCATTATATTTCAGAGGGGAAAAAGTAAATTACATATTCCATGGTTCTCACTGTTTATTAGAATACACTCATACAAAAGAAAAGCAATGAATACAAAGAGCTCTCATACAACAAGGGAAAACGTCCCATTCTGCGTTGGTGATTATAATAGAAGGCTGTTCAATAAATTGGACTTTGTGTCAGAATGGGTTGGGAGTGACATATACGCATTAATGTTTGATTGGAAAAAAATAGCTGTACAGAATGTACAGCACTTAAGACTAATGAAATAGTTGACTGCTTATGAGCTAAACAGAAATGTCAAGGTTGCCCATACGGAGAGAAGCCTTTGTTGTTTAAGAGCTTTATATTGTAATTACTACTGTACTTCAGATAATATATTACATGTATAAATGAGGAAGTTGTAGCAACAGATTCATTTTAATATTGAAAATATGACAATCAAAGCTGCAGGAGGTCAATGGGGATAGACAAATCACAACATGCAAATGAGCCTTATGGTGGCACATGGGGCAAATTGCACTAAGTGCTCTAGCGGCCTCCACCACCCACTAAGTTAAGGCAGTTTGGTGATCATATCAAGAAGACTACAAAAGGGTGGAAGAGTGGATTTGCAACTCCTACAGACTGCAGTGCAGCCACCATTCCAACCATGTCTTTGAAAGTTGCTGAAGGCCTACTGGTATGGGCTATCAACCGATCACACCATGGGAAAGTAACACCTCAGAAGCTTTATGGTCACAAACTGAGTCCTTACGAGACTGTAGGGGCTCAGTTTAGCGGTATGGTGGATGATCATCTTATGAGCACATGGAGCACAGATGTGTTCAACCTTAAATTGGATAGAGACTCCAATTTCTCATGAAAACACTTAAATACAACATTGCAATATAGTAGCAATACGCTTGACGGGCTTAAATTCATAATACAACCACTGGTGGCGGCCTATAGACACATATAGGATGAGCATCTTGTGACACAATATCACAAAATCATATTCTTTCAAAAAGCTGGTGATGACACATATATGAGGACCAGCAAATAGAAAATGGAAGAAAGGACACTTTTGTATTTGATCTGGGGCCTCCGCCACCTTTTGTGATTCTTCCATTATACTATCCAGAGGTTTAGGGACCATTCACACATCTTTGCGGATCTGCAATACACCCGGCCAGCAATAGAACTGCCTATTGCAGACAAAAATAGGACATGTTAAAATTTTTTGCAGAGCCGCGTCCCGGAAGTTTAAGGCCGAAGCCCGGAAGTTCGGGGCCGCACTCCGGAAATGCGGATGCGGAGAGCACATAGTGTGCTCTCCGCATCGATTCCTGCCCCATTGAGACTGAATGGGCCTGGACCCGTTGCTGATATTGCGGAAAGGATGCGGACCCATTTGCGGACGTGTGAATGGACCCTTAGTGTTACTCTCCTGGTCCTCAGTTCAGAATCTGTAACAAACCCCCTGTTAGGACCGAAGGATGTAGATCTGCTGGGTCAGCGGACACCGGTGCCACCGGTCACCCAGAAAGCAGCTTACTGCAGGAGTGTGCATGGAGTCCAAAAGAGGTAGAGTAATGGAACAGATGATGGCAGAAGGAAGACAAAAGGTAAAATAAAGTTCAGAGCAATATGAGCGGTATATGGGTCAGGTGGACTTGTAGTCCGGTAGTAGAAGGTCAGAGGTCCAGATGAACTTACAGATGACAGCAGGCAGAATCAAAGTCAGGCAATGCAGGGGTCAATAGTCCAGGTAATCCAAGTAGCAGATGGCAGGCATAATTGTAGTCAGGCAATGCAGGTGTCAAGGCTGGAGGCAGACAGGCAGGGAAGGTCCGCTACACAGCAGGGCAGAGCAGCACGAAGCTTCAGCAGAGCTTAACAGGTATTAACAACCACGCTTGGGTGCTTTATGATCAGTGAAACTGTCCTAAATACCAGTAACCCCACCTCTGGGCAGGGACAGTAATCAGGAAGGGTGCTCTCCTCTCATATAACTAAGGGAGAGATGCACGCGCATGCACTATAGCGCACAAGATGGGAGCTGGCAGTGAGAACGGGTGCGGCGGTATGCTGGCGGGCACCTGCCCTGCTGGCGAGGTAGGCCAGAGCTGGGAACCATAGCACATGATTTTCATATTTGAAAATGTATATAGAAAGGCTGAGCACTCTCCCAATGGACCACACACAGACTATTCAAAATTATTATATTTATTACACCGATATATAGATCAAGAACAAAGTGAACATATAACAAATTACACAATAAAAATACACCTTAAAAAATACAATATAAAAGTTATTTGAATAAAAAGCGTGCAGATAAAAAGCATTAATAATTCATCTGCGGTGGTATACAAAAGGTTAATATATGCAACCTGAATGAAGATATGCTGATTGGAAGAAAAAAAGGAGTCGATATCAATTCAATATGTTCGATGTTGCGAAAATAATTTTCGACCATAAGAAAATAAATGTTCGAATAAATATAAGAACAAGTTTTTTCCTTTCGAATAAATGTCCAATCTGGAATACGATATTCGATTAGAACTTGCAGTGATAATGTTGATTAAATATTATTCAATCAATATTCCCTGTGTGGCAATGCGAAAAGAATAAACATTCACTCTTGTGAAATGCCGTCTGGTTATAGCTCACGGTGGCGTCCCACGTGGCTAATGGAGTCAGATTCGGCTGGTACCTGTTAATGATGATTCAACAGGAGCAATGTGAACGATGTAGCCCTCTGTGTAGAGATTCTTTAGTAGGAGAGTCTTTCAATGCAGCTCTGTCACTTCAAGGGTGTAAATGTTCGCTATATGCCATATGGATCCATCAGGGTAAAAAGAAGTCGATTCCAGTTATTGAAGTCAAAAACGTCCATCAGCTGATGTGCGGGTCTTTTGAAACCAGACGCGTTTCGGGGTCTTTTCCTAGCCCCTTCCTCAGTGGTAGCCCGCAAAACGAAATAAGCCCCTTTTTATACCCAAAATCCTCCATAATTGGGCAAAAAGGGAAATCTGGAATGGATCTAACAGCTTGTTTGAGTTGATTGTATATAAAACCCGAAATGGAATAGAAAACTTATCAAACATCACTAGAAAGACCAATATCTCACAAATAATTCCTTTTAAATAATCCATAATAAAGTTATATGTCAACATACAATGTAGTCTATAAAACAAATAGTGCTCTGAAAAAACGCAGGTGCGATTCATCTAACTCATGTATTTTTCCCATGCGTTTTCTCAGAATCCTACATCTACAGAAAGCACAAGGTTTTCCAAGGAATTTGTGTCTAAAAATATTTAACAGCATATAATACATATATATGTATACATATATAGGACCATCTATATCCCAGTAATATAATTTTCCAAAAAACGCAATTGCGTTTTTTTTTAAACAATGCGGTTTTCATGCGTTTTTCATGCGTTTTTCAAAGATTTTAATCAATAATGGCTCCACATATGTCTGTATGTTAATCACAAATATCTTGGATGGTTCGAATGGTTTTAAACATGAAATTAAGGACTTTCTGACTTGTAATAGTAAAAACGTAATATACATCCTTCAGTGCCCTTGCGACAAACAATATATCGGTCGCACGAAAAGGACTCTGAAGGAAAGAGTCTCGGAGCATTTTACAAAGATTAAGACTGGATCGGACAAACATACTGTCTCCAGACATTTCAAATTGCATCACAATCAAAATCCAGGTGTCTTGTCCTTCGCAGCCATTGAAAGGGTCAAACCCCACTGGAGAGGCGGGGACCTTATTAAACAAATGTCCCGTATTGAGTCCAGATTTATTTTCAATTTTGACTCAATTATACCTTCGGGCTTGAATGCCGAATCAGAACTCTACGGCTTTCTTTAACATCCACCTAGGTTGGGCACCCCTCATCTGACTCAGGCCCAGAGGTGGTTTGTTTTACCCACTCTGGTCCTTCTCGGATGGAGGGCTCCCAATCCTCTACTCCCCTTTGGTCCTTTCCCCCTTTGAAATGGCTTCTGAAAAATTCACTGGATAAATATTCGGAAGACTTATTATAGAACACCCATGAAGTAATTATCGAAGATAGACAAATGAGGAAGTTCACGACTGTATTTCATATCTTTTTCGCATGTGCCCTGTAATCTTATTCATTTTAACCTACATATGATATTAACATAAAAAGCGATATTTTAATTTTAATAATATAAGCATTCTTATTGATATATTATATAAACAGTACTCAATGGTTAAATTTTAATTACTGATATATAGAATGTTTTAACTTATACTATTTATTGTTATCCGTTTTATGTGGTATATCATATGCCATAACCATCCAAGATATTTGTGATTAACATACAGACATATGTGGAGCCATTATTGATTAAAATCTTTGAAAAACGCATGAAAAACGCATGAAAACCGCATTGTTTAAAAAAAAACGCAATTGCGTTTTTTGGAAAATTATATTACTGGGATATAGATGGTCCTATATATGTATACATATATATGTATTATATGCTGTTAAATATTTTTAGACACAAATTCCTTGGAAAACCTTGTGCTTTCTGTAGATGTAGGATTCTGAGAAAACGCATGGGAAAAATACATGAGTTAGATGAATCGCACCTGCGTTTTTTCAGAGCACTATTTGTTTTATAGACTACATTGTATGTTGACATATAACTTTATTATGGATTATTTAAAAGGAATTATTTGTGAGATATTGGTCTTTCTAGTGATGTTTGATAAGTTTTCTATTCCATTTCGGGTTTTATATACAATCAACTCAAACAAGCTGTTAGATCCATTCCAGATTTCCCTTTTTGCCCAATTATGGAGGATTTTGGGTATAAAAAGGGGCTTATTTCGTTTTGCGGGCTACCACTGAGGAAGGGGCTAGGAAAAGACCCCGAAACGCGTCTGGTTTCAAAAGACCCGCACATCAGCTGATGGACGTTTTTGACTTCAATAACTGGAATCGACTTCTTTTTACCCTGATGGATCCATATGGCATATAGCGAACATTTACACCCTTGAAGTGACAGAGCTGCATTGAAAGACTCTCCTACTAAAGAATCTCTACACAGAGGGCTACATCGTTCACATTGCTCCTGTTGAATCATCATTAACAGGTACCAGCCGAATCTGACTCCATTAGCCACGTGGGACGCCACCGTGAGCTATAACCAGACGGCATTTTACAAGAGTGAATGTTTATTCTTTTCGCATTGCCACACAGGGAATATTGATTGAATAATATTTAATCAACATTATCACTGCAAGTTCTAATCGAATATCGTATTCCAGTTTGGACATTTATTCGAAAGGAAAAAACTTGTTCTTATATTTATTCGAACATTTATTTTCTTATGGTCGAAAATTATTTTCGCAACATCGAACATATTGAATTGATATCGACTCCTTTTTTTCTTCCAATCAGCATATCTTCATTCAGGTTGCATATATTAACCTTTTGTATACCACCGCAGATGAATTATTAATGCTTTTTATCTGCACGCTTTTTATTCAAATAACTTTTATATTGTATTTTTTAAGGTGTATTTTTATTGTGTAATTTGTTATATGTTCACTTTGTTCTTGATCTATATATCGGTGTAATAAATATAATAATTTTGAATAGTCTGTGTGTGGTCCATTGGGAGAGTGCTCAGCCTTTCTATATACATTTTCAATTTATTTGACTGGGTGAGTCATCAGGCTTAGTAGCACCCATCCACAGTGAAAGGCGATAGAGAGCCACCATACTCTTTATATTATCCTGATTTTCATATTTGCCTTTATTAAATATTACCATTTTATCGATATATTGAAATGCTGATGTCTGCTTTCTGTTTATGGTTATTTCTGACTCATCTCATGACTTTTCTATTATGTTTTTGGCAATCACTTTCAGATAACCCCCCCCCCATTGCACCGTTTGCCTATACTATACATTTCTATATTTAGGGCTCATTCAGACGACCGAATATTTGTGTTCGCAATTTTGCGCAATGGATGCGGAGCCATTCAATTCAATGGGACTACAAAAGATGTACCTCCGTTCCCTCGGCCCCGCAAGAAAGATAGAGCACGTCCTATTCTTGTCTGTTTTTGTGGACAAGAATAGACATATTCTGGCCGTTCCATTCCGCAAAATGCAGCACGCACACAGCTGGTATCCGTGTTTTGCAGATCCGCAAAATTGATACGGTCATCTGAATAACCCCTTATAGTGATCTCTCTTTGTTTTTGGATATTCTATATATCTTTCTTAATTTCTATTATTAAAAGGATTGTCCACTTTTTATATGTGTTTGGCAAAACTTCAAATGTAGTTGTAATAGATATACAGTATCTGCTTAGAGTAAATCAGTGGGAATTATTAAAGGGGTTATCCGAGACTAAAAAATGTCCTGCTCCTGGTCCCCGCACCGCCGCTACAGCTTCTCCCCATGTGCGGATGAAAACATCTGGTGTCGGGGGGAGAAGCTTATGGCAGCCGGGGACGAGCCTCCCTAGCATCACCCACGATGCTAGTGAGGCTTGTCCCCAGCACCGCCTGCGATTGGCTTCCCCCCCAACACCGGATGAAACCGCACAGCAGCGGTGCGGGGACCAGGAGCGGCGCAGGGAGCCAGGTAAGGATATTCAGTGTAAGGCCCTTTTCACACGGGCGAGTATTCCGCGCGGATGCGATGCGTGAAGTGAACGCAGTTCACCCGCACTGAATACCGACCCATTCATTTCTATGGGGCTGTTCACATGAGCGGTGATTTTCACGCATCACTTGTGCGTTGCGTGAAAATCGCAGCATGCTCTATATTCTTCATTTTTCACGCAACGCAGGCCCCATAGAAGTGAATGGGGTTGCGTGAAAATCGCAAGCATCCGCAAGCAAGTGCGGATGCGATGCGATTTTCACGCACGGTTGCTAGGAGACGATCGGGATGGAGACCCGATCATTATTATTTTCCCTTATAACATGGTGTCACGAGGGTGTCAAGAGCCACGTCTGACTCCGTTATACCCGGGGTCAGGAAGTCGCAGCGGGTGGCTGCGCGTTCGATGTACAAAGACAGTGCTGTTTCGTAATGGTAGCTTTCTGGGTTTGCCTTGCAATCCTTTTTGGCTCACTCAGGGATCCGTAGCTTCTCCTCCTCAGCTGTTTCTTGTCCAGCACTCCCAACCTCCTTATATTCCCATCTCCCACTTCTCTGGTTGCCACATATAGAGCTTCCTGCCTGGACTTCTATACTGACCCTCTGGAGCTGTGTAGCTGTGTTCCCTGGTTGTTGTTCCAGAGTGTTACCCTCCGGATCCCTGTTGTGCCTTGGTGGTCTGCTGTTGTCGCCCACCTGGGATTATATGTTTGTCTGTATTGTCTGTCCTCTCCTTGGTGTTTTCCTCTTAGTGTCAGTGGTGCGGACTAGTGATCCCACCGCCCTGTTCACTACACAGGGCTCATCTTAGGGAAAGCCAGGGTTTAGGCACGTGATCGGCGTACGGGTGAGGAACCCGTCTAGGGACGTCAGGGCAGTCAAGTGCCAGCCGCAAGGTGAGTCAGGGGTCACCACCTTTCCCTCTCCCTTGGACAGGGCCTTCCCATTTCCCTCCCTTTGCGTGACGCCGGTCATTACATTATATCTGGCCCTTATTTTGTGTAGGTAAAAAAAAATTTAAAAAAAAATATTTCTACCTACTTTAGAATCCAGTATGGATCCAATTGCTGCTTTGTCAAAGCAACTTCAAGGCCTGTCTTTGGAGGTGGCAGGATTGAAGGCGTCAGTCCTCCAGCAACAGCAGCAATTGCAACAGATGGCAAGCCCAGCGGTTGCTACAGGTAACCAGGTTGTTGCGGAACCCAAGGTTGCTCTTCCTGACAGATTTTCTGGGGGAAGGGACAAATTTGTGACGTCTTGTGAGGCCTGTAAATTATATTTTAAACTGCGCCCTTACTCCTCTGGTAATGAAGAACAGCGGGTGGGGGTTGTTATTTCCCTGCTGCAGGGGGACCCGCAATCCTGGGCGTTCTCTTTACCCACTGATTCCCAGGCTCTCCGGGCAGTGGATGAATTTTTTGGGGCCTTGGGTCTCATATATGACGACCCTGACCGAGTCGCACTGGCTGAATCAAAATTACGGAGACTCCTACAGGGAGAGCAGCCAGTAGAGGAGTATTGCTCAGAGTTCCGTAGGTGGGCTACGGATACCCAGTGGAACGACCCGGCTCTCAGGAGTCAGTTCTGCTCTGGGTTATCCGAAAGGATTAAGGATGCGCTTGCGCTGTATGAGACTCCCTTTTCCCTTGATGCGGTGATGTCCCTTTCTATCAGAATAGATAGACGTCTTAGGGACAGATTGAAAAATCCGGAGCAATTGGTAACCCCTCTCAAGCAGCAGTTAGTCTGTACGGACTTAGACTAGCCTATGCAGCTAGGAGGAACTACTCGTCAGGTCCATCCTCCTGAGGCTCGCCGTAGGCATGGGGTTTGTTTTTTCTGTGGGGAGAGGGGTCATTTTTATTAATGTCTGTCCTTCCTTCCTCAAAAACAAAAGACCGTCGGAAAACTACTAACCCCAGGCTGTGTGGAGGATGTCAGCCGGGGGGTATACGTTTCCTCCATACGAACATCGCAATTTGTGTTGCCAGCGGTTGTTGTTTTTGGCGTTAAGACGGAGACTATTTCTTTTTTTCTAGACAGTGGAGCAGGAGTAAATTTGATAGATGCCCATTTTGCCCACACTATGGGTTTGTCTCTCTGTACGCTACAGAGACCTATTCCCATATTCGCTATTGATTCTGCTCCTCTGTCTCAGAGAAACCTCACTCACATTGTCCATAACTTACACCTTCGGGTAGGGGACCACCATAACGAGTTGCTTTCATGTTATGTTCTGGAGGGGCTTCCCACTCCGGTGGTGTTGGGTCTTCCCTGGTTGGTAGCGCACAATCCAGTGGTGGATTGGCAGGCCAGGGAGATATTGGAGTGGAGTCAGCAGTGCAGAGAAAATTGCTTAAATAGCAATTGCTTAGTTGCCTCCATAGCTACCCTACCCACATTTGTTTCGGACTTTGAGGACGTTTTTTCTGAAAAGGGTTGTCAGAAGTTACCACCTCACCGTCCTTATAATTGCCCGGTTAACCTGATTCCCGGTGCAAAATTACCCAAGACCAGGTTATATAAACTTTTGGGTCCAGAGAGACAAGCCATGAAAGATTATATATCCGAGAGCTTGGCTAAGGGACACATCAGACCCTCTTCTTCACCCGTGGCTGCAGGGTTTTTCTTCGTTAAAAAGAAAGATGGGGGCCTTCGTCCTTGCCTAGATTTTCGCGAATTAAACCAGATAACCATCCGAGACCCATACCCTATTCCTCTCATTCCTGACCTGTTTAATCAGATTGCGGGTGCTAGGTGGTTCTCAAAACTTGATCTTAGGGGGGCCTACAATCTAATTTGTATCAAGTAAGGGGATGAGTGGAAGACAGCCTTTAACACCCCTGAGGGGCATTATGAAAATCTAGTCATGCCTTTCGGTCTGACCAATGCTCCTGCTGTCTTCCAACATTTCGTTAATGACATTTTTAGTCATCTCATCGGCAGGTTTGTAGTCATATACCTAAATGATATTTTGATTTATTCGTCGGATCTGAAAACACATGAGGTGCATGTCAGACAGGTACTGCAGGTCCTACGGACGAATAAATTATATGCTAAAATTGAAAAGTGTGTTTTCGCCGTTCAGAAAATACAGTTCCTAGGGTATTTATTATCTGCTTCAGGTTTCCGTATGGATCCTAGGAAGGTCCAGGCAATTTTAGATCGGGATCTTCCTGAGAACCTCAAAGCACTGCAACGGTTCTTGGGCTTCGCAAATTTCTATAGAAAATTAATGAAAAATTATTCAGTGAATGTAAAACCCCTTACTGACATGACTAGGAAGGGGACTTATTTTTCTAAATGGTCTGACGCCGCTAAAGTTGCTTTTTCCTCTCTAAAAGAGAGGTTTACCTCGGCACCTGTACTAATCCAACCTGATGTCTCCCAGCCTTTTATTGTTGAAGTTGATGCGTCAGAGGTGGGAGTGGGGGCTGTGCTGTCTTAGGGTCCGTCTCCTGGCAAATGGCGTCCTTGTGCTTTCTTTTCTAAAAAACTATCTGCAGCAGAGAAGAACTATGATATTGGCAATAGGGAACTATTAGCTATTAAACTAGCGTTTGAAGAATGGTGTCACTTTTTAGAGGGGGCAATCCACCCCGTCACTGTGATTACGGACCACAAAAACCTTCTGTACCTCGAATCAGCTAAGCGTCTCACCCCTAGACAAGCTAGGTGGTCGCTATTTTTTACCAGGTTTAACTTTGTTATTACCTATCGTCCTGGGGCAAAAAATACCAAGGCAGATGCATTATCGCGTTGTTTCCCTGGAGGGGGTAATGTGAGTGATCCGGTACCCATTCTACAAAGAGGAGTGGTTGTCTCTGCGGTACACTCTGTTCTAGGGGAAGGTGTTAGAGGCCCAGGGGGACGCCCCGGTCTCTTGCCCCTCAGAGAAATTGTTTGTACCGTTGAACCTGCGGTTCAAATTATTAAAGGAACATCATAATTCAGCACTTGCTGGGCACCCGGGTAGTAAAGCAACCTTGGAGCTATTGTCTCGTCGTTTTTGGTGGCCAAGGTTGCGTCAGGATTAGAGTTGAGCGAACACCTGGATGTTCGGGTTCGAGAAGTTCGGCCGAACTTCCCGGAAATGTTCGGGTTCGGGATCCGAACACGAACCGAACTTCGTCCCGAACCCGAACCCCATTGAAGTCAATGGGGACCCGAACTTTTGGGCACTAAAAAGGCTGTAAAACAGCCCAGGAAATAGCTAGAGGGCTGCAAAAGGCAGCAACATGTAGGTAAATCCCCTGCAAACAAATGTGGATAGGGAAATGAATTAAAATTAAAATAAAAAAAATAAAAATGACCCAATATCAATTGGACAGAGGTCCCATAGCAGAGAATCTGGCTTCACGTCAGCAGAG
This sequence comes from Bufo bufo, assembly GCF_905171765.1. Classification (NCBI taxonomy): domain Eukaryota; kingdom Metazoa; phylum Chordata; class Amphibia; order Anura; family Bufonidae; genus Bufo; species Bufo bufo. The sequence continues at coordinate 32,757,003 of NC_053393.1, forward strand.
AATCAGTCTCTTCATGCCATAGCAAAGAATCTGGCTTCATGTCAGTAGAGAATCAATCTCTTCATGCCATAGCAGTGAATCTGGCTTCATGTCACCCACCACTGGAAGAGGCCACTGTCACATATTTAGGCCCCGGCACCCAGACAGAGGAGAGCGGTCCCGTAACAGAGAATCTGGCCTTATGTCAGCGCAGAATCTGTCTTCATGTCATAGCAGAGAATCAGGCTTCACGTCACCCACCATTGGAACAGGCCACTGTCACATATTTAGGCCCAGGCACCCAGGCAGAGGAGAGAGGTCGCGTAACAGAGAATCTGGCTTCATGTCAGCACAGAATAAGTCTTCATGTCATAGCAGAGAATCAGGCTTCACGTCACCCACCACTGGAACAGGCCACAGTCACACATTTAGGCTAGGGTTGCCACCCGTCCGGGATTGACCCGGACAGTCCGGGTTTGCAATCCTGTGCCCGGGTACAAGCCTTTCTTAGACCCGGACACAGGATTATTCTATTCTATTCATTGAAACTGCAGACAGTCAGTGTGGAGTCCGTCCGATCGCATATTTAAGCTGCTGCTGTCTGAGTGCACTGCACTGTCACTGATGATCAGCTGAGCGGAGCGCTCCCTCCCCCAGTCCCCCTCCTCCTCCAGTCTACAATCACTACAGTGATGCGGCTGCCAGGCAGGCAGCGCAGCCGCAGCAGCTCACTCACTGTTTAGTAGTCTCCAGTCTCCTCGCTCCTCCTCTGCCTCTCAGTCCCTCCCTCCTTCTCTCTGATAAGGAACTAAGTCAAGTCCACAGGAAGTGACATCAGAGAGAGAGGCAGGGAGGGAGATTTGAAATCATTCTTCCAGCAGCTCCAGGCTCCAGCAGCCTGCCCAACTAGTGCCCAGCCCAGACTGTGCCCGCTGTGCCCTGCTAGTTTTTCAACATGACCAAGACTGAGTCTGACTGTGACACTAGGTAATCACTTACTTTACTTCTAAAAAGGTATAAATATAAAACATTTGAAGCATGTTTGTAACAGTGTTTAAACTGCCTCAGGTTTCTGAATCTGTCAATCAGAAAAAACATTTACTGATTGACATTAGCGATGGGCTGATGTCAGCAGTGCATAACAGTGTGTTTTATAACTCCCTGCCTGCTGCCGTTCTCTTAAAGGGCTTCTGTCACCCCACTAAAGTGTTGTTTTTTTTTGGGGCCAGTTAAATTAGTTATATTGCGATATATGAAAATATAATGGTGTTACTTACTTTGATCCAGCAGTTTATTCAAAAAATGAAGTTTTATCATATGTAAATTCGGTCTCTACCAGCAAGTAGGGCGGCTACTTGCTGGTAGCTGCTGCAGAAAACCGCCCCCTCGTCGTGTTGATTGACAGGGCCAGCCGGGATCTCCTCCTCCGGCTGGCCCTGTCGGCATTTCAAAAATCGCGCGCCTGTGTTGATTCGGCGCAGGCGCTCTGAGATGAGGAGGCTCGTCTCCTCAGAACTCCCTCAGTGCGCCTGCGCCGATGACATCACCGAAATAGAAGACGTCATCGGCGCAGGCGCACTGAGGGAGTTCTGAGGAGACGAGCCTCCTCATCTCAGAGCGCCTGCGCCGAATCCACACAGGCGCGCGATTTTTGAAATGCCGGCTGGCCCTGTCAATCAACACGACGAGGGGGCGGATTTCTGCAGCAGCTACCAGCAAGTAGCCGCCCTACTTGCTGGTAGAGACCGAATTTACATATTATAAAACTTCATTTTTTGAATAAACTGCTGGATCAAAGTAAGTAACACCATTATATTTTCATATATCGCAATATAACTAATTTAACTAGCCCCAAAAAAAAAAATCACTTTAGTGGGGTGACAGAAGCCCTTTAAAATAAAGACATGATATGCTAATGAGCCTCTAGGTGCTATGAGGGCGTTGCTGCAGCACCTAGAGGCTCCGTCCATTCACCTTTGGCAGTGGCACGCCCATGTTTAGTTGATTGACGTCCGAGTTCTCCTCTTCGTCCCGTAAATCCTGCGTCTGCGTCGAATACTAAACAGTACGGCGCAGGCGTGGGATCAGGGGCGTAACGATTGCGGTGCGACAGCAATCAGGGGTGGAGGTGGGACATGGGCGTGGTTGGAGGCGGGGCATGGGCGTGGCTGGAGGTGGGACATGGGTGGGGCCTGGAAAGGGCCCTCCCTCTCTTCTGTTCGGGTTTGGCTTGAAGAAAAGGTGGCAACCCTAATTTAGGCCCAGGCACCCAGGCAGAGGAGAGAGGTCCCGTAACAGAGAATCTGGCCTTATGTCAGCGCAGAATCTGTCTTCATGTTATAGCAGAGAATCAGGCTTCCACATTGGCTGTAGACAGACGGCTGCGTTTGTCTGTAATGACGCCCCCTGCCGTGCTGAATACACGTTCAGACAAAACGCTGGCCGCCGGGCAGGCCAGCACCTCCAAGGCATAAAAGGCTAGCTCTGGCCACGTGGACAATTTGGAGACCCAGAAGTTGAATGGGGCCGAACCATCAGTCAGTACGTGGAGGGGTGTGCACAGGTACTGTTCCACCATGTTAGTGAAATGTTGCCTCCTGCTAACACGTTCCGTCGCTAGTCAGACCACACATGGAGTACTGTGTACAGTTCTGGGCTCCTGTAAACAAGGCAGACATAGCAGAGCAAGAGAGGGTTCAGAGGAGGGCAACTAAAGTAATAACTGGAATGGGGCAACTACAGTACCCTGAAAGATTATCAAAATTAGGGTTATTCACTTTAGAAAAAAGACGACTGAGGGGAGATCTAATTACTATGTATAAATATATCAGGGGGCAGTACAGAGATCTATCCCATCATCTATTTATCCCCAGGACTGTGACTGTGACGAGGGGACATCCTCTGCGTCTGGAGGAAAGAAGGTTTGTACACAAACATAGAAGAGGATTCTTTACGGTAAGAGCAGTGAGACTATGGAACTCTCTGCCTGAGGAGGTGGTGATGGTGAGTACAATAAAGGAATTCAAGAGGGGCCTGGATGTATTTCTAGAGCATAATAATATTACAGGCTATAGCTACTAGAGAGGGGTCGTTGATCCAGGGAGTTATTCTGATTGCATGATTGGAGTCGGGAAGAAATTTTTTATTTCCCTAAAGTGGAGAAAATTGGCTTCTACCTCACAGGGTTTTTTGCCTTCCTCTGGATCAACTTGCAGGATAACAGGCCGAACTGGATGGACAAATGTCTTTTTTCGGCCTTATGTACTATGTTACTATGTTACTATGTATGTACTATGTTAGGTGGTGGTGCAGTTAGCTGTGGCGTGTTAACAAAACTTTTCCACATCTCTGCCATGCTAACCCTGCCCTCAGAGGAGCTGGCCGTGACACAGCTGCGTTGGCGACCTCTTGCTCCTCCTCTGCCTTCGCCTTGGGCTTCCACTGGTTCCCCTGTGATATTTGGGAATGCTCTCAGTAGCGCGTCTACCAACGTGCGCTTGTACTCGCGCATCTTCCTATCACGCTCCAGTGTAGGAAGTAAGGTGGGCACATTGTCTTTGTACCGGGGATCCAGCAGGGTGGCAACCCAGTAGTCCGCACACGTTAAAATGTGGGCAACTCTGCTGTCGTTGCGCAGGCACTGCAGCATGTAGTCGCTCATGTGTGCCAGGCTGCCCAGAGGTAAGGACAAGCTGTCCTCTGTGGGAGGCTTATCGTCATCGTCCTGAGTTTCCCCTCAGCCACGCACCAGTGATGGGCCCGAGCTGCTTTGGGTGCCACCCCGCTGTGAACATGCTTCATCCTCATCCTCCTCCACCTCCTCCTCATCCTCCTCGTCCTCCAGTAGTGGGCCCTGTCTGGCCACATTTGTACCTGGCCTCTGGTGTTGCAAAAAACCTCCCTCTGAGTCACTTCGAAGAGACTTGCCTGAAAGTGCTAAAAATGACCCCTCTTCCTCCTCTTCCTCCTGGGCCACCTCCTCTTCCATCATCGCCCTAAGTGTTTTCTCAAGGAGACATAGAAGTGGTATTGTAACGCTGATAACGGCGTCATCGCCACTGGCCATGTTGGTGGAGTACTCGAAACAACGCAACAGGGCACACAGGTCTCGCATGGAGGCCCAGTCATTGGTGGTGAAGTGTGTCTGATCCGCAGTGCGACTGACCCGTGCGTGCTGCAGCTGAAACTCCACTATGGCCTGCTGCTGCTCGCACAGTCTGTCCAGCATATGCAAGGTGGAGTTCCACCTGGTGGGTACGTCGCATATGAGGCGGTGAGCGGGAAGGCAGAAGTTACGCTGTAGCGCAGACAGGCGAGCAGCGGCAGGGTGTGAACGCCGGAAGCGCGAACAGACGGCCCGCACTTTATGCAGCAGCTCTGACATGTCGGGGTAGTTGCGAATGAACTTCTGCACCACCAAATTCAGCACATGCGCCAGGCAAGGGATGTGCGTCAAACCGGCTAGTCCCAGAGCTGCAACGAGATTTCGCCCATTATCGCACACCACCAGGCCGGGCTTGAGGCTCACCGGCAGCAACCACTCGTCGGTCTGTTGTTCTATACCCCGCCACAACTCCTGTGCGGTGTGGGGCCTGTCCCCCAAACATATGAGTTTCAGAACGGCCTGCTGACGTTTACCCCGGGCTGTGCTGAAGTTGGTGGTGAAGGTGTGTGGCTGACTGGATGAGCAGGTGGAAGAAGAGGAGGAGGAAGCTGAGTAGGAGGAGGAGGAGACAGGAGGCAAAGAATGTTGCCCTGCGATCCTTGGCGGCGGAAGGACGTGCGCCAAACAGCTCTCCGCCTGGGGCCCAGCCGCCACTACATTTACCCAGTGTGCAGTTAGGGAGATATAGCGTCCCTGGCCGTGCTTACTGGTCCACGTATCTGTGGTTAGGTGGACCTTGCCACAGATGGCGTTGCGCAGTGCACACTTGATTTTATCGGACACTTGTTTGTGCAGGGAAGGCACGGCTCTCTTGGAGAAGTAGTGGCGGCTTGGAACAACATACTGTGGGACAGCAAGCGACATGAGCTGTTTGAAGCTGTCTGTGTCCACCAGCCTAAATGACAGCATTTCATAGGCAAGTAGTTTAGAAATGATGGCATTCAGGGCCAGGGATCGAGGGTGGCTAGGTAGGAATCTACGCTTTCTCTCAAATGTTTGTGAGATCGAGAGCTGAACGCTGCCGTGTGACATGGTTGAGATGCTTGGTGACGCAGGTGGTGGTGTTGGTGGTACATCCCATGTTTGCTGGGCGGCAGGTGCCAATGTTCCTCCAGAGGCAGAGGAAGAGGCCGAGGCGGCGGCAGCAGCAGCAGCAGAAGAGGCCGAGGCGGTGGCAGCAGCAGCAGAAGAGGCCGAGGCGGTGGCAGCAGCAGCAGAAGAGGCCGAGGCGGTGGCAGCAGCAGAAGAGGCCGAGGCGGCGGCAGCAGCAGAAGAGGCCGAGGCGGCAGCAGCAGAAGAGGTAGCAGGGGGAGCCTGAGTGACTTCCTTGTTTTTAAGGTGTTTACTCCACTGCAGTTCATGCTTTGCATGCAGGTGCCTGGTCATGCAGGTTGTGCTAAGGTTCAGAACGTTAATGCCTCGCTTCAGGCTCTGATGGCACAGCGTGCAAACCACTTGGGTCTTGTCGTCAGCACATTGTTTGAAGAAGTGCCATGCCAGGGAACTCCTTGAAGCTGCCTTTGGGGTGCTCGGTCCCAGATGGCGGCGGTCAGTAGCAGGCGGAGTCTCTTGGCGGCGGGTGTTCTGATTTTGCCCACTGCTCCCTCTTTTGCTACGCTGTTGGCTCGGTCTCACCACTGCCTCTTCCTCCGAACTGTGAAAGTCAGTGGCACGACCTTCATTCCATGTGGGGTCTAGGACCTCATCGTCCCCTGCATCGTCTTCCACCCAGTCTTGATCCCTGACCTCCTGTTCAGTCTGCACACTGCAGAAAGACGCAGCAGTTGGCACCTGTGTTTCGTCATCATCAGAGACGTGCTGAGGTGGTATTCCCATGTCCTCATCATCAGGAAAAATAAGTGGTTGTGCGTTAGTGCATTCTATCTCTTCCACCCCTGGGGAAGGGCTAGGTGGATGCCCTTGGGAAACCCTGGCAGCAGAGTCTTCAAACAGCATAAGAGACTGCTGCATAACTTGAGGCTCAGACAGTTTCCCTGATATGCATGGGGGTGATGTGACAGACCGATGGGCTTGGTTTTCATGCGCCATCTGTGCGCTTTCTGCAGATGACTGGGTGAGAGATAATGTAAACGTGCTGGATCCACTGTCGGCCACCCAATTGACTAATGCCTGTACCTGCTCAGGCCTTACCATCCTTAGAACGGCATTGGGCCCCACCAAATATCGCTGTAAATTCTGCTGGCTACTGGGACCTGAGGTAGTTGGTTCACTAGGACGTGTGGCTGTGGCAGAACGGCCACGTCCTCTCCCAGCACCAGAGAGTCCACTAACACCACCACGACCATGTCCACGTCCGCGTCCCTTATTAGATGTTTTCCTCATTGTTCCCGTTCACCACAATTTTGAGAATGGCAAATTTGGGAATAGTTTTTCAACCCAGAACAAAAAATGTGCTTTTACGGTCACTACAAATAACTTGACCAGCTAAAACAGTACAGATTTGGTTGAATATAAATGTGAGGCCTGTTTTTTTTTGCGCTGTGTGACAGGTATAGGTTTAATCACAGAATCAGACTTCTATCTGCACGGTAGCGTGTGTCTTAGGTTTTTCTGAATGACACTATTAGCACCTTCAATGTAAGATATCCTTTTTGGGATAGATTTCAAGTAGGCCTCATATACCAGAAACTAGTTATTTTGAGAATGGCAAATTTGGGAATAGTTTTTCAACCCAGAACAAAAAGTCTGCTTTTACGGTCACTACAAATAACTTGACCAGCTAAAACAGTACAGATTTGGTTGAATAGAAATGTCAGGCCTGTTTTTTTTTTGCGCTATTAGACAGGTATAGGTTTAATCACAGAATCAGACTTCTATCTGCACGGTAGCGTGTGTCTTAGGTTTTTCTGAATGACACTATCAGCACCTTCAATGTAAGATATCCTTTTTGGGATAGATTTCAAGTAGGCCTCATATACCAGAAACTAGTTATTTTGAGAATGGCAAATTTGGGAATAGTTTTTCAACCCAGAACAAAAAGTGTGCTTTTATGGTCACTAAAAATAACTTGACCAGCTAAAACAGTACAGATTTGGTTGAATAGAAATGTCAGGTCTATTTTTTAGGCGCTGGGTGACAGGCTCAACTTGCCCCTGATGTAGTATATGGCCAAAAAATAACCACACTATTGATGGTTAAATGCACTTGGGTGACACAGGCTCAGCCTGCACCAGATGTAGTATATGGCCAAAAAATAACCAGACTGTTGATGGTTAAATGCACTTGGGTGACACAGGCTCAGCCTGCAGCTGATGTAGTATATGGCCAAAAAATAACCAGACTGTTGATGGTTAAATGCACTTCGGTGACACAGGCTCAGCCTGCAGCTGATGTAGGATATAGCACAAAATAACCACACTATTAATGGTTAAATACACTTGGTGATAGCTTGTGCTGGCGCACCACAAGTCACAAAATGGCCGCCGATCACCCCAGAAAAAAAGTGATCTAAAAACGCTCTGGGCAGCCTCAAAAAAGTGAGCAAGTCGATATTAGCACTTCAATGATCCACAGCTGCAGATCGATCACAGAATGAAGTATTTTGGAGGTGTTAATCTGCCTAATCTCGCCCTAACGTCGCAGCTGCAACCTCTCCCTATGCTTGAATCAGCAGAGTGACGTGCAGCGCAACGTGACCCAAGCTTATATAGAGGCTGGGTCACATGCTGCACTGGCCAATCACAGCCATGCCAATAGTAGGCAAGGCTGTGATGGCCTCTTGGGGCAAGTAGTATGACGTTTGTTGATTGGCTGCATTGCAGCCTTTCAAAAAGCGCCAAGAAAGCGCCGAACACCGAACCCGAACCCGGACTTTTACGAAAATAAAAGTTCTTCCACCCAGTCTTGATCCCTGACCTCCTGTTCAGTCTGCACACTGCAGAAAGACGCAGCAGTTGGCACCTGTGTTTCGTCATCATCAGAGACGTGCTGAGGTGGTATTCCCATGTCCTCATCATCAGGAAAAATAAGTGGTTGTGCGTTAGTGCATTCTATCTCTTCCACCCCTGGGGAAGGGCTAGGTGGATGCCCTTGGGAAACCCTGGCAGCAGAGTCTTCAAACAGCATAAGAGACTGCTGCATAACTTGAGGCTCAGACAGTTTCCCTGATATGCATGGGGGTGATGTGACAGACCGATGGGCTTGGTTTTCATGCGCCATCTGTGCGCTTTCTGCAGATGACTGGGTGAGAGATAATGTAAACGTGCTGGATCCACTGTCGGCCACCCAATTGACTAATGCCTGTACCTGCTCAGGCCTTACCATCCTTAGAACGGCATTGGGCCCCACCAAATATCGCTGTAAATTCTGCTGGCTACTGGGACCTGAGGTAGTTGGTTCACTAGGACGTGTGGCTGTGGCAGAACGGCCACGTCCTCTCCCAGCACCAGAGAGTCCACTAACACCACCACGACCATGTCCACGTCCGCGTCCCTTATTAGATGTTTTCCTCATTGTTCCCGTTCACCACAATTTTGAGAATGGCAAATTTGGGAATAGTTTTTCAACCCAGAACAAAAAATGTGCTTTTACGGTCACTACAAATAACTTGACCAGCTAAAACAGTACAGATTTGGTTGAATAAAAATGTCAGGCCTGTTTTTTTTTGCGCTGTGTGACAGGTATAGGTTTAATCACAGAATCAGACTTCTATCTGCACGGTAGCGTGTGTCTTAGGTTTTTCTGAATGACACTATTAGCACCTTCAATGTAAGATATCCTTTTTGGGATAGATTTCAAGTAGGCCTCATATACCAGAAACTAGTTATTTTGAGAATGGCAAATTTGGGAATAGTTTTTCAACCCAGAACAAAAAGTCTGCTTTTACGGTCACTACAAATAACTTGACCAGCTAAAACAGTACAGATTTGGTTGAATAGAAATGTCAGGCCTGGTTTTTTTTTGCGCTATTAGACAGGTATAGGTTTAATCACAGAATCAGACTTCTATCTGCACGGTAGCGTGTGTCTTAGGTTTTTCTGAATGACACTATCAGCACCTTCAATGTAAGATATCCTTTTTGGGATAGATTTCAAGTAGGCCTCATATACCAGAAACTAGTTATTTTGAGAATGGCAAATTTGGGAATAGTTTTTCAACCCAGAACAAAAAGTGTGCTTTTATGGTCACTAAAAATAACTTGACCAGCTAAAACAGTACAGATTTGGTTGAATAGAAATGTCAGGTCTATTTTTTAGGCGCTGGGTGACAGGCTCAACTTGCCCCTGATGTAGTATATGGCCAAAAAATAACCACACTATTGATGGTTAAATGCACTTGGGTGACACAGGCTCAGCCTGCACCAGATGTAGTATATGGCCAAAAAATAACCAGACTGTTGATGGTTAAATGCACTTGGGTGACACAGGCTCAGCCTGCAGCTGATGTAGTATATGGCCAAAAAATAACCAGACTGTTGATGGTTAAATGCACTTCGGTGACACAGGCTCAGCCTGCAGCTGATGTAGGATATAGCACAAAATAACCACACTATTAATGGTTAAATACACTTGGTGATAGCTTGTGCTGGCGCACCACAAGTCACAAAATGGCCGCCGATCACCCCAGAAAAAAAGTGATCTAAAAACGCTCTGGGCAGCCTCAAAAAAGTGAGCAAGTCGATATTAGCACTTCAATGATCCACAGCTGCAGATCGATCACAGAATGAAGTATTTTGGAGGTGTTAATCTGCCTAATCTCGCCCTAACGTCGCAGCTGCAACCTCTCCCTATGCTTGAATCAGCAGAGTGACGTGCAGCGCAACGTGACCCAAGCTTATATAGAGGCTGGGTCACATGCTGCACTGGCCAATCACAGCCATGCCAATAGTAGGCAAGGCTGTGATGGCCTCTTGGGGCAAGTAGTATGACGTTTGTTGATTGGCTGCATTGCAGCCTTTCAAAAAGCGCCAAGAAAGCGCCGAACACCGAACCCGAACCCGGACTTTTACGAAAATAAAAGTTCGGGTTCGCTCATCCCTAGTCAGGATGTAATGGATTTGTTGTTCTACTTGTGCGTACGCGAAAGTCTCTCATACACGTCCTGCAGGGTCTTTATTGCCACTTGTCATTTCCAATAGACCATGGACACATCTGTCAATGGATTTTATCACTGACTTACCTTTGTCTGCGGGTAAAACAGTTATCTTGGTAGTAGTGGACAGGTTTAGCAAAATGGTACACTTCAGTGCGTTACCCGCACTACCTAATGCTAAGACTCTTGCTCAGGTATTCATCAGTGAAATCGTGAAGCTTCACGGGGTCCCTTCCGATGTTGTTTCGGATTGGGTAACCCAGTTTATTTATAAGTTTTGGAAAGCTTTTTGTTCCCGTTTGGGGGTACACTTGTCCTTTTCATCAGCTTTCCATTCTCAGTCGAATGGACAGACTGAGCGTACCAACCAAAACCTTGAGACATATCTAAGATGTTTTGTGCCTGAAAACCAAGAGGTATGGTCATCATATTTACCGTTAGCCGAGTTTGCCATAAATAATCGCCGTCAGGAATCTACTGGCAAGTCACCATTTCTTGGTGCATATGGTTTTCATCCCCAATTCTGTACTTTCAAAGAGGGGGGGTCTTCTGGGGTTCCCGAAGAGGAACGGTTTTCGTCGTCTCTTTCATCGGTATGGCAGAAAGTGCAAGCTAATTTGAAAAATATGGGAGGTAAATATAAATGCATGGCTGATAAGAAACGGTCGCCAGGTCCGGACCTAGGAGTGAATGACTGTGTGGTTATCTACTAGGAATATTAAATTAAAGGTTCTCTCTTGGAAACTGGGTCCTAGGTTTATTGGTCCTTACAAAATAGTAGCCATCATTAACCCCGTAGCTTTTCGCCTGGAGCTACCTCAGACTTTTAAAATTCATAACGTCTTCCATAAATCGTTACTCAAAAAGTATGTTCCACCTCTAGAACCATCACCGCTGCCACCCCCTCCTGTTATTGTGGATGGTAATCTAGAGTTTCAAATATCCAAAATTGTTAATTCTCGTCGGGTCCGCCGTTCTCTTCAATATCTGGTGCATTGGAGGGGTTACGGTCCCGAGGAAAGAATGTGGACTTCCAGCATCTGAGGTAAACGCCGACAGGTTAGTTCAGGTTTTTCATGCCTCTCATCCTGAGAGACCTAGTCCTCAGTGTCCGGAGGCCCCTCGTGGAAGAGGGGGTACTGTCACAAGGGTGTCAAGAGCCACGTCTGACTCCGTTATACCCGGGTTCAGGAAGTCGCAGCGGGTGGCTGCGCGTTCGATGTACAAAGACAGTGCTGTTTCGTAATGGTAGCTTTCTGGGTTTGCCTTGCAATCCTTTTTGGCTCACTCAGGGATCCGTAGCTTCTCTTCCTCAGCTGTTTCTTGTCCAGCAATCCCAACCCCCTTATATTCCCATCTCCCACTTCTCTGGTTGCCACATATAGAGCTTCCTGCCTGGACTTCTATACTGACCCACTGGAGCTGAGTAGCTGAGATCCCTGGTTGTTGTTCCAGAGTATTACCCTCCGGATCCCTGTTGGGCCTTGGTGGTCTGCTGTTGTCGCCCACCTGGGATTATATGTTTGTCTGTATTGTCTGTCCTCTCCTTGGTGTTTTCCTCTTAGTGTCAGTGGTGCGGACTAGTAATCCCATCGCCCTGTTCACTACACAGGGCTCATCTTAGGGAAAGCCAGGGTTTAGACACGTGATCGGCGTACGGGTGAGGAACCCGTCTAGGGACGTCAGGGCAGTCAGGTGCCAGCCGCAAGGTGAGTCAGGGGTCACCACTTTTCCCTCTCCCTTAGACAGGGCCTTCCCATTTCCCTCCCTTTGCGTGACGCCGGTCATTACACATGGTTATAAGGGAAAATAATAGCATTCTGAATACAGAATGCATAGTAAGACAGCGCTGGAGGAGTTAAAAATAAATAAATAATAATTTAACTCACCTTAGTCCACTTGATCGCGTAGCCCGGCATCTCCTTCTGTCTCCTTTACTGAACAGGACCTGTGGTGAGCATTCATTATAGGTCAAGGACCTTTGATGACGTCACTCCGGTCATCACATGGTACGCCACATGATCTTTTACCATGGTGATTCACCAAGGTAAAAGATCATGTGACGTACCATGTGATGACCGGAGTGACGTCATCAAAGGTCCTTGACCTATAATGAATGCTCATTAATGAATTGGTGGCGCAGTGCGCCCCCCCAGTATTAAAAACATTGGTGGCGCACTGCGCCCTCCCCAGTATTAAAAACATTGGTGGCGCACTGCGCCCTCCCCAGTATTAAAAACATTGGTGGCGCACTGCGCCCTCCCCCCCACCCCCAGTATTAAAATCATTGGTGGTGCATTGCGCCCCCAACCCCCCCAGTATTAAAATCATTGGTGGCAGTGGCTCCCCTCCTCTTCATTGGTGGCAGTGGCAGCTTCAGATCGGAGCCCCAGCAGTGTAATCTCGGGCTCCGATCGGTTACCGTGGCTGCCAGGATGCCACTTGCCCTGGCTGCCATGTTGAGCTCCCTGCTGCTGTGTGTACAGGGCAGCAGGGAGACTGTTAGAGCTAATAGAGCTAATAGAGCTCTATCAGGGTGAATAGGACAAGGGAATTAAAAGATCCCAGGTTCTAGCCCCTAAGGGGGAAATAGTTATTAAATAAAAAAAAGTTTAAAAAAACACCAAAATACTAAGTATAAATCACGCTCTTTCCCAATATTACATATAAAGTATATAAACAATAAATACATAAATATATCACATATTGCCATGTCCGAAAAGTCCAAACTTTTAAAATATATTTTAAAAAAATTGGTAGTGAACGCCATAACAGAAATTTTTTTATTTATTTTTTCCCTAAAAATATATATCGGCTATCGGCCTGAAAGTTCACAGGTTATTGGTATCGGCTCTAAAAAAATCAATATTGGTTGATCCCTATTAAATATAAGACATTCCAATTATTTTAAAATTAATTTTCTTTATTCTTTATGCTGAAAATGCTTCTCTTGATAAAACTGTGTGTCTCCTAAAATTTTAGCTTTCTTTAGAAAAAAAAAAATGTTAAATGAGCTTTTCTACTGTATGTCGCTAAGGCCGTTTTGTAAATTTATTTTCTTCAATCCGCACCTAAGATTGACTGAGAAAATCAATGGAGGTGCTCTGCCCGGACCGACTCATCAATATTCAAGATTTTCATAAGAAGGCTGTCAAATTTAGATCAGGCATCGGTCTCCGTACAGGCCTCGTCTCATGAAGCCTCCATGTTGTGATTTCAGTAGTAATAAAATTAATGATTAGATGCGAGTGATTGATGTAAGGAGCTAAATGAGCAGTTTGATCAACGCAATTTGAGAAAAAGGCATTAAATGGGGCAGAAAAACAATTCAAGATTTTAGATGGCAACAATTCTGCAATGAAAAATAACCCATCAGTTCAACGTGAGGCTGAATAATTCCTCCTAGTAAAGGATCGTATAGTTCAGGGTGTGATTATTTATGTTAAAATTATTTATGTTAATTGTTTTTCAGTCCATTTTCTGATCTCATATTATTTTTATTTTTCAGCTCACCTTTTTCATTTTTTATATGAATTTTTCATTTCATTTTTTTATTACACCTTTTTATTTATGTCATCATTGTATTTACCTGTCCTCCTATTACTCCAAGGTTCTAAGGCTTCGTCTACACGACGACATTTGTCGCGCGACATTTTGTTGCACTAATGTCGCGCGACAATTTTTATAATGGCAGTCTATGGTGTCGCACTGCAACATGCAACATGCTGCGACTGCGACGCAACAGTCGCAGAAAATCCATTCGAGATGGATTTTTCTGCCACTGTTACGTCGCAGTCGCAACGTGTTGCATGTTGCAGTGCGACACCATGGACTGCCATTATAAAAATTGTCGCGCGACATTAGTGCAACAAAATTTGCGCTACAAATGTTGCAGTGTAGTTGTTCCCTATCTGTCGTGCGACAAATGTCGTCGTGTAGACGTAGCCTAAGATCTATACATACTGTATCTGAGCTGCAAATTAGGCCTCTTGCACACAAACGTATTTTCATTACGTTTCCGTTCCGTTTTTTTTGCGGACGGTATAAGGAACCATTCATTTCAATGGGTCTGCAAAAAAAACGGAAGGTACTCTGCGTGCCTTCCGTTTCCGTATTTCGGTTCCGCAAAAAAACAGAACATGTCCTATTATTGTCCGCATTACAGTCAAGGATAGCACTGTTCTATTAGAGGCCAGCTGTTCCGTTCTGCAAAATACGGAATGCACACGGATGTCATCTGTATTTTTTGCGGATCCGGTTTTTGCGGACCGCAAAATACATACAGTCGTGTGCAAGAGGCCTTAAAAAGACAGTGTCCATACTAGGAATACACTGGCAGACATTGACATTGCTATTTTGTGGCCTGACCCCCTATGAAAAGCCAGGAGTCGGTCCTCTGGTTTATTAGTCGTATCCGTTATGACATATGAATATGTTACCAGTCATTAGCTGCAGAAGCAGGTACCACCATCACCAACACTTGTCAACCTTTGCTTCAATTTTTTTTTTTATATAATATATATTTCATTTCCATCTGACATCGCGCTGTATGGGATTTATGAAAATTTCATGTATTCATTTACATGCACAAAAAATATTCTAGAAATGTTGTTGCATATTGGCCTTGCTGCCATGTCTTGATCATCCTGAAACTATTAAAGGCGTTTAATCATTATTCCAATTTTATTAATTTTTTTAAGTCACCAGCAATATTTCAGCAGGGCAAATTGTTCATCCCAGTTCAGTTGCATGAATACATTTTGTACCCTTTCATTATGGGAAGCTGTGTTGACCACAAGTCCAGAGAAGGCTGTTCTGTGTAGACAGGAGATCAGTCTCTCCTGTGCTGCCGACTTTCTGTAAACTACAGGATTGCATCCTGATCTATCCAATCTAGCCACCTCCCCACCCAGCTCCACCCTGCTCTTTTCTCTTATGTCCCTGTAGGATTTAGCAGATATAATTTCTGCCCTTTGGGGGCTATTATCTAGCTGAGTGTTCCTAGGAATGACTAATTGCCCCATGTCAAGGTGTTGCTGATCACCAAGCAAATGAGCAAATTCTCATTTATTGGGTGATGAAATCTTTTACGTAAAATCATTACCATCATTACCGGCATCATTACGGGAAATGTGCTGCCAGAAAACAATGCATCGGCTCATGTAAATGGACCTTAAAAGACCAGGAGACTCCTAGGTGAAACTTTGAATATTGTGCAAAAGTCCATTTATTTCAGTAATGCAAATTAAAAGGAATTGCATTAATGCAGATTAACTCCTTCCCGACTGCAATCCGTCTATATGCGTGCTATTTGCACATGCCCCGTGCAGCTAGCACGTTTATAGACGTCAGGCAGCTCTTTAATCCAAGCGCTGCAAAACGCTTGGATTAAAGCTTCTGCCCCTGTCCTGCTGCTGTCACGGACAGCATGCAGTGCAGTAATGCCGGCAAGGGTCCAATCAGAGTGGTCCCTTGCCGGCAATCGATCTGATTGGTTAGTCTGTGCAGACTAACCAATCGGATCACGGCAGTGAAAAAATTCCTGTTCCAGGCTCTGATCTGCGCTCTGCAAATCAGGTAATGTGTCCTGGTGCCCCCCGATCTGTGCCCCCCTGTGCGCCTCCAACCCGCCCCTGTCCCCACCTGCCCCTGATGCAGTTCCCCCGCCCCCATCCATATTCATGTAGCCTGCCCCTGATGCGGTCCGCCCCCTCCCGCCCCATACATTCATCCTGCCCCCATTTGTGCCCCTTTAATGCTGGCCGTACCTTCCCCCTCCACCTTTCCAGTGCTGCCCCCTGCCCCCGATGCGGTGCTGTCCCCCTGCTGTGTTTGATGGCGGTGGCTCCATTCCTGAGCCGCCGCCATCAGCAGCGAGTGTCAGCTCTATGCTGACACTCTGCTGTAACCCCTTAGATGCCGCGGCAGCCATGGCAACCGGACGCTTCGCAAAGGCATCCGGTGTTGCCACCTACAGGACATCTGATAGTATTATACTTTGCAATGAAAGAGCATTGCAAAGTATAGTACAGCCATCAGCCCCACTGGATCTTCAAGATCCAAGAGGGACTTGATAAAAAAATTTTTTGAAAATAATAAAAGTAAAAATTAAAAAATTTATAAAAACGTAAATTTAAAAAATAAATTGCCTTTTCCTATAAAAAATGAAAATAAATAAATACACATATTAGGAATCACCGCGTCCGTAACGACCGTCTCTATAAATATATATATATACTTTTTGAGAGTTTCTATGCATCAGGGGGGCTTTAAATGGGACATGGCATCAAAAACCAGTCAAGCAAAATCTGCCTTTAAAAAACCATAGGGCGCTCCTTTTCTTCTGCACCCTGCCGTGCGCCCTTACATCAGTTTACGACCACATGTGGGGTGTTTCTGTAAACCGCGGAATCAGGGTAATACATATTGAGTTTTGTTTGGCTCTTAACCCTCAATGTGTTAAAGAATAAAATGTAATAAAATGGAAAATCTGCCGAAAAAGTTAAATTTTAAATTTCATCTCCATATTCATTTAATTCTTGTGGAACACCTAATGGGTTAACAAAGTTTATAAAATCAGTTTTGAGTAACTTGAGAAGTGTAGTTTCTACAATGGGGTAATTTATGGGGGGTTTCCACTATGTAAGCCCCACAAAGTGACTTCAGACCTGAACTGGTCCTTAAAAAGTGGGTTTTGGAAATTTTCTTAAGAATTTTAAGAATTGCTTCTAAACTTCTAAGCCTTCTAACGTCCTAAAAAATAAAATTACATTTCCAAAATGATGCCAACATAAAGTATACATATGGGGAATGTTAAGTAATAAATATTTTATTAGGTATGACTTTCTGTTTTAGAAGCAGAGAAATAGAAATTTTGAAAATTGTGAATTTTTTAAAATTTTGGGTAAATTTGGGATTTTTTCATAAATAAAGGTGAAATATATTGACTCAAATTTATAACTATCATGAAGTACAATGTGTCACGAGAAAACAGTCTCAGAAAGGCTTGGATAAATAAAAGTGTTCCAAAGCTATTACCACATAAAGTGACGCATGTCAGATTTGTAAATTTTGACCTGGACAATGGGGCATCAATGACCATTGGTCATGAAAGGGTTAAAATTTGAATTTTGTGAAAAGTTTCAATATTCTAGGCTCAAAGTGTCACGCTTTAGTCAGTTAATTAATCCATACCCCCTGAGCAAAGGGTACCTCAAAATTGAGATTTTGGGGTTTCATAAACCGTAAGCCACAATCATCCAAATTATAACAAATAAAGGCTTGAAATATCTCGCTCTGCATGTAATGAGTCTCTCTCATAAACTGGTTCAGTGTTGGATTTGCCAAAATGTGGACGCATGAAATCTGTCTCTAATGAAGAAACATCCGTGGCTGTCCTAGCTTCATTCAGCATAAGCCCACAGCGTAGCACTCGCCGCATGTCACTGGAGAGTGGCATTAGTCGAACATCCCTTCGGCGGGTATTAGCTACTCACAAATGGCACCCTTACAAACTCCAGCTTCTGCAGCATCTCAACGAGGATGACCCAGATCGGCGCACTGAATTTGCAGAATGGGCAAAACAAAAATTGGAACAGGACCCTCAGTTTACGCAGAAGATTTTGTTCAGTGATGAGGCAAACGTTTATGTGAATGGTGAAGTTAACAAACAAAACCATCGCTATTGGTCTGACACTAACCCACATTGGATAGATCCCTCCAAGACTGTTGGAACAAAAAAATTGATGGTATGGTGTGGTATATGGGGTACAAAGATAGTGGGGCCATTCTTCATCAATGGAAACCTCAAGGCCACTGGATATGCAAAATTGCTACATGATGATGTGTTTCCCTCTTTATGCACTGAAGCTGGCACGTTCCCTGAGTTTTTCCAGCAAAATGGTGCACCACCACATTATGGGTGTCAGGTCCGAGCATTCCTAGATGAACAGTTTCCTGGAAAGTGGATTGGTCGTCGTGGGCCAGTTGAATGGCCCCCAAGGTCTCCCCATCTGACCACCTTAGACTTTTATCTTTGGGGTCACCTGAAACTATGGATACTGGAAGCCTGTGCTAGCATTTCTCCTGCGGTGTTTCTATCAGTGTGTGAAGAGTGGGAGAAGAGGGTTGCATTGACAATCCAACACAATGGGCAGCACATTGAACACATTTTATAAGTGGTCAGAAACTTGTAAATAACTCATGAAAGAATAAAGTTACGTTAAAACCAAGCACACCATTGTTTTTCTTGTAAAATTCCCAATAAGTTTGATGTGTCACATGACAGTTGGATTTTAAAATGGCCGACTTCAAAATGGCCGCCATGGTCACCACCCATCTTGAAAAGTTTCCCCACCTCACATACTAAAAGTTTCCCCACCTCATACTAATGTGCCACAAACAGGAAGTTAATATCACCAACCATTCCCATTTTATTAAGGTGTATCCATATAAATGGCCCACCCTGTATATATATAATTTATCTTTATGTCTCTCTTGAAAATTCAGATTCAGATCCACCTCAAATTTTTACAAAATTCAGGTCGAAATTTAAATAGTTTATAAGCGATTCTCTCTTAGGGGTTACTCTACTGAGCCCCTCTCCCCATTCAAGAATCGCAAGTGAACGCTAGCCTTGCCCTGCATCTTTAACCCATTGTACATTTATCTAGGAATTTGATATCGGTTGCCTGTTCTCAGGACAGGTCATCAATATCAGATTGGCCCGGATTCAACCCCCACCAATCAGCTATTAGAGGAGGACTCAGCCTTCTGTGAGCACTTATGCCTCTTCCTAGGCCAGTGACGTCACCGAACATCGGTCACAGCTCAGGCCCATGAGCTACAATATCAATCTATGGCACTGTACTTGAATAACTATGAAGAGGCGGCAGCGTTCACTGGAGGCCACAGCCACTTGAAGCAGCTGATTGGCAAGGGTGCCAGGAGTTGGACCCCCACAGATCTAATATTAATTATCTACAGTGGCGTCGCCAGGGGGGGGGCCAGAGGGGGCCACGGCCCCCCCTACTTCATGCTGTGCCCCCCCATGTGCCCCCCCACCTAAAATGCCCCCCCCCCTAAATGAGCCGCCGCCGCCGGGCACAGGGAGATGAGCGCTTCCATTGCACTCATCTCCATTGTAATCTGCCTGTGCCAGCGGAGGTGCAGGGGAGGGAGAGGCGTGTCCCTTCCCCTTCCTCTGATAGGTTGCAGGCACTAGGCCGGGTGCCTATCAGAGCCCAGCGCAGGCGGCGCAATGACGTCATCGCGCCGCCTGAGCCTTACAGCACGGGACACAGGAAGAGTCTGCATTGCATCGCTGACCCTGAGGTAAGTATAAGTGTTTTTTTTTTTGTTTTTTTTTACAATAGTGTTACTGGCACATTGGGGGGGCTTATTACAATGGGGGGGGGACTTAAAACTGGCACATGATGATGGGGGGGACTTAATACTGGCACATGATGATGGGGGGGACTTAATACTGGCACATGATGATGGGGGGGACCTAATACTGGCACATGATGATGGGGGGGACTTAATTCTGGCACATGATGATGGGGGGACTTAATACTGGCAAATGATGGGGGGGACTTAATACTGGCACATGATGATGGGGGACTTAATACTGGCACATGATGGGGGGGCTTAATACTGGAACATGGGGGGGCTTAATACTGGCACATGATGGGGGGGCTTATTACTGGCACGTAATGGGGGGCTTATTACTGGCACGTAATGGGGGGGCTTATTACTAGCACGTAATGGGGGGGCTTATTACTGGCACGTGATGGGGGGCTTATTACTGGCACATTGGGGGGCTTATTACTGGCACGTGATGGGGGCTTATTACTGGCACGTGATGGGGGGCTTATTACTGGCACGTGATGGGGGGCTTATTACTGGCACGTGATGGGGGCTCT
The DNA here is from genome assembly GCF_905171765.1 of Bufo bufo. NCBI lineage: Eukaryota > Metazoa > Chordata > Amphibia > Anura > Bufonidae > Bufo > Bufo bufo. The sequence continues at coordinate 32,777,121 of NC_053393.1, forward strand.
TGTTACTGGCACGTGATGGGGGCTTATTACTGGCACATTGGGGGGCTCTTGTTACTGGCAGTGGCACGTTATTGAGGGCACTTATTACTGGCACATTATTGGTGGGCACTATAGGGGCATCTACTGAGGCCACAAAGAAGGGGTGTTTTATATGGGGGGCTCTGTACAGTAGCATTTTATACTGGGACACATTATGGTGGGTACTATGGAGAAGGGGAGACAGGAGTCATCTACGGGGGGCACTAAGAAGGGGTATTTTATACTTGCAAATTATGGGGGACACTGAGGGCATCTACTGGGGCACGATATATAATGGGACATTTTATACTGGTACATTATGGGGGGCACTAGCAGGAAGGGGGGAGATGAGCACTATGGAGGCATTTACTGGGGCACTATATAGGGGTATTTTATACTGGCACATTATGGGGACATTAGCTCAACTGGTGGCATAAGGAGGTATGTTTTGCACATTATAAGGAGAATTATTTCTACTGGGGGGCATTATGGTGGGTTTTATTACTCCCCCATGGTATGAGCCCCTAGTAGCAGCACCAGCCTCTCCCTGCTCTGCTATCCCTCTGCCCATTCGCTAAATCCTTATTATGAAATCTTTCTCATTAGGATAAAGCACAACATCAGCTCCACCGAGCCCCCGGCCAAAGTGGTGAAGTGGCGTCCGAGATCCCCAAGGGCCAAGCCAAGTAACTGTAAGTGTTCATGTGAAATATGTTTATTATATATATGTACACCCCTGTGAGAGGCGGGGAGGGAGATCTGTGGATGACACTGTTATGGAGGTGGAAATGGGGATGACACTGTCATGGGGTGGATCTGTGGATGACACATATAGAATAAGATGCTATATACGGTATGTGGCATCCACAGATCCCCCCCATAGCAGTGTCATCCACAGATCCCCCTCTCTATAAAAGTGTCATCCACAGACAGCTGGACTTTTCTTCCCTGTTGCGGTTTTAGGTATTGGGTAAAGTATTGCAGCATTTCTAAGCGTACTTGTGTAAATGTATCGTTGTTATAGCTGCCCCCCCTATTTGTGTCCTGGCCCCCAGTGTGCCCCCCAAAATTTGAAAGCCACTGATTATCTATCCTGAGGATATGCCATCATTATCAAATTTTTATAGAATCCCTTTGATTCACAGTCAATTGGGTTAATACTAGTTGCCATAATGGGTTTTCCCGTGTAGACATTTATGGCATAGTGATGGGGGCTGAGCAGCTTTGTATATAGTTTTATGGGAAAAGACTCATTTATATCCTTGCTCTTTCTATGCGTGTCCGGTGGGTAGTTCTTTCAGTGACTGACATCTATCTTTGCGTGCACACTTAATACAGGGAAGGTTGTCAATCACTAACTAGGACTGCTACAATGTGACAAGGTCCCTTTAAAGAGGGTTACATAGGCTCTGAACCCCTCACAATTATAAATTAGGAACCAGTTTGACTAAAATAACACAGGAGAAATTTGGGAGGATCATAACGTATAGTGCGGTATGCCAGACCAAACAGGGGAATTACACTTGAGGTCACAGTGTGAGCACTAGGTGGTCCGAGGTTAATACAGTTCTGGTTACTCACGGTTACGTCGTCCCTGGGCAGGCTCGCATAAGTGAAGAGGAAAACAAGACAAGAATTCTCTGGGGCACACTCTGGTGAAATAGACACAGGCCAGATGGTGATTCGAGGTGCCCTTGATGGTCTGTAATAATGTGCCTATGGCAAGGTCCCTTGTAGTCGTGACGCCATTACCTTTTGTGGTGGTACAACAATTTACTGTAGTGTTAATTGAGGAACTGAAGACTGAGACGAGGATGGTGTAATTCAACCTATAACTTTTACTGAATGTTGCTCCTGGTAAGAGTAACATCCAAGTTTAGTACAGTCTCTCTCCAAAGTGGACAGAGGTAAAGCTGCTACAGGTCCACTGCTGACAGGTGTAATGGGTGTCTCTCTAGCTATTAAAATAATATAGGTTTGTAGCCTTACTGGTAGAGGACTTCTAGGCTGGTCCTGGTTGTCCCAGTGCAGGTTAGTAAGGATGCCAGGGGCTGGTGATTCCTTCACTTTTAAAATCCAAAGGTCCTAAGGCGCTTGTGGAGATGGCCGTAACCCTTTGGGGGTCTCCTTCTTTAGTATTCTTTGAGTTAATGGAGCACTTCAACTCAGGGATCAAGACTCCAGACTGAACTGGACACAACTGGTCTGGAACTAACTGAACTAGAGACTCACTGGCTAGGCCTGAGCTGAACTACAAACCGGATTCCAAAAAAGTTTGGACACTAAACAAATTGTGAATAAAAACTGAATGCAATGATGTGGAGATGGCAAATGACAATATTTTATTTGTAATAGAACGTAGATGACAGATAAAATGTTTAATCCGAGTAAATGTATAATTTTAAAGGAAAAATACGTTGATTCAAAATTTCACGGTGTCAACAAATCCCCAAAAAGTTGGGACAAGTAGCAATAAGAGGCTGGAAAAAGTAAATTTGAGCATAACGAAGAGCTGGAAGACCAAATAACACTAATTAGGTCAATTGGCAACATGATTGGGTATAAAAAGAGCTTCACAGAGTGGCAGTGTCTCTCAGAAGCCAAGATGGGTAGAGGATCACCAATTCCCACAATGTTGCGCAGAAAGATAGTGGAGCAATATCAGAAAGGTGTTACCCAGCGAAAAATTGCAGAGACTTTGCATCTATCATCATCAACTGTGCATAACATCATCCGAAGATTCAGAGAATCTGGAACAATCTCTGTGCGTAAGGGTCAAGGCCGTAAAACCATACTGGATGCCTGTGATCTCCGGGCCCTTAAACGACACTGCACCACAAACAGGAATGCTACTGTAAAGGAAATCACAGAATGGGCTCAGGAATACTTCCAGAAACCATTGTCAGTAAACACAATCCACCGTGCCATCCGCCGTTGCCAGCTGAAACTCTACAGTGCAAAGAAGAAGCCATTTCTATGCAAGATCCACAAGCTCAGGCGTTTTCACTGGGCCAGGGATCATTTAAAATGGAGTGTGGCAAAATGGAAGACAGTTCTGTGGTCAGACGAGTCACGATTCAAAGTTCTTTTTGGAAATCTGGGACGCCATGTCATCCGGACCAAAGAGGACAAGGACAATCCAAGTTGTTATCAAAGCTCAGTTCAGAAGCCTGCATCTCTGATGGTATGGGGTTGCATGAGTGCGTGTGGCATGGGCAGCTTGCATGTCTGGAAAGGCACCATCAATGCAGAAAAATATATTCAGGTTCTAGAACAACATATGCTCCCATCAAGACTTCATTTTTCAACAAGATAATGCCAGACCACATTCTGCATCAATCACAACATCATGGCTGCGTAGGAGAAGGATCCGGGTACTGAAATGGCCAGTCTGCAGTCCAGATCTTTCACCTATAGAGAACATTTGGCGCATCATAAAGAGGAAGGTGCAACAAAGAAGGCCCAAGACGATTGAACAGTTAGAGGCCTGTATTAGACAAGAATGGGAGAGCATTCCTATTTCTAAACTTGAGAAACTGGTCTCCTCGGTCCCCAGACGTCTGTTGAGTGTTGTAAGAAGAAGGGGAGATGCCACACAGTGGTGAAAATGGCCTTGTCCCAACTTTTTGGGGATTTGTTGACACCATGAAATTCTGATTCAACATATTTTTCCCTTAAAATGGTACATTTTCTCAGTTTAAACTTTTGTTCCGTGATTTATGTTCTATTCTGAATAAAAGATTAGAAGTTGGCACCTCCACATCATTGCATTCAGTTTTTATTCACGATTTGTATAGTGTCCCAACTTTTTTGGAATCCGGTTTGTATATATATGGGAGGTATTTTTCTCCCCCTAGTGGTAGGCTCAGTGTAATGCAATCTAAATACACCTGTAAGCAGGGATTATACATAAAGATGCATTGCAGCATAAAAAAGACTACATAAGGAATGCAAAGCAATACACAACAACTTTGCAGTGCCCACGAGGGTAGTGGAACACTGCAGACCCCTTGCTTAACCCGTGTCGCCCTTGACACGAAGATGAAGGTCTCCTGAAAAATACAAAAAGAGAACAATCCTGCAGGCATTAAGAACAGTACCATAACCCATAACAATACTTTTTCTTGAGATCTGAAAAGCAATTGGTTAGGCACAATTGTAAATATCAGGCAAACATCAAGAATGGTGGTAAACAAGTGAAAAGGGGCGTCGTTTCTTCCCTATGGAGACTGGTGAACGGGGCGCTGACCTGGCACAGCGGAACAATTATACACCAGGATAGTCCATAATGGGGAAATAATGAACAGGGATGTAGATCAGGAGGCTAACAGGGCATGAGTCCATTACCTGAGCATAGGAATACAAAGACGATGAACAACACAGAGGCTCAGGTACGTTTGAGTCTATCTCGGGGCACAGGCTTGAACGTGACAACAAAACAAAGAAGACTGTAGAGAGTCCTTGGAGTAAGGCAAATAATCAGAGTCAAGAAGTCTCTTACCCAGGCTCTGTAGTCTCACCAAGAAGCGAAATTGTAATCCACATTAAACTGGGATAGCTGGAAGCATTCTCCTCTGGGTTTGCAGTAGATACTCCCTATAACGAGCAGGTGGTTGTCCCTTTGTAATCCGACTGGATCTGAGAACTGGTGGTTCTTCTGGCCTTGGCGCAAGGGGACTTGGTACTTCTGGAGTTTCTTGCACTACTGAAACTTCTTCTTGAGGTGGTTCCTCTGGCTGACGTGACACTGTACTGACTGGTGCAGGCACAGCAATGTTTAACCATGGTGTAAGGAACCATTTTAGAGAATCTGTTTCCGTCATTAGTTTCTCAACAGTTTTTTATAGGCTCTACAGGCTTAACTCGTAGTTCAGGCACTTGAAATGGAGGCTGATGTTCCTCTGTAACAGTCTCATCTGGAAGGATTACTTCTGGAGTATCTTTCTCCTTATTACACAATTTCAAGCGATTGCAATGAACTATTTGAGGTGATTTGTTTTCTCTGGGGATCTCATAGGTGTCAGTTGCTGGATTAGGGATAGCTGAAGCGATGTAGGGGTCACTTTCCCACTTACTGTCCAACTTTCTGGTGCGATGATTGCTTTTTAGCCACACATAATCACCAATTTCAAGAGGTTCTGCTTTGGCAGATTAGTCATAATCTTTTTGCTGCCTTTTGTGAGCATGTTCCATGCTGTGGTGAACAATTCCTTGTGCATCAGCTAGACGTCTTTGGTGCTCGCTCACCCAATCAGTTTTTGGCAATGGATTGATGGCATCAGGCACTTGTATGTCCAAAGCATGGTCAGCAGGTAGTTTACCTTGTTGGCCAAACATGAGATAGTAAGTTGTATACCCCGTGGAACAGTGAATGGTATTATTATAGGTATACATCAATTGAGGTAGAAGAGTAGGCCAATCATTCCTGGTAGCAGGTGGCACAGCTCTAAGCATTTCTATTAGGGTCTGGTTCATTTTTTCACAAAGTCCATTACCTTAGGGATGGTAGGCTGTTGTTCTGATTTTCTGGCAATTGTGAAGTGAACACAGTTCTTTGAAGAGTTGCGATTCAAAGGCAGATCCTTGTAAGGATTTTTTCTGGACCTCCGTATGGTAACAGGAAATGTTTCCAGAAGGCATCTGCAGTTGTTTTAGCGGTCAAGTCCTTAACAGGTACGGCTACAACGAATTTGGTGTAGTGGTCAATGATGGTCATAGCGTATGTGTAGCCTGAGAGACTTGGTTCCAGCTTCACATGGTCAATTGCAATGATCTCCAATGGTTTTTGGCTTACAATAGAATGTAAGGGTGCTTTTTGGTCATGCTTTTCACCTCGTCCAATAGCACAGGCGGAACACTCTCAACACCACCTCTCAATGTCTTCTCGCATTCCAATCCAATAGAATCATCTACAGACGGTAGCTTCTGTCTTCTGCATGCCAAAGTGTCCTGATTTGTCATGGTACATCTCAAAAATGATTCTTGCATCCCGGCGAGGTATTAGGATTTGGTATACTCTGTCATAGGTAACTGGATCCAGGCTTCTTCTCAATAGTAGGCCCTTCTGCAGAAAGAGTTGTTTCCGGTGTCTCCACAGCTTCAACAGTTCTGGGTCTGCATTTCTTCTGCAGATTCTCTCAGGTGTTCTTCCACTGGTGAGGAAGTCATGTAGTTCTCCGATTACTCTACTTTCTGACTGAAGTTTGATCCATCCCTCCTTTTCAATTTGAGATTCTGGATTGTTCTGTTGATGGGGATTTAGGACTCTTTTGTTTTTAATGGAGAGGATGCTTTGTTGGGCGAAGTTTTTGTAGAAATTAGGCATCTCCACTTCTTCCCAGACATCTATGTATGCAGTAGGATCTTCCTTGGTAGGCAGGCGAGATAAGGCATCTGCATTCTCGTTGAACTTGCCCGTTCTGTATTTTACAGTGAAGTTGTAGTTAGCAAGGCGTGAGGCCCATTTTTGTTTTAAGGCACCTAGCTTGGCTGTATTAAGATGCGCCAGTGGGTTGTTATCGGTGAAAGCTATCAAGGGAGTTTCTGCAAGGTAGTCCTTAAATTTTTCGGTGACAGCCCACACAAGTGCGAGGAACTCTAACTTGAAATAGCTGTAGTTCCGGTCATTATTTTCAGCTCCTTTCAGGGATCTGCTAGTATAAGCAATTACTTTCTCTTTACCTTCTTGCACTTGAGACAGGACAGCTCCCAGGCGTTTCTGGCTGGCATCAGTGTAGAGATGGAAGGGCTGTTGGTAATCTGGATATCCCAAAACAGGTGGTTCGGTCAGCTTCTTTTTCAAGAGCTGGAAGGCAACTTCCCTGTCTTCATTCCACTCCACAGGTATCTGCGTCTTCTGATACTTCTTTGGGTGTCATCTTAGGAGTTCCTGAATTGGCTCAGCAATCTGGGCGAAGTGAGGAATGAAGCGTCTGTAGTACCATGCAAAACTAAGGAAACTTCTCACCATCTTTCCTGTGGTAGGAGTAGGCCAATTCTGGACTGCAGCTAACTTTTCCGGATCTTGTTTAACACCCTCTGCACTGACAACATGTCCCATGTCCCAGGTACTTGACTTCTGGCTTCAGCAGGTAGCACTTAGATGGTTTGATCTTAAGTCCATGTTTAATGAGGAAGACTTCTGCAAGGTGTTTCAAGTGGTCTTCGTTGGATTTTGAATAAATAATGACATATCCAGATAGAGTAGGACGGTCTCAAAGTTTTATGGCCTAAACAGCGTTCCATCAGTCGTTGAAACGTCCCTGGTGCATTACAAAGTCCAAAGGGCATGTAATTAAACTCGAATAGGCCCATGGGGGTGGTAAAAGCTGTTTTCTCTCAGTCTTCAGGAGCCATGGGTACTTGCCAGTATCCACTGGTCAGATCAAGAGTAGAGAAATAGGCTGATGACCCCAGTTCTGTCAGGGATTCTTTAATCCTGGGTAAGGGATAGGCATCCTTGTGGGTGATTTGATTAATTTTTCTGTAATCCACACAGAACCTGATATTGCCATCCTTTTTCCAGACAAGAACTAGGGGTGCAGCCCATGGACTATGGCTGTCTTGGATAATATTGGAATCCTTTATCTCTCTGATCATTTGGTATAGGCCGGTACCTTTCTTTTATTGGAGGGTGAGAGCCGGTAGGGATAGTGTGTTTGATCCCACAGACTTCCCCATAATCCGTAGAGTGCTTACTGAAGGCTTAATGATGTTCCTTCAAGATGTTCAAAATTCCTTAAATTTGGTTTTTGGGCGTAGAGCTGTCTCCCACGTTAAGTTCTTCCCACCATGAAGCAGGCGGAGCATGTTCTGGAGTACCAGAGCTCTGCGCAGATTGTTCTACTTTAATTGCAGGCACACTGATAACATCCTGGAAAGATATTTGTAATAACTGAGCAACAGGATAATGTTTAGTGAGGGTAATGTGGTGATCATTCAGGTTTATGAGACGGACAGGCACTTTACCTTGGGAAACAGTCACTAAGCTCCTTGCAGCTCTGACTAGCTGTTCACTTCCTGGTTTTCTGCTGCTAAGGCTGGGCGGGTTTAGGCAGTTTGAGTGAAGGCCGGCCACACCTCCTTATAGGCACAGAAGGTAGAGCAAAACGTTTTTTACCCCTACACGCGGCGCCACCATCCCTTGGATCAGCAATGTATGCAGAAGATAAAAGTAATTAGTTTTTTCAGATAAATTCAGAGTTTTTTTGTGTATTCAAAATTCAAATTACAAGTTACTGGCATATATATTCTCACCAGTTCAGGTAGTGGCTATGATGTCATATAAAAAATATATATTAGATATACTATATATATAAAATATAAAATATTAAAAACTATTTTCACTCACTTCACCCAGGAGGTACCGGATGGGATAATCACAAAACACCCACCGGATCACCTCCTGCGCCTGGGTCGCCTATAAGATCCCACGGAATGACAGCAGTCCAGTCGAGCTTCTTGTCAATCGACTTTTATTCAAACCACAGGGTAGGGTGAAGGAATCTTGCTCTACGCGTTTCGGGGTATAGAGGACCCCTTCATCAGGAGCATATGACATCATACATCTTTTGGGGGGTATAAATACACAAACTGTTTGTGGAAAAAGCGCCAAAAAACGCTGGAAAACGTCACTTCCGGTTTGCGTTCCAGCATGGAATGCATCGGGAGCCGCGTTTCCTCATATAAGCATATATTGTTCTATACGGATCGCAATATATAGGCAATAAAATACAATTTCAGTAGTAGTGGAATGCAGTTTTTGCATGAAATTTATCTTGCCGTCTGTACAGGGTCCTTTGTGTCACTTCCGGTTTGTGTTCCACTAGGAACAAGCCGTACTGGATCTCAGCTATTGCCTGATATCGGAACGTCACTTCCGGTGTGCGCTCCACCATGGAACGCACCGGAAGTGACGATCTCCTCATACCAAGGACTCGACTCGGGCGATATAGGGAGACTATTTTTTTTATATATATATATATGTCTCTATTTTTGTTTTGTTTAGATTGCTAGGATCCTATGACCAGGCCTCTCATTGTTTTTTATTTATTATCGACTTGGAACATTCTCTCCATATATATTTTCGTTCTTAAGTGACTTCCGGTTTGCGGTTCACCCTGGAACGCATCGGCAGTTTCTATTTTCCTGTAATAGGAGACATGATTCTTTTTGTCTATATTCCTATATATATATATATATATGTAAGGGGTATGATCCGAGGGAAGGGATTGTGTGCCCCGGATGACCATGTATATATCTGTGTGTACATGAAGCCACAAAAGTGTCCACAAACATGTATACATGCACTCATACATGTACGGGCATAAGCGATACATTACAAAAAATGGAATTTCATCAGAAAAAAACTTCCTAAAGGTATAAAAAAATGTTACATCGTTGTTAAAAAATTATTAATAAAATTATTAGTATTAAATAGATGGATATCTTAGATGGCAAAATGACCGTATAAAAAATATAAATGGTATATGATATAAAATACATACATAAAATATATATATATTATACATATATATATGATTAATCTGGTTCCTTTTATAAAAAATGGTGTGTTGATATATATAGCATTATATTATATTAATTAGAGTATTCGAAGAAGCATAATTGTTGATGCACTAGTTTTGTTGATTTTTTATATAGTTAGCATCCCTAATTCTAAAGAAACCACCAAAAAAAACAAAGACGAGTCCATTTGGACCATAAAACAGGAACTAAACTGTGGGTCGAAAAACATAATCTATCTCCTCTACTGTCCGTGTGGTCTAAAATACATTGGAAGGACCACACAGACAGTTAGAGAGCGGATGAACGAGCACCGCTCAAACATTAGACGGAATATTCTTACCCACAGCGTCTCGCGACACTATTCAGAGACTCACAACAGTGACCCATCAAGCTTGAGGGTGTCACCGTTAGAACAGACACACACCTACCAGCAACTTTGTCGCAAAGAGATGCACTGGATTTACAAACTCAATACCCTTGCCCCTTTTGGATTGAATGAGACCCTTGAATATTCGAACTATTAAATCTCTGCTACATTTTATTTATTTATTTATTTATATATACATATATATATATATATATATATATATAAAAAATCAACAAAACTAGTGCCTTAACAATTATGCTTCTTCGAATACTCTAATTAATATAATATAATGCTATATATATCAACACACCATTTTTTATAAAAGGAACCAGATTAATCATATATATATGTATAATATATATATATTTTATGTATGTATTTTATATCATATACCATTTATATTTTTTATACGGTCATTTTGCCATCTAAGATATCCATCTATTTAATACTAATAATTTTATTAATAATTTTATTAACAACGATGTAACATTTTTTTATACCTTTAGGAAGTTTTATTCTGATGAAATTCCATTTTTTGTAATGTATCGCTTATGCCCGTACATGTATGAGTGCATGTATATATGTTTGTGGACACTTTTGTGGCTTCATGTACACACAGATATATACATGGTCATCCGGGGCACACAATCCCTTCCCTCGGATCATACCCCTTACATATATATATATATAGAGGAATATAGACAAAAAGAATCATGTCTCCTATTACAGGAAAATAGAAACTGCCGATGCGTTCCAGGGTGAACCGCAAACCGGAAGTCACTTAAGAACGAAAATATATATGGAGAGAATGTTCCAAGTCGATAATAAATAAAAAACAATGAGAGGCCTGGTCATAGGATCCTAGCAATCTAAACAAAACAAAAATAGAGACATATATATATATATAAAAAAATAGTCTCCCTATATCGCCCGAGTCGAGTCCTTGGTATGAGGAGATCGTCACTTCCGGTGCGTTCCATGGTGGAGCGCACACCGGAAGTGACGTTCCGATATCAGGCAATAGCTGAGATCCAGTACGGCTTGTTCCTAGTGGAACACAAACCGGAAGTGACACAAAGGACCCTGTACAGACGGCAAGATAAATTTCATGCAAAAACTGCATTCCACTACTACTGAAATTGTATTTTATTGCCTATATATTGCGATCCGTATAGAACAATATATGCTTATATGAGGAAACGCGGCTCCCGATGCGTTCCATGCTGGAACGCAAACCGGAAGTGACGTTTTCCAGCGTTTTTTGGCGCTTTTTCCACAAACAGTTTGTGTATTTATACCCCCCAAAAGATGTATGATGTCATATGCTCCTGATGAAGGGGTCCTCTATACCCCGAAACGCGTAGAGCAAGATTCCTTCACCCTACCCTGTGGTTTGAATAAAAGTCGATTGACAAGAAGCTCGACTGGACTGCTGTCATTCCGTGGGATCTTATAGGCGACCCAGGCGCAGGAGGTGATCCGGTGGGTGTTTTGTGATTATCCCATCCGGTACCTCCTGGGTGAAGTGAGTGAAAATTGTTTTTAATATTTTATATTTTATATATATAGTATATCTAATATATATTTTTTATATGACATCATAGCCACTACCTGAACTGGGGAGAATATATATGCCAGTAACTTGTAATTTGAATTTTGAATACACAAAAAAGCTCTGAATTTATCTGAAAAAACTAATTACTTTTATCTTCTGCATACATTGCTGATCCAAGGGATGGTGGCGCCGCGTGTAGGGGTAAAAAACGTTTTGCTCTACCTTCTGTGCCTATATACTCTCCATTAGGGGACCCCCCCTGATGGTGTGTTTACCCCTGGCAGCCTAAGATCCCTCCAATATCAAAAATACTGAAATACATAGCATCTCTTTGCCTTTGGCAAATACAAATACAGTTTTTAAATCCTTCCTCTGGCGCCCTGCTGGAAACTCTCAAAACTTCCCTTGGGAAGAATAGAGCTTAACCCCCCTCCTTTTTTCTCTCCTCTTCTCCACACCTCCTTATGACATCACACTGAGAACTCAGTCCTTGCTAGTTCATGTGAAGAGTATGACTCATCAGTCTGGAAGCCTGCAGTGTCTGTGAGGCCCCTCCCCCCTGCTGGGGGAATCAGAGAGCCATGTGAAATGAGCTCAGTGTACAGTAACACCTGGCTGTTCTGCACAGTTGTATAAGACGGAGCCACATTTGTCTCCGTCTTGTACAACAATAATACCATGTCGAGGTCGGGTGGTTTCCCCTACTTGCAGAGTTGGCTCCCAATAACCATATATTGGCACGGGTTTTCCATTGCTGGCTGTAAGATCCAACCAGGATTCTGGTGGTTGCGTAAGTTGGCTCTGGTCCCAGTATTTATCAAATGCAGGCTGTAGGATGGTAGTGACCTGAGATCCAGTGTCCAGTAGGGCAACAAAGGGAATTCTGTTAATTTGGAGCTGTATATGCATCTATAAAGATACATAGTGTAAGGTTTATACACAACTGGAGTACAGCTGTAATGGAAACAAATCTGCATCAGTGCTGGTGGGTGGAGGTTGGTCAAGCTTTTGAGCTAATGTATAATATGGAATTATAGTTTTTGATGCACATAATGGGTTTGTAAAAGATCAGACTTAGATTTTATGTGTAAAACTGCAGAACAGCCACATGTTACTGTACACTGAGCTCACTTCACATGGCTTTCTGATTCCCCCAGCAGGGGGGAGGGGCCTCACAGACACTGCAGGCTGCCAGACTGATGAGTCATACTCTTCACATGAACTAGCACGCAAGGACTGAGTTCTCAGTGTGATGTCATAAGGAGGTGTGGCCGGCCTTCACTCAAACTGCCTAAGCCCGCCCAGCCTTAGCAGAAGAAAACCAGGAAGTGAACAGCTAGCTGGCAGAAATTGAGGATGAAGTAGCAAGATGGGAATACCCCTTTAAGCATGTGGCTGAATATGAAAAGATAATATTGCCCAAAACACTTCAGAAGTCATCCTGCTGCTTTTGTCAACAGTCACATCATCAATAAATACAAGAGAACCAGTTCCATTAGCAGTCATATAAGCCCACACCATGACACTACCACCACTATGCTTCACTGATGAGGTGGTATGCTTAGGATTATGAGGCGTTCCTTTCCTTCTTCATACTCTTCTCTTCCCATCACTCTGATACAAGTTGATCTTGGTCTCATCTGTCCATAGGATGTTGTTCCAGAACTGTGAAGGCTTTTTTAGATGTCGTTTGGCAAACTCTAATCTGGCCTTCCTGTTTTTGAGGCTCACCAATGGTTTACATCTTGTGGTGAACCCTCTGTATTCACTCTGGTGAAGTCTTCTCTTGATTGTTGACTTTGACACACATACACCTACCTCCTGGAGAGTGTTCTTGATCTGGCCAACTTTTGTGAGGGTGTTTTCTTCACCAGGGAAAGAATTCTTCGGTCATCCACCACAGTTTTTTTTCCGTGGTCTTCGGGTCTTTTGGTGTTGCTGAACTCACCGTTGCGTTCCTTCTTTTTAAGAATGTTCCAAACAGTTTTTTTGGCCACGTCTAATGTTTTTGCCATCTCTCTGATGGGTTTGTTTTGTTTTTTTCTGCCTAATGATGGCTTGCTTCACTGATAGTGACAGCTCTTTGGATCTCATCTTGAGAGTTGACAGCAACAGATTCCAAATGCAAATAGCACACTTGAAATGAACTCTTGACCTTTTATCTGCTCATTGTATTTGGGATAATGAGGGAATAACACACACCTGGCCATGGAACAGCTGAGAAGCCAATTGTCCCATTACTTTTGGTCCCTTAACAAGTGGGAGGCACATATGCAAACTGTTGTAATTCATACGCCGTTCACCTGATTTGGATGTAAATGCCCTCAAATTAAAGCTGACAGTCTGCAGTTAAAGCACATCTTGTTTATTTTATTTCAAATCCATTGTGGTGGTGTATAGAGCCAAAAATGTTAGAATTGTGTTGCGGTCCCAATATTTATGGACCTGACTGTAACTTCTGTTCTCCCAGCACATTTCATTTACAGAGGCCCTACATAGCTCCTCTTCTCCCCCACAGAACCCTTGTCTCCTTTTGTGCACCTTCCCCCATGTAGCCCTACCACCTTGTTTGCACCTGCCCCCACTGAGCTCCTGTTACTTTGTTTGCACCTGTCCCCCATAAAGCCCTACCGCCTTGTGTGCGTGTGTCCCATACAGAGCGTTGCCACCTTGTTTGGACCTTTCCTCCATAGAGCCCTGCCACATTGTGTACACCTGCCCCAACCTAGCCCCTGCCAAGTTGTGTCACCTTCTCTACAGAGCACCTACCACCTTGTGTACACCTATCCCCAATAGAGTCCTGCAAACTTGTGTGCACCTGCCCCCAATAGGGCCCTGCTACATTGTTTGAGCCTGTCCCCATAGAACCCTGCCTCCTTATGTACACCTACTCATTTTATGTGCACTTGTCCCCCATAAAGCGTTAACACCTTGTGTACATGTGCCCCCCATAGAGCCCCACCAACTTGTGTGCACCTGTCTACCCACAGAGACCTGTTACCTTGAGAACAACTGCCCCCATAGAGCCCTGCCACCTTGAGTACACCTGCCCCCAAAGGGCCCTTGCCACCTTGTGTACACCTGGCCTACAGAGCCCCCACCACCTTGTCTGCACCTGTCTCCACATAGAGCCCCAACCACCTGGTGACTTTGTAGCTTCGCCTGCTCCACACTCACTAAGTCACTGTAAAATCATGACTTCCTATTGACCCCCAACCGATTCTCTCTCTTACTGTAATGGTGCGGTCTGAGGCCCCACACTCTGGGTGTATGGGGCACAGATTTTCTCGTCACTGGCCCAGCAGGCGTCAGATGACAGTTGTCACTTGCTACATCTTTAGGTGCAATATTTCATATTAAGTTGTATAGGTTCTATTGTACTAAGCACTAGAGTAATTGTGATGTGGGATTATTTTCGAAAATTTCTTGGTAAAGCAGACGAGCATTGTTATATGGAGACTTTGTCATCGTCTTCTTAAGCTTATTGCATTTACTGATCCTGATCAGTTGTAGATCAAAAGCATAAAACACAATCCGGCTGAGAAATCTTTTATTTCCAATGCTGCTGAATTACAAACTAATCTTATTTTATTTCATAAATATGCATGACTCCGATAGAAACTTTGTGCCAAATGTAATAGCTAAACTCATTCTATAATTGTGCTTCTGAGTGACCCATTGAACTGCTTCCAATTTTGCAAGATAATTTTTTTTGCTTTTTTACCTTTTTATAATATACTTATTGCCATCTTGTATAAAACAAAAGGCTCTTGTGTTAAAGCTTCTCTTTGGTCTTGTTGCTTCAGACACATTCTGAGATGACTTCTTTGGCTTATTGTTGGCGTCTTACATTCACGCCCCCCCCCCCCCTTTCCTTATTGATGTTGATATCATTTTAATTATAAAACTACTTAATTACTGAATAGGAGCAAAGCGACTTAGCTATGATGATCTATGGCATGCTGGGAATTGGGATTTCCATGAAGGAAGAGCTACAAAGGAAAATAGACAATTAACAAGCTAGTAATTTCACTGCCTTCAAGTGATGTAGCCAAGGAAAGGTCAATGCATTTGTCAATGTTACTCGACTTCCACAGAATATATCGCTCTGCCCTCTAGAAACCCTAATATGTCTCCAGCTACTGTCTGTATAATTGTACGGGCTTGCTGCATTGCAATGTGAAGGAAGGTATCTCTCCAGTATTGGTTGTTATGGCCCAACCTCATCCATTTTAGTGTATTAAGAAGCTCTGCGGCAGCTGAGGTGTGAATTATGAGGTTCTGCAGCAGCTGAGGTGTAAATCATGATTTTATTCAGAAGCTGAGGTGTATATTATGTGGTTCTGCAGCAGCCGAGGTGTGTATTATGTGGTTCTGCAGCCGCTGAGGCGTGTATTATGAGGCTCTGCAGCAGCTGATGTGTGAATTTTGAGGTTCTGCAGCAGCCGAGGTGTGTATTATGAGGTTCTGCAGCAGCTGAGATGTGTATTATGAGGTTCTGCAGCAGCTGAGATGTGCATTATGAGGTTCTGCAGCAGCGGAGATGTGCATTATGAGGTTCTGCAGCAGCGGAGATGTGCATTATGAGGTTCTGCAGCAGCGGAGATGTGCATTATGAGGCTTTGCAGCAGTTGATGCAACTTCTGATGTTCAGATGCAGAGGATGGGACTGGTAGTGGCCCTGATGAGATGTTGTGTCAGGGATAAGGAAAAATAAAGAAAAAAGAGTGTTAGTCTGAGAAACCCCCTGGGTGTGACTCCTGGGGGATCTGGGAATAACCGCAAGGCGCCAGAGACCGGACAAAGAAAGGAAATTGAAAATATGAAATCAGAAAAGGCTGCCAGGTGTGGTTACATATGTACGGATAAGCGTTCCATAAATAGATATAAGGAGAGAAAAACGTAGGTGTACCACAGGTGAGGCGCCAATTCCCTCGCTGAGTAATAGAATAATGAGTGCACCCCGATTATAAAATACATTAACAAATATAGGGGGCTGAGTAAAAGTGACTAAATGCACATGTATTCTTGTTAAAATCTGTATAGATAAAAACTGTTGAATATACAAACAGTATAAAAAGTTTGTGGGATAAATCCATGACACCCACAAAAACAAACCTCCCTCGCCTGGGTCGCTTGTAGGGTGCAACTTCCACACCAGGGTGTTTTCTTGTTAGTTCCTTTATTGGTAAAAGCAGGCTATAGGCTGAACGCGTTTCAGGGTCTTAATGGTCCCCCTTCATCAGGAGCATTCAATAAACAGACATAGACATGTAAAGAAGGACATGGTATATATAGGGAGGGGGCGGGAAGACGTCCCCTCGATATCACATTACATCATTTCCGATTTCTGATATACAGGAAGTAATGCGTTCCACTGTGGAACGCACTCAGATGTACAGTAGGTGAACCCGATTTTGTGTCAATCTCGCTCTCTTTCTCGGCGAGATTGAGCACCTACGAGCCCCATCGCGAGAGCCAGCGCCGAGCTGGCTTGCCGCGATGGAGACAGAGCCGTCATAGAAGCGACGGGAGATCCGACTTGGATTCCCGCCAATTCTACACGTGTGCGGCGTTTGTTATGAATCCTGAGGGGGAAGTCCCCGCCGGATTTTAAATAAAAATCCGGCCTGGGTCCCCCCCTCAGGAGCATACCGGGCCCTTAGGTCTGTTATGGGTTGTAAGGAGAGCCCCCCCTACGCCGAAAAAAACGGCGTAGGGGGTCCCCCTACAATCCATACCAGACCCGTATCCAAAGCACGCTACCCGGCCAGCCAGGAAGGGAGTGGGGACGAGCGAGACGAAGAACCGGGGTGCGCCGAGTCAACAAGACAGAAGGAGAAGACAGAAGGAGAACCCCGGAGAGTTGAGAAGACCCCCCCGGATAGCGGAGAAGACAGAAGGAGAACCCCGGAGA
Organism: Bufo bufo; assembly: GCF_905171765.1. Classification (NCBI taxonomy): domain Eukaryota; kingdom Metazoa; phylum Chordata; class Amphibia; order Anura; family Bufonidae; genus Bufo; species Bufo bufo. The sequence continues at coordinate 32,794,503 of NC_053393.1, forward strand.
GTTGAGAAGACCCCCCCGGATAGCGGAGAAGACAGAAGGAGAACCCCGGAGAGTTGAGAAGACCCCCCCGGATAGCGGAGAAGACAGAAGGAGAACCCCGGAGAGTTGAGAAGACCCCCCGGATAGCGGAGAAGACCCGTCGGGATAGCGGAAGAAGAAGAGCCCCCCCTGGTAAAAGAGCTAATAAAGAAGACAGGGGGCGGCCTCCGGAGCAGAAAAATAAAATATTTTAATACACTGTGTGGTTTATTTGTGTTTTTACCACTTTTCTTGCAGGTGAATGGGTAGGGGTACGATGTACCCCATACTCATTCACTTAGGGTGGGGGGCCGGTATCTGGGGGCCCCCTTATTAAAGGGGGCTCCCAGATTCCGATAAGCCTCCCGCCCGCATACCCCGACAACCAACGGCCAGGGTTGTCGGGAAGGGGCCCTGTCCTCATCAACATGGGGACAGGGTGCTCTGAGGTGGGGGGGCCGCAGTGCGCCCCCTGCCCCAGAGCACCCAACCCCCCCCATGTTGAGGGCATGCAGCCTGGTACGGCTCAGGAGGGGGGGGGGGGGGGGCGCTCGCTCGTCCCCACTCCCTTCCTGGCTGGCCGGGTAGCGTGCTTTGGATACGGGTCTGGTATGGATTGTAGGGGGACCCCCTACGCCATTTTTTTCGGCGTAGGGGGGGCTCTCCTTACAACCCATAACAGACCTAAGGGCCCGGTATGCTCCTGAGGGGGGGACCCAGGCCGGATTTTTATTTAAAATCCGGCGGGGACTTCCCCCTCAGGATTCATAACAAACGCCGCACACGTGTAGAATTGGCGGGAATCCAAGTCGGATCTCCCGTCGCTTCTATGACGCGCTTGCTGGGATGTGCTGTCACTATTCCAGTGAGTGCGAGATCTCGGCACCATGTTGCCGAGTATCAGCGCGACGCTGTCGTGCTAAAAGCACAATCTCACAAACACCTACTGTATTTGCATTTCATATATTCATTACATATATAGAAGGTGCTGGAGAAAAGATATAGGAGATATATATAAAACTATGGACTTGTGTTGATTTCCATCTGTATTGAGGACATTTCATTAAGAAAAGGCGACAAGGATGAGAACGTCGTCTCCGTATACCAGTACATCACTTCCGGTATCTGATACAGGAAGTGGTGCGTTCCACTGTGGAACGCACTCGATTTTCGTTATACTTCATACATATCGGTATTGAACACAGACTTCTGGAAAATACATACAGTACAGACCAAAAGTTTGGACACACCTTCTCATTCAAAGAGTTTTCTTTATTTTCATGACTATGAAGGCATCAAAACTATGAATTAACACATGTGGAATTATATACATAACAAACAAGTGTGAAACAACTGAAAATATGTCATATTCTAGGTTCTTCAAAGTAGCCACCTTTTGCTTTGATTACTGCTTTGCACACTCTTGGCATTCTCTTGATGAGCTTCAAGAGGTAGTCCCCTGAAATGGTCTTCTAACAGTCTTGAAGGAGTTCCCAGAGATGCTTAGCACTTGTTGGCCCTTTTGCCTTCACTCTGCGGTCCAGCTCACCCCAAACCATCTCGATTGGGTTCAGGTCCGGTGACTGTGGAGGCCAGGTCATCTGGCGCAGCACCCCATCACTCTCCTTCATGGTCAAATAGCCCTTACTTTCAAAGTTTTCCCAATTTTTCGGCTGACTGACTGACCTTCATTTCTTAAAGTAATGATGGCCACTCGTTTTTCTTTACTTAGCTGCTTTTTTCTTGCCATAATACAAATTCTAACAGTCTATTCAGTAGGACTATCAGCTGTGTATCCACCGGACTTCTCCTCAATGCAACTGATGGTCCCAACCCCATTTATAAGGCCAGAAATCCCACTTATTAAACCTGACAGGGCACACCTGTGAAGTGAAAACCATTTCAGGGGACTACCTCTTGAAGCTCATCAAGAGAATGCCAAGAGTGTGCAATGCAGTAATCAAAGCAAAAGGTGGCTACTTTGAAGAACCTAGAATATGACATATTTTCAGTTGTTTCACACTTGTTTGTTATGTATATAATTCCACATGTGTTAATTCATAGTTTTGATGCCTTCAGTGTGAATCTACAATTTTCATAGTCATGAAAATAAAGAAAACTCTTTGAATGAGAAGGTGTGTCCAAACTTTTGGTCTGTACTGTATATATGTGTATACATAATTTGTCCGTTATCTTTATACGAAGGGGATTACTATCGGGGGGTACAATACTATGGCTGACGGCAGGACTAGAATAGCAGCAAGGGCGGAAGTGATGTCACTTCCGGTTGAGTTTGGTGGAACGCAGCATGGAGCGCAACAACGTTCCCTTGTGTTGTGTCACAGTGTACTCCTTGGTAATCGGTTCAGTGGAAAGGTGGTTTGAAGAATCAGGCCAGAAATAACAGTAGGTCTCTCTTTACTTGCAAAATATAACTTGTCACATGCAGCAGTAATACAGTAAGCACAAGGTGCAGTTTCTGGCACCAGATGAGGAGGTATGGTGTCTGGTTGGATGGCAATTTAATGGCACTTGCAGGCACTTGTGGATATAGGTATCCACTGTGTGATCAGGCTTGAAGTTAGTATGACCTAGTGGTTATTCTATGTGATGGCTGTCTGATCTGTTTTCCCTAATCAGCAGCAGGGTCTGTAAAGCTGAATCTTACTGGTCACGTTTATTGTGCTGACATCACTTTCAGAAGCAGTCTTCGGAACTGCTCTTCAGCATCCAGTGGTTTCATATGATCTTCTGCATTGTGGATCAGCTGTTGCTACTCCTAGAGGCTTCCACTTGCAGATCTAGCATACCAGAAATCCCATAAAGGTGACAATTTCTGACAGTGCCATGTTTAAAGTCTGTTCAGGATAACCCATGCTTCGACCAATGGAAATTACATGACTGTGTGCCTCGATTTTGTACACTCATTTGCAATGGACTTGGTTAAAACAACTGAACTCAATTATTGAGAGGGCGTCCAAAGACTTTTGGCCATATGGTGTATCATCATATTTTATCCACTCTTTGGGAAATGTCACAAGTGTTTTAAAAAATGTAACTTGTGAGTTTTTAGTTTTTTTTCACATTTAGATATATAGGGGCTCTAAAAAAATAATAATAAATCAAGTTTTTTCCCATCATTCTGCACTCAATACCCGATAATGACAAAGAAAAAACAAAATGTTTGGAATCTTGGCTAATTTTTCTGAAAAAGAAAAAGATTGTATTGACATACCGTACTTTTTGCTTTATAAGACGCATCAGACTATAAGACGCACCTCAGGTTTAGACAACAGAATATTCCCAAAAATATTTTCTAGGTCCTCTTTGAAAGGAATGTGGTTTACTGAAGTGGCGGGGTTAAGGTAAGTAACCTTAGGGTGTAGCGTGGGGGGTGGATAGTTTTGGTCAGCTCCTATTTAGAGATGGCCCGAATAGTTCGCCGGCGAATAGTTCCCGGCGAACATAGCTTGTTCGGTCGGCCCCCTATACATCATCATTGAGTAAACTTTGACCCTGTACCTCACAGTCAGCAGACACATTCCAGCCAATCAGCAGCAGACCCTCCCTCCCAGACCCTCCCACCTCCTGGACAGCATCCATTTTAGATTAATTTGGAATCTGCGTTCTCAGTGAGAGGAGGGACAGTGCTGCTGCTGCTGCTGATTCAATAGGGAAAGCGTTAGCTAGGGCAGTGTTCTGTGTCCACAGACTCATCTGCTGCAAGGACAGCGTCCTGACAGCCCCCCAAAAAGCCCTTTTCAGGGCTGGTACATCAGTCTGCCTTTTTTTTTTTTATCTTATATATACATATATTGCAGTTGCCAGCCCGTGTGTGAGAGGCTGCAGGCTCAGTCACAGACAGTACTGTGTGCACACCATTCATACAGGGTGTGACAGAAAATACCTTGCAGATAAAAAAAAAAAATTCTATTTAATATTTTTCTGTGATCTAATCACAGTTCCAAGCCAGTGTGTGTCAGGCCCACACAGACTGTACTGTGGCCACTGGCCAGTGGCTAGGCCTCCACTTATACCGTTACAGGGTGTCACTCACTCATATACCTTTCAGATAAAAAAAATTCTATTTAATATTTTTCTGTGATATAATGACATTTGCAAGCCCGTGTGACTGACGTCACGCTCCTCCCACTTCATTAATGAAGCAGGAGCAGGATAAAGTCCTGCGCCGGAGGGACCGCACGCTACATTCATAGTAAGTACTGATGCAGGCGATTAGGCTAGTAAAGTTTAGCAAAAGGAGAGCGATTTACAGTATAAAGGATTAATGAAAGATTTTACATACAAAGAGACTTCTGTGCGCGGGGCCCGGTGTACTACAGTGACTGCACCGGGCCCCGCTGTGAGTTGCCTCCAGCCCCTCCTCCCTCCCCGCACTGTGACTGATGTATCGCCGGCCACGCTGTGCAGCATAGCGGCCGGCGATATATCAGTGTCAGCTAGTTTATCAAAAGGAGAGCGATTGATTCAGGATTAAAGAAATATTTTACATACAAAGAATAAAGTATTGTAATGCTGTGAAACATAGGGCCATGAGGGGGACCAGCATAAGATGCTATATGTGTGTCACCCACACATATAGCATCTTATGCTGGCCCCCCTCATGGCCCTATATTTCATAGCACACATCCCCCATAACAGTGCATCATCCATAGATCCCCCCCATAACAGTGCATCATCCACAGATCCCCCCCCATAACAGTGCATCATCCATAGATCCCCCCATAACAGTGCATCATCCACAGATTCCCCCCCATAACAGTGCATCATCCATAGATCCCCCCCATAACAGTGTGTCATCCACAGATCCCCATAACAGTGCATCATCCATAGAGCCCCATAACAGTGTCATCCCCAGACCATTAGTTCAAAATCCACCAAAAGCACACCTTTTGGTTAAAAATTTTTTTTTCTTATTTTCCTCCTCAAAAACCTAGGTGCGTCTTATAATCAGGTGCGTCTTATAAAGCGAAAAATACGGTAATCACATTTGCAAGCCCGTGTGTGTCAGGCCCACACAGATTGCATTGTGGCCACTGGCTAGTGGCTAGGCCTCCACTTATACCGTTACAGGGTGTCACTCACTCACAAATACCTCGCAGATAAAAAAAAATTCTATTTAATCTTTTTCTGTGATATAATCACAGTTGCAAGCCAGTGTGTGTCAGACCCACACAGACTGTACTGTGCCCACTTCCCACCACTTATATAGGGTGGCACAGTATCTTGCACGCATAGTAACACTTATCTAATAAAAAATGACAGGCAGAGGCAGGCCACGCCGCCGTCGTGGTGCTGTGATTTCCACTGGCCCTGGAATAAGGCCCAGTGTTCAGAGGCCACGTACCCTGAACCCCAAAAATTCGGAGAAAATAGTTGACTGGCTTACACAGGACACCCAATCTTCAATAGCTTCCGCTAAAAACCTTGACGCACCATCCTTCTCCAGCTCAGCTTTGGTCACCTGCTCTCAAGTTACCACTCTCCTGCCCGCCGCCACCACCACCACTACCACCACAGCCACAACAGCCGCTTCACTTGATCCCTCAGAGGAGTTATTTACACATCAGTTGGATGAAATTAGTGATGCGCAACCATTATTGCCAGAGGATGGAGATAACAGGGATATGTCTCAGTCAGGCAGCATTACACACATGGACGTACAGTGTGATGATGATGATGATGTTGTACCCGCTGCTGCTTTCTTTGCTGAGGTGTCAGATACAAGTGAAGTGGTTGATGATGACGATGTGTCCATGGATGCCACGTGGGTGCCTGCTCGAAGAGAAGAAGAAGAGAGGGAAAGTTCAGAAGGGGAGACAGAGAGAAGGAGGAGACGAGTTGGAAGCAGGGGGAGGTCGTCGCAAGGAGCAAATGGCACAGTCAGACAGCATGTATCGGCACCCAGGGTCAGCCAGACAGCACGCCAATCAACACATGCTGTTGCCACCACCAAAATGCCGTCATTGCAAAGCTCAGCAGTGTGGCATTTTTTTTGTGTGTCTGCCTCTGACAACAGCGATGCTATTTGCAACCTGTGCCAAAAGAAACTGAGTTGTGGGAAATCCAACACCCACCTAGGTACAACTGCTTTGCGAAGGCACATGATCGCACATCACAAACGCCTATGGGATCAACACATGATGACGAGTAGAAGCAGCACACAAGCTCAAAGCCACCATCCTCCTCCTGGTCCAGCATCTTCAGCCACGCCAACCACTGCTGTCCTCCTTGCCCCCTCTCAACCACCCGCCACTCCGCCTCTCACCTTCAGCAGTTCCATCTCATCTGCCCACAGTCAGGTGTCTGTAAAGGAAATGTTTGAGCGTAGGAAGCCAATGTCACAGAGTCACCCCCTTGCCCGGCGTCTGACAGCTGGCTTTACGGAACTCTTAGCCCGCCAGCTTTTACCATACCAGCTGGTGGAGTCTGAGGCCTTCAAAAAATTTGTTGCTATTGGGACACCACAGTGGAAGGTACCCGGACGAATTTTTTTTTTCAAAAAAGGCAATCTCAAACCTCTACTCAGTGATTGGAAAGGAAGTCATTGCATCTCTGGCATACAGTGTTGGGGCAAGGGTCCATCTGACCACTGATACCTGGTCTGCAAAGCACGGTCAGGGCAGGTATATCACCTACACTGCGCATTGGGTCAACCTGCTGACGGCTGACAAGCATGGAATGCGTGGCTCTGCAGCGGAGTTGGTGACACCGCCACGACTTGCAGGCAGGCCTACTGCCACCTCCTCTACTCCTCCTACTCCATCCTCTTCCATAACCTCCTCCGCTAAGTCCTCTTCTGCTGCGGCGTCTGGCTGCACATCAACTTAATCCCCCCAGCTCCCCAGGGGCTATTCCACATCCCGGATACGACAGTGTCACGCTGTCTTGGAATTGACTTGCCTGAAAGCAGAGAGCCACACCGGACCAGCACTCCTGTCCGCCCTGAACGCACAGGTGGATCAGTGGCTGACCCCGCACCAACTGGAGATCGGCAATAAAGGTGTGTGACAATGGAAGCAATTTGTTGGCGGCATTGAATTTGGGCAAGTTGTCACATGTTCCGTGCATGGCACATGTGTTGAATCTCATCGTACAACGCTTTGTGTCTAAGTACCCAGGCTTACAGGACGTCCTCAAGCAGGCCAGGAAGGTGTGTGGCCATTTCAGGCGTTCCTACACGGCCATGGCGCACTTTTCAGACATTCAAAGCCGAAACAACATGCCAGTGAGGCGCTTGATTTGCGACAGCCCAACACGTTAGAATTCAACACTCCTAATGTTCGACCGCCTGCTCCAACATGAAAAAGCCGTCAACGAGTATTTGTATGACCGGGGTGCTAGGACAGCCTCTGCGGAGCTGGGAATTTTTTTGCCACGTTACTGGACGCTCATGCGCAATGCCTGTAAGCTCATGCGTCCTTTTGAGGAGGTGACAAACCTAGTCAGTCGCACCGAAGGCACCATCAGCGACCTCATCCCATTTGTTTTCTTCCTGGAGCGCGCCCTGCGAAGAGTGCTGGATCAGGCTGTAGATGAGCGTGAAGAGGAAGAGTTGTGGTCACCATCACCACCAGAAACAGCCTTGTCATCATCGCTTGCCGGACCTGCGGCAACGCTGCAAGAGGAGTATGAGGAAGAGGAGTCAGAGGAGGAATGTGGCTTTGAGGAGGAGGAAGACCAACCACAGCAGGCATCCCAGGGTGCTCGTTGTTCTCACCTATCTGGGACCTGTGGTGTTGTACGTAGCTGGGGTGAAGAACAGACCGTCAATGACATCAGTGAGGACGAGGAACGGGAAATGGGCATCCAACCTTGTGCAAATGGGGTCTTTTATGCTGTCATGTCTGTTGAGGGACCCTCGTATAAAAAGGATGAAGGAGAACGACCTGTACTGGGTGGCCACGCTACTAGACCCCCGGTATAAGCAAAAAGTGGCGGAAATGTTACCAAATTACCGAAAGTCAGAAAGGATGCAGCAGTTCAAAACAAAACTAAAAAATATGCTTTACACAGCTTATAAGGGGGATGTCACAGCACAACGGAAATCTAACAGGGGAAGAGGTGAAAGTAATCCTCCTCCTACCACGACCACGGCGGCAAGGACAGGACGCTTTACAGATGTGTTGTTGATGGAGGACATGCGGAGCTTTTTCAGTCCTACACATCGCCACAGCCCTTCGGGATCCAGCCTTAGAGAACGACTCGACCGACAGGTAGCAGACTACCTCGCCTTAACTGCATATATCGACAATCTGAGGAGCGATGAACCCCTTGACTACTGGGTGTGCAGGCTTGACCTGTGGCCTGAGCTATCCCAGTTTGCGATAGAACTTCTGGCCTGCCCCGCTTCAAGTGTCCTGTCAGAAAGGACCTTCAGTGCAGCAGGAGGCATTGTCACTGACAAAAGAAGTCGCCTCGGTCAAAAAAGTGTTGATTACCTCACCTTCATTAAGATGAATGAGGCATGGATCCCGAAGGGACTGACAGTGGGGGATACGTTTGACTAACAAAAGGCCTGATGACATGCCTTGGCCTCAAAATGGTCCCCACGCTGCTGTATTTAATGTCTGCATACCGGATGACTTTCGTGAATTCTCCGCCACCAACTAGGGTTCAAGCCGCAATGTTTTAGTCACCTTTCTGCCTTGAAAACATACATTTTTCTGGCCGCTGCTACAACAGCGGCTGCAACAATAACGTAGTTTTTCAGGCATGTGTACATGCCTAATTATTCTGGCCTCTGGTGCTGCACTGTGGCTGCAAAAACAAAACCAAAAAAAAAAGGGATAATTCCCCTTCGTGATCGTTACCTTGTTGTGGTGAAGGGCCTTGCGTATCACAATGAAGCGATCATCACCTCTATGAGTGTGTTGGCAATGTTGCCACACCCCAGATGATAAGGCCGTTGCTTCATTATGATCAGACCAAAAGCGATCGGCTGGATAATTTTTCATAGAAAAAACGAAAAAAAAAATTTACATTTTTTTTTAAAGTTGTATGGGTGGGTTTTTAATACATAAAATAAAAAAATCATAATAAAGTCTCTTAATAGTTTATTAGAAATAATGCAGAAAATTAAAAAAATCCCCATCAATTCCAATACAAAGCAAGTACAAAGCTCAGAACAAAATTATTCCAGGATGTCGTAATGGTTCGTTAATTCGACAATGGTTAATCAATTCGACACACGTCCCCGGATAGGGGACGTAACAGGGATTAAACTGATAGGAATAGTACTAGTTAAGACACCACTCATATAGGGTATCACAGCACATTGCTCCGTGCACGCGCAGTGCCCCAACTTGGGAGCAAGAGGACTGACCAAGCTGCTTTTTCCATCTCCCAGTTCCTAAAATCAATTCAGTTTGGTGTATCAGAGTTTGGTCTGTCAGTGTGAAGGCAGTCGAAGGTATCCGGCCTAAATTTATTTTCACAAAAGGCAATCCCACCCTGATATGGGACGTAACAGGGATTAAACTGATGAGAATAGTACTACAGAAAATACCACTCATATCGGGTGTGACAGTAAATTGCACGGCGCAGACGCAGTGACCGTGGCGTGGATTCAAACAAAGGGGAGGGAGCCAGCGTTTTTTTAACCATCTCCCCGTTCGAAAAATCAATTTAATAAATGGACCCCAGATTGGGGACCATACAGGGATTAAACTGATAAGAATAGTACTACAGAAAATACCACTCACGGGTGTGACAGTAAATTGCACGGAGCAGACGCAGTGACCGTGGCGTGGATTCAAACAAAGGGGAGGGAGACAGCGTTTTTTTAAACATCTCCCCGTTCGAAAAATCAATTCAATAAATGGACCCTAGATTGCGGACATAACAGGGATTAAACTGATGAGAAGAGAGAACTACAGAAAATACCACTCATATCGGGTGTGACAGTAAATTGCACGGCGCAGACACAGTGACCGTGGATTCAAACAAAGGGGAGGGAGCCAGCGTTTTTTTAACCATCTCCCCGTTTGGAAAATCTATTCAATTCACCTTTCGGGGACCCTTGGTGTTGTACGTGGCTGGGTGGAGGAAGAAACCTTCAATGACATCAACAGGACATGGCTAGCTTGGTATCCAACCTTGTGCAAATGGGAAGTTTGCGGTTGGGCAAATGGACTGTTTGCGGTTGTTTGCGGTGCATTAAAAGGGGAGTTTGGTCTGTCAATGTCTGTGAAGCGGGCGTAACCCTTAGGCCCCTTTCACACGGGCGAGTATTCCGCGCGGATGTGATGCGTGAGTTGAACGCATTGCACCCGCACTGAATACCGACCCATTCATTTCTATGGGGCTGTTCACATGAGCGGTGATTTTCACGCATTACTTGTGCGTTGCGTGAAAATCTCAGCATGCTCTATATTCTGCGTTTTTCACGCAACGCAGGCCCCATAAAAGTGAATGGGGTTGCGTGAAAATCGCAAGCATCCGCAAGCAAGTGCGGATGCGGTGCGATTTTCACGCACGGTTGCTAGGAGACGATCGGGATGGAGACCCGATCATTATTATTTTCCCTTATAACATGGTTATAAGGGAAAATAATAGCATTCTGAATACAGAATGCATAGTAAACTAGCGCTGGAGGGGTTAAAAAAATAATAATAATTTAACTCACCTTAGTCCGCTTGATCGCGAAGCCCGGTATCTCCTTCTGTCTCCTTTGCTGAACAGGACCTGTGGTGAGCATTAATTAGAGGTAAAGGACCTTTGGTGACGTCACTCCGGTCATCACATGATCCATCACATGATCTTTTACCATGGTGATGGATCATGTGATGACCGGAGTGACGTCAACAAAGGTCCTTTACCTGTAATTAATGCTCACCACAGGTCCTGTTCAGCAAAGGAGACAAAAAGAGATGCCGGCTACGTGATCAAGTGGACTAAGGTGAGTTAAATTATTTTTTATTTTTTTTTAACCCCTCCAGCGCTAGTTTACTATGCATTCTGTATTCAGAATGCTATTATTTTCCCTTATAACTATGTTATAAGGGGAATAATACAATCTACAGAACACCGATCCCAAGCCCGAACTTCTGTGAAGAAGTTCCGGTTTGGGTACCAAACATGCGCGATTTTTCTCACGCGAGTGCAAAACGCATTACAATGTTTTGCACTCGCGCGCAGAAATCGCAGGTGTTCCCGCAACGCACCCGCACATTTTCCCGCAACGCCCGTGTGAATCCAACCTTACACTACCTGATCGATACAACATCATACCTGATCGTATACACACACTGGATGTTTTAAACCACGTTGTTCCAAAAAAAATTGGATTGTTAGGTGATTTATGCCCTTTATGGATTAAAATCCAACTCTGCGTCAACTATGTAATTTTCCATGGGAGTTTTGCCATGGATCCCCCTCCGGCATGCCACAGTCCAGGTGTTAGTCCCCTTGAAACAACTTTTCCATCACTACTGTGGCTAGAAAGAGTCCCTGTGGGTTTTAAAATTCGCCTGCCTATTGAAGTCTATGGCGGTTCGCCCGTTCGCGAACATTCGACATCTCTACTCCTATTACCCTAAGTGCATTATCTGCTGACCCTTGTAAACACCAGCAATGGTGCATGTGGTCACCTCATTAAATGTACCTATCCAAATAACTATGTCTCCTGTCATTGCTTTGTTGTGTCCAGCCATGCTTCTTGTTCTGCTAGGTTATTTTAAGGTATTTGTCTGCGACACACACACAGTTCTGGTACACACAGAGCTCTGCTATATACACACAGCACTGACATACACACATATACAGTGTCCCACATAGGTGTGAAAAAGGGACACTTCAAACATCTAAATATATGTACTTATTGTAATTGTAATGTATAATATTCTTTATTTTCTGGCTGGCAATGTCATTTCATTAATTTGCCCCTAGGTGGTGCTGGCACCACATCGTATATATAGACGGGGGTGTCTAGCTTAGAGCAGAGAGAAAAGCAGAGTAAAAAAGTTGTAATCAGAGTAAGAAGCAACGCCATGGAGGAAGGGGACAGGCCAAATTCACCATGTAGCTGCTTCATTTTCCTCTGGGCCCTGATCAAGCCTGGAAAAGATATCTATGGAGGACCAGCACCAGACAGTGAGTCTATACACAGAGATACAAGGAGACTATTGAGGGTAGCAGCTAACCAAGTATTGGTTAAACTGTACCAACTGTCCAGAGAATATTTATTCTTCAGTAAATGTTCAACTGGTTTACAATTACTGACTCCTCATTCTTACAACTACTACTCTCAACATTTGCACCTAACGGTTCTGGCATCACGAACCAGGGGCCCAGCCACCACAAGCACCCTAAACATCACCACCATCAAGGGCACCTCAACCAACATCTGGCTGGTGTTCCCTGCAACAGAGAGTGCCCCGGAGGATTTCGTGCTGTCTTCCCATCCACTGCACTGCTGGCCCAGGGAGGCATCTGCTAACCATGAGTACATTAACTATTGCACCCATCGGCCCACCGCGAGCCTCAAGTGTTTTCCCCTGCGGTCCAGCACGCTGCACATACAGCTCTGCTACACACAGATATAGCTCTGCTATACATATACAGCCCTACTAGACACATACACAGCTCTGCTACACACATACAGTTCCATTATATACATACAGATCTGCTACACCAATACAGCTCTGTTACACACATACAGTCCTGTTACAAACATACAGCCCTGCTACACACATATACAGCTATGCTACACACATACAGTTCTGTTATATACATGAAGCTCTGCTATACACATACAGCCCTGATACATCTATACAGTTCTAGTACACACAGTTCCAGTACATACAGCTCTTCTACCCCCATACATACTGCTCTGCTACACACATACAGCTCTGCTACACCCATACAGCACTACTACACACATACAGCTCTGCTACCCCCATACATACTGCTCTGCTACACCCATACAGCTCTACTACACACATAGCGGCACATTTATTAAGACTGGTGTCTTAATAAACCTCTGTGCTGGTGGTGGTTCTGCTGAAGTTATGTAGAGGCGCCAGCCTCTTAATAACTTCGGCAGATCCCCTGTCAGTACTAAATGTAAGACAGCTTCCTTGCTGTCTTACATTTAGAACTTTTTCTACGCCTGAAACGGGCGCAGAAAATGGTGAACAAGATGGGGCTAATGGCCCCTCCCCTTCCACACCCACGCCATGCCCATTTATTTAGACCTGGCGTGAGCGTGGAGAAGTCAAGGAGACGTCGCTAATATAGGAATATTTCCGCATCATAAATGAACCCATAGTTTTTCCTGACAGTTTAATCCCTGTTCCTGTTTATATGACACTCTAAGGTCTCATAGGACTCTTATTCTTACTTTTTTTTTTTTTATGTTATGTTATGCTTTTTTTTTTCTCACTCTCTCTTTATCCCTGTCTCTCCCTCTATGTTTCTCTCCAAAATTTGTCCAAATCAAATCACCAAAAATGTGGATTCGGATGCAGCTCAAATATTTGCAAAAATGTTTTGAATTCAATTTGTGTTTAATTTATTCATTCATCTCTGGTCCCTATAATAATCTATGCAATGCATTATTTCTTTCATGAACCCAACAGAGAACATGGGGCCACTGCTTACTGTTAAAGGAAGTGCAACTCCAACACAAAATTTTAAAATATTACTGTTCATCAGTGGCATACATAGAGAAGTAAGAGCCCCATAGCAAGGATCAAACCAGAGGGTAGAGTCCTGACCAAGTTTTCACCTCCAGTCGAAGAGGATATAATACTGACTAAGACTGGGCCCCCTCCTGCCCTGGGCCCATTAGCAGTTGCATGGTCTGCCGCTATGGTAGTTAGGTCCCTGCTGTTCATGCTATAAAGTTATGGCACATGCTGCCGCAAGAGATGGTAATGGTTGAAAGTGTGGATAGCTTTAAAGCATACCTGAGTTTTAAAAAACAAGTTTGCATAATGGCTGTGCTTTTTTCTACAGTCATAACTGTTAAGGAACTGATGTTTTTGGGCTCCCCTGAAATCTCTTTAAGACATACTATTCCCTGTTTTGGCTGCACAGCTAGATGCATTTCTCTCAGAAGCAGAGGACATCTCACTTCTGCCAGTACTGTATGCAGTGACCTCACTTCCCTTATTTATCACTGTTTGTTTTCTTCTATGGAGCTCAGAAAGCTGATAAGGAGAGAGAGGGAGGCTCCTGTGATGTTCAGAAGCTGTTGTTTTATCAGGCTCAGGATCTCAGCTAGCTCTGATGCTTCCCCACTTCTTTGATACCAAGGAAAGATGCCTGACAACTAGAGATGAGCAAATTTCTCAAAAATTCGGTTCGCCAAATTTTCTGAAAAGATTTGATTCAATCCTAATTTATTTGTGGCGAATTGCGTAAAAAAACAGCTATCTCCTGGCTGCAGAGAGCCTTTATAGTGGTGTAGAACACTGTGCCTTGCAGAAACACATATAGGGAGTCTGCTGTGGTAGTAAAACAGTACTGTGAGTCAGTATGACACGCACCTGACAGGCGTCGCTCTTAGAATCACTGCACACTTCACTTATTTGGTCAGTTTTAGCCACATAACTGCCCAAATAAGTGAAGTGTGAACTCAGCCTTTAGGTCAATGTTAGCACCAGGTATAAAGAATCATGCAGAGGCCCAAGATCCTACTATACTGTGAAAGAGCGCACTCCTTTTACACTGTCGTCATCTGATTCCACATAGATTTCTACAGAACATGTTCTATTAAACACTTATACAAGTAGAACCCCCCTGACAGAGTGAAGAGGGTGTCAGTAGTAAGTTTGTGTTGACGTCACTGATTATTTTTCCCTTCCTCTGATCCGTCAGAACAATAACCCCAAAAAAACTGATCCTGTCTGTTGAGCATCCGCCTTCACTCGGTCAGCATTTGGTCAGTAATCCATCAGTATTGCTAAAGCCAAAACAGGAGTGGATCCAAAACAGAGGTGACACATAAATGGAATATTTGCCTGTCTTCTGTGTTTTGTACCCACTCCTGCTTTTGGCTACCAAATCATAAGCCAATTCTGATGCAAAATAGGGACCATATCTCACAGGCCTTTCAGCTGCTACATAAACAGGATCCGTTGTGCATCTCATTTTTCCTTCCAGTGACAGTGACATAGAGTTGATGTAGCAGCAGCATGAGGAGACCACAGAGTGGCCCATTGACAGAGTGGGGAGGTGGGGGGCCAATACTAGTACCAGCTGAAGATGGTGGCTGGCAGTAGAAGCACCTGGCATCAGTTGTGGCCTCAGGCAGGTGGCAGCATCAGAATGGTAGTTGAAGAAGGTAGCCAGAAGAAACAGGCCTCTTTTGTCAAAGTGTAGGCGTGGCACCATGGATGATCTAGTCTGATGCATCAGGGACTGGTGTTTGAAAATCCTGGCTGATCCTCGCCTGATTCATCTTCACAAAGGTCGGTTTCTTCACTTTTTAGGTGGACAGATGAGTTCTCCTTGAGGTAACTATAGCCCCCACTGCACTAAACACCTGCTCTGATGCCACACTGCTGGCTGGGCAGGAAAGCTTGCCCAGGGCAAACTCGGCCAGTTGCGGCCACAAATCAAGTTTGGCTGTCCAGTAGTCCAGGAAAGCTTTGATGTGGGTTGGCAGGGTGCTCTCCAAGTATGTGTCACGGCTGAGGATGGGAAAAACCCTCAGCCGTGCGATGACAGAAGATGGTGGTCGCTGCTAGGCCAGGACAGGAATCAGGGAGCAGGTCACCTAATACGTCCCTAATTCTGACCCTGTCTCCTAGCCGTATGAGCCGACCCTGATGGTGGGAGGGATCATACTCTGGAACCTATAATCCCTACTAGCCCTCAGGGTGGCCCTGGACTAGGAGCAGGGTAAGACGACCTGTTCCTCCAAGACACGGACGAACAGGAGTCTCACTGGCCAGACTGCAAAGGAAGGGGAACCTAAACAGCATATGGCAGGTAAATGAAACAAGTATAACACCTACCTGCCACAGACACACAGCCTGGAACCCATGTACAATTGCTGCTGTCCACAACAACACAAACGGACACAGCACATACCAACATCACACAGGAACCCAGGAAACCATAGCTGCAATAAACAAAGAGACCACAGAAACATCTTCAAAACATCATACATAAACTTATGACCACAAGGGTGGCCCTCACTGGCAGATGGTATATAACCAGGAGGATGACTCCAGCTAACCATGGCTGAAGTACCCCTCAGACTTCTGGCTTCCAGCAGGAGCTAAATAGCCTCAAGTGGCCACACCCACACACAGACACACCCTGTGTTCACACACAAGGAAGGGAGTTAACCCTTCCTACATCAGGTAAGGGAAGACTGCCACTTAAAGGGGAAGTGTACATACAACAATCAAAGTGCAGCTGTTACCGCCGGCAACGACATGCGTGGCAACCATGCCCAGGGAAACAGCCAGAAGGCCGAGACACTGCCACCACATGTACACTACACCACACGTTGCCAGGGGCAACCGCAAGTGACCTAAAATGTCACAATGCACACATACAAGCTCGTGCACAACACACCGGGAAAGTGAGGTTGCCAGGTGTACCCGCATGCAACTGACAGCAAGCTGCCTAGCAACAGCTCAGGCTGCTATGCTGCCAAATACAAAGCGGCAACCACACGTGAGGCAACAAACAAGCAGCCCTCACCATGTGGTTGACAACAAAACCAAAACCGCAGGCAACTGCATGCGGATAAGGAGTCACGACCATAACCATGGCAACCGGGCGAACCGCCATAGACTTCAATAGACAGGCGAATTTTAAAACACACAGGGACTCTTTTTTGCCACAATAGTGATGGAAAAGTTGTTTCAAGGAAACTAACACCTGGACTGTGGCATGCCATGGAAAATTACGTAGTTGACGCAGAGTGTGGTAAGTTGAATTCGCAATGCGATTAATGTAACCTGCATTAATCGCATTGCGAATTCAACTTCAGGCTGTTGTACAATGTAACTGCACCGCAGAACGGCAAATAAAATGTACTTTTCTTTACACTAATACACCCAAAAAAAGGGCTTTAGTACAATGTAAATGCACCACAGAACGGCAAATAAGATGGCCTTTTCTTACACTAATACAGCCCAAAAAAAGGGTTTTAGTAGAATGTAAATGCACCGCAGAACGGCAAATAAGTTGTACTTTTTTTTACACTTATACACCCCAAAAAAGGCTGTAGTACAATGTAACTGCACCGCAGAATGGCAAATAAGATGTTCTTTTTTTACACTAATACACCCCAAAAAAAAGGGCTTTAGTACAATGTAAATGCACCACAGAACGGAAAATAAGATGTCCTTTTTTTTTACACTTATACACCCCAAAATAGGCTGTAGTACAATGTAACTGAACCACAGAACGACAAATAAGAAGCACTTTTTTTACACTTATATACCCCAAAAAAAGGCTGTAGTAAAATGTAACTGCACCGCAGAACGGCAAAAAGGATGTCCTTTTTTTATACTAATACACCAAAAAAAGGGCTTTAGTACAATATATCTGCACCGCAGAACGGCAAATAAGATATATTTTTTTTACACTCATACACTCCAAAAAAGGCTGTAGTACAATGTAACTGCACCGCAGAACGGCAAAAAAGATGTCCTTTTTTATACTAATACACCAAAAAAAGGGCCTTAATACAATGTATCGGCACAGCAGAACGGCAAATAAGATATATTTTTTTACACTTATACACGCCAAAAAAGGCTGTAGTACAATGTAACTGCACGGCAGAACGGCAAATACGATGTCCTTTTTTTACACTAATGCACCCAAAACAAGGGCTTTAGTACAATGTATCTGCACCGCAGAACGCCAAATAAGATATATTTTTTTACACTTATACACCCCAAAAAAGGCTATAGTAAAATGTAACTGCACCGCAGAATGGCAAATAAGATGTACTTTTTTTACACTATAACACCCAAAAAAGGGCTTTAGTACAATGTAAATGCACTGCAGAACGGCAAATAAGATGTCCTTTTTTTTACACTTATACACCCCAAAAAAGGCTGTAGTACAATGTAACTGCACGGCAGAACGGCAAATAAGTTGTCCTTTTCTTACACTAATACACCCCAAAAAAAGGGCTTTAGTACAATGTAAATGCACCGCAGAACGGCAAATAAGATATATTTTTTTAAACTTTTACACCCCAAAAAAGGCTGTAGTAAAATGTAACTGTACCGCAGAACGGAAAATAAAATGTCCATTTTTTACACTTATACACCCCCAAAAAAGGCTATAGTAAAATGTAACTGCACCGCAGAATGGCAAATAAGATGCCCATTTTTTACACTATAACACCCAAAAAAGGGCTTTAGTACAATGTAAATGCACTGCAGAACGGCAAATTTCTACTGTAAAAAAACATTTCCCGAACTGTAGTACAATGTAACTGCACCGCAGAACGGCAAATACAATGTCCTTTTTTTTACACTAATACACCCCAAAAAAAGGGCTTTAGTACAATGTAAATGCACCGCAGAACAGCAAATAAGATGTACTTTTTTCACACTTATACACCCCAAAAAATGGCTTTAGTACAATGTATCTGCACCACAGAACGGCAAATATGATATATTTGTTTACACTTATACTGCAAAAAAACATTTCCCGAACTTGGGTTCCGTTCCAAGTGGTACCTTGGAAATGAACCCGAGTTCGGGGAATGTTTTTTTACAGTAGAAATTAATTTATGAAGTTATTATGCAAAGTCTTGCGAGACTTCGCAAAGTAATAACTTTGGATCATAGGAGCCAATACATTCTAATACTGTATGGAGAGCTTGCTCCGTACAGTATTTGGGGTGTATTCTAAAACTTCAGATGTTTCATCCGAAGTCGATTCGCTCATCCCTAATTATAATGCCAGGAATTTATATTCTCATAATACATATGTCTCTGTTATTTGGTTTTCAAGGTCCCTAAAACTAAAAAGCTTCCACGATAGAGAATTAGGAAGCAAAGCTGAAGTGAGTACCTGTATTATATTCTTCCAATATAAACTACATTAACTTTAGTTCATATCTGAAGTACTTCAGAATTGATGCATTCTTAAGTGCCGCCACATACAGAGGATTTACTTGCAGAATGAAGTATTTACTTAATATTAAGAGGGATTGTCCATCTACATTTTAAGGTTAAGTAGTAAACATGATTCACAGCGTGTGTACTGTAATCTCAGGATTAATTGTATAAAGATGCCGGCAATGTGCCACCAGATCAAGTGGCATTATGTTATAGTCACTAGGGATACATGTAGGATTTTATGCATAGAGTTCCAGCACAGAGGTCCACTGCATAGTGCCAGCTCAGAGCCTTTATACAAGACGAGCATAGTGGTCCACTCTAACATGCCAGCTGAAAGCCTTTATACAGTACTACTTGGAGACCCCCCTTGAGTTTCAGTAGTAAGCTCCATATAGTACCAACTGCAGGGTGCCCTTATATAGTACCAACCATGGAGCACCCATACTATGTCAGCTACAGAAAGCCCCAATACAGTGCCCTACACAAAAAGTGCTCATACAGTGCCTCACACAATGTCAGAGCACAGAGAGCGTCCATACAGTGCCAACACAGAGTGTCGATACAATGCTAGCACAGAGAGCGTCCATACAGTGCCAGCGCAGAGAGTGTCGATACAGTGCTAGCACAGAGAGCGTCCATACAGTGCCAACACAGAGTGTCGATACAATGCTAGCACAGAGAGCGTCCATACAGTGCCAGCGCAGAGAGTGACGTTACAGTGCCAGTGCAGAGTGTCAATACAGTGCCAGAGCAAAGAGTGTCGTTACTGTTACAGCACAGAGAGAGTCGATACAGTATAGTGCAGAGAGTGTCGATACAGTGCCAGCGCAGAGAATGTTGATACAGTGCCAGCGCAGAGAGTGTCGATACAGTGCCAGCGCAGAGAGCGTCCATACAGTGCCAGCGCAGAGAGCGTCCATACAGTGCCAGCATAGAGAGTGCCAACACAGATAATGTCGTTACAGTGCCAGTGCAGAGTGTCAATACAGTGCCAGCGCAGAGAGCGTCCATACAGTGCCAGCATAGATAGTGCCAACACAGATAATGTCGTTACAGTGCCAGTGCAGAGTGTCAATACAGTGCCAGCGCAGAGAGTCTCATTACAGTGACCGAACAAAGTGTGTCGTTACAGTGACAGCACAGAGAGAGTCGATACAGTGCCAGCGCAGAGAGTGTCCATACAGTGACAGCATAGAGAGTGCCAACACAGATAGTGTCGATACAGTGCCAGCGCAGAGAGTCTCATTACAGTGACCGAACAAAGTGTGTCGTTACAGTGACAGCACAGAGAGAGTCGATACAGTGTCAGCGCAGAGAGTGTCATTACAGTGACAGCACAGAGAAATGAAAAACATGATTAGGAACACACTGGGGGCTACTGTAAGGTAATGATGTCGGTTTAAAATGTGTTTTGGAGGTGACAGGTTCCCTTTAAGGACCAGCGCCATACTTGTACGGCGCAAGGTCCACCGGGTGCTGGGGGAGGATCGCAGGGGAATCGGGGCACCATGGCTGATTTTACCATCAGGCATCCATGCCGGGTAAGGGTAGCATGGTGCAGCACCGCCCCCCTGCAGATCCAAGCGCTGTGATTGGCCTGTCAATGAAGACTGGCACATCGCAGGGCCGGAAGCTGAAAAAAGCTGCGGGCGAGTCAGGTGAGTGGGGAAAGGGGGAGGTGAGGCAGGGGACACCAGTGTTTGGCGTCCCCTGCCAGCGCTGTGATTGGCTGGAACAACGCTCCAGCCAATGGCAGTGCTATAACTGCACAGGAAAGGGCTGAACCTCCCTGCATGCAGCCATTCTAGCTGGTGACTGCATGCAGAGAGGTTCTGTGCTTTTCTGTGCTGCTTTTGGCTTGCTGAGACTTTTGGTGCACAACCACTGCGATTTAACACTTTTCTGCTGAAGCAACAGAAAGACACAGACAGTCACGTACATCCAGAGCATTGGAGAAGGAGAGGAGGTTAGAAATCCAGCAGCTGTGCCTACTAGGAGAAGAGGAATACCGACGGGCATGGACCACTGTCATCACAAGTTAGCAATGTGGCTGTACAGTGGCTTTACATTTCAGAGCCTCAATAAGACCATCTGAAGTATCTGACGCATGGGTCAAAGATGCAACAAATTTTTTAAGAGGCCCGGTTAAGTCTTTTGTGAACTACCCCCAATGTACCGTACAGAGGAGACATGCTGTTTTTCTTTAACATACAATTATACTTCCATTAAGTCGAGTGAGAACGCTAACGGAAATGGCTTCTATATTCAGAAAATAAAACCAACCAAAAGTAATCATTTTTATTCTTTCCAATTATCTAACTCGGATTCAAGACATAAACAATGGGGAAAAAAATCAGCAGGATGAACGCACTTTATTTTCACGGAGGAAATGTCTTTGTCAAACTGATCATTTTCCTCTAATTACTGAAAGTGGAAGACATGAGCCAGCCATAACAATGAGCTTATGCTAAATATACAGTATTAATGCAACAGGCGCATCCGCCCAGGGCCCTCTATATAACGCATTCCAGTGTAGGAATGCCGGGTGTTATAGTGCGGCCTAAAATGTCTCTTTATGTGTGTCATGGTGCTCCTACCTGGTTACTGCTGAACCCCAGGCTTTGGCTCTGAAGCAATAAAAGAATAACTTGAGTCCAGACCTTGAGATGAAGTTTAATGGCAGCTTTAGGCCTCATGCACACGACCGTTGTGTGCATCCGTGGCCGTTGTGCCGTTTTCCGTTTTTTTTTTTCGCGGACCCATTGACTTTCAATGGGTCCGTGGAAAAATCGGAGAATGCACCGTTTTGCAGCCGCATCCGTGATCCGTGTTTCCTGTCCGTCAAAAAAATATGACCTGTTCTATTTTTTGGACTGACAACGGTTCACTGACCCATTCAAGTCAATAGGTCCGTGGAAGAACACGGATGCACACAAGATTGGCATCCGCGTCCGTGATCCGTGGCCGTAGGTTACTTTCATACAGACGGATCCGAAGATCCGTCTGCATAAAAGCTTTTTCAGAGATGAGTTTTCACTTCGTGAAAACTCATATCCGACAGTATATTCTAACACAGAGGCGTTCCCATAGTGATGGGGACGCTTCTAGTTAGAATATACTACGAACTGTGTACATGACTGCCCCCTGCTGCCTGGCAGCACCCGATCTCTTACAGGGGGCTGTGATCCGCACAATTAACCCCTCACGTGCTGCACCTGAGGGGTTAATTGTGCATATCATAGCCCCCTATAAGAGATCAGGGGCTGCCAGGCAGCAGGGGGCAGACCCCCCTCCCTCCCCAGTTTTAATTTCATTGTTGGCCAGTGCGGATTCCCCCCCGGACCCCCCTCCCTACCTCTATTGTATTATTTTCATTGGTGGCACAGTGTGCGGCCCCCCCCTCCCTCTATTGTATTATTTTCATTGGTGGCACAGTGTGCGGCCTCCCCTTACTTAGCAATATTAGAAGCATCATACTTACCTGCTGCGCTGTCTGTGACCGGCCAGGAGCTCCTCCTACTGGTAAGTGACAGATCATTAAGCAATGCGCCGCACAGACCTGTCACTTACCAGTAGGAGGAGCTTCCGGCCGGTCACAGACAGCGCAGCAGGTAAATATGATGCTTCTAATATTGCAAAGTAACCATGGCAACCAGGACTGCAGTAGCATCCTGGTTGCCATGGTTACCGATCGGAGCCCCAGCGATTAAACTGGGACTCCGATCGGAACTCTCCACTGCAATGATCGGGGGGGGGGGGGGGGGGGGAGAGGGGAGGCCGCACACTGTGCCAATAATGAAAATAATACAATAGAGGGAGGGAGGGGGGGGGCCGGGGGGCCACACACTGTGCCACCAATGAAAATAATACAATAGAGGGAGGGGGGCCGGGGGGGGCGCACACTGTGCCACCAATGAAAATAATACAATAGAGGGAGGGAGGGGGGCCGAGGGGGCCGCACACTGTGCCACCAATGAAAATAATACAATAGAAGGAGTGAGGGGGGGCCGCACACTGTGCCACCAATAAAAATATTACAATAGAGGGAGGGGGGGCGGGGGGGGTCGCACACTGGCCACCAATGAAATTAATACAATAGAGGGAGGGAGGGGGGGTCGAGGGGGGTCTGCCCCCTGCTGCCTGGCAGCCCCTGATCTCTTACAGGGGGCTATGATACGCACAATTAACCCTTTAGGTGCGGCACCTGAGGGTTTAATTGTGCGGATTACAGCCCCCTGTAAGAGATCCGGTGCTGCCAGGCAGCAGGGGGCAGTCATGTACACAGTTCTTAGTATATTCTAACTTGAAGCGTCCCCATCACCATGGGAACGCCTCTGTGCTAGAATATACTGTCGGATCTGAGTTTCACAATCTAACTGATATCCGACAGTATATTCTAACATAGAAGTGTTCCCATGGTGATGGGGACGCTTCAAGTTAAAATATACCATCGGATTGGAGACAACTCCAATCCGATGGTATAATAGGGACTCCTGACTTTACATTGAAAGTCAATGGGGGACGGATCCGTTTGAAATTGCACCATATTGTGTCAACGTCAAACGGATCCGTCCCCATTGACTTGCATTGTAATTCAGGACGGATCCGTTTGGCTCCGCACGGCCAGGCGGACACCAAAACGACTTTTTTTTCATGTCCGTGGATCCTCCAAAAATCAAGGAAGACCCACGGACGAAAAAATGGTCACGGATCACGGACCAACGGAATCCCGTTTTGCAGACCGTGAAAAAATACGGTCGTGTGCATGAGGCCTTACTTGAATAAACGTTTCTTCAAACAGTTTACAGGCTTTGTCTTGGCTCCAGCAGGCTTTAGCATAAAACTGGCAGGCAAACTCAACTCTGCTCAATCCTTCTCTCACTCTGCTGTACTGACAAGCTGACTTGGTAACTTGGCTTCTTCTTTACACTGCACTTCACTTTTTAGTTTGAATTAACTTTAGCCAAGGAATAGGTTAGAATCCTGGCAGCTCCAACATGGAGTCTCAACCATCACAAACCAAAACTGCCCCACCACCTTCTGGTAGCAAGCAGGACTGGCCCACTTCTGACCAAAGGGGGGTGGGGAGATGGAATGGTGAGTTCCATTCTATCTAACTATAGCTCTGCCATGTTTGCTGCCACCTGCTGGTGAGCCAGGTAAATTACATTTATAACAGTTAAATAATATTATACATGACATTGTGTTAGCCCAATAAAGACAGTAGCAGGGTGCAGGAGTTGGAACACCACTCTGGGGTGTTACATTAATAGGACGGCGTTGATATTTACCAAGGAGTAAGCCTGAAAATGTAGAGAACTATCACCAAGAGATGACTTCCATGAAATTTCTAGTAAGCGAATATCGTGACACCAGTCCGGCTCAAGCATCGCTATGCTCGGCCAAATATCGCGTGTGCTCGAGTCAGTGTATTTAAATCTAATTTAGCCTCTATTTCTGAAAAGTTTCTGGTGGGATTCAAACTCACAACCTTCTACATTACAGGCAAGAATGTTAATCACTACACTATAGAGCTGCATGGCCAGTTACAAAAAAAAAATAAGATTTCTGCTGTATAGAAATACATTTATATATTGTGTTCGTGTTCGCGAATTGTCTCGGCCGATGTTCGTCCATCACTAAACATCAGTAGTAGTTTCCCACATATTATGCACTCATATATATCAGAAGTATGATTATATATATATATATATATATATATATATATATTTTAGCAATTACACATTTTTTACAGTTACTAAAAAAAAAAAGATTTCTGCTGTATAGAAATAAATTCTGATGTTTACTGATGGACGAACATCGGCTGAGACAATTCGTGAACACGAACACGTGTCCGCGATCAAGCGTTCGAGGCGGGCCCCATTCACTTTAATGGCAGGCGAACCTGAAAAACCTTCAGGTCATATTTGCAGCCAGCAAACACTTACTAGAAGTACACAAATAGTCCCACAATATGGACAGTGATATACCACTGAGGGGGAACATTGGCAAAAATTCCCACAAAAAATATGTATTTTAATCAGGGGCCTTTTTTTTTTGCGTCTTAAAGGGAAACTCTCAAAATGTGCTCTGCTGGAGCCTAGAAAAATTTTATTTTAGGAAACGGGAGTACGGGCCCCAAAAATTAGGCATTCATCTGCCAGAAAAGCACTTGTGATGATGTGGCTGGAGGTACATTAGACAGTCACTGGATAAAAATAGAACTGTAGGCCACTGGAGTAGAGGACCCAAAAATTTGGCATTCACCTGACACAAAAGAACTTGTAATTCTTTGGCTGGAGGTACATTAGGCGGTCACTGGATAAAAATGTTAATGTAGGCCACTGGAGTACAGGCCCCAAAAATTTGGCATTCATCGGACAGAAAATAACTTTGGCTGATGTGGCTGGAGGTAGATTAGGCGTTCACTGGATAAAAATGTTACTGTAGGCCACTGGAGTACTGGCCCCAAAAATTTGCCATTCACTGGACAGAAAATAATTTTGGCTGATGTGGCTGGAGGCGTTCACTGGATAAATTTTTTTACTGTAGGCCACTGGAGTACAGACCCCCAAAATTTGGCATTCACCGGACAGAAAAGAACTTGTGATTCTGTGGCTGGAGGTATATTAGGCGGTCACTGGATAAAAATAGAACTGTAGGCCACTGGAGTATAGGCCCCAAAAATTAGGCATTCACCTGACACAAAAGAACGTGTGATTCTATGGCTAGAGGTAAATTAGGCGGCTTACTGTCGGGCAGTATAGGCCCCAAAAATTAGGCATTCACCTGACAGAAAAGGCCTTTTATGCCGCTGTATATACATAAGACAAGGACCATTCTTTGTTCTGGGTGATGGCGGATATGTGTGGGCTGGCATGAGGAAATTCAATTACACATGGTCATCACAGGTGTTGAATTCCTAAGAGATCCATGCCTGATTCATTTTTAGAAATGTGAGGTAGTCCACACTGTCGTTAGCTAGGCGAGTGCGCTTATCGGTCACAATATCCCCTGCTGCGCTGAACGTCCTTTCGGACAGGACACTCCACGAGGGGCAAGCCAAGAGTTCCATGGCAAATTGGGCTAGCTCTGGCCACAGGTCAAGCCTGCACACCCAGTAGTCCAGGGGTTCCTCGCGCTCAGAGTGTCCATCGTACCCCTGTCGGTCTAGGTGTCCTCTGAGGCTGGATCTGGAGGGCGGCTGTCGATGGGTTGCTTGCAAGAATGATCTCATATGCGAAGTGACCAACACATCTTCAAACCGCCCTCTTCTTGCATGCGCAGTAGTATTGGTAACCGCACCTGTTTCGCTGTTGGTGGAAATTCCTTTGCCAGCGCCCGCTACAGAGGAATTCAGCATCTCTCACAGCAAGGACTAGAAATTCTGCATTCTGCCAGCCCGCTGTGATGCTGGTAACATGTGCGCCATTTTAGGTTTCTACCGGGGGTCTAAGTACGTTGCCACCCAGTACTGGTCCTTGCCCTTTATACTTTTTATACGCACACACGCTGGAGCATGAAGGCCCCCATTTTCACTAAATTGGAAGTGGTCGAGCGCCCTGGCTCCTGCTCATCACCCAGGAGAATGTCTTCCTCGGTCTCCTCCCCCCAGCCACAGACAACACCATGGATACCCAAAAAGTTTGAAGTCCCCCTCAAAGCCTGCTCTTCTTGCTCCTTCTCCTCCTCCCCCCAGCCACCATCCTCCTCTGACTCCTCTTCAGACTCCTGCTGGATGGAGTAGCCCCTCCTGGGAATTCATTCAGCATTGCAACTTCCTCATCTTCCTGCTCCTGCTCCTCGACGGCTTGATCAATGACACGACAGAATGCACGCTCCAGAAAGAAGGTGTAAGGTACGATGTCACTGATGGTGCCCTGGCTGCGACTGACCATTTTGGTGATCTCATCAAATGGCCACACAAGTCTGCATGCATTGGGCATGAGCAGTCACTGGTGCGGTGAAAAGAAACCAAGCTCCCAGAACCTGTACTGCTGCAGAGTTCATACAGGTAGTCAGCAAGTTGCTGCTGGAGCAGCCTATCAAGCATATACAAGGTGGAGTTTCAGCGCGTTGGGCAGTCACAAACCAGACGTCTGACGGGCAAGTGGTGTCGCCGCTGAATGTCAGCAAGGCGAGCCATGGCCGTGTAAGATCTTCTAAAATGGCCAGAGATTTTCCTGGTCTGCCACAAGACGTCCTGGACCCCGGGGTATTTGTCAACGAACCGCTGCACGACTAAGTTCAGGACGTGTGCCATGCACGGCATGTGTGTCATTTTGGCCTCTTTCAGCACGCTCAGCAGATTGGCACCATTGTCTCACACCACTTTACCAACTGTCAAATTGAGTGGGGTTAGCCACTGATCGGCCTGTTACCATAGAGCTGAAAGCAGTGTAGGACCGGTGTGGCTCTTGGCTTTCAGGCACAGCATCCTCAGCACAGCATTGCAACGTCTCATCTGGGACGTCGAATAGAATCTAAGGGGCTTGGGGGGCACAGCGAAAGAGGCGGTAGCAGTGGAAAAGGAAGAGTCAGCCGAGGAGGAGAGGGAGGATGGAGTTGGAGGAGGAGAAGAAGAGGCAGGCCTGCATGCAATCCGTGGCGATAACACCAAATCCACACGGGAGCCACAGGTTGCATACCCGTTACATACACCCAGTGGGCAGTAAAAGTTATGTACCTTCCCTGCCCATGTTTGCTAGACCACGTGTCTGTGGTCAGATGTATCTTGGCACCGACACTGTGTGCCAGAGATATATTCACTTGCCGCTGAACATGGTCATATAGCTCTGGGATTCCCTTCTGGAGACCTTCCATTGCAGTGTGCCAATGGCCACACATTTTCTAAAGGTCTCCAAGTCCAGCAGTTTATATGTCAGTAGTTGGTGGGCTAGCAGTTCCAACAAACCAGCGGTCCGCCGTTGGGCAAGAGGGTTATCCGGCATCATCATCTTTTTACGCTCGAACATTTGGGCCATGGAAGCCTGCCTTATGCCAGATGAACGCGACAACGGCACGGTGGAAGTTGGAGTGGAGGACAAATGGGAGGAGAAGGAGAAGAGGCAGGACGTGGAGCGCCGGGAGTGTGCCTTTGTGGGTTCTGACGGCGTTGCTCCCACTGGGCTTGGTGATAGGAGGCCAGGTGCCTTCTTAAGGTGGTCGTCCCTAGGTGAGTGTTGGGCTTACCGTGACTTATGCATTGACAGCACAGGCTGCAGATGGCAACACTATTGTCAGCAGCTGAAACATTAAAAAAAGCTCACACTGTGGAGGAGAAGTGACCGTGCATGGTGGATGGCTAGTTCCAGACACATTTTCAGTCTTCTTTTTGCCTCCTGTGCCCTGCGAGCTGTGCCTGTTTTGTGGGCACCAACGTGATGCCCATCGACACATCATCATCCTCACCTTTACCACCACTGACATTTGAGATCTCGGAGTAGGCAGCAACAGCGGGGACCTCCCTCCTTGGGCTGATCTGGGTACTGTCGTCAGACTGCTGGGTGGCGGCTGTTGCTACCTCCTCTTCCTCATCCGATGTCAAGAATGGCTGCGCATCGGTAAGGTCTGGGAATGGATGGGAAAATAATTCCTCTAACTCTAGTGGAGGGGCTATGGTGGTGGTGGTGGATTTGGGAGTGCACACAGCTAAGAGTGAGGAGGGTGCAGATACAGAGGATGAGGAGGGTGCAGAAGCAGAAGGGTGAGTGAGCCACTCAACCAACTCTGGTGCGTCCTTTGAAGTAATCGCACAAGCCTTCTCCAACTTCCCACTTAGGCTCCAGCCTGGTGCACCTGCCCGACCCCTTCCACCCCTGAGGAACGGCCTGCCTTTTTCTTTTGCCTGTCATTTTCAAAATGACCCTGTGCCTAAGTCCCTAGAGAAGAGCAGTATTTGTGGAAGCAGGTATATTGCAGGCCTCAATCAATATTTGGTGGAAGCAGGTATAACACACCCCTCAATCAGTTTTTTTTGGAGGCAACTGGTATATCACACCCGTTGCAATTATTTGTTCCAATAGTGTTTGTCCCTCTATATAGTTGCGGTATCGCAGCAGAACTGCACACAACTGCTGCTCAGTTCAAATGCACTATATAGAAACTATATTATAGGTATATCACACCCCTTCTTTAATTAGTTTTTTTGGGGGGCAACTGGTATGTCACACCCTTTACAATTAGTTGTTCCAATAGTGATTGTCCCTCTATATAGCTGTGGTATCGCAGCAGAACCGCACACAACCGCTGCACAGTTCCAATGCACTATATAGAAAGTATATCATAGGTATATCACACCCCTGCCTCCATCAGTTTTTTTGGGGGGCAACCGGTATATCACACCCATTGCAATTAGTTGTTCCAATAGCGTTTGTCCCTCTATATAGCTGCGGTATCACAGCAGAACCGCACACAACTACTGCACAGTTCAATTGCACTAAATAGAAAGTATATTATAGGTATATCACACCCCTGCCTCGATCAGTTTTTTTGGGGGACAACTGGTATATCACAACCGTTGCAATTATTTGTTCCAATAGTGTTTGTCCCTCTATATAGCTGTGGTATCGCAGCAGAACTGCACACAACTGCTGCTCAGTTCAAATGCACTATATAGAAACTATATTATAGGTATATCACACCCCTTCTTTAATTAGTTTTTTTGGGGGGTAACTGGCATATCACACCCATTGCAATTAGTTGTTCCAATAGCGTTTGTTCCTTTATATAGCTGTGGTATCGCAGCAGAACCGCACACAACTGCTGCACAGTTCAAATGCACTATTTCGAAAGTATATTATAGGTATATCACACCCCTGCCTCAATCAGTTTTTTTGGGGGGCAACTAATATATCACACCAATTGCAATTAGTTGTTCCAATAGCGTTTGTCCCTCTGTATAGCTGCGGTATCGCAGCAGAACCCCGCGCAACTGCTGCACAGTACAAATGCACCATAATATACTTTCTATGTAAAACAAAGATAACTGGGCACTCTTTAGATACTTGAACCATATGAAGTTTATTAGCATATAAAATCAATAGATATAGTTCAAAAAGTGGCAATAAACAGTGGTACGTTCAAATGTTATGATAAATGACTAACAAACATAACCTAAATCCACAACATGCAATAAAAATACCTAAAATCAATGGGATACGATTCTAAAATTCGAGGAATAAAATTGGAAAGAATGGAAAAATCGATCCACACATAAAATCGTCAGTAGTTGCAAATCGTATAAATAATTAGTATAATTATTCGTATGGGAAAAGTCTTGAATATGTTGGTGGCGATAAAGCAATGTCTTAAATATACACCCAATTCGATGTGTTGTCAGTGGTGTCTGCGTTGGCAGTGGTGTCTCAATAAGCCAGAAGAAAACAGAACAAAGCGGCGTCCCGCTACTTGCATGAACCAGCGGCGTCCCACTGGGATGTTGGCAACCAAAGTTTGAATAAAACCGGATTAAAATCGAACGGGCTTACCGTCTCACTTGTTGGTTTGACAAAGTTCCTTTGTATAATGGTCATATAAGTATGTAGACTAGTAGAATACAGGCAGTATTCATCCTAAATTCGCACACTGGCAATTGTTTGGCACGTGTAGTCAGACCTTCACCATGGAATCAGGTCTTACAGATTGCTTGTCGAATATACCATTCGTGTGGCGGACGATCTCTCTTTGCGAAAATCCGATACAATCCTCCAGCTTCTCAAGTGGTTCCAGAGTTTGGGGTTCTGTCTAGGCTAGACAAGTTTCGGGGTGTCAAATTTCCCCTTCCTCAGTAGCACTGAGGTCACCACTGCCAACGCATCGAATTGGGTGTATATTTAAGACATTGCTTTATCGCCACCAACATATTCTAGACTTTTCCCATACGAATAATTATACGAATTATTTATACGATTTGCAACTACTGACGATTTTATGTGTGGATCGATTTTTCTATTTTTTCCAATTTTATTCCTCGAATTTTAGAATCATATCCCACTGATTTTAGGTATTTTTACTGCATGTTGTATATTTAGGTTATGTTTGTTAGTCATTTATCATAACATTTGATAGTATCACCGTTTATTGCCACTTTCTGAACTATATCTATTGATTTTATATGCTAATAAACTTCATATGGTTCAAGTATCTAGAGAGTGCCCAGTTATCTTTGTTTTACTCAGTTATTTGTTTGAGTGGACAGGGTGAGTCCACTTGACTGAGTGCACCTCTTTGTGGTCAGCAGTTACTTCTGTGCGTCACATCCACCATTTTTATCAATATACTTTCTATGTTAGAAATTATATTATAAGTATATCACTCACCCCTCTGAATATCACATCGATAGCAAAACCTATACCAGTCCTTACAAGGATTTTTGTGGCCCTATTAGCCAGCGTTTGGTGTCCCTAACAGCCTGTCCCTGCTCCACACAGCAACCTCTCCCTACACCGACAAAATACAGAATGTAAAATAGCAGCCAGATTGGGTTTTGTTATAGGGTGGGGGTGTGTCCATGTGCTGAAATGTCTCAATTGGCTGTCCTGTCCCACCTGATGGATGTGTCATGGGTCAAAGTTTGGCACAATGCAAAAGAATATGGTGCCCGCGAACATCGCCATATTTTCGCATGTTCGGCGGATCGCGAACGCTCAAAGTTTGCCGCAAACCGACCGCCGGGTGAACTGCAAGGCCATCACTACTGATGTTTTAGCCATAATATGTTTACACATTTTATAAATATATAATAATATCTGTAAATATATTATGGCTAAAAACTTATATATATGTTTAAATTAAATTTACCCTCTATTTCTGATGGTATCCGAACTCACAACCTTCTACATTACAGCCCAGAATGTTAACCACTACACTATAGAGCTGATTATAGATACGAGTAAGTATTCTTATACAGCAGAAGTCTCTTTTTTTTTTTTTAAAGTAACTGGCCATGCAGCTCTATAGTGTAGTGGTTAAGATTCTTGGTTGTAATGTAGAAGGTTGTGAGTTTGAATCCCGCCAGAAACTTTTCAGAAATAGATGCTAAATTTAGATTTAAATACACTGGGTCTCCCCAAGCACTGACGCTATATATGGAGTCAGAGCAGGGACTCCTATGCTGAACTAGAATCCCGACACCCTCCCCTCTTCAGAGCAGGGGGTGCCTGGTTTAATGCTCGGATTCTCCCATTGACTTTCATTGTGCTCAGGTGCTCTGTAGAGCACCCGAGCATCGGGAAGTGTTCTACTCGAGCACCATAGCATTTTAGTGCTTGACCAACACCTGCAAATACCTGTGTTACATTACCCTAGACCCTTTCACGGACTAGAGCATTTCACAACATTTTCATAGTGATGCCTCAGATTTTTCTACCAGATACCAAACAAATCCTATGTTCCATCACATCAAGTATCAAGAAGAAGAAGAAGAAGAAAATCCCTTTATTGTCCCCCAGTGGGGAAATTTTGGCATAACAGCAGCAATCACATTCACAACTGGAGCAAAAATAAGAGTAATTAGAAATTAAAGAGTAAAAATACAAAAACAACATAACACAGAATTTACTTAAAAAATTCACTACTGGGTTTCTGGGAACAGTGGTGGTTATAAAGCCTGACCGCAAGCCTGGTGGTTATAAAGCCTGGAAGCAAAAAATAATAATTACAGGCTGTGCGAGATTTCGCACCAGATCGTCAATCAAGATGGCATCGGTTGGCCCGTCGTGAGCAAATGGATGATGTAAGTATGATTTTTTTTTTCAATTAACACTCTGTTATTAATATCAGATGCCGCGATCAGCGATGAATGCGGCATCTGAGGGGTACAATGACGGGGAGCCGCACCCACTACTAGTAATTCAACGACGAAGTAATTCATCACAAAGCAAATTTTTTTGAAAAATTTAGCAAAGCAGCAGAATCTAAATTTTCGGTATTTTGCTCATCTCTAGCAACTATGTACTAATTTGTAGAAATGAGCGAATAAGTTCTAACTAATCGAATTAGACCCAAATTTTTACAAAAATTCTGATCAAATCTAACTATTGGGAAATTCAGGTGAATTTCTCAAAATGACAACAGACATTTTTAAGCTCAGAAGACAAGAAAGATGAAGAAGGTGGACCACATGGTCCCATGAGTGAAATGTGTGTGTTAGAGGAAAGCAAACTGATTCTAAACAAATCGAATTCATTGAGAATTTCACAAAAATTCTGCCCCTAAACCAATCCAATGTTTAGGTGTTTTGTTTCAGAGTAATCATGCAAAAAGGTGCCATTTTAGTGTGGAGATTAGCAGGAAACAGGGCAGGAAGGATGAAGATGGAGGAGGGAGGCTTGCCCTGATTGGCTCAGAGGATGACAGACAGTATGTGAGCCAATCAGGGGGAAGGATTTTGGCAGGTCCTTCACTCTCTGGTCTTGCTCAGAAGCCACTGACACCATTCTTAAGCTTAGCTTGTGAGAAGAAGACGTGTGTTGGATGTGTCTGGCAGAAAGCGATTACAGTCACCAGCCAGCATGCTTAAAGTGTTGTAGGGACAGTTTAGGGACATATTTACTTAGGTAATTAATTAAATCAATAGGTAGAAAAGGCAGGGTTTTATCAGGGAACTAATAGGGTTTCTTGTGTATGTTTTATACTAAGGGCAGCTGCTGGCAAATGGAAAGCTTCATGTAATGCACTGCAAATACCAAAATCCTGCAACATTATTTTTCCAGCAGCCAGTATTTTTTTTTATATTTAATTGAAGTTTCTACAGGTCATAAGTGTTTTTTACGCGTATTCCCAGACCATCCTAGCACGGCAGCATAGTCTTCGCTGGCTACACCGCACAATTGCGTTTCTTTCTTTCCAAAAAAAAACAGCTGCAAAATTGCTACTGTTAGAAATTGTGCAGTTCAATGCATGGTACTGCTGGTCTAATGTACCAGTTAGATTTAATCAAAAGAAAAGGGAAAAAATCTGGTACCATGTATCAGTAGAAAACTGGTTTAGTGCTCTCATTAAGAGAAATAAAATAAGAGTCTGGCAGGTATGATACACATAATGGCTAATAAAAATAGATACAATGAAGCGAGCTTTCAAGACATCACCCTACAAGATTTAAAGAGTCTGCTATAGACACAGAGGGGGCACCAGATCTCTGAGATAACATCAATTTACAGACTATAAAACTTTCACACGTCTTATCTGTAAGGGTAAAAGCGTTAAAGCTTTCCGGTATTGAGTTCCATCACAGGGGCTCAATACCGGAAAAAACTCTTTCAGTATTTGGATGGAGAAAATAGCGCAGCATGCTGCGGTATTTTCTCCAGCCAAAGTTCTGGAACACTTGCGGCAATGCCGGATCCAGTACCAAGTGTTTCGGAAAGCCGGATCCTGTTTCCCTGTCTTCGTTTTTCCGGATGACACCGGAGAGACGGATTCGGTATTTCAATGCATTTGTCAGCCGGATCCACATCCGGATCCGGAATCAAATGCTATCCGTTTGCATACAGATTTCTGTATCCAGCAGGCAGTTCTGGCGACGGAACTGCCTGCCGGAATCCTCCAACGCAAGTGTGAAAGTACCCTAAAATAAGTAACCATTCATTCTTAAGAAGACTTTTGATATTCTGTTGTTTTTCAATAGTGATGAGCGGCAGGGGCAATATTCGAATTTGCAATATTTTGCGAATACTTGGTAGGATATTCGTCAGATATTCGCGAATTTTCAAATTCGAGATTATGTTCTTGATTGCAAAAGATCGGCAATGTAATATTCGCATAATGCGTGCGAAATACAGACGTGGGTCACTATAGCTACATTTTTCAAGCTGCTAGAAGTTTCCTGAGACTGGAGAAAATGGTTGGCCCGGCAGAACATTACAATAGCTTCATATGCAAATAGAGTGCTCCAATATATTCGCAATTGCGAAATCGGCACTAATGATCCGAATATTTTGCCGCAATACCTCCAACTTCACATTTTAACAGGTCTGACTACTTATTAGGGATTGGTGCACTAAGTATTGTTGTGAACTTGTGACATCACAGCATTATGTACAGTGGATATAAAAAGTCTACACACCCCTGTTAAAATGTCAGGTTTCTGTGCTTGCACATTTTGTGCTGGCACATTTTGATTTGGCAATATTTGCCCACTCTTCTTTGCAAAAACACTCCAAATCTGTCAGATTGCGAGGGCATCTCCTGTGCACAGCCCTCTTCAGATCACCCCTCAGATTTTCAATCGGATTTAGGTCTGGGCTCTGGCTGGGCCATTCCAAAATGTTAACCTTCTTCTGCTGAAGCCATTCCTTTGTTGATTTGGATGTATGCTTTGGGTCGTTGTCATGCTGAAAGATGAAGTTCCTCTTCATGTTCAGCTTTCTAACAGAAGCCTGAAGGTTTTGTACCAATATTGACTGGCATTTGGAATAGATGGTTTTATGATCATAAAGAGACATTTCTTGGACAGAGACAGTAAAGGTGATGCACACTTATAGCTTTAGACTTTACTGCATAAGGGTTAATTACTTTTGGCCCCTTTTTTAAGACTGCACCCTAGAGTTGGGAACTGCAGATATGTAGAGAAAGGATTTGTATGTCATTTGGAATGATTGCAAGAACTATATATGGAGAACGACTTAGAGGTGACCATCATACTGGCCATTCCCTATTCAAAGCCTTCTGGAGAACCACTGCCTAGTGAAATACTTGGAAACTGTTCTTACTACATGCAATTGCACTGTGACGCTAATCATCTTCTATAAAGGGACTGGTATCTGCTTTAACCAAGTGCTTCTGGCCATTGTCTCCACCATCCACCATCCCATCTAGCTGCTCTATGCCTTGCACCCTGCTACCCATCCACCTAACATCAAGGGAAACCCAGCCATCTCCAGGCCTAAGACCTCAAAAGTCCAAAGTAGGCCCAGAGGAGAAAAAGGGTTGCACCCCTCCATCTACTGCACGCATGGCCTGGGGGAGCGGTGGAGCGAGATTAGCCACTTTGATGGTTATGACCACCGCCACCACTCCAAAGTCCCATGTCCCTTACTGGCCAGTGCTCTGCACAAGAGAAGTCTTGTTGCATTCAGCATGATAAACTCTAATATGCAGTGTGGTTTACTGGAGTGAATCCTGCTAACAGATGCTCTTTAACCCCTCAATGCAAAATCACGTACATATGCGTAATTAGCATTAAGGGGCGGTATGGAGCAGAATCATAAGCTAAGCCCGCTCCATACAAGGCTTGTGCTGGCTGTATAGCACAGCTGAAACCCATTGGCAGTGACCGGGAATAGAGATGACTTTGATCCTGTTTATTAAACCCCTAAGATGCTGCAATCAATGGCAATAGCAGTATCTGAAGGTTTAGAAAGAGGGAGGGTACTCCTCTGTATTCCAATCACAGCCTCTGCTGTGAAATCGCAGGGCTCCGATTGGTTGTTCTGTCAGCCTGGGGACTTGTGAAGGTTCCCAGGCCTGTCAAAGTAAGCTGCCTGTTAAGTCATGCCTGCAGCAGAGCTTAATAAGAAGCCTGTAAAAATTCTATAGATAGCAAATAGTATCGTACTCTATAGTCTATAGTACAAACGATCCGAAGGTTACATATTCAAGCCCCCTAAGGGAATTAAAGTAAAAAAAAAAGTTTAAAAAATAATAATTTTAAAAACATAAAAGTATTAATAAAAAAAAGCATTGGTAATGCTGGCTTCAAAAATGTCTAAAATATAAAAATGTTTAATGTGTACAGTAAATGGTATAACAGAGAAATAATGAAAATAATGAAAATGGCCGACTTGCTGTTTAATGTTTAATGTGTACAGTAAATGGTATAACAGAGAAATAATGAAAATGGCCGACTTGCTGTTTATTGTCACATTGACCCCACAAAAAAAAATTAAGTAGAAAATTATGAAGAATTTGTATGTAACCCAAAATAATATCAATAAAAACTACAGCTAGTCTTGCAAAAAAATAAATTAACCCTCACACAGCTCTTTAGAGAAAAATATAAAAAAGTTATGGGTGGCAGAATATGGTAATGCAAAGGTTTTATTTTTTATAAGTCCTAAAACATAATGGCAACTATTACTGGTATTGCCATAATATACAACCCCCAGAATAAGCTCATCATGTCCTTTTAAGTGTATATTGGGTGCCGTACAAACATAACCTGAGTTTTTTTTGGGCTAAAACTTTTGTTCTTATTTTAACTATTTATTTGCGATCTTTTGATCACTTCTATAATACACTGTAATACTTATGCAGTACAGTGTATTACACTGTCAGGCTGTACCTGTGGCACTCACTGAGGGCATACCTGGGGACTTTCCATGAGAAGACATTGCCACCCCGCAATCTTATTCAAGGTGGTGCCAATGCCTGACTAAGGAACCTTCCTCTGGCATCTAAAGGGATAAATGGATTGATGCTTCTGCCAGTGCTGTGTCATTAGAGTAGGAACCCAGCTGTCTTGAGAGAACCGAGCTCCTGCTCTCTGCAGTGCTTAGACTTTAAAACAACAGAGGCCTAGCCGAAGGCCCCTTAGTGACTATTGTAAAAAAGCTTATTAGCACTTACCAAGACAGGAATTTAAATACTACATATGGAGTGCCTCCAAAAATTGATATCCAGAAAACCATCCACTAGTTTTTTTTATTTAAAAAATATTGAATATTCATATATAGGCTGGTAATATGTAACAAAAAATGTGATGGTAGTGTCCCTTTAACCCGTAGAGGACCCGCGCTGTACATGTACGGCGCAGATGTCCGTGACTTAAGGACCAGTGCAGTACATGTAAGGCGCGCTGATTGGATGGGTGCAGGAGCTACGCCCGCACGATCAGCGGCACGGGTCCGGCTGTCACTGATAGCCGGACCCCTGCTGCATGCACCGGCATCGGTGAAATCACTGATGCCGGCGCATTAACCCTTGATGTGCCGCGGTCAGCGCTGACCGCGGCACATGCGATGTCCTCGCGGGTACCCGATGGCATGGAAGGCAGCGCGATGCCTTCCTTAGGCATCGAAGCTGCCTTCCGGTGGAGAGCCTGTAAGATCCAGCCCCCTGGATCTCACAGGCAGGAAACTGTATTAGTAATACACACTGTATTACTTATACAGCCAATGTATTCCAATACAGAAGTATTGGAATGCATTGTAAAGGGGATCAGACCCCCAAAAGTGGAAGTCCCAGAGTGGGACAAAAAACAAAGTGAAAAAAAGTTTAAAAAAAATAGTTTTCCCCCAAAAAAGAAAGTTTCAAGTAAAAAAAAAATTTTAATATCCTTTTGCCAAAATAAAGGGAAAAAATTTGTACAAAATAGGGGAAAAAAGAAAAGTATGCATATTAGGTGTTGCCGCGTCCGTATCAACCGGCTCTATAAAATGAACACATGAACTGACCCGTCAGGTGAACACCGTCAAAAAAATAAAATAAAAACTGTGCTAAATAAACCATTTTTGGTCACTAAAAGTGCAACACCAAGCGATCAAAAAGGTGTATACCCCCCAAATTAGTACAAATCTAACCGTCACCTCATCCATCAATAAATGAGCTCTTATGTAAGACAATCGCCCAAAAAAGAAAAAAAAACTATGGCTCAGAATATGGAGACCTTAAAACATCATTTTTTTCGTTAAAAAAATGCTGTTATTGTGTAAAACTTAAGTAAATAAAAAAAAGTATACGTATTGAGCCTCATGCACACGGCTGTGACGTTTTTTGCGGTCCGCAAACAACGGAAGCCGCCCGTGTTGCCTTCCGCAATTTGCGGAACGGAACGGGCGCCGGCAATATAAATGCCTATTCTTATCCGCAAAGCGCGGACAAGAATAGGACATGTTATATATATATATTTTTTTAAATTGATAATTTTATTTTCATAAAAAACGTATATGAAAAGACAGGAAACAATACAGGTATAAATATCACAAGTATTGCATAGACATATACGGTACATGGTAAAATGTAATTGTTATGACTGTTACAGGTTGTAAAAAATACAGGTGCATGACTTGTTTACATTACTGCGTCAGGTAGGACAGTGGTGATAAGTGGACACTTAATAAAGGAAGAGGGAAAGGGGGGGGAGGGAAGGGGTTAGTTAGGCAGAGATAAAAGAGTAGGCAATTTACTTAAGAAGTTCAGGAGTAACCTCTGAACCTCTTCCAGTTGTACCATATATTCAGAAAGACAGATCTCGTTCTAAGCTCCCAGTGCGAAATCTCTTCCATCCTATAAATCTGGTCTATTTTAGCATACCAGTTCTCAAGACTAGGGACATCAGAGGAAAGCCAGAATCTTGGAAGGAGTAATCTGGCCGCTCCCAACATAAGGGAGAAAAGCGAGGCTTTGTTTTTGGGGATTTTCTGGAGCCCCAGGGAGAGGAGAGTCAATTCTGGTGTACAAGTAATAGCAGTTTGACAGATTTTGTTTATACTTTTCACTATTTCTTCCCACCATGGTTTGATCAAGCTACAGGACCACCAGATGTGCAAGTAGGAGCCTTTTGCTGTTTTACATCTCCAACAAAGATTTGGGGAGTTTTTGTTGTAAAGACAAGTTTTGTACCAGCGAGATATAATCTTGTAACTGTTCTCCTGTGTTCGGGCACATCTGGAGATCCTGTGCGGAGCAATCATCATGGAGGAAACTTCTGAATCTGATAGGGACCGTTGTAGATCCTTCTCCCACAATCCCACTATTGCAGGCAATCCCACTAAGCTCTCTAGGAGCCAAGGAGACTATGTCTCTAGTGAGCAATAAAGGGGAAGGAAGGGATATGGAACTTTCCCTAGTTAAAAACCATTTCCAAGTTTTGAAAGTGTTCCTAATTATCGAGTTAGGGATAAGGCGTTGACTGGGGAGGGGTTTACCCGACAGTAGTAGGGCCCGGAGGGGAGTATTTGAAAAAGAGTTTTCCAGAGTAATCCATGTCTTGGTGGAGGGAGACTTAATCCAATCAATTATCCTTGACAGTAGGATGGATCTCATGTATATTTCAGGGTCTGGCAATCCTATCCCACCAGCCTTCTTTGGCTTGGAAAGCGTAGAGAAGGAGATGCGAGGGGCTTTACCCTGCCAAATGAATTTACGGATATGTTTGTTTAAAAGACTGAAAAAGGAGTTAGGCAGTTCTATAGGGAGAGTCTGCATTAGGTATGTGAGTCTCGGCATAACTAGGGACATAAGCAAGTTCTTCCTTCCAAACCAAGATAAAAAAGGGAAATTTAATGAATCCAATTGGGCAATAATGGAAGACAAAAGGGGTTTATAGTTTAGAGCGTAAAGGTCGGAAAGAAGGGAAGTAAGCTTGACACCCAAATATGTCAATTGTTGAGTGTCCCAGTTAAAAGGGGTGGAAGCCTTGAGAGAGGCAAGGGTTGAGTGGGGGAGACCCATGTGTAGGACCTGAGATTTGGTGGG
Source organism: Bufo bufo (assembly GCF_905171765.1). Lineage (NCBI taxonomy): Eukaryota > Metazoa > Chordata > Amphibia > Anura > Bufonidae > Bufo > Bufo bufo. The sequence continues at coordinate 32,835,008 of NC_053393.1, forward strand.
ATTAACTGTAAAATTAGATAAGGATCCAAATTGGTTCAGTAGTGAGAGGATGATGGGTATGGATTTATAGGGGTTAGACGTGATTATTAGGAGGTCGTCTGCAAAAGCAGCTAGTTTAAATTCTATACCCTCTACTCATAAGCCCTGAATATTTTTCTCCTGTCTCAACGCTTGTAAGAGGGTTTCCATGACGAGGACAAAAATAAGGGGGCAGCCCTGTCTGGTCCCATTCCTGATTGGGAAGCTAGATTAGAGGATTCCATTAACTGACACGGATGCTGAGGATTGGGCATAAATTGAGAAAATTGAGTTGATGAAAGAGTCTGGGATCTGGAATTTTTGTAAAGTGGAACGGATGTAAGACCAATCAATTCTGTCAAACGCTTTCTCAGCGTCCGTGCCAATCAGGATGAAGGGAGTATGTTTGTGGGAGGCATAGTAAAGGGAATTTAGGACTTTGGTGGTATTGTCCTTGCCTTCACGACCCTTGACAAAACCCACTTGGTCTGGATGGATTAAGGTGGGAAGGAGTTTATTCAGGCGGAGGGCGAGCATTTTAGCTAGGAGTTTTAGATCAACGTTGAGCAGGGAGATGGGGCGGTAATTGGAACAAGAAGTGGGGTCTTTCCCATCTTTAGGGATAATAGTGATAGTTGCTCTTGTCATGTCGGTGGAAATGGGGGACCCTTCTAAAGAAGAATTATAGATTGGGAGTAGATAGGGGGAAAGAAAATTCTTAAAGGAGGAGTAGTAAAGTATCGGGAGACCATCTGGGGCTGGGCATTTCCCTTTAGGGGTTGTTTTTATAGCCGTTTCTAATTCCTGGGAAGAAAAAGGTCTGGCTAGAAGCTCTTTCTGGGAAGGGGTTAGGGTGGGGAGTGAAAGGGAATCCAGGAAGCTTTTGACTCAAGGTGTTTTTTCCTCAGGGGAATATTTGAGTTCATGTGGAGGAAGATCGTATAAAGACTTGTAAAAGAGTTTAAATTGTTTGGCAATGTCTTCTGATTTAAATAGGGAGGCACCTTGTGGGGATTTGATATTCTGGACATATCAGGACTCCCTCTTCTGTTTTATCCTCCGAATCATGTACTTAGAGGCTTTGTTGCCATGGGCATAAAACTTCTGTTGGGATGACAAAAAGTATTTTGCTGAACGCTCGTTTAAGAGGTTCTTCAGGTCTGATCTGAGGGTTAGAAGTTCCGACAGGTGCAGAGCAAGGTGGGAATGTTTGTGTTGTTTCTCAAGGGAGTGTATCCGTGACAGAAGGTGATTCAGCTTTTTCTCTGATTCCTTTTTGAGAAAAGAACAGAGGCTAATGTGCTTACCCCTAATATAGGGTTTATGGGCATCCCATAGCGTTTGGGGAGAAATGTCTGGGGTGTTGTTAATAGAAAAATATTCTTCAAGATGAGAGGCTATCTGGGATTTATGTGAAGTGTTGCCTAATAGGGACTCATTGAGGCACCAATTAGGAGCTCTAGAGGGGGACGTTAGTGTTTTTAGTTCACATGTTATAGGGGCATGATCGGAAAGTGTGATGTCACCAATTTTAGCTAATTTACAGAGTTGTAATTTTCCTTTAGGGATGAATATATAATCAATCCTAGTATATGTGTCATTAACCGGTGAATAATAGGAAAAGTCTAACTCATCTGGATGAAAACACCTCCATACATCTACCAGGCCCAAGTTAAACAGCTTAACTTGGAGGGCTTTGAGGCCTCTGGTGGAGATTGAGGATTTTTTGGAGGATGAATCTAATAGCGGGTTGAGGGTTAGATTAAAGTCACCTCCTAATATTAAGGTGCCTTCTACATGTTCCTCTAGTAGATTCAGGAGGGAAAGGAGCCAGTCTATCTGGCCGGAGTTGGGGGCGTACACATTGACTAGCGTGAAGGCCTGTTGGCCTATCAAACCCTTTAGGATGAGGTATCTGCCATCTGGGTCTGGAATTTGGGTCTGGAAAGTGAAGGGAAAATTTTTGCGAAAACCTATACTCACACCCCTTGAGGCAGCGCCACTAGCTCCACAATGATACCATGTGGGGAATTTAGCATATGAAAGATTGGGGTAATGACCATGCTTGAAATGGGTTTCTTAAAGGAATATCACAGAATTGTTTTCTTTTCTCAGGAGCGAAAAGATTCTACACCTTTTGGAGGGTGATCTTAGCCCTTTAACATTGTAGGAGACCAGGTGCACATCCTCCATTATCTAATGTAATTTATGAAATGCGGGGAATAAAGGGAGGTCCACCCGATCTCCCCAAGGAAGGCGCTGCCTGGCAGGGTGAGGGTCAGTGGGTGAGTGAGCTCCATGTGAATAACCTGTTTGGCATGAGGGAAAAACAGAGTGTGCATAGTACAAGTCTTACTTCCAAAATTGATAAGATAGGAGGACATCTTCCTAAGCATGGATAAGGTATACCTGTGACAATGAGAAAAGGTAAGAACAAGTAACAAATAACTCAACAAGAGCTTAAAACTAAGCTCAAATACTCAAACTCCCCTTTTAATGCACCGCAAACAGTCCATTTGCCCAACCCCAAACTCCCCATTTGCACAAGGTTGGATACCAAGCTAGCCATGTCCCGTTGATGTCGTTGAAGGTTTCTTCCTCCACCCAGCCTCGTACAACACCAAGGGTCCCCGAAAGGTGAATTGAATTGATTTTTCGAGTGGGGAGATGGTTAAAAAAATGTTGGCTCCCTCCCCTTTGTTTGAATCCACGGTCACTACGTCTGTGCCGTGCAATTTACTGTCACACCCGATATGAGTGGTATTTTCTGTAGTACTATTCTCATCAGTTTAATCCCTGTTACGTCCCCAATCTGGGGTTCATTTATTAAATGGATTTTTCGAACGGGGAGATGGTTAAAAAAACGCTGGCTTCTTCCCCTTTGTTTGAATCCATGCCACAGTCACTGCGTCTGCGCCGTGCAATTTACTGTCACACCCGATATGAGTGGTATTTTCTGTAGTTCTCTCTTCTCATCAGTTTAATCCCTGTTACGTCCTTAATCTGGGGTCCATTTATTAAATTGATTTTTCGAACGGGGAGATGGTTAAAAAAACGCTGGCTCCCTCCCCTTTGTTTAATTCCACGCCACGGTCACTGCGTCTGCGCCGTGCAATTTACTGTCACACCCGATATGAGTGGTATTTTCTGTAGTACTCTCTTCTCATCAGTTTAAATATCATTTTTTTTTATCTGCGAGGTATTTGTGAGTGAGTGACACCCTGTAACGGTATGAGTGGAGGCCTAGCCACTAGCCAATGGCCACAATACAGTCGGTGTGGGCCCGACACACACGGGCTTGCAAATGTGATTATATCACAGAAAAATATTAAATAGAATTTGTTTTATCTGCGAGGTATTTGTGAGTGAGTGACACCCTGTAACGGTATGAGTGGAGGCCTAGCCACCAGCCAGTGGCCACAATACAGTCTGTGTGGGCCTGACACACACGGGCTTGCAAATGTGATTATATCACAGAAAAAGATTAACTAGAATTTTTTTTTATCTGCGAGGTATTTTTTGTCACACCCTGTATGAATGGTGTGCACACAGTACTGTCTGTGACTGAGCCTGCAGCCTCTTACACACGGGCAGGCAACTGCAATATATATATATATATATATATATATATATATATATATATACATATATATATATATATATATATAAAAATATTTTAAAAAAGCAGACTGATGTACCAGCCCTGAAAAGGGCTTCTTGGGGGGCTGTCAGGACGCTGTCCTTACAGCAGATGAGTCTGTGGACACAGAACACTGCCCTAGCTAACGCTTTCCCTATTGAATCAGCAGCAGCAGCACTGTCCCTCCTCTCACTAAGAATGCAGCTTCCGAATGAATCTAAAATGGATGCTGTCCAGGAGGTGGGAGGGTCTGGGAGGAGGGTCTGCTGCTGATTGGCTGGAATGTGTCTGCTGACTGTGAGGTACAGGGTCAAAGTTTACTCAATGATGATGTAAAGGGGGCGGACCGAACATCGCATATGTTCGCCCGCCGCGGCGAACGCGAACAAGCTATGTTCACCAGGAACTATTCGCCGGTGAACTATTCGGAACATCTCTATCGTACACTACTGTACGGCCACACGGCGGGGTGTAGAGGGAAAGGAGCGCCGTGTGGGTTTTGGGGGGCTGATTTTTATGGACCGGTTTATTTATACCGTGTCCTATTTCAAGACCCCCTGATGCACCCCTACAGTAGAAACTCCCTAAAAGTGACCCCATCTAAGAAACTACACCCCTCAAGGTATTCAAAACTGATCTCACAAACTAGGTTAACCCTTTAGGTGCTCCACAAGAGTTATTGGCAAATGGGGATGAAATTTGAGAATTTCATTTTTTTGCCAATTTTATTTTTCATTTTAACCCATTTTTTCCACTAACAAATCAAGGGTTAACAGTCAAACAAGACTATATCTTTATTGCCCTGACTCGCGGGCGGGGTGTAGAGGGAAAGGAGCGCTGTGTGGGTTTTAGGGGGCTGATTTTTATGGACCTGTTTATTTACACCGTGTCCTATTTCAAGACCCCCTGATGCACCCCTACAGTAGAAACTCCCTAAAAGTGACCCCATTATGGAAACTACGGGATAAGGTGGCATTTTTTTGGGGACTATTTTTAGGGTACATATGTTTTTTGGTTGCTCTATATTACATTTTTGTGAGGTGAGGTTACCAAAAATTGAAATTCTGAAATGTCATCTCCATTTGCCATAAACTGGGGTGTAGTTTCTTAGATGGGGTCACTTTTAGGGAGTTTCTACTCTAGGGAGGCATCAGGGGGGCTTCTATAGGGACATGGTGTTAATAAAAAAGGCCATCAAAACCGGCCTTCCAGAAACCATGTCGGTCCTTTCCTTTTGCGTCTCCCTTTTACTGATACAGCAGTTTACAACCACAAATGTGAAATTTCTGTTAACTGCAGTATCAGAGTAATAAATATTAAGTTTTGTTTGGCTGTTAACCCTTGGTTTTTACCGGAAACGACGGATTGAAATGGAAAAGTGGCACAATTTTTTATTTTTTTGGGACTGTGTTAATCTGGGGGGTTGGGTCATGGGGTATTTTTACAGAGGAGATTATTACGCACTCGACAATACCTAATAAGTCTATTTTTTACAATTATTTAGGTTTTAGACTATATTATCTTTTTGGATACAAAAAAAAGAATTTTTTTGTATCTCTAAAAAAAATGATTCTTAGACTATAGTTTTTTAGCCGATTGTATTAGGTAGGGGCTCATTTTTTGCGGGATGAGGGGACGGTTTCATTGGCACTATTTTGGGGGCTATATGACTTTTTGATCGCTTGCTATTACACTTTGTGTTATGTAAGGTGACAAAAAAAATCTTTTTATGCACCCTTTTTTTTTGTGTTTTTTTGACCGTGTTAATCTGGGGGGTTGGCTTATGGGGTATTTTTAGAGAGGAGATTATTACAGACGCGACGATACCTAATAAATCAATTTTTTTACAATTATTTAGGTTTTAGACTATATTATCTTTTTGGATACAAAAAAATAAATTTTTTGTATCTCTATAGTCTGAGTCATTTTTTTAAAGTTTTTTAGCCGATTGTATTAGGTAGGGGCTCATTTTTTGCGGGATGAGGGGACGGTTTTATTGGCACTATTTTGGGGGCTATATGACTTTTTGATCGCTTGCTATTACACTTTTTTTAATGTGAGGTGACAAAAAATATATATTTTTTTGCACTTTTTTTTTTTTTTTTGTTTTACCGTGTTAATCTGGGGGGTTAGGGGTATATTTACAGAGGCGATTATTACCGACGCTGCGCTACCTAGTAAGTCTACTTTTTCTTTTTTTTAGTTCCACAAAACAAATTTTGGGGGTGTCTCAAGTCTGAGAACCATAGTTTTTTTGAATAGTCAGTGGCTAAGCTGGTGAAGGGGATTATAAATTTAGAACTCCATGGAAGTGTGGTACTCCCTGAAGCAACCAATAACGCAGAGGCCCGGATAATCGGGGCACGTGTCACATTGAGTAGTGGTGTCCTTCCGTATCCCCCTCCTGCGACACACTCTGCATTTTTTTGGGGTTCGTCCCTTATTTCCAGTATGGGGGACCACACCTGGAAATTGTTGGCCAGGGACGATTTGGGCGCCTCCAATTCCCGAGGTACTCCCACCTGCTCTTTCCCGGTCAGAAAAGATCAGGGTCTTGAGGACTGCCTCATAGAACTGGAGGAATGTCCCTGTGTTTCCAGCGCTCTGGAACAGTACAAAAGAGTTGTACATGGCAACCTGCACCAAGTAGACCGCAACTTTTTTGTACCATGCCTTGGTTTGCGCATGGCGTTATATGGCTTGAGGACTTGATCAGAGAGATCAACTCCTCCCATATACCGATTGTAGTCGACGATACAATCGGGCTTGAGGACCGTTGCCGCGTTACCTCGCACAGGGACAGGGGTGATGCTGTAACCATGAATTGTGGACAGTACAAGGACATCCCTCTTGTCCTTATATCTGACCAGCGGCAGGTTTCCAGTGGTAAGGGCACGGGTCTCACCCCTGGGAATAGGTACCTGGAGGGGGTAGGCAGGGAAGCTGAGCTGATTTTTCCGCACGGTCCCACAAGCGAACGTGGATCTGGCGGCGAGGGACTGGAACAAGGGGATACTAGTATAAAAGTTATCCACGTATAGGTGGTAACCCTTATCTAGCAGTGGGTGCATAAGGTCCCACACAAGTTTCCTGCTAACACCCAGAGTGGGGGGACATTCTGGGGGTTGAATACGGGAATCTTGCCCCTCGTACACATGAAACTTGTAAGTGTACCCTGAGGTACTCTCACAAAGTTTGTACAGCTTCACGCCATACCTTGCCCGCTTTGAGGGAACATACTGGCGGAAAATGAGTCTCCCCTTGAATGCAATGAGAGACTCATCAACCGTGACCTCCCTTCCAGGTACATAGGCCTCCATGAATTTGGCCCGAAAGTGATCGATGACCGGCTGTATCTTATACAGACAGTCATAGGCAGGATCACCTTGGGGGGGACATGCTGCATTATCTGAATAATGCAGGCATTTCCGGATGGCCTCAAATCGGGAACGTGTCATGGCCATACTGTAGAGTGGGGTCTGGTAGAGGACGTCCCCACTCCAGTACAGCCTGACACTGGGCTTTTTGACTAGGCCCATATGCAGCACAAGGCTTCAAAACTTCCTCATCTCGGCTGCACTGACTGGGGTCCAGCCACCGGGCCCAGCCAAAAACGAGCCCGGGTGTTGAGCGGCGAACTGTTGGGCGTACAGCTTCCTCTGCTCCACCACCATTTACCAGTTCCTCACTGAAAAAAAGGCTGAAAAAGTCGTATTCAGTGAAGCCCACTGTGGAAATCTGGATTCCTGATTCACCAACAAAATCAGGAATTGCGGGCTCAAAGTTCTCTGGGGTACACAAGACAAGTCCACCTGCAGGGGCCTCAGGTGGACTGACCTGGTGGGCCGGAAAACTAGTATGAGCCCCAGAGCTGCTCTTACTAGGCTGGGCCACAGGGTCCCTAGCATGGGGGTCCCCTCAATCCGCCTGGCGGCGTCTCTGCCGCCTTGGGGGCTCATCATCGCTTGATGATGAGGAGGATGAGGATGACAACAGGAATGTGGGGTCATCCTCATCCTCACTGGGGCTCTCGGACTCGAAGGCAAGGAGGGCGTATGCCTCCTCGGCCGAGAACGTCCGGTGGGCCATAGGGGAGTGTGTGTCTGCGTGTGTATGTGCGTGTGTGTAAATCTTTATTCGGTGTGCGTGTGTGTGGGGCACGGGTGTTCACGCACTTACACTATAGCTATAAAAATAAAATAAAAAGATCCCTAACTAAAAAAAAGTTTAAAAAAAAAGTAAAAAATAAAAAAAATAATTACAAATGCGCTGTGGGGCGGGGTGGGCGATGCAAAGAGTGCCGGCCACAGATAGCGCATGCAAAGAAAAAAATAAATAAAAAAATTGCACCCCCAAAAAGTGTGTGTGTGTAAGGGGGCGGGGAAGCTGCAGCACCCCTGAGGGGGGGGAGGGGTCTAGGGTCACACAGCTAACTGCTGTGGACCCCAGACAACTGATCAGGGGGCTCACAGACCAATTTTTTTTTTCTTTTTTACCTAATCTACCCCTAAACTTGCCCTAACTACCCCTGCCTACACCTCCCACTACCTGCCTGCCCCTGCCTGTTCCTGCCTCCTAAGGTGCCTGATGGAACCAAAAACTCACAAGATGGTGGGCAGCGTGATCTCCTGCTGCTCTCCCCGCTTCAAACTTGCCGCGCTCCGCCCACATGCCGCATGGGGACCAATCGCAGGCGATCCTGAGAGGTGACGTGATCGCCACCTTACAGGATTGCAGGACGATGATTGGTGGTGTATAATCACACCACCGATCACCGTCCTTTCCGGGTTATCGGGCCATCAAAGACCCGAATAACTCGGAAACGCAGAAAACCGCAAGTCTGAATTGACCTGCGGTTTTCTGCGATCGCCGACATCGAGGGGTCACAAGACCCCCCTGGGCATTGGTACAGAATGCCTGCCGAATGATTTCAGCAGGCATTTGGTTCCGATCACCGCAGGCGGCGCTGCGGTGATCGAAAATTCTAAGGACGTACCGGTATGCCTTGTGTCCTTAAGTACCAGGACATCAGGGCTTACCGGTACGCCCTATGTCCTGAAGAAGTTAAAAATTGAATTTGGGAAATTTTCTGAAAAATTTCAAGATTTGCTTCTAAACTTCTAAGCCTTCTAACGTCCCCAAAAAATAAAATGACATTCACAAAATGATCCAAACATGAAGTAGACATATGGGGAATATAAAGTAATAACTGTTTTTTGGAGGTATTACTATCTTTTATAAAAGTAGAGAAATTGAAATTTGTAAATTTGCTAATTTTTCAACATTTTTGGTAAATTTGACATCTTTTTAATAAATAAAAAATATATATATTTATTTTTTTACTCAATTTTACCACTGTCATAAAGTACAATATGTGACGAGAAAACTGTCTCAGAATGCCTTGGATAAGTAAAAGCATTTTAAAGTTATCACCACATAAAGGGACACATGTCAGATTTGCAAAAAATGGCCTGGTCCTTAAGGTGAAAAATGGCTGGGTCCTGAAAGGATTAAATCTGCAGCTCAACTATTGACAGTTTTTGTTTTTTTTGCAACCTGGTGCGCTCTCCTGGTGAGATTAAATTTTGATCTCTTCTTTCTGATCCGGCTTTGACTTTGATCATACTTCTGGATTACCCTCTAATGCCTTAACTGTCTTTGATCCTGAACTGTTTGACAATCCATTTGCCTGGAACTTGTAGTATTACTGCTGGATTTTGACTTTGCTGTGCCTCTGACCCTAATTATCTGTTACTTTGACATTTCTCTCTGATAATCTGGCATTGACCCACGGTTTGTTTATTGAGACATGATTGTGACACCAGTTAGCAACTCTGCAACCAGAGTAGTCCAAGCAATGGAGACTGCAGCACAGATGCATAGTCCTTAAACAGGTTGTCCAGGATTTTACTATTGATGTTCCATCCTCAGGATAGGCAGTCAATATCTGAATGGTGGGGTTCTGATAACCCCTCAGATCAGCTGTCCTGCCGTAGATCTGGAGGTCAGCACCGGAACTCTAAAGCTTGACCCATTGTGTCTAGTGGTCAGTGCTGCATTCACTTCCATGGGAGCAGCGATGCAGTTACCAACTCTGTCCACTACACAACTGACGGAGCTGTGTAGTTCTGGCACCAGAGCTACCCCGAAACAGCAGACCATCAGGGATGCAGAGTGTTAGAACGCTGCCAATCTGATATTGACCTTGCCTGAGCAAAATCTTGGACAAGCCCCTTAATACACACTATGTTCGCTTTTCAAAAGCTTCTACCATTTTACTTCCAGCCCCAGCCAAGCACATACACATGCATATGCTGTCCTAATTCAACCCCTTCTGTCCCACTCATCATCTCATCGGTCTATGTCAAAGTAAACATTAATATTATGCTGACCACTTAGGTTGAAACCGTTTTAATGGCCGTCAAACACACATTGTGTATGGACACAATTACATTTCTGGCCATTTCTATCTAACTCCTATTTATTTACATTTGAAAGGAACCTGCAATGCTTTCTGAGCCCATGAATGATGCCTCTCGTGCAGGCAGAAAATGGCTAACCTCCAAAGAGAGATCACATTTCACAGTTGCCAGCTGAGAAAAAAAAGCACTCAAATCAATTGCTCTTCCTTTTGGTGGACAGAAAGTGCATTCAATTCTGAGTTCTTCTCTAGCAATTATATCATGAAACAAACAAAAACCCTCAAAGGCCTCCATTTGTGAGGTTATCTCTCTGAAACGTGTTGGTTTATGGTTGCCTCTAAATGCTATGTGTTATTTTGTTGTTGTTGTTGTTTTTTCACTCTTGTCTTTGGTAGGTCTTCCAGCCGAGACCATTCATAACATTGCATTACCCAGAGGTTCCATTTTTAAGGCTTTCTTGATTAATTACACACCGCAGAACCTTAGATCTTTTTTTCTTCCGGCCCGTTATATTTCACCAAACAACGTTAGGCCCTCTTTTTAGAGGCTTCTACATTTTGTTTGCAGTTAATAACCTTTGCTACATTTACAGCAGAAAGCCTCACGTATTAGTGAAAGATCAATATCCCTGCTAATAGCTTAAGATATATAAAACAAGCTCAAAAAGTAACAAGGAGGAAATGAGAATGTTGTCGGAAAGAAGAACGAGCACGAGCCCCTGGACAAATGTCTTTAGCGATTTCTCCAGAGTTTTTAGTAAACAGAGAGCAGACGAGTCCTTCTTCCTGTAAGTTGTTCCCACAGAGGAGAATGGCATTGTTATTTTGTGAGCATCCTATACCACTGACAGCAACGAGCTTCTGTGAATCATGCTGAGCGGTTCAGGGTAAAGGGAGAAAAAAAAGAACATTCCGTCTATTTAGCCATAAAACTTTTTGGTTGCTGCAAATTTTTGTTATTTATACGCTGTGTTGAATGCATTTTGTCCTAGCGAGAGGTAAAGTTCTATAAAATAAAATGGTCAGCAAGCAATTTAGGTTGATTAAATTAAAAGAATGATGTTCTTTCCAGGATTAGAAAATGATATGGGCAAATGCCAGAGTGTTTAAATCACTTCTACAAGCACAAGATGTTTTCCAGCTAAAGAGAATTGAATAGCATCGTGTGAATAATTTTTGCTATTGATCCAAACAACCTTACAGCTACGGGCTTTTGAGAATATCGATAGCATTGATATACAGTAATCAAATAAGTAACTAAGAAGTGTCACTTTCTCAAGAAGAAAACATTAAGGAATTCTTCTTTCCTTGTCACAAGATGGTTGTTCCTGAGTTTTGACTCCCATGGTGTTCATCTAGATTCTATGTAGATATCCTCGCTTGGCTATAAATTCAAATACTGGACGTCAACTCGATGGGGAGCTTTATATCATGCAACCAAAAAGTTCACAAATACAGAAGAAGAAGGTAATTTTTTTTTTATATATCGTACACATGGGTCTAAGTTCTAAAGTTTGGAGTTGTATTGTTGCCAGACTATCTGAGGAAGCCAAGACCTAGGTCAAGAGAAGGAACTACAGCCATTGTGTTGTAAGATGTTTCATTATTAAGCAGGGCCATTTTAACACATTGGTTGTCCTATTGCAACGACCTCATGAGTGGGCACTCTTACTGTTACCCCCCCCCCCCCCTTCCCTTCTTAACACTGTTGATTACCTTCCAATGTCTTCACAGTCAATTAAACAGGTAGTGCCCCACTAAATAATAAGCTCCAAAATGGGGCCCTTTACAGTGAAACAGCCCTCTTCTCTGCTCCACACAGCAATAATACCCCTTTCAGACATGCACAGACCAATGGTGCCTCTAGACCCCACACTCTAAAAGTGTTCATCTTTGTAATATTGTCTCCTTTGTGTCCCACATAATTGTGTCTACAAAAACCATCAGAAGATGCTTGAATGATATCGGGCTACAAGACAGATGTCCAGCTACTGTTGTTCCACTTGAGTTCCACTGACCTCACGCCACTGCTCTCAAAGGCTTTCATGGTGCACAGCAAGATGTCAGAGTAGGTTGGAATGGAGAACTATCCTCTTCAGCGATGAACACGAGATGAGCTAATTGAAGCTGACGAAGGGGAATTCTATCCGAATTTCAGGAAAAATTTGATACGAACCGAAGCCGAATTTCCTCACGCTTCGTGGTAACAAATCACATTTTTTCCTAAAATGGCTGCTGCACGTGTTAGGAAATGGAGCAAGGAACTCTGGGAAGGCGGGATCACCCATAATGCCATGCATGCAGACAATCAGAAGCCAGCCACCCCTTTGATGTCACAGACCTATAAATAGTGTCAGTCATCTTAGATTCTGCCATTTACCAGTGTACTTAGTGCAGGGAGAGACGTCTGCAGGCGCTAGGGACAGTGATAGGAAAGACTTGATTGTGGTAAAAAAACAATTTATAAGTGTAGGGAAAGGATAGGGAGGAATCATTCCACAGCATTTATGTAGAACAGGGTTCAGTAGGGGAGGTTACAGACTGGGTAATAGGAACAATACTGTTGCCCCTTGCTGCACTGACTCGGGATCCAAATTGCCATTATACAGCTCTGTCATTCTAGCAAACCGTTCTAGTTATTGGGGTGCAAGTGCTGTTTAATACAGCCATTACCAGGGTTTATTACAAGGAAATATTTCTACAGTACGTCTTATTTGCCCTTGTGCATTGCAGTTATATGTTGTAAAGCCCTTTTTGCCGTGTATTGGTGGCAAAAGAAAAATATATTTTCCCCTGTGCGGTGCAGTGATATATTCTAAAGCTTTGTTTGCCGTGTATTAGTGGCGAAATAAAAAAATATTCGGCATTCAGCGTTGCACTTATCTGTTGAAAAGCCTTTTGTGTACTGTAAAAGTAGGACACAAATTGCTGTTCAGAGGTGCAGTGATATATTCTAAAGCCCTGTTTCCCGTGTATTAGTGGCAAAATAAAGATAAAATTGCCGTTCAGCATTGTACTTATATGTTGAAAAGCCTGTTGTGTAGTGGAAAACTGGAAAAAATTAGGGCCTAATTGCCATTAAGCGGTGATATATTCTAAAGCCCTGTTTGCTGTGAATTAGTGGCAAAATGAAAATATTTCATCTAACATTTGATTATTTCTTATATCTAACAGTATGCCAGACAAAGAAGTGCCAGGCCCTGCACAGGGGACTGGCAGAGGCCTAAATGTTTATGGCACAGGCAGGGGTCGCAGCAGAGTAAGGGGCCGTGGCAGCAGGGGTCACTTCGAGAGGCCTGAGCTCCCAGTGTCATCTAGCGGTCGTGTCGTGACCAGCAACCCAGCGGTTCTTGAATGGTTGACTCGATCTTCGACTTCGTCACAAGTGACATCAGACACCCCCAGCCAAGAGTCAGCGGGTTCGTCAGACACAACCCTTAGTTGGCATGGCCCGGGAGCAGGCCCTGTGCCCTCACCTGTCCTCAACCTGCCTTTGTCCTTTTCTGTTCCCTCAGCCAGAAAAGTATTGTATGCTGTGGGCTCAGCTCCACTATACAGTGAGGACGAGCTACTAGAAGACAGTCAGCAGCTACTGGCAAGCCAAGATGTGGAGGAGACATCCGCCGCTTCCTCCATTAGGTGGGAAAGTAGTGATGAGGATAGTGGCGTGGGAGCTGGTGTTGCGAGCGGTCAGGCTCCTGACCCAGAGGTTGTGAGGAGGACATCAGTGACGTGCAGACAGTACTCGATGATGATTATGTAGCTGATTTTTTTCTTTATATAATAATGTAATATTATACAATCCGGTGTCTCCATGATAAATCTGCAGCGTTGGGGCCCCGTGTGGCTTCTACACACTTTCAAAATAATCCTTCAGCGGGTTGAATAGATGCCAGATGACCGGGACGCTCCATGACCTTCCCAGGAGCTTCTTTCGGGAGCAGGTGTTCATTTCTGAGTCGTCTGTATAGTGCGCGGGGAATCCACAGACCCTCTCCATCTCCGTGCAACCCCAGGATGTCCTCCTTCCCATCCATGATCACTGGGAACTCAGAATTTTTTCCCTGACGAAGAGACCAGGGGCAGGTAGTTATGGTTTGAATCTTGATGAACTTTGCGACTCTTCCGTGCTCCAAGCAATCTTGAAGCTTTGTCTTCTCATTGTCTGTAGCTACAAGAGGCCTGTTCATGCCAGGCAGGTTCCCCCAGAAGTATCTGGCTCGATGAGCATCCGATACCGTACTTGCATCAATCTTGACAGGATTCCTCTCCAGGTGGAGAGAAATAGTTTTTTGGAATGCTTTCTCTATCGCAACCATGTTCTGGAATAACCAGAAGACTGGACGATTCTCTCCTGTCTTAGGCAACACTTAATTGAGTATTTGCAGAAAGTCAAAAAACTGTTGTCCACTGCCCCCATAAAGGCCTTTCTGTTGCAGGTTAACCACAGATAAGCCATTACAAGGACTGACACCATTTATCAGACCAAATTGTCCCCATTCTTCAATCTGTTAAATTAAATTTAAAATATTAAATTGAACCAAAATTTGATTTAAATTTTAAGAAACTAAACTTAAATTCGAAATAAGGAAAAAATATAGGGGCTCATCCCCCTGTTGCTATAGATGTGGTGCTCTTGTCTAGTTGACTAGTTGACTTACCTGTCAATGTCAAGTATATTCGATTTATATTTGAGACAGGCACTGTATTAAACTTAAATTTGCCAATATATTATCCCAATCTTTGAGGTAAATTCCCAAACAATCAATTTGCCAAGCCTTTGGTCCCGGAGAACGTGTGATATTAAATCGTGTTTTAAGCAACACTTTATAAAGTTGAGAAATTTTAACCTTCTGTCCCATATTCCCTATAAATGAAAACATGAAACGGGGAGATCGAGAAAACTATTACACATGGCTTGGGGGAGGAGGGGTCAAACATGGAGGCAGAGGAGGACATGAAGCAACATACACTGAACAAAAATATAAACGCAACAAAATTTCAATTTTCTACATATACAAAAGACCCATTGCTCTCAAATATTGTTAAAAAATCTGTCTAAATCTGTGTTAGTGAGCACTTCTCCTTTGCCGAGATAATCCATCTTACCTCACAGGTGTGGCATATCAAGGTGCTGATTAGACAGCATGAAAATTGCACATGTGTGCCTTAGACTGCCCACAATAAAAAAAGTGTGCAGATTGATCACACAGCACAATGCCATAGATGTCGCAACGTTTGAGGGAGCGTGCAATTGGCATGCTGACTGCAGGAATATCTACCAGAGCTGTTGCCCGTGCAATGAATGTTCATTTCTCCACCATAAGCCGTCTCCAAAGGCGCTTCAGAGAATTTGGCAGTACATTCAACCGGCCTCACAACCGCAGACCACGTGTAACCACACCAGCCCAGAACCTCCACATCCAGCATGTTCACCTCCATGATCGTCTGAGACCAGCCACCCGGACAGCTGCAGCAACAATCGGTTTGGATAACCAAAGAATTTCTGTGCAAACTGTCAGAAACTGTCTCAGGGAAGATTATCTGCATGATCGTCGTCCTCATCAGGGTCTGGACCTGACTGCAGTTCGTCGTCGTAACCAATTTGAGTGGGCAAATGCTCACATTCGATGGCGTCTGGCACGTTGGAGAGGCGTTCTGTTCACGGATGAATCCCGGTTTTCACTGTTCAGGGCGCATGGCAGACAGCGTGTGTGGTGTCATGTGGGTGAGCGGTTTGCTGACGTCAACGTTGTGAATCGAGTGGCCCGTGGTGGCGGTGGGGTTATGGTATGGGCAGGCGTATGTTATGGACAACGAACAAAGGTGCATTTTATTGATGACATTTTAAATGCACAGAGATACCGTGACAAGATCCTGAGGCCCATTGTTGTGCCATTCATCCACGACCATGACCTCATGTTGCAGCATAATAATGCACGGCCCCATATTGCAAGGATCTGTGCACAATTCCTGAAAACATCCCAGTTCTTGCATGGCCAGCATACAAACCGGACATGTCCTTGACGAAGGTACGCCGAAACGCGCGTTGGGGTAGCGCCACCCTGGTCGTTCTTGCACACGGTTCCTTCTCTGGTGAGTCCCTGTCTCCTGCTGTCTCCCTCTGGTCATCATTATTATCGTTATCTTTTTTCTACATCTCATTGGTCTGCAGCATAATTTCACAGTGCACTGTCTGCTTGCACACCAATGATTATATACAGAGGTGTCTATGCGTTTGACAGGTGTCTCACCTGGTACTTTATTTCAGCAGTACTTTGTACATGGATTAGAGCATTGACTCTACATTGATTCCCATGTGTCATATATTTTTACTGTACCATGCTCTTTAGATCCGTGTGCTTTTTCTCCCAGAGTGGCGTTTCTTTTTCTGTCCTCCGCTCCTAATCATGTCTATGGCACCATTTATTCATGTGTTTTACTCATGTCATTTTTTAATCATGCTTCAATAAATTATATATCTTTTTGGTATCATAACACAGATTTAGACAGATTTGTGAACAATATTTGAGAGTAATGGGTCTTTTGTGTATGTAGAAAATGTTTCAGATCTTTGAGTTCAGCTCATGCAAAATGGGAGCAAAACCGAAAGTGTTACATTTATATTTTTGCTTAGTGTATATTCGATACTTAAAATTTCAAACCTGTAACCAGCCGACACCAAAGATCCAAGGAGGGGGGCGTCAGGAAGCAGCGGAGACCGAAACATCAGAAGGAGGGTGACCGCCCCGTCTGCGAGAGAGGCAGCAAGCAGACACTGCCAGACAAGGCGGATAAATGCAGGGGATCCGATGAGGGTCTGGTCCAGCAGAATGCAAAGGGCCCAAACGTGGGGGTGTCCCGCAGTTCAGATAGAGAGGCTCGTGTCTTGCATAGTGCGGCGGGATATAGCGGTTGGAGGGAGGAGCGACGTAGCAAACCTACGTCATCACGTCTTCACCCTCTCTGACAAAGGAGCTTCATCATCGGGCGAAGAGGATGGCAGCTTGCCCGTGAGGCAGCGGCGGAGGAAGCAAGTCACTAGCGTGGCCAGGAGTCAGCAGGGTGGCAGCAGTGGGAGGTCAGGAGCCAAACGTGCTCAGGGTAGACCACCCGTTTTGCAGGAGCCTACCTGCCTGGGAAGTAGCGGTGCATGGGTTCACGGAGGCAGAAGCTGTAGCAGTCAGTCAGTGTGTAGTGTTGGGGGGTAAAATCGCCTACACGGCGGTGTGGCAGTTTCTTGTTAAGCCGCCAGAGGAGGTGAACATGGCCATAATGTAGAATCTGTGGGCAGAAGGTGAAGCGTGGCCAGGGTGCCAATGTTGGCACCACGGCCCTGCGTCAACATATGCAGCATTACCATAAAGTGGCATGGGAGAACCGTGGCTCCGATGTGGTGTTCCAGCCTGCCGTAGCAACCGTTGCATCACCCAGTGGCACTCAGACGATTTCAGGCAGTCAAGGCTCCATCACCTTAGCCGAATGTAGCAGTACTAGCAGTCCTTAGCCGAATGTGGCATTCAAGGCTCCACCACCTTAGCCGCACCGCCCACGATGCCTACCCGCGTTGTCTCTCCTTTGCGGGGGTAGAGCATGTCCGACCTATCCCCAGGGGGGGTGATCGGCATCGCCTGCTCCTGCAGAGGGAGGCAAGGTGGATTATGCAGACTGGAGCTATGGGAGCGGCAGGGTTAAATGACAAAAACGACATGTCAGTCTTTTTATAAATGGGATGCTGTCACTAGGTGGGTGAGCAGCCGTATATGGCCTCCAATATTTGTACTTTGCATATGTTTAGCCCAAATGTGACTCGTATATAGATTGTAGCCTGCACAATTGTGCTTGAATCTATAGCGCCATACTTAACCTCCTTTGTCATATGTGCATGAGCTTGTAGCCATGCATTTATCGCATGGGCACTGCAGCATAAGTTGTATTTCATTGTACCCCCTTGTATATCTCCTAGCATTCATACCTGCATATGTCTACATTGGTCATGTTTTTAGCTCACGTCACGGACCTATGGGCGCACAGCTGTAGCTGATGGTGCCGGCTGCTCTGAGTCCGCCCCTATAAAGCGCAGGCTTGCGCGATGATTTGCACAGCGGCCAGAGGATGCGCGATCCCGCGCGCGAAACGGCCGTCGCCGCTTGCTACAGTGTGTCCGCCCCAGGATCCTTCATGCACTACCTTCCTAGGAAGTTTTCCAATAAAGCTGCAACATTATTTCAACTCTGGTGAGTGCCGCGATTTTCTCCATTGCTTCTCTTCACATAATGAACTATTGACCTAACTTCTATGTCGCTGAGCACCACGTAGCGGAATATATTTAACCACAGTACCGACTTCTTATTATCTAAGGCTGTATCAGTGAAGGCAGTGCCGCCTTGTTTTCACTATCTTATATGTACTACATTCTCCATGACTACAACTATGGCAGAGCACGCTGACACCACTGAAGCCTCCACCACTGCACTAGAAGTTGCACCTGAAGCCGCATGTGGCCTTACTCAGGGTCGAGAAGGGGCGGACACATTTTTTGCAATATGTGACCAACGGGACTATGTTTATGCTATTAGCACTAAAACTTTGGAGTCCAAGATTTTCCAGCTTGCGGACAAGGAGGTGAGACTCTTCTGGACAATTAAGTCCCTCAAGTCTTATAAAGAAAGTGGACGGGTCCCTAGGGGCCTGCGCCTATTCAAGGAAATCATGCAATATGACGACGACCCCCATTTTGTAGGGGAATAGAAGGCTGCGCACCATCGATTTTCTTTGGAAATCATGGAGCTAGTACTAGCCCGAGACCAGCAAGAATATACAGCCGTCACAGAGGAGCTAAGTAAAGCGTGAGAAGAGCTCCAAAAAAGGCTTCTGGAGTCACAGTTTGTTAATTTTGAAAAGAGGCTAAACAAAAAGCTACTCACCACACAGTCAGATATTAAAGATCTAAAAAGAGACAAATTCATCAGGGATAAAATAGACTACGAACTGGACCGTGTATTCAATTGGGGCAAAAAAAGGATCCGCCCCAAACGTATGCCACGCCGAGGACGCCATAACTTTTGGGCTACCGACCCTGCGTCAAGTCAATGCGAAGGAATTCATTCGACGATCCATCCCCTTTAGAAAAGGCACGAGAAGGGGGCGTGGCAGACGCCCAAGAAAAATCCAGAGAGGTCCGCAAGTCCACGAGAAGGAGGCGCCAGGTCTCCTGGCGACAGTAAAATATGAGGACCGAACCCCGAATGCACCTACCAAGGACATAGTGGTAAATCTAACGGGCTTAGAACTGCCTCTCGGCTGTATCCCACTCCTCAATCGAGGGATGGGATACAGCCTACCTGAGCAGTTCAGCCCGTGGATTTCGAGATAGATTTATTCCTGTCGGTTCGCAAACTGTATGTGAAAAAGCTGTTTGCTGAGACCCCTATGCAGGGTTCTGCTCCCTTATCGGGGGAGGTCCCAGCAACTATGTCCCAAACTGATTTCCACTTATGGGGTAGATTCAGTGAGGAGGAGATAGCATGCATCCATTTTCTGTCCAATATGGAGCCAGAGGAGCCTTTGGGCAACCAGGGCCAGCTCAATAAGTACACAGGGGGCGTCGGGTCCACCTTCCCTCCTCCCATGCCGGCCGGCTCGGCGATAGATCTGTTCCACAAGCGAGTTTTGAGAGAAATGTGTGCGCTGGTGTATCCCGTGGCACCTTCAAACCTTACGGTAGAAGAATCCCGCGCTCTCTTGTGGTTGAATAAACAGGATAACGTCGTAATAAAGCCGGCCGACAAGGGAGGGAATGTGGTGCTGATGCCCAGGGAGTATTATCTAGAGGAAGCGCATAGGCAATTAGAAGACAGCACAGTGTACTCTAAGCTCAGGGGGGATCCCGTTCCTGAGATCTCGTCTAAGCTTTTTACACTTATAAATCAGTATATATTGGTTGGATTTTTATCCAAAGGTATGATAGATTGACTTATCCCTGCGTATCCCAAAATCCCCATTTGGTACTTTGTGCCAAAAATTCACAAATCACTGACCCGACCTCCGGGCCGTCCCATCATTGCCGGGATCGGGTCAGTGACTGAGTCTTTGTCTGGCTATATCGACTGGCTCCTTAGACCGCTGTTAGCTAGTACCCCGAGGTACCTAAAGGACACGGGTGACTTCCTCCGGGCACTCAGATCCCTTGAGTGGCGGGGTGAGTTTAGCCTGGTGTCCTTGGACGTCGAAAGTTTATACACCAGAATCCCCCAAAACTTAGGACTTCGGGCAATTAACCTTGCCCTTAGTAGGAGAGACAAGGATGTGGTGTTTAAAAACTTTGTCCATGAAGCACTAGATCTCGTTCTCACAAATAACGTTTTTCAGTTTGACGGACAGTGGTACCGCCAGGTACTAGGTACCGCAATGGGCACACCTGTTTCATGCACATTTGCTAACCTGTAACTGGCGGTATTTGAAGAGACTTATATCTTCTCGGTGGATAACTCCTTCCTGCGGTATATCCACCTGTTTTTAAGATATGTGGACGATGTTTTTCTGGTCTGGTCGGGGAGTGAGGACTCTTGCCATGCATTTGTCGATTACCTCAACGCACGTAACCAGATGAATATGAGATTCACTATCAATTTTGGTGGTGAGTCTCTTGATTTTCTGGACGTGCGTGTTACCATAAAAGAGGGCGCTGTACACACTAGTGGTTACCGCAAGCCCATGGCGACTAACTCGCTCCTCCACCAGACCAGTTTCCACCCGCCATCGGTTAAGCGGGCGGTCCCATACAGACAATTCGTCCGTTTACGGAGGATAAACGATACCGATGCGGGGTTCCACAAGCAGGCTGGGGAACTTAGAGATAGACTCCTGGACAGGGGTTATCCATCAAGAAGCGTCTCAGCAGCCCTATGTAGGGCCGCCAAGCTGGACCGTAACTCTCTGCTCATGGAGAAGTAAACAAACGCCACACCCTCGCGCTTCACCTTTTCCTTTCAGTACAGTCCTGCCGCTGATGTAATTAGGCAGGCTATTAATGAAAATTGGGATTTGTTGAAGGGGGACCCCTCTCTGAGCAACCTTACAAACGAACGACCCTTAGTCACATTCAGAAGGTGCCCCACCCTCAAGGACAAGCTGGTCAGGAGCGTATTTAATACGCCCCCAGAAGAGACCTGGCTTAAGAAACCCAGAGGGAATTACAGATGTGGCCACTGCTCTTTCTGTGCACTCAACACCTGCAGTAAGGGTCTACAGATAGGAGGAATCAAACAAGTTGTATGTGAATTTATCAATTGCCGTACATCCTATGTGGTATACGTAGTCTTTTGCCCCTGTAAACGTTTTTACATAGGTAAAACGATCCGCCCCCTATTTGAACGCATCCGTGAACATGTTGGCTCTGTACGGTCGGGCAAAGGTTGCCCACGTCTTATTGACCATATCCGCACCGCCCACGATGCCTACCCGCGTTGTCTCTCCTTTGCGGGGGTAGAGCATGTCCGACCTATCCCCATGGGGGGTGATCGGCATTGCCTGCTCCTGCAGAGGGAGGCAAGGTGGATTATGCAGACTGGTCATGTTTTTAGCTCACGTCACGGACCTATGGGCGCACAGCTGTAGCTGATGGTGCCGGCTGCTCTGAGTCCGCCCCTATAAAGCGCAGGCTTGCGTGATGACTTGCACAGCGGCCAGAGGAAGCGCCGATCCCGCGCGCGAAACGGCCGTCGCCGCTTGCTACAGTGTGTCCACCCCAGGATCCTTCATGCACTACCTTCCTAGGAAGTTTTCCAATAAAGCTGCAACATTATTTCAACTCCGGTGAGTGCCGCGATTTTCTCCATTGCTTCTCTTCACATAATAAACTATTGACCTAACTTCTATGTCGCTGAGCACCACGTAGCGGAGTATATTTAACCACAGTACCGACTTTTTATTATCTAAGGCTGTATCAGTGAAGGCAGTGCCGCCTTGTTTTCACTATCTTATACGAATGTAGCTCTCTGTAATTCCTTTCTGCACCTCGTTTGCTCCACAGACAGGATCCCTTTTTTGGGGGTTATTGTTCTGATGGATCAGCGGAAGCGCAAAATAATCAGTGACGTCAACACAAACTTACTGCTGACACCCTCTCCACTCTGTCAGGAAGGCTCTACTTGTATAAGTGTTTAATAGAACAGGTTCTGTAGATATCTATGTGGGATCAGCTGACGACGGTGTAAAAGGAGTGCCATTTTTCTTTGCACTAACGTCGACCTGTAAGGCTGAGTTCATACTTGAGTTATTTGGTCAGTTTTGGCCCCGCGACTGCCCTAATAAGTGAAGTGTGCAGTGATTCTAAGAGCGACGCCTGTCACCTGCATGTCATACGGACTGACAGTATTATTTCACTACCACAGCAGACTCCCTATGCGTGTTACTGCAAGGCACAGTGTTCTACACCACTATAAAGGCTCTCTGCAGCCAGGAAATAGCCGTTTTTCAACTAAATTCGCCGTGAATAAATTTGGATCGAACCAAATTTTTCCCCAAAAATTTGGTGAACCTGCAAACCGAATCTCTCAACTCGAATTCCAAGTAAATGTTTCTCTCCCTCTCTCTCTACTCCCTTCTCTTTGTCTTTTTCTACCTTCTCTTCTGTTTTCTTTTTATTTGTTTTTTTTTCCTCCTGTTATTTCTTCTTCCGTTTCTCATTTTCCATTCATCTTTCTTTGCCTTCTTTCTACTTCCACTTCTTCATCATCTCCTATTTCCTATTCTTTTCTTTATTTCTTTCAGGCACCATGGTTGCTCAGGGGCAGAGGCGTACGTAAAAATCATTGAGCGTTTTAGTAAGAATCTAAATTGAGCCCCCATGTCCGGTTCCTAGTCCCTTCCACTTCCCATTCCTGTCTCTTCCCACTATACGCCCTGGCTTCTTTTCTGCCCCACCACATGCAGTGGTGTTATGTCTGGCAAAATGTAGTTACTCATGGAAACGGAAGACATACGGATGAATTTCCGTATGTGTTCCGTTTTTTTTTTGCGGACCCATTGACTTGAATGGAGCCACTGAACGTGATTTGCGGGCAATAATAGGACATGTTCTATGTTAAAACGGAACAGAAATACGGAAACGGAATGCATACGGAGTACATTCCATTTTTTTTGCGGAACCATTGAAATGAATGGGTCCGTATACGGACGGTATACGGAACGCAAAAAACGACCAGTAAATGGGAAAAAAAAAACGGCCGTGTGCAGGAGGCCATATATGGTGTGCCATCCTTCCCCCATGAACTGTGCCTGCTGTTGTTTTTTATATAATGTGCCATCCTACGAGCCCCCACCCAATGAATTGTGTCGGTTGCTGTTTTTTATATAGTGTGCTGTCCTGCTCCACTGCCATGAACTGTGCCTGGTGTCTACTGTGCTGCTTATTATATAATATGCCACTAACATAGCCCCTCATGAACACTACTTGCTGCTGCATACTATATAGATAGTGTGACCCATGAACTTTTTTTTAAACCTCAGTGCACACTGGACAGTGCTGCTGACTTACCGCCTGTGGCTGTATGCTATGTAGAGCTTCCTGTCAATCTTCACAGGCAGCGCTGGACTGGAGAGGTATCACTTGTCTCTTGGACTGGTGTCCGGTGATGATGGTCACCTCCCGTCCTCAGTCAGTTCACAGGCAGGGCCAGTGCCAGCAGCAGGAATCATATCCTATGTAACATCGGCCCGATCAGCTCTGTTTGCTGGGTGCTAGACAAGCCAATCAGCAGCAGGTTCTGCTAGCACTGCCCAGTCCAGCACCCAGTAGACAGACAGAGCGCTCTAAAAGACTGCAGGCAGGGAGGGACTGTGACTGCAGGTGAGAATACAAACTGTCTAAGCAGGAGAAGGGCCCTCCCCAACTGAGCAAAACTAGCAGGGAACCCGAAGGAAAGGCACAAGCCCTAGACAGGGACTCAGGATGGAACTAGCGCAACCACTGTATTTAGTGTAATTAGAGGGTGGGGCCTTCTATTCCTTGTCTGGGCCCTCTTCCTTGGTGGGACCCATAGCAGCTGCATGGTCTGCCTCTATTGGAGGTACACCACTGTTTAGGGGTTGGTTCTGTTCTTCTGCAGCACAGGGAACCATGGTTCAAATGCAACCAAGGGAAAATTGGTAGTTAGTTAGTGAGTGGAGGTCCTCTGGTTTCCACCCACACTCCATAAATATACTAACAGGAAACTGACTTGCTATGAAATTTAACCGAATAGGTGTTGGGGATGAGTGCTTATCTGCCAGCCACTGAAGTCCTTGTTCCACAAACATCCATGCACTTTAAGTCCTTTGTGTGAAAAAAAATTACAAAAGTTTGTTGTTATATTTTCTTTTTATTTCCATGTTTCTGTCCTTCCCTTTGTTCCTCCTTCTTCTTCTTGTTTTCTCCTTCATTTCCTTTCCATTTTACTTTTTATCCTTCACCCTTTTCTTCCTTCCTTCCTTCCTTCCGTCTGTCCTTTCATTCTTTTCGTCTTTCCTTCCATTCTCTCTTCTATTTATATTCCATTCTCTCTCTTTCTTCCCTCCTTCATCTAACCAACCATTACCTTCCCTGCTAAATCTAATGACATGGTACTATACATCTCGCACTACATAGCATTGCTGTGGAATACATATAAAATGCAGCAATTACAGATACAATAGTAGTAACCCTAGGTCTGGGGTACAAAGCATGTGCATTCATCTTAGTACGATCACAAGATAACCTGCACATAATAATAAATAATAATAACATTTATTTATATAGCGCCACCATATTCCGCAGCGCTTTAAGAATTCATAGGGTTGATGTACGAAACAAAAGTAACTGGCTAATATGCAACTGAAACACTAGGAGTCAGGGCCCTGATCGCAAGAGCTTACAACCTATGAGCCTATTGTCCTTCTTTTCTTCATGACATCCTTATTTCTGTCCTTCCATTCTCCCTTCTTTTTATTTTCCATTCTCTCTCCTCCATCCATCTTTCCCACTATTCCTCCCTTCCAACCTTCTTTCGGTATGTCCATCATTCCATACTCTCTTACTTTCTCCCTTCTCTTCATATTACTTTCTCGCTTTCTCTTTGTTCCCTCCTCCATCCATCTCTCCCACCTTCCCTTTCTTCGTTCCATCCTTCCCTCCTTCCTTGTCCTTACATTCCTATTCCATTCTTCCTCTTCTTCCTCCCATCCCTCTCCTTTAGTTGCGCTCTCTTTCTTCCATTCGTTTTTCACTTTCTCTCCCTTCCTTCCTTCTCTACATTGTTCTTCTACTTTTTCCTCATTATTTCTTTGATTTACATACTGTCACTGTGCAAAGTTTTTTGACAGGTATGGAAAACTGCTGTGACTGCTGGAAAACTAAATGTCACAAATTTATATGCATTCTGCAGCAGGACGATGACATCAAACATATAGTCAACATAATTAAAACCATCTTAAATATAAAGAAGAGCAAAGAGTTTTGATATGACCCCCACAGAGCCTGGGATTACATGAACAGACAGGATTGAGGCAAGCCTACATCCACAGAAGATCAATGTTTTTTTCTCCAAGGTGTTTGGAACGAAGAACCGAGTGCCTTCAAAAATGGTGTGGAATGTACCTAGAAGAACGGATGTTGAAGGCAAAGGGTGGTCACCCCAAATATTGATTAGATTTCTCTTTTATTCATTCACTTAGAATTTTGTTAATTGATAAAAGTAAACTATTAACACTATTTTTAAAAGCACCATACTGTATGTGCAGCGAGCCCCGGTGGAAGCTGATGTAGAGGATGGGAGTAGTAGTAGCAGTGATGTAGGGTTGTAGTCTCACAGTGTCCTAGCTCAGACTGTTACAGTAAAAGTTATAGTACTGATGGATAAGGGCCAGAGTTTAACGTTTTTACTAAGTGCAACGTAGAACTTGAAATACATACAGTAGCAGCATGCTTTAGCGCAATTCTTCTCTGGCACCAGCTGATGGCAGGTTGGATGGTTGCAGGTTTGCACTGTGTCTAATGTCAAGGCTTCACCTTGAGTCTTTTCTTCAGTTTTGGAGAGTGGGTGCTTTACGAGCTATCTCCCAACTCTCTGACGGGAGAGAGGTATCTGGATCCTAACTTTCAGAAGTGGTTCCTCAGAGTGGGTGCTCTATGAGCTGTCTTCCAACTTCCCCCCGCTATCAGGACAGGACCTCTGTCATCACTTGTTCACCCTGCACTTTCCTTTAGACTGCACTAAGCTAGCTCTTGACTTCCCCCTCCTGGCAGGAAGTCAGACCAGCCCACTCCACCTAGGAGGGGTGGAACAGGGTGGAAGCCCTGTTACAATCAACCATTGCCAACCATTACATCCCCCGCTGAATTAAATTACATGGTACTTCTCACATTACATACAGTAACATTGCATTGAATTACATATGAAATGCAGTAATAGTAGTAACCCCGGGTCTGGGGTACAAAAAGTGCATTCATCTTAGTACGATCATAAGGTAACCTGCACATACTTCCTATTGTCCTTCCTTCCTTCCTGACATCCTTCGTTCCTTCCTTCTTTTTCCTCTTTATTTCTCCCACTTATGTGCTGTTATTTTCTCTTGATATGGCCTCAGAAAATAACTTGAGCAATAAAAGCCAATAAATATTTTAAAGGTTGTTGTGCAGAGTTAGAAAAGGTTAGAAAAAGTATAACTGCTTCACTTGTCCATAGGTTCACGTAACATATCAGCTCCATCTACTTCAAACAGAATGAAGTGTAATGAGTGGCACTGTTTTTGAAAGAAAGCAGCATTTCTTTTTAAATCATTTCATTTTCGAACATGTCTCATAATATCTACCTTAATAGATGATCAGTGTACAAGGAATGATCAGAAATTGATAAAATTGTGAAATTGTGAGGTTGCGAAAGTGTTAATATCATGACACATAATAAGCCTTTGTTAGAAATGTTCTCCGGAGGGTTTTTTGTCCTTTACCTTACTAGCATTTATTCTTCTGTATCTCAAATCTAAAAAAAAAAAAATCAATAAAAGATAAGTTTTCTATGCCGTCTGTTATTCAGTTTTTTCTTCCTTTTAATGGAATTCTATACCGCTAGGTTATTCTGGGTCATCCTCCATACGAAATACAAACTATAAATGTAAATTCTTCAAAATGTCATATAAAGTAATTGCGTTCACATCGGCAAAGTACAAAATTTATAGCGCGCTATACCTCAAGAGTTTGTTGTATCACATCGAATTTTGAAAAATAACAGATGGCCGTATTAATATTGGCTAGGAAACTTAGAATCAGAAGGTCAATAAAACTGAATTGGAAAGAAAGTAATAATTGAAAACAAAAAATATATATACCGGATGACTATAAATATGGGGCCGTTATCGTGGCACTTTTGTGGACATTTTTGACATGTTTGACATTTTGGTTCCAGTAATTTTATTTTAGTGCATCTTTATTAAATGTTCATTCTGGATAGAAAAGACAAAAAAGTGATGGAATGCAATTAAAATTTGTTTCTAAATATTTTTAAATGGGTTTCCCAGTAATACTTCTTTTTTAGCAAGTGCCCAAAGTCTGCTCCCTGAAGCAGAAGATTCATGCTTACCTGTTCCACACCGCTATGGTACTCCATTCTGTCTCTGCTTTCTCCATCTTTCGGTCCCTGCACTGTTTACATCCGGCAGTGCATGGCCATGGTCACATGCATCACTCCAGCCAGTATGTCACCTCTGAGGCCAGTCATTAGCTGGACCATGCCCATGCACATAGGACTGGAAAATAGAAAAAGCAGTGGCAGCATGGAGGACTGTAGCTGTCACGCCGCCCCGGAAGAAGAGAGGGAGAGCGTGCACCCACTAGTCTGCCACCCACGCTCCACTCCCTGCCTACTTGCACTTACCCATCCTAGACGACGGAGCGCAACTGGGCGGCGATCCCTAACTTGAGTAAGTGCGGGAGGGACAGAGAGAAGCAGAGATAGGCAACGGGCGGCGTATGGCGACAGGAGCGTACAGCAGTCGAGAAGGGTCAACAAACTAGCAAAGGTCACAATGAGAGGTCACGTCAAACTACGAGGGAGATGCAAAGACAATACTAATAACAAGCCAGAGGTTAAACCTGGAGGTTGCGTCAGAGTACAAGGGAGAAGCAGGAGCGTGGTCAAATAACTAGCCGACGGTCAGATTCAAGAGCAATGGAGCAGACTATCAAGAGCCTATATAAACAATATCACAGGCAACCTGTGGCCAGCAGGTTGCCTGCTTATATACTGAAGGACTAAGGTCATGTGACGTGGCCAGCACCACATGACCTGTCCCAGGACTGATAGCTGAGTGCCGAGTGTCCAGCTCGGCGCTCAGCCCACACAGGTAACAGAGGACGCTGCCATGGCAGAGGAGACGCCGAGCGGCTCCCCGCTCTGCGCGGAAGGCGCCTCCTGCAGCTGCCGGAGAGGAACAGGACGCCGGCGGCGCAAGGGGAAGGACGTGCGTCTCCGGCGTCTTGTGACATTAGCGGTGTGGAGCAGGTAAGTATGAATCTTCAGGGGCACACTGCAGGCACTTGACAAAAAATAATTCTTACCAGAAAACCCCTAAAAGGCTTTGTCCAAGAAATAAAAATTGCTTCTAAACCATCTCACAATGGCGTACAAAAAAAAAGTATACAGTAGACACAGTATACAGTATACTCGACCACTCCCATTCCGACATTTCCTGGTTTCTATTTCCTGTTCTACTCAACACACTAGAAATTCTGTGAGTTGGCATTTCCTGTGTGTCGGGAGAGAGCAGGAAGCAGAGAATATGGAGGAACTTAATCAGCCTCTGAACGGGAGTGGTGGGGGATTGATGACGTGAGGATGCTTTTTTAAATTCATGACTTTTTCAAAAGAATTTGCACTGTATAACCTCTGAATGTCTTTGTTTTTTTTCAGTTCTCTAGTTTTTTAATTGTCCTAAAAAAGTAAATTGACTTTTACAAAATGATGCCAATATAAAGTAGACATATGGGGAATGTTAAGTAACAACTATTTTTTGAGGTACGGTATCACTACCTGTTTTAAAAGCAGAAAAATAAAAATGTTTAAAATTGCTAATTTTTAAAAAAATTTGGTAAATTATGGATTTCTTTTTATAAATAAAGGTGAGATATATTGACTCATTTACCACTGTCGTGAATTACAATGTGTCACAGGAAAACAATCTCAGAATGGCTTGGATAAGTAAAAGCATTCCAAAATTATTACCACATGACATGTCATATTTGCAAAAAATGGCCACTGAACGTCTTCTTTGATGCTGGAAGAGCAGAAGGAATGGCCTGTGACCCCTGGCTCCATGGCACAGTGTCAGACTCTGAAGTCACCTCCATGTCATTCTGCTGTGACTGAGAGGCTCTGGGTCTTTCATTTGGAACCCCTCTGTAGTCCGGACATTGGCCTCTCAGATAATGTTGTGCACTACCCTGTCTATTGGTGTAGTAGTCAGATATACATGCTGCCTGTTTGAATATAACCAACAACCCCCTTCCCAACAAAAAAAAAAATATAACATATGAAATAGGGAAACTGATTTGGGCCTAAATTTATCACTCCCAGATACTTCTGTGTGCTACCCTGTCTACTGATGTAGTAATCACATACACTCACCTAAAGAATTATTAGGAACACCTGTTCTATTTCTCATTAATGCAATTATCTAGTCAACCAATCACATGGCAGTTGCTTCAATGCATTTAAGCGGGTGGTCCTGGTCAAGACATTCTCCTGAACTCCAAACTGAATGTCAGAATGTGAAAGAAAGGTGATTTAAGCAATTTTGAGCGTGGCATGGTTGTTGGTGCCAGACGGGCCGGTCTGAGTATTTCACAATCTGCTCAGTTACTGGGATTTTCACGCACAACCATTTCTAGGGTTTACAAAGAATGGTGTGAAAAGGGAAAAACATCCAGTATGCGGCAGTCCTGTGGGCAAAAATGCCTTGTGGATGCTAGAGGTCAGAGGAGAATGGGCCGACTGATTCAAGCTGATAGAAGAGCAACGTTGACTGAAATAACCACTCGTTACAACCGAGGTATGCAGCAAAGCATTTGTGAAGCCACAACACGCACAACCTTGAGGCAGATGGGCTACAACAGCAGAAGACCCCACCGGGTACCACTCATCGCCACTACAAATAGGAAAAAGAGGCTACAATTTGCACGAGCTCACCAAAATTGGACTGTTGAAGACTGGAAAAATGTTGCCTGGTCTGATGAGTCTCGATTTCTGCTGAGACATTCAAATGGTAGAGTCCGAATTTGGCGTAAACAGAGTGAGAACATGTATCCATCCTCTGATGGCTACTTCCAGCAGGATAATGCACCTTTTCACAAAGCTCGAATCATTTCAAATTGGTTTCTTGAACATGACAATGAGTTCACTGTACTAAAATAGCCCCCACAGGCACCAGATCTCAACCCAATAGAGCATCTTTGGGATGTGGTGGAACGGGAGCTTCGTGCCCTGGATGTGCATCCCTCAAATCTCCATCAACTGCAAGATGCTATCCTATCAATATGGGCCAACATTTCTAAAGAATGCTATCAGCACCTTGTGGAATCAATGCCACGTAGAATTAAGGCAGTTCTGAAGGCAAAAGGGGGTCCAACACCGTATTAGTATGGTGTTCCTAATAATTCTTTAGGTCAGTGTATATATGCTGCTAGTTTGAATATAATCAGTTCCCATAATTTTTTTTAATTAAAAACATGTTTGTGAACACAGAAATAAAGGGAAACTGATTTAGGCCTAAACATTTGTTATCCCTCACAGATACTTTTGTGTGCTGGCCTGTGTATTGATGTTGGTCACTAGTGATGTCGCGAACATAAAATTTTCGCAAATGTTCGCGAACGGGCGAACCGCCATTGACTTCAATAGGCAGGCGAATTTTAAAACCCACAGGGACTCTTTCTGGCCATAATAGTGATGGAAAAGTTGTTTCAAGGGGACTAACACCTGGACTGTGGC
Source organism: Bufo bufo (assembly GCF_905171765.1). Classification (NCBI taxonomy): domain Eukaryota; kingdom Metazoa; phylum Chordata; class Amphibia; order Anura; family Bufonidae; genus Bufo; species Bufo bufo. The sequence continues at coordinate 32,866,089 of NC_053393.1, forward strand.
ATGCCAGAGGGGGATCCATGGCAAAACTCCCATGGAAAATTACGTAGTTGATGCAGAGTCGGGTTTTAATCCATAAAGGGCATAAATCACCTAACATTCCTAAATTGTTTGGAATAACGTGCTTTAAAACATCAGGTATGATGTTGTATCGATCAGGTAGTGTAAGGGTTACGCCCGCTTCACAGTGACAGACCAAACTATGACAGACCAAACTCCCCGTTTAACGCACCGCAAACAGTCCATTGCACAAGGTTGGATACCAAGCTAGCCATGTCCCGTTCCTTGTCCTCACTGATGTCATTGAAGGTCTTTTCCTCCACCCAGCCACGTACAACACCAAGGGTCCCCGAAAGGTGACAACAAGCCCCCTGGGACGCCTGCTGTGTTTGGTCTTCCACCTCCTCAAAGCCACCTTCCTCCTTTGACTCCTCTTCTTCAGACTCCTCTCTCTGCGTTGCCTCTCTCTGCGTTATTATAAGGTGTGTCGATTTTAGGAACGGGGAGATGGAAAAAGTTGCTTGGTCGGTCCTCCTACTTCAAATTTGGGGCACTGCGCGTGCAATCTAATGTGCCGCCAGATAGTTATGGTGTGTCATGTTGTTCTATTCCTATCAGTTTAATCCCTGTTACGGCCCCTATCAGGGGACGTGTATATGGCATCGATTTTAGGAACGGGGAGATGGAAAAAGATACTTGGTCGGTCCTCCTACTTCAAATTTGGGGCACTGCGCATGCAATCTAATGTGCCGCCAGATAGTTGTGGTGTGTTATGTTGTTCTATTCCTATCAGTTTAATCCCTGTTACGTCCCCTATCAGGGGACGTGTATATGGCATCGATTTTAGGAACGGGGAGATGGAAAAAGATGCTTGGTCGGTCCTCTTACTTCAAATTTGGGGCACTGGGCATGCAATCTAATGTGCCGCCCATTTGGGGCACTGTGCGTGCAATCTAATATGCCTCCAGATAGTTGTGGTGTGTTATGTTGTTCTATTCTTATCAGTTTAATCCCAGTTACGTCCCCTATCAGGGGACGTGTATATATGGCATCGATTTTAGGAACGGGGAGATGGAAAAAGATGCTTGGTCGGTCCTCCTACTTCAAATTTGGGGCACTGCGCGTGCAATCTAATGTGCCGCCAGATAGTTGTGGTGTGTTATGTTGTTCTATTTTTATCAGTTTAATCCCTGTTACGTCCCCTATCAGGGGACGTGTATGGAATAGATTTTAGACAACCGCAAAGAGTTGTCAATAGTTGACACACTCATGACATAAATTTTATTCCTCTATGCGTCAATCTTGGTGTAGTGATGACTTTGCTCGTGCGCACGTTTGGGAATTTGCAGGCGATGGGGGTTTTTCAAAGCTGAGGTAGTTCAGTGACAGTTAAGTGACCCAGAAAACAATGATTCTGCAGTGTGGGCCCATTGTTGGCCTAGTAGGCTTTAATGATCACCTTAGATCAGGGGTGGGGAACCTCCGGCCCGAGGGCCGTATGCGGCCCACGGTATCATTTCATGTGGCCCCCGGCCCCCTGCCAGAACATAATGTGAAAATGCTTATGACCCCTTCCATTATGGAAGCGGTCATTAGCATACGGGAGGCACAGGAAGGTGAGAACAGCACTGCACTGGCTGTCCTCACCTTCCCTGGTCTTCTTTCAGCCCCACACTGTGTCCTGACACATCCAGCGTCAGGACGCAGTGCACGTAGACGTGCACTATGACCTGACGCTGTGCGGTGTGAGGTGACAATATAGTGCAGCAGGAAGAAGAACAGGGAGGGTAAGTGAATCTGCCAAGAGGCAGCGCCGTACGGAGCTGGAGAGGTAAGTTTATTTGTTTATCTTAAATACAGTATCTGATCTGATGTCTGATTGGGGCTGATCTGAGGCTAAAGGAGGGTGGGGAGGGTCTGATGGGGGTCTGATCTGAGGCTTGGGAGGGTCTGATCTGAGGCTGGGGGTGTCTGATCTGAGGCTGGGGTTTGATAGGGGTCTGATCCGAGACTAGGGGGGCAGATGGGGGCTGATCTGAGGCTGGGGAGGGTCTGATGGGGGCTGATCTGAGGCTAGGGAGGGTATTATGAAGATCTGATCTGAGGCTGGGGGGTCTTATAGGGGCTGATCTGACCCTGGGGGGTCTGATGGGGGCTGATCTGAGGCTGGGCGTCTGATCCGGGTCTGGTCTGAGGCTGGGGGTCTGATGGGAGTCTGATCTGAAGCTAGGAAGGGTCTAATTGGGGTCTAATCTGAGGCTTAGAGGTCTGATGGGAGTCTGATCTGAGGCTGATGTAGGCCTGGGGGGTCTGATAGGAGGCTGATTTCAGGCTGATGGAGGTGGGGGCAGATATTTTGCTGAGAAAGGGACAAAGGCAGGGACAGTTGCGAAGAAAGAGGCAGGGAGAGTGAAAGCTGGGTGAACCCCTCTCTGGACCCCCTGGGTTTAGCTTCCTGCCATTAATGTCAAATAAGTAACATTCTGAACTTAAAAATTAGACTGCTATGTGTGGTCAATATGGCGCCTGTATTGTATGTAATATACTGTATATATATAGTGCAGGCGCTATTTTGTGCTGCAAAAATACAGCCCTCTAGATTATTTTAATTGAAGTGCAATTTCTGTAACTTATCCCTAAGTCAATTATATGTTTGACCAAATACAGCAGTAAAAAAATTTTATTGAGAATTTTGTATGGCCCCCGAATGATGTTACAAATATCCAAATGGCCCTTGGCAGCAAAATGGTTCCCCACCGCTGCCTTAGATGATCACAAAGAAAATTAATGTTTTTTCTATGCAAAATTATCCAGCTTTTGGTCTGTTCACAATGAAGCAACGACCTTATTATCTCGGGTGTGTTTCAACATTGCCATTGCCAACACACTCATAGAGGTGGTCGCTTCATTGTGATACGCAAGCCCCTTCACCACGACAAGGTAACGATCACGAAGGGGAATTGACACATGTATGTGCCTTTTTTTTTGTTTGGTTTTTGAAGCCCCAGTGCAGCACCAGAGGCCATAAAAATTAGGCATGTACACATGCCTGAAAAATTAGGTATTGTTGCAGCCGCTGCTACAGCAGCTGGCAGAAAAATTGATGTTTGTTTCCCAGGCAGAAAGTGCCATAAAACATTGAATCCTAGTTGGTGGCGGATAAGTCATGCAAGTCATCCGGCATTGACCCCGAAGGGCTGTGGCGATGCGTAGGACTTAAAAAGCTCTGCATGTCCTCCATCAACAACACGTCTGTAAAGCGTCCTGTCCTTGCCGGCGTGGTCGTGGGAGGAGGATTACTTTCACCTCTTCCCCTGTTAGATTCCCGTTGTGCTGTGACATCACCCTTATACGCTGTGTAAAGCATACTTTTAAATTTATTTTGGAACTGCTGCATCCTTTCCGACTTGCGGTAATTCGGTAACATTTCAGGCACTTTCTGCTTATACCGGGGTCTAGTAGCGTGGACACCCAGTACAGGTCGTTCTCCTTTAGCCTTTTTATACGAGGGTCCCTCAACAGGCACGACAGCATGAAAGACCCCATTTGCACAAGGTTGGATGCCGAGCTACTCATGTCCCGTTCCTCGTCCTCAGTGATCTCACTGAAGGTATGTTCTTCCCCCCAGCCACGTACAACACCACGGGTACCAGATAGGTGACAACGAGCACCCTGGGATGCCTGCTGTGGTTGGTCTTCCTCCTCCTCCTCAAAGCCACATTCCTCCTCTGACTCCTTTTCCTCAGACTCCTCTTCCAGCGTTGCTGCAGGTCCAGCAAGCGATGCTGATAAGGCTGTTTCTGGTGGTGATGGTGACCACAAACTCTTCCTCTTCCTCTTCACGCTCATCTACGGCCTGATCCAGCACTCTTCGCAGGGCACGCTCCAGGAAGAAAACGAATGGTATGATGTCGCTGATGGTGCCTTCGGTGCGACTGACTAGGTTTGTCACCTCCTCAAAAGGACGCATGAGCCTACAGGCATTGCGCATGAGCGTCCGGTAACGTGGCAAAAAAATTCCCAGCTCCGCAGAGGCTGTCCTAGCACCCCGGTCATACAAATACTGGTTGATGGTTTTTTCTTGTTGGAGCAGGCGGTCGAACATTAGGAGTGTTGAATTCCAACATGTCGGGCTGTCGCAAATCAAGCGCCTCACTGGCATGTTGTTTCGCCGCTGGATATCTGAAAAAAACTTATGCACAAAGCGTTGTACGATCATATTACACACATGTGCCATGCACGGCACATGTGTCAACTTGCCCAAATTCAATGCCGCCAACAAATTGCTTCCGTTGTCACACACCAGTTGGTGCGGAGTTAGCCACTGATCCACCTGTGCATTCAGGGCGGACAGGAGTGCTGGTCCGGTGTGACTCTTTACTTTCAGACAAGTCAACCCCAAGACGGCGTGACACTGCCGTATCCAGGATGTGGAATAGCCCCTGGGGAGCTGGGGGGGTGTCGTTGATGTGGAGCAAGACGCAGCAGCAGAAGAGGACTCAGCCAAGGAGGTTATGGAAGAGGATGGAGTAGGAGGAGTAGAGGAGGTGGCAGCAGGCCTGCCTGCAAGTCGTGGCGGTGTCACCAACTCCTCTGCAGAGCCACGCATTCCATGCTTGGCAGCCGTCAGCAGGTTTACCAAATGCGCAGTGTACGTGATATACCTGCCCTGACCGTGCTTTGCAGACCAGGTATCAGTGGTCAGATGGACCCTTGCCCCAACACTGTGTTCCAGACATGCCATTACTTCTTTTTGCACAATCGAGTACAGGTTGGGGATTGCCTTTTGTGCAAAGAAATTTCGGCCGGGTACCTTCCACTGCGGTGTCCCAATAGCTAGAAATTTTTGGAACGCCTCAGACTCCACCAGCTTGTATGGTAAAATCTGGCGGGCTAAGAGTTCAGACAAGCCAGCTGTCAGACGCCGGGCAAGGGGGTGACTTTGTGACATTGGCTTCTTACGCTCAAAAATGTTCTTGACAGACACCTGACTGTGGGCAGATGAGCAGGAACTGCTCAAGGAGAGAGACAGAGTGGCGCATGGTTGAGAGGGGGCAAGGAGAAAAGCAGTGGTTGATGTGGCTAAAGATGCTGGACCAGGAGGAGGATGGCGGCTTTGAGTTTGTGTGCTGCTTGTACTCATGTGTTGATCCCATAGGCGTTTGTGATGTACGATCATGTGCCTTCGCAAAGCAGTTGTACCTAGGTGGGTGTTGGACTTCCCACGACTCAGTTTCTTTTGGCACAGGTTGCAAATGGCATCGCTGTTGTCAGAGGCAGACACACAAAAAAAATGCCACACTGCTGAGCTCTGCAATGACGGCATTCTGGTGGTGGCAACAGCATGCGTTGATTGGCGTGCTGTCTGGCTGACCCCGGGTGCCGATGCATGCTGTCTGACTGTGCCACTAGCTCCTTGCGACGTCCTCCCCTTGCTTCCAACTCATCTCCTCCTCCTCTCTGTCTCCCCATCAGAACTTTCCCACTGTTCTTCTTCTCTTTGAGCGGGCACCCACGTGACATCCACGGACACATCGTCATCATCAACCGCTTCACTTGTATCTGACAACTCAGCAAAGGAAGCAGCAGCGGGTACAACATCATCATCATCACACCATACGTCCATGTGTGTAATGCTGCTTGACTGAGACCTATCCCTGTTATCTACATCCTCTGGCAATAATGGTTGCGCATCACTCATTTCTTCCAACTGATGTGTAAATAACTCCTCTGACAGATCAAGTGAAGCGGCTGTGGTGCTAGTGTTGGTGGTGGCGGCAGGCGGGCGAGTGGTAACTTGAGAGGTGCCCAAAGCTGAGCTGGAGGAGAATGGTGCGTCAAGGTTCCGACCGGAAGCTGTAGAAGATTGGGTGTCCTGTGTTAGCCAGTCAACTATGTCCTCAGAACTTTTCGAGTTCAGGGTACGTGGCCTCTGAACACTGGGCATTAGTCTAGGGCCAAAGGGAATCACAGCACCACGACCACGACGGCCCCTGCGGGGTGGCCTGCCTCTGCCTGTCATTTTTTTTAGATTAGCTAAGTTGTACTATGCGTGCAAGGTACTGTGAAACCAGATATGAGTTGCGCTGAAGTGACACTATGCACTGCACTGGGCCTTAACCACCTCCGGACCGCCTAACGCAGGATCGCGTTCCGGAGGTGGCAGCCCTACGCAGAGTCACGCATATATGCGTCATCTCGCGATGGCCGAGATTTCCTGTGAACGCGCACACACAGGCGCGCGCGCTCACAGGAACGGAAGGTAAGAGAGTTGATCTCCAGCCTGCCAGCGGCGATTGTTCGCTGGCAGGCTGGAGATGTGTTTTTTTTAACCCCTAACAGGTATATTAGACGCTGTTTTGATAACAGCGTCTAATATACCTGCTACCTGGTCCTCTGGTGGTCCCATTTGTTTGGATCGACCACCAGAGGACACAGGTAGCTCAGTAAAGTAGCACCAAGCACCACTACACTACACTACACCCCCCCCCGTCACTTATTAACCCCTTATTAGCCCCTGATCACCCCTGATCACCCCATATAGACTCCCTGATCACCCCCCTGTCATTGATTACCCCCCTGTCATTGATCAACCCCCTGTAAAGCTCCATTCAGACGTCCATATGATTTTTACGGATCCACTGATAGATGGATCGGATCCGCAAAACGCATCCGGACGTCTGAATGAAGCCTTACAGGGGCGTGATCAATGACTGTGGTGATCACCCCATATAGACTCCCTGATCACCCCCCTGTCATTGATTACCCCCCTGTCATTGATTACCCCCCTGTAAAGCTCCATTCAGATGTCCGCATGATTTTTACGGATGCACTGATAGATGGATCGGATCCGCAAAACGCATCCGGACGTCTGAATGAAGCCTTACAGGGGCATGATCAATGACTGTGGTGATCACCCCATATAGACTCCCTGATCACCCCCCTGTCATTGATTACCCCCCTGTAAAGCTCCATTCAGATGTCCGCATGATTTTTACGGATCCACTGATAGATGGATCGGATCCGCAAAACGCATCCGGACGTCTGAATGAAGCCTTACAGGGGCATGATCAATGACTGTGGTGATCACCCCATATAGACTCCCTGATCATCCCCCTGTAAAGCTCCATTCAGATGTCCGCATGATTTTTACGGATGCACTGATAGATGGATCCGATCCGCAAAACGCATCCGGACGTCTGAATGAAGCCTTACAGGGGCATGATCAATGACTGTGGTGATCACCCCCCTGTCATTGATTACCCCCCTGTAAAGCTCCATTCAGATGTCCGCATGATTTTTACGGATGCACTGATAGATGGATCCGATCCGCAAAACGCATCCGGACGTCTGAATGAAGCCTTACAGGGGCATGATCAATGACTGTGGTGATCACCCCATATAGACTCCCTGATCACCCCCCTGTAAAGCTCCATTCAGATGTCCGCATGATTTTTACGGATGCACTGATAGATGGATCCGATCCGCAAAACGCATCCGGACGTCTGAATGAAGCCTTACAGGGGCGTGATCAATGACTGTGGTGATCACCCCCCTGTCATTGATTACCCCCCTGTAAAGCTCCGTTCAGATGTCCGCATGATTTTTACGGATGCACTGATAGATGGATCCGATCCGCAAAACGCATCCGGACGTCTGAATGAAGCCTTACAGGGGCATGATCAATGACTGTGGTGATCACCCCATATAGACTTCCTGATAACCCCCCCTGTCATTGATCACCCCCCTGTCATTGATCACCCCTCTGTAAGGCTCCATTCAGACATTTTTTTGGCCCAAGTTAGCGGAATTATTATTTTTTTTCCTTACAAAGTCTCATATTCCACTAACTTGTGTCAAAAAATAAAATCTCACATGAACTCACCATACCCCTCACGGAATCCAAATGCGTAAAATTTTTTAGACATTTATATTCCAGACTTCTTCTCACGCTTTAGGGCCCCTAGAATGCCAGGGCAGTATAAATACCCCACATGTGACCCCATTTCGGAAAGAAGACACCCCCAGGTATTCCGTGAGGGGCATATTGAGTCCATGAAAGATTGAAATTTTTGTCCCAAGTTAGCGGAACGGGAGACTTTGTGAGAAAAAAATTTAAAATATCAATTTCCGCTAACTTGTGCCAAAAAAAAAAAATTTCTATGAACTCGCCATGCCCCTCATTGAATACCTTGGGGTGTCTTATTTCCAAAATGGGGTCACATGTGGGATATTTATACTGCCCTGGCATTCTAGGGGCCCCAAAGCGTGAGAAGAAGTCTGGTATCCAAATGTCTAAAAATGCCCTCCTAAAAGGAATTTGGGCACCTTTGCGCATCTAGGCTGCAAAAAAGTGTCACACATCTGGTATCGCCGTACTCAGGAGAAGTTGGGGAATGTGTTTTGGGGTGTCATTTTACATATACACATGCTGGGTGAGAGAAATATCTTGGTCAAATGCCAACTTTGTATAAAAAAATGGGAAAAGTTGTCTTTTGCCAAGATATTTCTCTCACCCAGCAAGGGTATATGTAAAATGACACCTTAAAACACATTCCCCAACTTCTCCTGAATACGGCGATACCACATGTGTGACACTTTTTTGCAGCCTAGGTGGGCAAAGGGGCCCATATTCCAAAGAGCACCTTTAGGATTTCACAGGTCATTTACCTACTTACCACACATTAGGGCCCCTGGAAAATGCCAGGGCAGTATAACTACCCCACAAGTGACCCCATTTTGGAAAGAAGACACCCCAAGGTATTCCGTGAGGGGCATGGCGAGTTCCTAGAATTTTTTATTTTTTGTCACAAGTTAGTGGAAAATGATGATTTTTTTTTTTTTTTTTCATACAAAGTCTCATATTCCACTAACTTGTGACAAAAAATAAAAACTTCCATGAACTCACTATGACCATCAGCGAATACCTTGGGGTCTCTTCTTTCCAAAATGGGGTCACTTGTGGGGTAGTTATACTGCCCTGGCATTCTAGGGGCCCAAATGTGTGGTAAGGAGTTTGAAATCAAATTCTGTAAAAAATGACCTATGAAATCCGAAAGGTGCTCTTTGGAATATGGGCCCCTTTGCCCACCTAGGCTGCAAAAAAGTGTCACACATCTGGTATCGCCGTACTCAGGAGAAGTTGGGGAATGTGTTTTGGGGTGTCATTTTACATATACCCATGCTGGGTGAGAGAAATATCTTGGCAAAAGACAACTTTTCCCATTTTTTTATACAAAGTTGGCATTTGACCAAGATATTTATCTCACCCAGCATGGGTATATGTAAAATGACACCCCAAAACACATTTCCCACCTTCTCCTGAGTACGGCAATACCAGATGTGTGACACTTTTTTGCAGCCTAGGTGGGCAAAGGGGCCCATATTCCAAAGAGCACCTTTCGGATTTCACAGGTCATTTTTTACAGAATTTGATTTCAAACTCCTTACCACACATTTGGGCCCCTAGAATGCCAGGGCAGTATAACTACCCCACAAGTGACCCCATTTTGGAAAGAAGAGACCCCAAGGTATTCGCTGATGGGCATAGTGAGTTCATGGAAGTTTTTATTTTTTGTCACAAGTTAGTGGAATATGAGACTTTGTATGAAAAAAAAAAAAAAATCATCATTTTCCACTAACTTGTGACAAAAAATAAAAAATTCTAGGAACTTGCCATGCCCCTCACGGAATACCTTGGGGTGTCTTCTTTCCAAAATGGGGTCACTTGTGGGGTAGTTATACTGCCCTGGCATTCTAGGGGCCCAAATGTGTGGTAAGGAGTTTGAAATCAAATTCTGTAAAAAATGACCTGTGAAATCCGAAAGGTGCTCTTTGGAATATGGGCCCCTTTGCCCACCTAGGCTGCAAAAAAGTGTCACACATCTGGTATCTCCGTACTCAGGAGAAGGTGGGGAATGTGTTTTGGGGTGTCATTTTACATATACCCATGCTGGGTGAGAGAAATATCTTGGCAAAAGACAACTTTTCCCATTTTTTTATACAAAGTTGGCATTTGACCAAGATATTTATCTCACCCAGCATGGGTATATGTAAAAAGACACCCCAAAACACATTCCTCAACTTCTCCTGAATACAGAGATACCAGATGTATGACACTTTTTTGCAGCCTAGGTGGGCAAAGGGGCTCATATTCCAAAGAGCACCTTTCGGATTTCACAGGTCATTTTTTACAGAATTTGATTTCAAACTCCTTACCACACATTTGGGCCCCTAGAATGCCAGGGCAGTATAACTACCCCACAAGTGACCCCATTTTGAAAAGAAGAGACCCCAAGGTATTCGCTGATGGGCATAGTGAGTTCATAGAAGTTTTTATTTTTTGTCACAAGTTAGTGGAATATGAGACTTTGTAAGAAAAAAAAAAAAATCATCATTTTCCGCTAACTTGTGACAAAAAATAAAAAGTTCTATGAACTCACTATGCCCATCAGTGAATACCTTAGGGTGTCTACTTTCAGAAATGGGGTCATTTGTGGGGTGTTTGTACTGTCTGGGCATTGTAGAACCTCAGGAAACATGACAGGTGCTCAGAAAGTCAGAGCTGCTTCAAAAAGCGGAAATTCACATTTTTGTACCATAGTTTGTAAACGCTATAACTTTTACCCAAACCATTTTTTTTTTACCCAAACATTTTTTTTTTATCAAAGACATGTAGAACTATAAATTTAGAGCAAAATTTCTATATGGATCTCGTTTTTTTTGCAAAATTTTACAACTGAAAGTGAAAAATGTCATTTTTTTGCAAAAAAATCGTTAAATTTCGATTAATAACAAAAAAAGTAAAAATGTCAGCAGCAATGAAATACCACCAAATGAAAGCTCTATTAGTGAGAAGAAAAGGAGGTAAAATTCATTTGGGTGGTAAGTTGCATGACCGAGCAATAAACGGTGAAAGTAGTGTAGGTCAGAAGTGTAAAAAGTGGCCTGGTCTTTCAGGGTGTTTAAGCACTGGGGGCTGAAGTGGTTAAACACACAAACACGTGTGTAACTGACTGCTATTTATTCAGCCAAAATTGTTTTTTATTCTTTAAATGGATTTGAATGTGACACCAGATATGAATGGCGCTGAAGTGACACTATGCACTACACTGGGCCTTAAACACACAAACACGTGTGTGTAATTGACTGCTATTTATTCAGCCAAAATTGTTGTTTTTCTTTAAATGTAATTGAATGTGACACCAGATATGAGTTGCGCTGGTGACACTATGCACTTGCAGGGCTGTGAGCCTGACACACACGCTGGCAGGCAGGCAACTGCAATTTGATTACACAGAAAAAAAAAAAAGCAGACTGATGTTCTAGCCCTAAAAAGGGCTTTTTGGGGTGCTGTCCTTACAGCAGAGATCAGATGAGTCTTTCAGGACTGTAGTGGACACTGAATACACTAGCCTAGCTATCGATTTCCCTATTAAATCAGCAGCTACACTGTCCCTCCTCTCACTAAGAATGCAGATTCCGAATGAATCTAAAATGGATGCTGTCCAGGAGGTGGGAGGGTCTTGGAGGGAGGGTATGCTGCTGATTGGCTGGAATGTGTCTGCTGACTGTGAGGTAGAGGGTCAAAGTTTACTCAATGATGATGTATAGGGGGCGGCCGAACATCGCATATGTTCGCCCGCCGCGGCGAACGCGAACAAGCTATTCGGGACATCTCTATATGGTCACCTATATGCTGGTTTAATTAAATGAAACAAGTCCCAAAAAACATTTAAATTCCAACTGTGTGGAAATAGAATTAACGGAAACGGATAATTGAGACCTGACACTCAATTTCTCGTTACTGCCCTACCTTGTGTCTTGTAGTAATCACATATATATGCTGGTTTAATTACATTTAACAATCCCCCAAAGCATTTCAATTCTAACTGCGTGGAAACTAAAAATACATAAACAGAAAACTGGCTTGACACTCAATTTCAACTTAATACATACAGGTAGATTGCTGCCACACCGTGGGTAATGCTGCAGTAATAGCGTATATATGCAGCTTAATTAAATTGAACCCCCCCAAAAAAATGTTTTACATTGCAACCAAAAATGATTAAACAGATACCTTGTGTATATGTGTGCCTAATTATATTGAACTGTAGTCTACAGAGCCCATTGCTGAACTTTGACAGTCATAGTTCAAGCCTACATAACCCTTTGCATTAATTGATACTGATTGTTTTAGCTGTAATAAAATAGTTATAGGCTGTAACATATACAGGCCCTTACTTTTGTCGAGACACATTTTTGTCTTTATTTATTTATTTTTTTTACAAGTAGAGAGCAAAAAAATGTAAATTTTTCATATTTAGCTAATAACTTTGTATACGAGAATTAAAAAAATGTATTATTTAGCACGTTGTTGTTCTTTGAGTATAATATCTGTTTTTTAACAGCATATTAAAATTTTAATGAGATGATGCAAAGTTAATGTATTATAGACTGTTGATTTGAAATTCTTTTATTAGTGCATAAAATGAATATCGGATAAACATACAAAATGGAGCTTATGAATAATTCTATCAGCAGTAACATTTGCCAAAATACACATAATCACCACCCATCATCTCCACTAATCTGTTACCCTGATTCATTTGACTGTAGAAAAGCAAAGTTATTGTAGAGAAGTGAGAAACAAAGAAATTGCACATTTCTCCTCCGCCGTATTGCAACTAATTATGTTTATTGTCCTATTTGTAGGATGTTGTTTTTTCTTTGTATTAATGTGGTGGATCCGAGCGTAGTATAGAAACGATCTGCAGTTTATGGATTCTATTACAACTCTGTATCTCATCATGACATTACTTACACAGAAATCTATTTATTCTAATCCCAGGTAGAAGTGTTGCTTCCCTCTAGAGATTCAGCATGTTATAATATAACATGTTATATACTGTACACATAATAGAACCGTTTTTATTGGATTGTTTATTTTATGGCTTTTGGTAAATGTTTGTTAAAATTATCTTCTCTGGTAAAAAATGGCATGATATTCATAAAGTTATGTTACTTTTGTAAGTGTACCTGACCTGTCAGAAGATAGCATCCTTGGGGGTCCATTGGTTGAAACCCCCCTTGATCTACGGTACAGATACCCATGTTCCACCATCTTCAAGGGCTTCCCACAAGACTTATATGTCCGATAGGTGGAGGTCCCACCTTTGGAATCCTCACCTGTCAAAAGAACAGGAGATCCCTGGCTACTAGTGTCTGAGGAAACAAATAGAAGGAGATGAGTAGAGAAGCTTGCAAATTTTTGATTAAAAAAACTCTACCATTTTTAGTATGCAGTTCCTAATCAGAACCATGTGTTACTGTAGTTACAGAACTAATAGAGAACAAAGGGCAGATCATGTCCCTTCCATATGGTCGTATTGTGGCCATGTGAAAAAAAGAACAGGACCTTAATAATGGTGGTTCTCATCTCTGCCAATGATAAACTGGTAGTCTGTACCGGAAGAGGAACAGACTACCGGACTTGCTGTATTCGTCATAGCTGGATACTGCCAGCTGGTGGCTTTACGGCATTTAGAGAACTTGCAGTGTGCAGTGATATCTGGCTATGTTGGATATTGTAACTTCAGTAGTCTGTTACTCTGCCAGGACAGAAAACTGGATTACCTTCACCGGCAAACTATGTTCGCAATACTTTCAGTTTGTACATTTGGCATATGCATTGGGAAATGTCCCAGCCAAGATGTTCCCTGAACCCCCATAGGCCTGACGAATGCCATAAGAGTGTTCTTTTGGCCTCTGTGGAGGAGAAACACAATCCTGTACATTTTCCTTAATGTTGGTCACTGGCAAAATTGCATGTTATACATGTATTTCACAATAGGAACCTACTGACAGTATATGCAACTGAATGCTATATAGTCACATACATCAGGCCTTTATATTTAGCACGTATTCCAGGAGATTTTATTAAAGTACAGATGTGTTCTTCCTTATATCGCAAGATGAGTGTCACAAGATGACCAGCTTTAAAAAAAAAAGAAAGAAAATTATATATATACAGTACAGACCAAAAGTTTGGACACACCTTCTCATTCAAAGAGTTTTCTTTATTTTCATGACTATGAAAATTGTAGATTCACACTGAAGGCATCAAAACTATGAATTAACACATGTGGGATTATATACATAACAAACAAGTGTGAAACAACTGAAAATATGTCATATTCTAGGTTCTTCAAAGTAGCCACCTTTTACTTTGATTACTGCTTTGCACACTCTTGGCATTCTCTTGATGAGCTTCAAGAGGTAGTCCCCTGAAATGGTTTTCACTTCACAGGTGTGCCCTGTCAGGTTTAATAAGTGGGATTTCTTGCCTTATAAATGGGGTTGGGACCATCAGTTGCGTTGAGGAGAAGTCAGGTGGATACACAGCTGATAGTTCTACTGAATAGACTGTTAGAATTGGTATTATGGCAAGAAAAAAGCAGCTAAGTAAAGAAAAACGAGTGGCCATCATTACTTTAAGAAATGAAGGTCAGTCAGTCAGCCGAAAAATTGGGAAAACTTTGAAAGTAAGGGCTATTTGACCATGAAGGAGAGTGATGGGGTGCTGCGCCAGATGACCTGGCCTCCACAGTCACCGGACCTGAACCCAATCGAGATGGTTTGGGAAGAGCTGGACCGCAGAGTGAAGGCAAAAGGGCCAACAAGTGCTAAGCATCTCTGGGAACTCCTTCAAGACTGTTGGAAGACCATTTCAGGGGACTACCTCTTGAAGCTCATCAAGAGAATGCCAAGAGTGTGCAAAGCAGTAATCAAAGCAAAAGGTGGCTACTTTAAAGAACCTAGAATATGACATATTTTCAGTTGTTTCACACTTGTTTGTTATGTATATAATTCCACATGTGTTAATTCATAGTTTCGATGCCTTCATAGTCATGAAAATAAAGAAAACTCTTTGAATGAGAAGGTGTGTCCAAACTTTTAGTCTGTACTGTATATATATATATTTCCTGATACTCTGTCACAAGATGTTTATCCTGTATGTGCCTATGCGCCTATTTGTGGCCACCTAGTGGTTGTAATATGAATTGTGTCTTATGAAAGCTTTGCACTTTAAAGGGATTGTCCAGTCTCTAGGACTTTTTTTTTACGTCAGTGTGTTGTGCCTGTTGAAAAAAACCATACACACCTCCTCCTCAAAACTCAATTCCGACTATATTACTCCCTTCCATGGTCTTCTGATTCCTGTCCTGTACATTTCTGAATGGACAGGGTCACATGAACCACTGCAACCAATGGCTGGCCTCAGCTGTGATGTGTCCCCAAGCTGCACATGACCCAGTGGTGGTGTGTCCTCAAGAGGCCAGTCATTGGATGCAGCGGTGCACATGACCTTTCCCCATCCAGAAGTTTGCAGGACAGGTACATCTGGACTGCTGAAGGGAGCCAGGAAGCTGGAACACAGTGGCTGGTGCCCACAGTTAAAAAAAAAACTGATTGACATCCCCTTAAAGGGATTTCATTTTACAAGAATAATTTACCTACTAAAAATATAAGATTTTGTACATTCTCCTGTACAAACATGGCAGAGCTTAAAATATAGAATCATGAAAACCTGACCCATTTAGATATACAGTGATAATAAAATCACCAAAAATAAATTTTTGCTAATAAGATCATTTTTGAAACATTTTACATATACCTAATTATGGCTTCTTTTCTCGCCACACTTTTCTCACATCTTGTGAAGCAGTCCCTCCAATTACCTTCCTCTGTTTGGACAGTTCAGCAATACAGTCACTAATGAGAATTTACTGAACTAACCGAAACAGAAATTATGGACAATTCCAAAGAGGAAAGTCCTTCCAGCCTCTGATTCAAATACCAATAACCAAATAACCTGCAGCACTCAGCAAATGCACAAAGTAGATGATAGATTCATTTACAGTGTGTGCTTCACTTTAGACACCTTACATCGTACAGTAGTTTTCCACTTAAAAAGATAGGTAACTTTTTATATCCGTTTTTCCTGTTTGTTTGTTTTTTCACACTGGTCCCTATGACACTGGCTGACCTGTTACATGTGCACTTGGCAGCTGAAGGCATCTATGTTGGTCCCATGTTCATATGTGCCCTCACTGTTGAGAAAATGTATGTTTAAATGTATGCAAATGAACATCTAGGTGCAACTGGGACGTTACCATTGCACCTAGAGGCTCTGCTTTCTCTGCAACTGCGGCACCCTATGCACTTTGATCGAAGAGACCAGGCAGTGAAAACTTCATCACAACTGCCTAGTCCTGTCAGTCTAAGTGCAAAGGATGCTGTAGTTGCAGAGAGAGCTGAGCCTCTACTATATCGGGGGCACATATGAACATGGGACCAACACAGATGCCTTCAGCTGCCGAGCGCACATGTAACAGGTCAGCCGGTGTCATAGGGACAAATCTGCTGACAGATGCCCTTTAAATGATAGTTTGCAAGCTGCTCTGTATATTAGAGGCCCTTAAAAGGGTTGTCCCATGTCACACTTTCATGCCCAAAATGGAAATAACCCACAGTAAGTTCCGGCCTTGTTGCCAGTGGGTTTATGGAAACATTTGAGTGGCCGGTGCTCTGCTGTCTCCATAACTCACATAGCAAACATAGCTATGCATACAGCGTAACAGAGCAAGCTACACAGCGGAGCGCCTGCAGATTAACTGTTTCCCTAACTCACCTTCCCCAGATCACTGTTTACTGAGGGTTATTCCTATCTCAGACATGAAAGGCCAACATGGTACAACCCCTTTAAATGGGTTGTCCAGCCAAGAAGCTGACCAGCCCAATCCTCAGAAACTGTGCCCAATTAAAAAGAATCACCAGTCTGCAGTCCTTCCATCTCCATACCGTGACCCAGTTCCTGACTGTTTTAGGTCCCTGATAGACTGGAAGTAGTTGGTCTCAATCACTGGCCTCAGTGGTCACATGTACTAGAACGGCACATCGCTCCTAGTAACATGCTAGTGACATTATAGCACAAGTGACTGCTGAGGGCAGTGATTGCAGTCACGGGACAAAAACACTTCTGGTCCAGCAGTGACCTGAAGCAACCGGGAGAAGGGTTGTGGAGTAGAAATGCTGGGACTAAGGATATGCGAGTATTTTTTATTTTCTTTTTTAATTAGTCACAGGTTCCAAGGATTGGGTTAGTCAGCTCCCAGGTTAGACACCTCAGGAAATGACAAAATGGCCATATTTTACTGGGCTATACAGGAGAAATTGCCCATTCTCTGACATCACTTCCTGCCCTACAGTTGTTGGATGAGACTGCCCTTACAGGCCTCCTGCCCTCTCCATCGCCTGCACTCGGCATATCATTTTGGTAATACTATCAACTCTTTACTACATTTTGGCTGCTAAATTTGGACCTGAAAAGGAGTGGAAAACTCACAATAATTGTCATATTATATACAGAGTACATGCAGGGGGCATGCAGGGTGGGAAGTCTATTCAGAAGCTTAAAAAGGTTATTAACCGAATAGACAATTACCATCTTCTCTGTTTTTGACAAAAGACAATCGGAGCCCATCACTGGCACTTTCACAAGTAAGCCTGGAATAGTAGAGGTGACTAGACCTGAACTTCTTACAAAGTGTAAAAACAGTTTTCCCCCAAAAAAGTACATTTTTCCCTTTCGCCCTTTAAATGAAGTAATAAAAGCCAATTAATAATGATACAGTGGCATGCAAAAGTTTGGTCACCCCTGGTCAAAAATACTGTTACTGTGAACAGTTATGCAAGTTGAAGATGAAATGATCTCGAAAAGGCATATTACAGTTTTCAGCATTTTAAGCAATATCAGGGTATTATTTTGGTTTTGTACAATTTTAGAGTAAAAAAAAGGAGAGGAGCACCTTGTAAATTTATGGGAACCCAAAGGTATTTCAGCACTTAGATAACTTTAACTGAGTCTCAGACCTTAAATAGCCTGTTAGGGTTAAGTCTTGTTCACAATCATAGTTAAGAAAGGTCCGGTGATGTAAATTTCAAAGCTTATAAATACCCTGAGTCCTCTAACCTTGTCCCAAATAACAGCAGCCATGGGTTCATCTAAGCAGCTGCCTAACATTCAGAAAATTAAAATGGTTGAGGCTCACAATGCAGGAGAAGGCTATAAGAAGATAGCAAAATTCAGCCTCAGAAGTTTGCAAAAGAACATCTGAACAAGCCTGATGCATTTTGGAAACAAATCCTGTAGACCGATGAGGTTAAAATAGAGCTCTTTGGCCACAATGAGCAAAGGTATGTTTTGAGAAAAAAGAGCACAGCATTTGATGAAAAGAACACATCTCCAACCATTAAGCATGGGGGTGGATCAATCATGTTTTGGGGTTGTGCTGTAGCCAATGGCACAGGGATTATTTCACTGGTAGAGGGAAGAATGGATTCGAAAAAATTTCAGTTAAGTTGAAAAAAGGATGTCTTCTACAAATTGATTATGATCCTAAACACACCTCAAAATGCACAATAGACTACCTCAAATGGAGAAGGCTGAAGATGTACAATGGACCTCACAGTACCCTGATCTGAACATCATTAAAAATCTGTGGATAGACCTCAAAAGAGCATTGCATGCAAGACGCCCAGGAAACTCACATTACTGGAAGACGTCTGCAAGGAAGAATGGATGAAAATCCCTCAAACAAGAACTGAAAGACTCTTTGCTGGCTACAAAAATCATTTACAAGCTGTGATACTTGCCAGAGCTGAGTGCTATTAGGTACTAACCATGCAGGGTGCCCAAAGTTTTGATTTGTCCCCTTTTTTTTATAATTTTGAAAGTGTTAAATATGAAAATAAAACAGGAGAATATCATCTTTATCTTTATTCCTATTGGAGATTATTTCATCTTCAACTTGTTAATGTGTTCACAGAAATTTTGACCACAGGTGCCCAAACTCTTGCATGCCACTGTATATGCCAATGAAAAAAAAAGTGCTTCACAAAAAAATAAATGACCACTTTAATGAAAAAATCTAACAGTTACAGTTTGTGAAATGAAACGACTTTTTTTAAACTAAAATTATTCATAGCTGGTCCAGTATAAATTGACCAACAAACAACAAGCCATCATAGTGGTTTTTCGACAGAAAAACAACCGAATTTGTGGCTCTTAGGATGCATCAATGAATAAAAAGCTTGGTCCAGAAGGCTCAAAATAGGAAGGACCTTAAGGAAGTTTTCCAGACTACAGCAACCAGCTCTCATTAACTCCAATGTACAGACATGTTCTACTTTGTAACAGACATTTCCCATTGCTGCCCCTATTGCCCGATCCAGAATGCATTCACATGGCCCCACCCATTCTCCTGTCTCCAACTTCCTCTGACGTCACATCAATTTGCTAGCAGTCCGGTCTTCTTGTCTGTGTTCTGTTGTGGAGCATGAAATCCCATCTGATTTGCATGGAATGGGTGCAGATGTGTCCCTCCAGTCACAGGAAACACCGGGGATCGGAGGGACATGCCTACTCCCCACCCCTGATAATAAGATGTGTGTTCCTGCTCCGAAAAACAACACAAAGGAAAAGACCTAAACGCTAGCAAATGGATGTGATGTCTGAGGAAGTTGGAGAGAGAAGAATGGATGGGAATCACTTGAGGCCATTCCCGGAATGAGATATATTTTGGCAAAAATGGTAAATACAGTACATTACAGGGAAAAATGGCTGCACATTAGCAATAATGAGAATGGGTTTGTCACTACAAGGAGTGGGGGACCCCCCCACCGTGCGGTGTCAAAGGGTAAAAGGGGATCATCCTGGCCAAAAAGGAGTAATAAGGGAGCAGGTCACATCCTACAGCATCCCCCCTAATCTTCTCCCTGACTCCTGACTATATGAGCGGACCCCGATGGTAGGACGACTCTGGATACCTATAGACCCTAAGTCGCCCTGGTAATCCCTCACCAAGGAGCAGGGAAGAGACGACCTGTTCATCCCAGTAATGGAGGAACAGGAGTCTCTATCTGAGGCCAGGCTGCAAGGACAGGGGAACACATACAGCAAAAGAAGATGGCAGGTAAGCGAAACCAATAACACACTTACCTGCCACAGACACACTGACTGGAACCCGTGCACTAGCGCTGCTGTCCACACCAATAGTAAAGGACACAGCACACACCACAGACCACACAGGGACCCAGGACACCATAGCTGCAATAACATGAGACAGGGGAATGTCTAGTAAACATGACACCAAACACCACCAGACATGTAACACCAAACTAGACATACAAACATCCTGAACATAACCTACTCCATACAAATAGGGACAGGAAGGGAAGGAGACACCGGAATGACATTGGTGACCACAAGGGTGGCCCTCACTGGACAGATGGTAAAAGCCATGAACAGAGAACGACCAGCTTCAGGCATCCAGCAGAGGCTAAATTGCCCAAACAGCCACACACACCGGCAATGTGTGTCACGGCAATCACCCAGAAGGCCAACCGCATGCTCTCACAGCAACACGTTGCCGTGGGCAACCGCAAGTGTGGCAACAGTGTCACAGCGCAAACCAAAGGCCGTGACAGGGTTGCTGCATCCCAGAAAACCCCTTCAAGATTGTTAATAGGTCCAAGGTGTAGGCAGGGGTGCTTCTAGGTTTATTGCATCTTTTGTTGGAGTAAATGCTCCTCCCAAATGACATATGGAGAAGATGCCTATATGGACTGTATAGTTGCAAAATGGTGCCACCTAAAAAATAATGAAGTAGAGAGGTGATCTCAGGGGCGGATTGGCCATAGACCTTACAGGGAAATTTCCTGGTGGGCCGATGCCCAGGGGGCCACCTGAGCCCTCTTCACGGCTGGCCAGTGAAAATATTTGGGGATGTATTTTTGTGCTGCTGGCAGTATTTTGTGATGGACTGTGGTATTTGGCTTTGTTGGGGTGGTATAATGTGGTATTAATACATATTTGTGTAGGTATTATAAACTGTAATTCACTGAAAAATTAACCTACTTAAAACTTAACTTTTATATTAGATATTTACTAAAATAGGTCTCACAATTGGATAAATATTGTAATTGACTGCAATTATCTATCTGGCTAATACACATGCATCAGGTATACATAACACCATGTTCACCATATGTAAGTGTAAGGCTACTTTCACACTTGCATTCGGAGCGGATCCGCCTGGTGTCTGCACAGACGGATCGGCTCCTATAATGCAAACGATGGGATCCGTTCAGAACGGATCCGTCTGCATTATATTTCAGAAAAAATTCTAAGTGTGAAAGTAGTTAAGACGGATCCGTCCAGACTTTGCATTGAAAGTCAATGGGGGACGGATCCATTTGAAATTGCACCATATTGTGTCAACGTCAAACGGATCCGTCCCCATTGACTTGCATTGTAAGTCTGGACCGAATGCTGCAAGCTGCGTTCGGGTGTCCACCTGCTGAGCGGAACGGAGGCGAAACGGTGCCAAACTGAGGCATTCTGAGCGGATCCGCATCCACTCAGAATGCATTGGGGCCGTACGGATCTGTTCGGGGCCGCTTGTGAGAGCCTTCAAACGGAACTCACAAGCGGAACCCCGAATGCAAGTGTGAAAGTAGCCTAACTCAAGCACTGAATTTTGTTATAACCACTCACGGTTTGATGCACAAATACTCCAGGCTGGTGTGGTGGGTCTAGGTTCTGATTGGTGGATCCAAAGGATCTTGTGGTAGAATCGTCCACTGTAAAAAGGATCCAAAAATGTTTAAGCGGTGTTATCTTTTTCCCCTTTTTCAATGAAAATAGGGGAATAGGAGTGGGAGATATGTCCCTAGAGATTCTAACAGGCCCTGCCTGAAAGCGGAGAGGTCTACCGCCTAAGTGCGGAAGAATCACCCCCTAGAGAGCGACCCCACTTATCGGTGGCTGACCCTAAAAACAACTTGCCCTATAACCCCCAGTTCATGTATTCCAGATTTCCAGATATTTCAAAGTCCCAGATATTTCAAAGTTCCGACGCGTTTCATCAGGGGATGAAGGTGGCAAAGATACAGCTCTTTGGCTGTTAGCTAGATAGCTCATGCTGGTGTTCAAGCTGGTAATGTGCAGTCCAGTCTGGTATAATGTGCCACAATATAGTATTGCTCGCCCTTCCATCTGTCAATTTGGACCCCACTACAAAAAAAAATTCAGGGACACTTTAGGTTCCCAGTCCGCCCCTGATCTGATCTTATCTGAGCACATCTCACTTCATAACACAGCAAAACACAGATGGCGTCCGTGTGTGTTCCGCCGTTTGCGGAACGGAACAGACAGCTATTTATATAACTGCCCATTCTTGTCCGCAAGACGGACAAGAATGGGACAGGTTATATTTTTTTTGCCGACCACGGAACGGAGTGCTGTCCTCATCTTTTGCGGCCCCATTGAAGTGAATGGATCCGCATCCAAGCTGCAAAAACTGCGGCTCGGATACGGACCAAAACAACGGCCGTGTGCATGAGGCCTAAAGTTTACTAGGGAAATTCTAACTTTTCAGGTCCAAAAAAAAGGAGCAGTACTTATGGGAGTCACCATGACCTAAATGTGTTAAGCTGCCAGACCGAGACAAAATACAAATGTACTTAATTACATTTTCAGGTGAACATTTCCACACATTTAGAATACATATTCGAGGATTTCTTTCCCTCAAGAAGAATGTTAATATGTGGAGATTCGTATTGAGATCTGTGACCTTATATTATGAGGGTCACCTTCCTGCAGGCTAATAAATCCACAGACAGATAAGTGACAGGTGTCTTAACATTTTTTGCAAGGCAAATGCCTACAAGATATTATCATTTCCTCAACCTACACCAGCAATATTTCCAGTATATTAAGAACATTTAAAAGGCTTTTTCCAGTTTTAATTAAACGTTTGTATATGTTAATGGAGGAAGAAGAATGAAGATTAGTTGGGTCCCTTTTCCAGGACTACCCCATTGTTTTAAGTTAAAAAGACCATCAGAGACTCTTGGTTAATGGGTTTTAGGTCTTGGTTGGCCTCTGGTCGCTACTCATCTGTAGCTCTCCACCTTGTGCAAAACTACAACTCCCATACAATACAGAGAATAGGACATGCTGGGAGTTGTACTTTTGCAATAGCTTGATAGATACCAAATAATGGTCACTGGCACGGTTCTATACTCTAGCGGTGGTGCGGTCATTCAGATGAATGGTAATCCATGTGATACATGCCTGACTCGAGTCCACCAGAATGGGAGTTGCTTTTGCAGAGCAGCTCTACATTCTGGTCCATAAAGGTGGGTTGAGTGAGAGCTCACTCAATATTTATATACCCTAATAGGGCATATGGACAGGGTTGTCTTCATGAGACAACTTCTTTAATAGGTGCAGCAGCAACACACCTTATACTGTACATCATCATCTTGAAACAATTGCATATTCACATATACACTATGGATTCTGCTGATAATGGAAGCAGCAATGTTGTGCTGTATCCTCCATATGATAGGGTCCAACTTTGCCCAATGGACCCTAATCATCTATAATGGGGTCTTTTGGGGTTCCATCATGGTTTTGATTTTTTTATGGTAAGAATTACAATATGTGCTCCTCTATTGCCATCAATTCTGAAATACAGTAAATGCCAATGGAGGTTTCAGGTAGAGCCTCCAACCCAAATGTGAACATGGATATAGGAGATGTTATAGGCAATGTAGAAAGCCAATAGATAAATAATCTCTCCTTCTGAACAATCTAGAGCATTTCAGTGGACAAGTTCATCTTGGTGGACCATTTGTGGTAGAATTTTTTTTAAACTGGACAGCTCCATAAAATGAGTTCTTCCCCCCAAAAAATAAACCTAGTAGAGTGTGTAGAAACTTTAGATAATATTGGAGGTACCACCTTTTATTACTTGTTCTTTAGGGTTGATTTGAGTCCCACATTGTTCTTTAGGATTGATCGGAGATTTCCTGCTGCCAATGGCAACTCCACTTGCTGCCTCCATCCTCATACAAGACTTGACTCTAAACCAACTCGATGTCAAATAAGTAACCCAGCATATCATATCTGCAAGGAGAACATATATGAAAATTAATTGGGGACCCATTCTTTTGCCCAATTGTACTTACCACTATTAAGACGTCATACTGATGTGTCCTTCCTATTGGTTCCACATATCCTGAGTTGTCTGGTGTGAGATGACAATTTTTTTTTTACATAAAAAAAAAAAACATGATTTCACAACACTCTGTCAGGAATTGTTTATGCTATATGTGTCTACGTAAAGGTGGACACACTCTCCTATGATTATTTAATATGGCCAGGACTGGTCAGATGTGTGTCCTAGTACAAGCTATTGAGCTCCTTAGGGGATATTCACACATAATAGATTTGTTGTAGAAACATATGAGAAAGTTAGTTAAATTCATCAAAATAGGGTTGTTTAGGTGGCAAGCACGTGGATATCTGCAAACCACATTTGGATGAATAGCACAAAATGTCAGTGAGAAATCTGCTGCTTGTGAATTCACTCTTATCATTATTATCACTAAAGTAAAATTAAATAGGGACAGTCCTGTAAGATTACACTCTATAGACACTGCATGTGCTTCCAGTGATGAATTCCTCGCTGGTACCATATGTAACAGCTCAAGAAAAACCAGGCTGCTCCCAATATGACATCAGAGAGTGAAGCTGATGAACAATGCCCCCAAATAGTGAACAAATCACTGACACTCACATTGTGAAGTCTACATTGTACATCTGCTAAAAATACAATATTTCATACATCTAAATATTAAGCGTAAAGCTTGAAAGTGCAAAAAAAAAGTCCGATCCAAGGAAAAGAAAATGCTGAATTAGCTTTCTCATCTGTAGAAATGTTGGAAAAAGAGGGCGAAGCAATAAATTATCCTTCACTTTTTTCAGCAAGTCATTAGGGCTGCATTTTCAGATAAGGAGAAGTTGGCAGCCAATCAAGGTCACCTATGGACAGGCATTCTCCGAGGGTGAAATGATTGCCGTACTCTAATTATTGGTGCAATCCAAATACATTTAGGCAGCAGGGACAAGCCATTAATACAGCAGAAAAATATAGACATAGAATCAAGAGACGTTCCTCATCAATTTAATAACCAGCCAGCAATTACAATACTGGACATTGTTCTATCAAATCCTATTTAACTCAATGGCTTACCCATTTCCAAAGCCATTCAACAGCTGCCATTCTAGTAGAAAAAAAATTAGAGGAAATACAGCAAGGCAAGGAGACAACGTTTTAACTTTATGAAGTGCTCCTTCCATAATCTTCAAGGTAAAAATTGGTCTACTCTATTACCCTTTTGTTAATGAAAAAGGGATAATAATGGTGATATATAGCCAAAGCTGGCATTAGCACAAGGCAAATTTGCAGAAATGTCATGGGAGCCCAATGGGAGCCATGGAGGTCAAAATTTGCATTAGAGATTACCAAATTTCTTTAAATTCTGTTTGAGTCCTATTCGGCCAAATGGACCACCTGACATTATTCAGCTCAAATTGTAAGTCATCTGATCTTCTGAAAAACTCTCTCTTCCTCGCTCTCTGTCCCCTTGATTCTCCTAAATTGAATCACACAAAATCAGAATTATTTGAAAAATTGGTCTTGAAAATCCAAATTTTAAAATCAATTTTCTCCTCTCTAGTTGATGTTGATAGAGATCCCATTGTGACTATGGTCACATACAGCCCATCACGTAGCAATGCTCACCATTAGAGAAGAGTGAATCAAATCTAAACAAAAAATTATTCTGAACAAATCCAAAATTTTGGCAATTTATCTTGCAAATTAGCACCCAGAATTTTACAATTAGAATTCAGTACAATAGTGAGGGAAACAGGGCGGGAAAGAAAAAGATGGAGGAGGGCCCTGGACTACATTCTTGCTCATAATGCTTTGCATTTAGCCTGACAGCCAATCAGGCTCTGAAGCACAGAAACCATTGTGAGCTCAACCACTAATGTGATAGTTCATGTTTGTTGTGTCTCCGACAGATTCAGCAATCAGACACACAAGACATTTTAGGATCTTGAAGGGACACTGTAGGGAATGTCATAGATCAGCAAGTGTCAACCTACTGTGCCAACTAACTGGTTTGGCATAGGTCAAACCCTAATGATATAATTCTGGCACTTCCTTGGTATTCACCCTTTAATCCCTATACAGAGATTTGGACTTCCAGATCCCTACCTCCTGGAATAGTCCCAGTGTAGATGACAGCTGACTGTCAAGACCAGTGGGTTTGAACCCACTGTGCCATATGACCAACCTCCTCTAAGGGCATTTTGTAAGTGAACCCTTCGTTCATCACAGTATCTCAGTATCTCTGATGGGGGGGACTGGTTTTCCTAGGGGGAACACCAGGTTGCTATCTCTTAAGGTGGATTGACACATGAAGCAGCTAGTTCACACGGACCAGGGGGTACCAGAGCAAGGTACCAGAGGTACAGTCATAGTCAGCAGACTATGTCGTAACCAGGATCAACAGTGCAGAACCGAAGGATGAGGCAGAGATGAAATCGAACAAGCAATAAGTCAGCTCAGGTACAGGTCAGGCAATCCGGGTCAGCAGGAGAGACGAGACAGGGCAGATAGGGATCAAAGAAGAGGGCTGAACCACTTATATAGGTGCAGAATGGCTGGGATTGGTCACTCAGGTCATATGTGCGAAACCTTTAAATTACAGCTCCAGTCATTAACGAGGTGCTAGAGGGAACAGGCTTGAACATATGCTGTGTTCAGGGCTGAAAGGAAACCATCCCAAATGAATAAGGCATGGATACATGGGGATTTTCACCCACCTCCGGCTGAGGCCAGTGAATGTATCTGTCATTGCTGACAGTGGCTGTTTATTGATGGCCAATCATGCCACTGCCACTGTCTGCCTGTCCATCATTTTCCATGCTGTATTGCCACTGCTGCCGTCTCAGCAGCTACTCCTCCTATTCTGTCCGCCTAGGATTATGATCTGTTATGGATTTTACCCATGCAAATCTGCAGGTAGCCTCCGCAGCAATTCTGTCCTGTATGTACTCACTTCTGGAGTCACTGCTTCTGGATATCTTCCAAAGGTTTAACCTTCAACTGTCCAAACTAAGAACAGTCATATACATTAAATAGCTCTTTCTCAACCACTCCATACACATGCACGCTTGGCTTGGAGCATGCATAGCTCCTGAGTGGGTGGGTGCAGAGTTTTGTCTCCCTAAGAACAAAAAAGATTGGGCATTTCAAATCTATCACCAAATCCGTATCTCTACGGACATGCCTTTTGCCATACACATTGGATTTTTGGCTATTCCCGCAATGCCAGGTTTGGGCAAAATTCATCTAATGTGTCACCACATACCTCAGTTGGAAACCATTAGAGGCGTTATTGTCTCCGGCATTCCAGAAAAATCTTAGATTTTGTTATATACAAATGAGCTGTTTGGTGTAATGAGGGTGTCGCTTTTGTGCCTCATTGTACCAACAGCACAGTTCCTTATAACTGCTTAAGTGGGAGGGCTAGGCAGTAGTGATGTAATCTCGCCTGTAAACAAGCAGTGCAGCCCTGATGCTTCTCAGGGCTGCTCAATACAGATTTCTTCATCCTTGACAAGCATCAGAGCTTTACTACCCATGCACCGATTGCTGAAGCAACGGCTCATGTGCAAGAACCCAGGGCCAGATGAGATTACATTACCACTGCCTGGCTATGGGGTGGGCAGGTGTGATAAGAAGAGAAGCTTTTGGTGCAACAAGATACAATGGTGACATCCTCGCTACACCAAACAGCTCATTTTCATATCGCTAAATCTAAGATTTCTCTGGAATGCAGGCACCGATTTGGATGGGGAAAAAAACATTGGACCATAATGCAACTAACACTGCACATGGTTTAATATTGAGGGATATCGTGACAGATTCCATGACACGTGATGCTGAGGCTTGAGCTAGCTGTCTCTCTCTCTCTCTCTCTCTCTCTCTCAGAAGGCTGGCAACCTGGTCAAGGGCCCACGGTCTGTAGCTCAGTAGTCTGGGTGGCTCCTTGGTCATAGGGTTGGCGACCCATGGTCTGTGCCTCAGTGTCCCTATCTCAGTGTCTTCTCCTGGTCACTCATGCAGGCTGGCATGAGTCTTCCCTCCAAGCACTGGTCCCTAACTGCAGCACACTAGGGGCTCTGACTGCTCTCCTTATATACAGTTTTTGCTAGACTAGAACCTTCTAGTGGGAGGGGTGGAGCGGAGAAACTCAGCACAAACAGATACATTATTACATTATATAGACTTACATTAGAGTTTCAATGATACTCAATGGTAATGACGCAGCAGGTTTTCCAGACAAAAACAAGTTTCCAGACATAACAACAAAGCTAAAACCAGACATTTAAAAGGTCAGGCTGTCTGCTTTTGGTGGTAAACAAGTCTGGGGGTTTTCCCTCCAAAACATGGTGGTAAACAAGTCTGTGTTTTTTGCCTCCAAAACATGGTATTCTTTAAACCCTATGGCAGCTGTGAAAAATTACCAGCTTCTCAATCAAGACCCTAACAATCTCTCAGTATTCATTAACCCTTTCCACAGAGCCAGCACATATGTGATTGCTGGAAGACACAGGGTAGGGCAGGAATCTACCTGTGAGTGATAACAAGAAATTCAGCGCCAAGCCTCAATTGTCTGTTTCCGTGAATTCTGTTTACACACAGTCAGAATTTAAATTTTTTTGGAACTTGTTCAATTTAATCAAACCAGTATATAGGTGTTAAACAGCAATACACAGGCCAGCACACAAAAGTATATGTGCGTAAAAGGGTTAGACATGTCTTTGGTAAATACAACAGCCTGTCCTATTATTTGTATACCCTGTGTTTCACTGTTTACTATGCTTGATATGCAATGGAGGTTAGTTTTAAGTCATGGATCTATCTATGTAGAAAGAATATATTATTATATGTGACTGAATGTACTGAGCATATGCAGACATCCTGAGTCAGACATTGTAGAAAGGGCTGGAAAGGAAGGGGCGGAGCTCAGTGCTGACAAGATGTAGGGCTGTGATGAACTGTTATGGAGAGTGATGAGAGAAGAGTCAGAGAAGAGTCTGAAAAGATTGTAGAAGCCCCTGAGAAGAGAGTCATCAAGAAGAGTGCCATCTAGAGAGATGAGACAACTGAGGCCAGGGTTAAAGACAACACAGCTACAGGAGAAAGGCTGAGAGCGGCTGGGACTGTTGTCATTGAGAGGGGCAGTTGGAGACTAAGGGGAGACTAGTGTCAGTTGTCTGTGCAGGTGCCAGACTTATATATTACATTACTGAAGTAAAGTTGTGTAAAATATTCCACCTGCCTGGTTCCTGTGATTGTATACCACACTGGTTGTGCCACCCTTACATTTTGGCATCACAAACAGGATATAAGCAATTACATGCAAATATGAAGGCAAGACCATATATATCTACAATGTTATTCCCTATGATGACAATTACAGGAAGTGTACCCAAATACAATGGCTCAAACATGTCACTGACAGAATGGTCAGAGATACTAAAATGTGCAGCTCGCTTATATGGGGTCCCACAGGCTAATGAAGTGGATCTGGCCATACTGTTCCTGGAAGGAGAATCCTGGAGAGCTGTGCTGCTGGCTCCTAAAGAATCAGGAAAAGCCTGAGTGATGTGGTGGATTATTTAGACTGCTTCTATGGAGACTGCTCATCTGCCCCCTTACCGAGGAGGAAATTCTTCACCAGGTGTCAGTATGATGGTGAACCTACTGCAGTTTGCTTTGGCACTGCAGAAGTTAATGCAGAGAATGCAGAAGAAGGACACCATTAGTATTGAGCCTGTTGATGAGTTGTTGTGTGGCCAATTTATTTTGGGACTAAAGTGTATTCCTTCAAAACAGTTTTTGAGGAAAAATGAAGTCTCACCTAGATTTTACTTTTCTAAAGTTACTCACAGAGTCAATGGAGTATAGCAAAGAGGAGGAGATTCAGAATGAACATGGGGGGCAAGGAGAAGCCACAGAGCCACCCAAACAGTCTATTGAGTCCTCAAGTACAGAGAAGAAATCAATCTCTTGAAGAATTAATGACTTCTCTTGCCAGCCTCATAGATCACATTGCTAACCTGAAGGAAGGAGCAGTTGTGTCAAAGGATAGTCCCAGGCCACCATTGTGTGTGTCTAAGGGTACTTTCACACTAGCGTTTTTCTTTTCTGCCGTAAGTGTGAAAGTAGCCTAAGCATGGTGCTGTTGGTGGGCAGAGTTGCCTTCGTAAATATATGGGATCTATTTTGCAAGATAGCTCAAAGAATATGAAAGGTGGATCTGCCATATTTACCACTGACCAGAACGTGGTGGGAACAAGTACACAGACCGCTTGCACTGTGAGAGCAACTACTGCCAAGCCAAGGACATCTCCAGTGTCTGAGAAACGTGCCAACAATAAACGTTTCAGGGACTGTGCAGTCGTTCAGTATACGCAAAGGTTATGGCCTCATTAAGAGACATGATACCAACAGAAACATGTATGTGCATTGTAAGGATGTGGGGCAAGGGACCTTAAAGGAAACCTGTCATCACTTTCTAAGCCTATTTATCCACTTACATTTCTCTAAATACTTTTTAATACATTAATAATTATATCAATCAATTCTAAACGAACTATCAGTTCAGAGAAAAACCTAAAATAAATGTTCCCGCCATATATGTAAATGCACCTTAGATGAGTCCTGTCTCCTCCATGCTTCAGAGATGAGTCCAGCGTTTTCTGACTCTTGGAGTGCAGCCATGCCCACAAACGAATAAGACAAACCCTCTACGATTGCTCATCTCCACCCCTTCTCTTCTAAGTCTCGCAGCTGTGCAGTATACATTATATGATCAGTAGTAGTGTTGATCGCGAATATTCTACTCGCGAATTTTTATCGTGAATATCGGCACTTCGAGAATTTGCGAAGATCTAGAATATAGTGCTATATCTTCGTAATCGCGAATATTCTAGATTTCTTTTCATCAGTGAGTGAGGTGACTGGTTCTACAAATGTGCGGGATTTGGGACGTGATTCTGTCACTCATGTAACGGGAGGTGGGGTTAGGAATGGGAAGTGATGAGGTAAGTATTTTATTTACATAACCTGAAAAAAGTAAAAGTGGACTGTAAAAGAAGTACTTGGAGGTGTTCAAACAAAAAAAACATAGGATGATTAGGATGGGGGAGAACTATCTCAGGATGCCGATGATTCTTATGGTTAAAAATCGGTGACAGGTTCCCTTTAAATGTATTACTCTGCAGGTGTAATACATCTACGGAGAAACGACCAGTACTGGCAGCCTTAGGTCCCGTTTCTTCACTTACTTCCAGCATGAAGATAAGACTATTCCCCAGTTTGCCAATGCCCTCTGGGAAATCTGGCCAACGGTGCTAACATTATTGGAAATGGAGATCAAATCCTCTGGGACCAGTTCGTACTTGGATTGCGTAGCCATCCTCTTTGCCAGGCCCTCAGGGAACATATCCTGGTGGATGCTACATTGCAGTTTCAGAAGATACAAGCAGAGACTGTGGCCTGAGATAAGGAAGAGGCGTATGGGGCTTACACTATAAGGATGCAGGCTGCAAGAAGTCAAAGAACTCCCTCTGATGGAGAGGATCTGCAAGAGGCAGTGAAGGCACTGAGTGTATCCCTGGGAGAAATTTTGACGCAATTGGCACAGTTACAGGCTCCATCGATGGCCTCGGTTCAGTCTGATTACTGGAAAAGGGGTGCTGCCCCCATGGGTTCCCCTCTATGTTGAGCAATTCCAGAGGCTGGAGTGAGAGACTCTCTCAGGCACTGAGCTGGTCCATCACCACCTACAGATGCACAGACGTGTTGTCCTCCAAAGGACCGGAAGGCAAGGGGCCGCAGTGTTGGATTTGCTGAGAAAGAGGGCATATCTCGCGTCAATGTCCACAAAAGGCCCTGAATCCAGAACAGCCGCCGTTAAACGGGAACCCCTTGCGGTAGTGGGGCACACCGGCAGGCCAGTTGCCAGGTTACCCCCTCTGGGACTTGGTGACCGAAAGCCCCTACCTACAGGTTCAGATTGAAGAACAGATGGTGGAATGTCTTGTAGACACAGGGTCGGAAGTAACCACACTGCCAGTGAAGTTCTTTGAGAGATACCTCGGCCACCTCATAAAGCCTGACAAGGGCACCTTGATCAAGCTGACAGCGGTAAATCGGACCGCTATACCTGTGTTCGGAGTGGCTTGGATGAGAATGACGCTATGCGGACAAGATGTCGGCAAAAAGGGAGTGGTGCTTGTAGAAAAAACGGCTCGGGACGGAGCTCCCGTTGTATTGGGAATGAATGTTCTGTGGGAATTGGATCAGCTCATGTTTACAAAGGGCCCGAGTTATTGGAAGAAGACGACTTACCACAAGCCTACCCAGAGAGCATTCCAGAGGTTGATCTGGACATGCAGTATCTGCAAAAGCACTCCTGAGTGTAAGCTGGTTGCAGCAAGCTATGCCCCATATGGAAGAGCCTGCACCGTACCTCCGCGACAGGAGAAAATGATGCGAATGCCTGTCGGAAGCCACCGGAAAATTAATGGGATAGATGTGCTCATAGAACCCCTGGGCATGTCGGAAGCCAGCCGGAGCCCAGTGGTCGTGACAGTCACGGAGGGGCATGTGTTCGTCTGGTGTGACAACGTACACGATCATGAAGTTACCTTCCATGCAGGAGAGAACGTTGTATGTGCTGCAAGGAGAACCACTCAGAGGTAGTCAGTTTGCCCTACGGGCTGTCCAGAGTTCTGGACTTTGACAGTGGTCCAGAACTCTGTGAGGTACCCACGCCTGATTGGAACGGCCAGTGGATCATATAACAAATGAAGATGGATGTGAACTAGTGTTGATCGAGCACCAAAGTGCTAGGGCCTGCTGCCAAGATGACCATCTAAAACATTATGGGCGAGGGCCTGCTAGTGAGCAGACCATGTAAAACATTAGGGGTGAGGGTCTGCTGCTGAGCTGACTCTATAAAACATTAGTGGCTAGTGCCTGCTGCTGATCTGACCATCTAAAACATTATGGACGAGGGCCTGCTGCTGAGCTGACCATCAAAAAAATTATGGTTGAGGGCCTGCTGCTGAGCTGACTATCGAAAAAATTATGGTTGAGGGCCTGCTGCTGAGCTGACCATTGAAAAAATTATGGTTGAGGGCCTGCTGCACTATATCTTCTGTATAACGTTAGCCACTGGTGACAGCAGCGACATTACCTGCACTACATCTCCTGTATAACGTTTGCCGCTGTTGACAGTTGGTGTGGTGTTGTGTTATACAGGAGATGTAGTGCAGGTAATGTAGCTGCTGTCAACAGCGGCTAACGTTAAACAGGAGATGTAGCTGTCGCGACCATGGTTATGGTTGTGACTCCTGATCCGCATGCAGTTGCCTGCGGTTTGGTTTTTGTCAATCACATTGTGAGGACGGCTGGATTGTTGCCTCACATGTGGTTGCCGCTGGCAACATGTTTGTGCTTGGCAGCTTGCTGCAATCTGCATGCGGTTACACCTGGCAACCTGTCTTTGTAGGTGTGCCTTTTTATATGTTTGGTGTGCACGAAGTTTGGGTGTGTGCACTGTGATAGTTTCCCTTCACTTGTGGCTGCCCGAGGTAACGTGTTGTATTCTGTACATGTGGTGGCAGTGTCTCGGCCTTCTGGCTGACTCCCAGGACACGGTTGCCACGCATGTCGTTGACTGCGGTAACAGCTGTAGTGTGATAAGGGTTTGTACACTTCCCCTGTTTTCCCTTGCCTGGTCTAGGAAGGGTTAACTCCCTTCTGTGTGTGTGAGCACTGGGTGTGTCTGTGTGGGTGTGGCTACTTGGGCTATAAAGCCTCAGTTGAGACCTGATGTATGAGGGG
The DNA here is from genome assembly GCF_905171765.1 of Bufo bufo. Lineage (NCBI taxonomy): Eukaryota > Metazoa > Chordata > Amphibia > Anura > Bufonidae > Bufo > Bufo bufo. Next base: position 32,899,997 of record NC_053393.1, read on the forward strand.
TACTCCAGCCTTGTTTGTAAGCTGGAGGCACCCTCCTGGTCCCTTATACCATCTGCTAGTGAGGGCCACCCTTGTGGTCATAGATGTTGTTATGTGATGTTAAGTTTATGTGTATGTGGTGTCTGTTATTATTGCAGCTATGGTTCTGGCTTCCTGTGTGTTTATGTGTGCTGTGTCCTTTTGTCTGTGTGTGGACTTCAGCACTTGTGTCCAGGGATCCAGTCAGTGTGTCTGTGGCAGGTAGGGGTGGAAGTCTTTCACTCTCCTGCCATATCCATAGTCTGTTTATGTTTATATCCCCTTGCAGCTCGGCCAGTTTAGACTCCTGTTTCTCCGCATCCAGGAGTAACAGGTGGTCTACCCAGCTCCTAGTTCAGGGATCGGCGGAGGGTGAGTAGGGATCCGAGGTTCCGGAGCATGAGCCTTCCTACCATCAAGGTCGGCTCATGCAGCTAGGAGTCAGGGTCAGATTAGGGATGCGTTAGGAGGTGACCTGCTCCCTAATTCTGTTTCTGGCCTAGTAGCTTCCAAACATCTTCTGGCATCGCACGGCTGAGGGTTTCCCCATCCTCAGCCGTGACAGTAGCGCAGGTAATGTCGCTGCTGTCACGAGCGGCTAACGTTATACAGGAGATGTAGCGCAGGTAATGTTGCTGTGTCACCAGTGGCTCAGAAAAAATTACAGTCAATGTCACTTATATTTGGGATGCGGAAATGTTATACAGGAGAGGTACCACAGGTAATGGCGCTGCTGTCACCAGCGGCTAACAAAAAATTACAATCAATGTCACAGATTTTTGGGATGCGAAAACGTTATACAGGAGATGTAGCGCAGGTAATGTCACTGTCCGCAGCGTCTACAGAAAAAGTACACTGGATGTCGCAGATATTTTTAGGCTGCGCAAATGTTATGCAGGAGATGTAGTGCAGGTAATGTCGCTGTCTGCAGCAGCCAAACAAGGTTGCACTAAAAATATATATTGCTGCCAAATACAACAATAGTCCTTAAAAGGACTTTTGGGCCTCTAACACCAACCCTGCATAACAAAAAAATGTAATTAAATTAAATCAATTCCCTACACTATCTTTCCTTTCTACAGCACCCGATTACGCATTCCGGCCAGCCAATCACTGTAATGGCAGTAACCAACATGGCTACTAGCATTACAGTGAGTGGCAGTTCTTACCTGCACGTTTATTGGCTGTGGGAAGGAGACTCGAGCATCGCTCTCAAGCACACGCGGTATTCGACCGAACACTGCGATGTGCCGAGCATGCTCGATCAACACTAATTGTTAACCACCCAAAGAAGGTCCTTTGGTCATTGAAATTCTTATAAAGAATGATGATGGAAATGTGCTAAATGTATGAAATGTTGTAGAACTGTCACTTTCAAAAACACTTAAAAAGCGTCATCAAAATTCAACTACTTTAAAATTTGATTCTGGGTGAATCGGTTGTTTGATTTGATTCAGGTCTGAATAAAGTCAACCCAAATCGCAAGTGTTCTTTCATAAACTCTAAGGCCCCTTTCACACAGGCGAGTATTCCGCGCGGATGCGATGCGTGAGGTGAACGCATTGCACCCGCACTGAATACCAACCCATTCATTTCTATAGGGCTGTTCACATGAGCGGTGATTTTCACGCATCACTTGTGCGTTGCGTGAAAATCGCAGCATGCTCTATATTCAGCGTTTTTCACGCAACGCAGGCCCCATAGAAGTGAATGGGGCTGCGTGAAAATCGCAAGCATCCGCAAGCAAGTGCGGATGTGGTGCGATTTTCACGCACGGTTGCTAGGAGACGATCGGGATGGAGACTCGATCATTATTATTTTCCCTTATAACATGGTTATAAGGGAAAATAATAGCATTCTGAATACAGAATGCATAGTACAATAGGGCTGGAGGGGTTAAAAAATAATAATAATAATTTAACTCACCTTAATCCACTTGATAGCGTAGCCGGCATCTCCTTCTGTATTCTTTCTTTAGGACCTGGGTAAAGGACCTTTTGATGACGTCACTCCGGTCATCACATGGTACGTCACATGATCTTTTACCATGATGATGGATCATGTGATGACCGGAGTGACGTTATCAAAGGTCCTTTACCCAGGTCCTAAAGAAAGAATACAGAAGGAGATGCCGGCTGCGCTATCAAGTGGATTAAGGTGAGTTAAATTTTTATTTTATTTTTTAACCCCTCCAGCGCTATTTTACTTTGCATTCTGTATTCAGAATGCTATTATTTTCCCTTATAACCATGTTATAAGGGAAAATAATACAATCTACACAACACCAAACCCGAACTTCTGTGAAGAAGTTCGGGTTTGGGTACCAAACATGCGTGATTTTTCTCACGCGAGTGCAAAACGCATTACAATGTTTTGCACTCGCGAGGAAAAATCGCGGGTGTTCCCGCAACGCACCCGCACATTTTCCCGCAACGCCCGTGTGAAAGAGGCCTAAGGGGTAGGAGTAACTCCCATATCAGAGATGAGCAGGAAAGCTTCTTTGATGCTGCTGTCCCAGACAAATAGGAAAGGAGAAAGGTGCCACTTTCCCCTCATGATGACATCAGATGAGATGGCTACCACAACAACAGCTACTGTAGCTCTAAAATGGAGCATTGCAGGTGAAGTCTTCCTCGCCACTGGATGGCCAGATAAGAAAACCAGGTCCATTTGGGAGAAGAAGCAGCAGAAATGTAGATGCTGGATCATAGATGAGCATGTGCCTTGGCCCATAAGCCCCTGAGATAGTCTCTTGACTGTGATTTGGATATTGCATTACTTTGTATGCTCTTTAATCTTGCAGCAGCCAAGTGGGGAGGCATAGAGGATGGGAGTGGTGGCTGCAGATATGAGTGGTTGGAGTATTCGCTGTGGCTGTGGTCCTCCCCTCCCTGCACAGTGAATGGATGGGTACACCTGTTCATCCCCTTATCCCCTTGGGGCATATCCTGGTGATGATTTCCTACCTGGTGCCCATGGTGTTGGTGATTAGGGGAGTGCAAGGCAGTTAGACAGGACTGGCGGTGAGAGGCAATGTGGTACTGTAGCAATGCAGGTGTTGGGGCATGAGGCCAGATTTGTAATAAACAACAGTTTGCTGAAGGTGTCAGCAAAATGCAAATACAGATACTCACAGAAGTTGTCGCAGTTTGGATGATGCATGAAACGGCAGATCTTATATACAGTATCTCAGTTTCCACGGTTTTCACAGTTCTATAAGCTGCAAAGATAGGGTTAACAGGCTGAAATGTTTCCTCTCTGAGTCAATCTTCCAGTATCTGTACTTTCTATTTCAACCATAGGGGTGAAATATTTCTTGCAGCTTTCTGCACTACACACTTTCTCTCTACAGCCATGGGGCGCTCCCCTCTCTGCCATACTTATTTCTCTTCCTTTTTCAGGTTTTTGCACTCACAGTAAACGGTACTACAGACTTTCTCTGAGGGATGCAGTTTATTCATACAAATAGCCAGTCCGTCTCACAAGTTTGCCAGGGTTCTAGTTCTCCCAGGCAAGGTGCTATACAGTCTAGCAGCTAGATGCAGGTTATCTCCACAGTATTTCATCACGCACCTCTTCTCACACAGGCTGACACACTCTAAAATGACTCAATTGCTTCCTGGGAGTACCATTTTGAAGTTGCTTGTATTGGCCACTTGGGAAACCAGCTGATGCTGTTCTTCTAAAAATCCTGGAGACATCATGTCCTTTACCAGATTTTGGGTCTGGTCCATGGACGGGACTTCACCTGCAGCCCATCATTGGGGAGGACCAGGACAGAACTATTTAACTCCCTGGCAGATGTGCAGATGAGGTGTTTGCTCATGCACCAGGAAGATGAGTTGTTTTGGCCCTAACCACAGCAGAAGTGATGTCCCATCCATAGAGCAGATCCGTAATCTGGCAAAGGACGTTATGTTGGCAGATGCAGGATTTTCTGACGAGGACTTTATCGTGGTCAGCGCTGTTCAGGGTCGTCAAATTTGTATTTTATGAGTCCCTCTGTGTATGTACGTACTTGCTTTTAATTGGCTAATGTATCAGTGTTGGTGAGTTGTTTCTTTTTCGTGTGCATGTTGGTAGTTGCTTTACACATTTATAGCACCCTGTCTTGATATCTTCTTTTTGACATAATATATTGACTTAATATATCCCTTTAAGGGGAAAAAAAAAGCTTGCTGGACGGGCTAAGCTCATTACAGCACCTTCAATATTGTTATAATTCATCCTTTACTTTCATTATTTCCAAAACTCTGTGCTGATTCATTTTATAATATATCATTATAAAGAGAAGCTATTGTTCTGACTTGATAAAATCATGCTTGCATGCAGCCAACACTAGGGGGAGCTCACTGCATACAGATTTATATAGCTAGTATTAAACTCTTTTAGGAGTCGTATAAATCTGTTTGCAGTGAATTCTCCCTAGAGGAAGCTTCAGGTAGCCACTGTGATAGGGGAAGCAGTCCGTAGTATGACTGTCTCTAAGTTTGGTGGGTACACCACAGCCTAAAGTGCAAAAAATCTGTTTCATATTTTAACAATGGCCGAAAGTCATATAGTAACTGCTGTAGATGCCTTATAGTACATTACTGAAAACATTTCTGCTATTTTCTAGGCACTATTATGTGCAGGTCTTTGATAACCTATTTAGATGTATGTAAATCAGGACACAGAACTGGCATCTGAGCCTTGACGAGTAGGAAGATTATCAGAAAATCCAGTCTTTATGCCTTACAAATCAAGTCTTTGTCCGCAGCAAATACATATTCAGTACATTAAGGTAATTGCTGCACATAAATCTACGACCAATATGTAGCTGCTTTGGTGTCAGAAAGAGCAAGAGTTGTACATCCTTAATGCCATCTGATTCCACAGAGCACCTGTATGGGTCAATGCGTTTCTCAACCTAAGTAGCAGACCTTTAATCGTAGCGGAAAATCTTCATCCACATTTCTAATAGAAAAAACTGATGTAAACATTAGCAGGAAAAACATATTTTTTTATAGAATTTTACTCATTTTGGGCTAAGATTTTTTTTTTTTTCATTTAGTCTTTGTTAAAAAAAATTCAAACGTTTTTGTGATACAGGGCTTAAAAAGCAGTCTGTTTGCAGAGTATCACTTCTCAGTCCTGTCAGCTGAATGCTTAAGTGCAGACTTATCTGATCTCCTGAACTCATAAACACCATACTCTCATCAGTTTACCTATAATAAGTGTTTATAAGGTCAGGAGATCAGTGATAAGATACTCTGCAAACAGATTTTTAACCCTGTATCACAAAAATGGCTGAACATTTCAATAAGGACAACCCAAAAGAAAAAGATTTTTAGCCCAAAATGAGTAAAATGAACTCATAAAAATATATTGCTCCGAAGGTGCCCATAGCCTTTAGGATTGCATGCACACAACTGTGTCTTTTTTGTGGTCCGCAGATCCGCAAAATATGCATGCCGTCTGTGTGCCAACTGCATTTTTTTGCGGACCCATTAACTTCACGGGGTCCATGGGCCACATTTTGCATACCAGAATAGGGCCTGTTCTGTAAATTGCGGAGTGGACATAAGGATGTGGACAGCACACGGATTATATTTTCTACCCATGTGGAATAAGTATTAACCCCAGTTGTGTTCCTTTTGTCCATTTTAAAAATCAGCAAATTTTGTTTCCGATGAGATTCGCTGAAAAAAATTTTTTTTATTCTAATTCGGTACAAATCGATTCTACCCAAAACAAAAATGCTATTAAAGAGAGAGATCGAGAGATAAAGAGAATACTTTACTGGAAAAGAGATGTACAAGCCAGTTCTCCTTCCAAAAGGACAACAGTGCTAAATGTCCCCATAATACGCTTTTCAGAATGAGACGTGCACATCACTTCTCCTTCCAAAACGACAAGAAAATTATGTCTCAAAAGAAAAAAAAGTGATTGAAAAGTACGAGGCTCCCACCAGGGGGAAAATCTTATTATGTAAAAGTACTGATTGAACAGCTTGAAGCTACCACCAGGAAAAAAATCTTAATATGACACAGCGCCGATTGAACAGTTGTAGGTTACCACCAGACTTTCTCCTGGTGGTAGCCTCAAACTGTTCAATCAGTTCTCTTTCATAATAAGATAATACACTGTTTGGCCATAGCCACATACATGTAGGTATGGACTTCTCCTCTCTGGTTTATCTAAATAGAAGTGAAATGGACTTCCATCTTCCTGAGGGTAGGAGTCCTGAAAGTTGTGCCATAAACGTGTCTTTAAATGTTATTGGAGCCCTTGGGAGCATTTCATGCTGGCTATTCGACCCTTGGATCTGAAATGGTTGTGCACTCGTATAACTCTGGTATGGTAAAATTCATATGAATAGTACACTAGCATTCCATTGGTCTAACCTATGTGACCAAGACACCAAGCAAGAATGTTTTCTTGAGTACTGATACAAAAAATAAACTAAAATATTTTCAAAATGTTTTTCATCCGCTCAATAAAGTAAATTTTGTGAACTTTCTTCTACAATCTTAGTTATGTCTTGTTCTGAAGGATACGGCAGCACAGCCTCTATATCTTCTCTAATTAACTGGCAGTACTGTTCAGAGCTATCGGAGCAGGAGACATCTCAAACAGGGCAGACCATAATGCAGAAGTAACACACCGAATCAATAACATCTAAAAAAAATACACTGAGAGAGTGTTTTCTATAGAACTAGAATAGCAACCCCAATTATTATAATGGATTCTTTCAAAGGAAAATTTCACTTAGGCTAGTTTCACACTAGCGGCAAGGAGCTCCGGCAGGCTGTTCCGACGGATGAACAGCCTGTTGGATCCGTGCTGCCGCTAGTGCATGCTTGCCCATGGACTACCGCTCTGGCCCCATTGAGTATAATGAGGGAGGGCCGGAGTTCCGGCAGCAACATGGCAAACACCCACATTCACAGATCCCCCCCATAACAGTGTCATCCACAGATCCCCCCATAGCAGTGTCATCCGCAGATCCCCCATAACAGTGTCCTCTACAGATCCCCCCATAAAAGTGTCATCCACAGATCCCCCCCATAACAGTGTCATCCACAGATCTTCCATAACAGTGTCATCCGCAGATATCCCCATAACAGTTTAATCCACAGATATCCCTATAACAGTGTCACCCACAGGTGCCCCCATAACAGCACGTCACCCACAGATTCTCTCATAACAGTGCATCATCCACAGATGCCCCCATAACAGTGTCATCCACAGATCCCGATAACAGTGTCACCCACAGATGTCCCCATAACAGTGCGTCATCCACAGATTCCCATAACAGTTTCATCCACAGATCTCCATAACAGCATCATCCACAGATGCACCCATAACAGTGCGTCATCCACAGATCTCCATAACAGTGTGTCATCCACAGATCCCCCATAACAGTGCGTCATCCACAGATCCCCCATAATAGTGTCATCCACAGACCACCATTAGTTCAAAACCCACCAAAGCACACCTTTTGGTTGAAAATATATTTTTTCTTATTTTCCTCCTCAAAAAGCTAGGTGCATCTTATCATCAGGTGCGTCTTATAAAGCGAAAAACAAGGTAATCGAACCTAGACATAAGATGTTCTGGACAGATGGAGGATGGCCTTAAAAAACACCTTCTCTGGTGGATTTAAGGAACCTCAATCCAACACTGCAAGAATGCCATTTACAAGACCTCTTGGAACATCTCTTCAAATTGAAGAACCTATATCCTCCAGCACTAGCGTCTGAATTTCACATGGAGACGAATGCCGTTCCTCGGGTCAAGCAGATAAATGAGTTAATATTTTCATGTCATTCACAACGAAGGAAGCTCCTCCACCTTTCATGCATATCCCCCTGACAATGTTGTATCTGGTTAAGTTGTCTTGACATGTTTTTCATATTTTCCTCTTAAATGATTTTTTCTGGATCCCTCCTTGCTTTATATAGCACCAATGAAAATAACAGCTGTGTCAAATTAGAAGGAAGTAATACGGACGCACGGGTAGTGGAGAGTCTGCCAGTTATTACATACCACAACTGCGGCTCACGCTGTGCCTGTCTGGAAAATCTTTTTCCTCGCTGTTGTTACATACATCATCTTTTGTCACCTCCAAGTTTGTGGATAATTATCGAGCCTTTTGTTTCTCACTAGGAATAGCATTGACATTTGCAAAAGAATTAGAAATTGCATCCACTAAAGCCATAAAAATATCATTGTTCCCGAGCGGCTGGCGGCTGCAGCCATTACTATTTTTTTTTTTCTCAACTGCTCTTTTCTGTGATTATTTGTCAGTGTTTAGCAATTAAACCTGCACTTAATACCATTATCGCAATGGAGAAAGGAACGGAGTACTGATGGTAACATCACCGGACACACTTCACTAGAATGCAGCTGCCATCCCTGCATTAGTACAGTAAACCCCATGAAGACTTGGAAAATTTATGGATTAATATATATGTTTCTAAAACTAGAACTGACTTAAAGGGGTTGTGCAACACTGAAGGGGGAAGTTGGCAATACACCTCTCCCTGCTTTACTGGACCTATAAAGGAAAGATGACTTACTTGCTTCCTGGCACCAGCTTTCTGCTTCTTCTTCTCCAGGCCTCCAGTGCTCCGTTGGGCTTCCTTGATGTTAACATCTGGTTTGACATCGCCGCAGAGAATAGATCTCCAATTTGCCATGACTTACGGAGGAGCTGGTCACCACTGCAACTTGTGACAGGCTGTGGTGATGTCAAACCGAATGTTGACATTGAGGGAGCCCACAGGAGCATCGCAGGCCTGGAGAAGAAGGAGCGGGGAGCTGGCACCAGGAAATGTGTAAGTCATCTTTCCTTTAGAAGTCTGCCCAAGCACGAAGGATGAGGGGTTCTCCGCCTTTCCCCCCCTCCACACACACACACACAGGGCTGGCCTTAGGTGTTCAGGCGCCCTGTGCGAGCTAATCTTGTGGTGCCCCTTCCCCCCGGTTCACCTAAACATACACAACCTGGTCTCGGGAGGGGCACTTCCAGATTATTTTCTGTCCGCCGCCACAAAACAATGGTGCTTATAGAACAGACTACACAGTGTAGCGGTATACTGTACATTGTGGGGCACAGTGTAGAGGTATACTGTATATTGTGGGGCACAGTGTAGAGGTATACTGTATATTGTGTGGCACAGTGTAGAGGTATACTGTATATTGTGTGGCACAGTGTAGAGGTATACTGTATATTGTGTGGCACAGTGTATGCTATGTGTATAACAAACATATTTCACATGAAAACTTACAATTACTTGGCTTGGCCCTTGGGGATCTCGGACACCACTTCAGCACTTTGGCCGGGGGCTCGGTGGAGCTGATGTTGTGTTTTATCCTAATGAGAAAGATTTCATAATAAGGATTTGGAGAAGGGGCAGAGGGATAGCAGAGCAGGGAGAGGCTGGTGCTGCTACTAGGGGCTTATACCATGGGGGAGTAATAAAGCCCACCATAATGCCCCCCAGTAGAAATAATTCTCCTTATAATGTGACAAAAAATACCCCCTTGTAATGCCCCCAGTTGAGCTAATGTCCCAATAGTGCCCCCATAGTGTGCCAGTATAAAATACCCATATACAGTGCCCCCATAGTGATCCTCTCCCCCCTTCCTTCTAGTGCCCCCCATAATGTACCAGTATAAAATGCCCCAGTAGATGCCCTCAGTGTCCCCCTTAATTGGCAAGTATAAAATACCCCTTCTTAGTGCCCCCGTAGAGGACCCCATAGTACTCCTCTCCCCCCTTCCCCATAGTACCCACCATAATGTGTCCCAGTATAAAATTCTACTGTACAGAGCCCCCATATAAAATACCCTTTCTTTGTGGCCTCAGTAGATGCCCCTATAGTGCCCCCAATAATGTGCCAGTAACAAGAGCAACCTCCCAATCATATGCCAGTAATAACGGCCCCCCATCATGTGCCAGTAATAACGGCCCCCCATCATGTGCCAGTAAAACAGCCCCCCATCATGTGCCAGTAATAACAGCCCCCCCAATGTGCCAGTAATAACAGCCCCCCCCCAATGTGCCAGTAATAATAGCCCCCCAATGTGCCAGTAATAGCCCCCCCAATGTGCCAGTAATAACAGCCCCCCCAAATGTGCCAGTAATAACAGCCCCCCCATGTGCCAGTAATAACAGCCCCCCCATGTGCCAGTAATAACAGCCCCCCAATGTGCCAGTAAAAGTATTGCATATATAAAAAAAAATAATAATACACTTATACTTACCTCAGTGTCAGCGATGCGATGCAGGCCTCTCCCGGCCTGTGTCCCACGCTGTACGGCTCAGGCGGCGCGATGACGTCGGCCTAGTGCCTGCAGCCTATCAGAGGAAGGGAAAGGGACACATCTCTCCCTCCCCTGCCTCTGCACAGCCTTCTGTATCGCTGTCCTGAGGATGGCTATACAGATGACTATGGAGATGAGCGCTTCCACAATGGAAGTGTTTATCTCCCTGTGCCCCCCCGCCACCGCAGCCCCCTACCGCGCCGTCAGCTCGGGGGGTGCAATTGCCCCGTTGCCCCCCCTTGATCCGCCAGTGGCTGTGTCGGCTGCCGGGCGCCCCTGTTGCAATTGCGCCCTGTGCGGCCGCACAGCTCGCACACCCCAAAGGCCGGCCCTTTACACACACACATTCTAACAGAACCTGTTTAGTTGGTACAAGATTCTTTTGTATTTGAGCGCTTCTTGGGGTTGTGAAGTCTAATAACTCACTGTGCCTTCCAAAGGCCTCATGCACACGACCCTTCCGTTTTTTGCGGTCCGCAAACTGTGGCTCCGCAAAAAACGGAAGCCCAACGGAAGCCCATTGTAGAAATGCCTATTTTTGTCCGCAAAACGGACAAGAATAGGATATGCTATATTTTTTTTGCGGGGCCACGGAACAGAGTAATGGATGTGGACAGCACACGGAGTGCTGTCCGCATCTTTTGCGGCCCCATTGAAGTGAATGGGTCCGCATCCGAGCCGCAAAAAATGCGGCTCGGGTGCGGACCACAACAACGGTTGTGTGCATGAGGCCTAAGTGTGGAATTACCAAGTCTGGAATTTGCACTTTGTAGATGGTCATGGTGGTGTTTGGTATCTTTGACAAAAGCCCATCTTTATTATAAAAAGCTCCAGCAATGATGTTTTTACTGGTGGAACAGGGTTCAAGGGGTACAGTTGGGAGGACTAAGATCATGCAGAAAGCAAGAGACCCATTTAGCTAAGATGTTCTCCTCTCTTAGTGTGGCATTAAACCCTGGTTGTGCCACTGGTTGGGAGTTAACATCTTGTAGTATTTCATCGGTGCTTACAAATATTGGGGTAAAACTCCTCAGTTTTTTTTTCACCATAACCAAGTCAAACCATTAGGACCCTCACCACTGCTTAGTAGTATTTGAGCAAATCGAAGTCAGTCCACAAAGTGGACTTCAATTTAAATTTCAGGGAAAATTCGATTCGCCGTGAAGTTGAATTTCCTTGTGCTTCGTGGTAACAATTATGGGATTTTACTAGTTTATGACGTAAAGTCATGATTTTATGAAAGACACGGAGGCGAGTATTGCATAATCTTTCTTTACTGACAGCCACAGCAGAAAAGAAAACTGGAACCAAATTAACATATTGCCATAGCAACCGTCCCTCCCACCTTAGTCCTCTATATAATGTCCACAAGCACATAACACTTCCTCTTTCTTGGCGGATGCCACTCCAACCGGACCGGACACTGGATACTCCAAACTGAACCGCATGAAACCGGAACCATACGAACTTGAAACATCCCAGAAGAGACAACAGCAGAGTCTTCTTCCGGAACCTCTGGAAAAAGGGTAGACCTCTGATCCCGCAACTTTAGAACTGGAACAGGACGAAGCTACTCCACAGGAACAAGTGGGAATAACCCATCAGCGGATTCATCCTACAAAGAGATTAAAATATGTGAAAGAAAATGCTCCATCTGGATGACACGTGCAAGCACGACAAATCAGCAAGAAAAAACACAATAATACAGAATATCACCAAAGAAACTGTACATCATAATAAACAATAAACCAAGGGGGGGATACATAAAAGGGAGGGCAATACTCGCCTCCGTGTCTTTCATAAAATCATGACTTTACATCATAAACTACTAAAATCCCATAATTTTATTTCAAGACACGGAGGCTCCTATTGCAAGTTTAAAGCTGTAAAATAACCGAAGAAAATGCATGTAGAGACGGGCGAAAATAGAATTCTTTAAAAGTCGAAGCCCGAGACCAGTCGGCGATCTTCATGATGTCCTCCAGACGAGCCCCAGACACCAACATAGAGGTGGAAGCAGCACTCCTAGTAGAATGGGCCGTGAAGACCGAGGTATCCACACCTGCTAGAGACATAGTCCATTTAACCCAACGAGCCAGAGTAGGAGTAGAAACCGGGGCAAACGGACGTCGATACGAGAGAAACAACTGAGGGATCCCCGCAGATCTATGCAAGGAGGTCCTAGCCTCATACTCCCGGAGACAACCGACCGGGCAAAGGTTCGGAACAGCCGGAAAACTGGGGTAAGAAACTGAACGGATATGTGTCTTGGTCCGACGGGAAATATTGAAAGTGACCCCTTCCGGCGAAAAAGACCTGGCGTCAAAATCTAAGGATCTGACATCCGAAACTCTCTTGCAAGAGATAAGGCAAAAGAGGGCAACCAGTTTGGCCGAAAGCTGGCGCAGGGAAAGTTGAGAATTAGATGACCAAGTAGAGAAAAGATCTAAAACCAAGGAAACATCCCAGGTAGAAGAAAACCGAGGCCGAGACATACGAGATCTCTTGAGGAGACGGCATACCTGGGGATGTTGACCCGCAGGACGTCCTTCGAATCCCTGGTGGAAGGAAGAAATCGCTGACCGGAAGAGATTGATCGTACGATACGCCTTATCTTCCTCAAACAATGTCGTCAAAAACTCTAGGACGTGTGATACAGGGGCTGAAAGGGGATCCACACCTCGTGCCACGCACCAACCAGTCCATGATCCTCAGGCCGCTCTATAGGCCCTCCTGGTGCGCACTGTTCCAAGAGTCTTTGAGCTGCATCCAAAAGATCCTCGCTTTGGCTGAGGCGCCCGATATTCTGCATGCCAACAGGCGGAGAGATCCCTCTAACAGTAGTGGATGTTGCGCGCCTCCGGAGTCTAGGAGAAGATCTGGGTAGTCCGGAAGAAGAAGCGGCGGTAGGATGAGCAGGTCCAGCAGGTGAGGAAACCACGACTGGGAAGTCCAAAACGGCACAATCAGCACCAACTCCGCTTGTTGATACCGCACCTGAGTAAAGACCCGGGGAAGCATCGCGAACGGTGGGAAAGCGTAGAGGAGAGGTCCGCGCCAATCTTGCAGGAATGCGTCCACTGCCTCCGCGTCCGGATCCGGTCGCCAACTGAAGAAACGCGGTAGCTGAGCGTTCAACCGAGAGGCAAACAGGTCGATATAGAATGGACCCCAGATGGATGAGATTTCTGAGAACACCAGCCCATCTAACTTCCAATCGCTGCCATCCCTGAGATAACGAGAGTTCCAGTCCGCCTGGACATTCTGCAGACCAGGCAGATACTCCGCCACTACTGTAATTTCCTGGTTGAGACAGAAAGACTAGAACTCCTTGGCCAAGGAGTGCCGGGGCCTAAATGTGTGACAGTGGCCTGTTCCAGTGGTGGGTGACGTGAAGCCTGATTCTCTGCTATGACATGAATACAGATTCTGCGCTGACATAAGGCCAGATTCTCTGTTACGGGACCTCTCTCCTCTGCCTGGGTGCCGGGGCCTAAATGTGTGACAGTGGCCTGTTCCAGTGGTGGGTGACGGGAAGCTTGATTCTCTGCTATGACATGAAGACTGATTCTGCGCTGACATAAGGCCAGATTCTCTGTTACGGGACCTCTCTCCTCTGCCTGGGTGCCTGGGCCTAAATGTGTGACAGTGGCCTGTTCCAGTGGTGGGTGACGTGATGCCTGATTCTCTGCTATGACATGAAGACAGATTCTGCGCTGACATAAGGCCAGATTCTCTGTTACGGGACCTCTCTCCTCTGCCTGGGTGCCTGGGCCTAAATGTGTGACAGTGGCCTGTTCCAGTGGTGGCTGACGTGAAGCCTGATTCTCTGCTATGACATGAAGAAAGATTCTGCGCTGACATAAGGCCATATTCTCTGTTACGGGACCGCTCTCCTCTGTCTGGGTGCCGGGGCCTAAATGTGTTACAGTGGCCTGTTCCAGTGGTGGGTGACGTGAAGCCTGATTCTCTGATATGACATGAATACAGATTCTGCGCTGACATAAGGCCAGATTCTCTGTTACGGGACCTCTCTCCTCTGCCTGGGTGCCTGGGCCTAAATGTGTGACAGTGGCCTGTTCCAGTGGTGGCTGACGTGAAGCCTGATTCTCTGCTATGACATGAAGACAAATTCTGCGCTGACATAAGGCCAGATTCTCTGTTACGGGACCGCTCTCCTCTGTCTGGGTGCCGGGGCCTAAATGTGTGACAGTGGCCTGTTCCAGTGGTGGGTGACGTGAAGCCTGATTCTCTGCTATGACATGAATACAGATTCTGCGCTGACATAAGGCCAGATTCTCTGTTACGGGACCTCTCTCCTCTGCCTGGGTGCCTGGGCCTAAATGTGTGACAGTGGCCTGTTCCAGTGGTGGGTGACGTGAAGCCTGATTCTCTGCTATGACATGAATACAGATTCTGCGCTGACATAAGGCCAGATTCTCTGTTACGGGACCTCTCTCCTCTGCCTGGGTGCCTGGGCCTAAATGTGTGACAGTGGCCTGTTCCAGTGGTGGGTGACGTGAAGCCTGATTCTCTGCTATGACATTAAGACAGATTCTGTGCTGACATAAGGCCAGATTCTCTGTTACGGGGCCTCTCTCCTCTGCCTGGGTGCCTGGGCCTAAATGTGTGACAGTGGCCTGTTCCAGTGGTGGGTGACGTGATGCCTGATTCTCTGCTATGACATGAAGACAGATTCTGTGCTGACATAAGGCCAGATTCTCTGTTACAGGACCTCTCTCCTCTGTCTGGGTGCCGGGGCCTAAATGTGTGACAGTGGCCTGTTCCAGTGGTGGGTGACGTGAAGCTTGATTCTCTGCTATGACATGAAGACTGATTCTGCGCTGACATAAGGCCAGATTCTCTGTTACGGGACCTCTCTCCTCTGCCTGGGTGCCTGGGCCTAAATGTGTGACAGTGGCCTGTTCCAGTGGTGGGTGACGTGATGCCTGATTCTCTGCTATGACATGAAGACAGATTCTGCGCTGACATAAGGCCAGATTCTCTGTTACGGGACCTCTCTCCTCTGCCTGGGTGCCTGGGCCTAAATGTGTGACAGTGGCCTGTTCCAGTGGTGGGTGACGTGAAGCCTGATTCTCTGCTATGACATTAAGACAGATTCTGTGCTGACATAAGGCCAGATTCTCTGTTACGGGACCTCTCTCCTCTGCCTGGGTGCCTGGGCCTAAATGTGTGACAGTGGCCTGTTCCAGTGGTGGGTGACGTGATGCCTGATTCTCTGCTATGACATGAAGACAGATTCTGTGCTGACATAAGGCCAGATTCTCTGTTACAGGACCTCTCTCCTCTGTCTGGGTGCCGGTGCCTAAATGTGTGACAGTGGCCTGTTCCAGTGGTGGGTGACGTGAAGCTTGATTCTCTGCTATGACATGAAGACAGATTCTGCGCTGACATAAGGCCAGATTCTCTGTTACGGGACCGCTCTCCTCTGTCTGGGTCCGGGGCCTAAATGTGTGACAGTGGCCTGTTCCAGTGGTGGGTGACGTGAAGCCTGATTCTCTGCTATGACATGAAGACTGATTCTGCGCTGACATGAAGCCAGATTCTCTGCTATGGCATGAAGAGACTGATTCTCTGCTGACATGAAGCCAGATTCTTTGCTATGGCATGAAGAGACTGATTCTCTGCTGACGTGAAGCCAGATTCTCTGCTATGGGACCTCTGTCCAATTGATATTGGTTCATTTTTATTTTTTTAATTTTAATTTTAATTCATTTCCCTATCCACATTTGTTTGCAGGGGATTTACCTACATGTTGCTGCCTTTTGCAGCCCTCTAGCTCTTTCCTGGGCTGTTTTACAGCCTTTTTAGTGCCCAAAAGTTCGGGTCCCCATTGACTTCAATGGAGTTCGGGTTCGGGACGAAGTTCGGGTCGGGTTCGGATCCCGAACCCGAACATTTCCGGGAAGTTCGGCCGAACTTCTCGAACCCGAACATCCAGGTGTTCGCTCAACTCTAGTTATAAAGCAAATTTTTTTTTTTTATTCGCTGAAGCAGCCGAACCAAATTTTCCAATACTTCGCTCATCACTACTGCTTAAAACGAAGAGGTGATTGATACCATGTTGCATAAGTATGCCGCTTTTGACTGAAGGAACTTCAGGTGGTGAAGTCTTGCCTACAACTTGTGGGATCACGTGGATCCTGCATATTATAACCCTTATAGCGGGTTTTACAGTTAAAAAAATCAGCTCTCCTGACATATCTGTTTTAGTAAGTCTATAAAGGAAGGAGTTGCTCACCGATCCGTGCAAGCGTCCATTTAACCGCATTTAGTATAAGAGTGCCAGGATCCAACCGCTTGACTCAAATGCTATATCACAGAACAGTCTTTTAAAATGAAAATGTTTGTTGAAGAATCCAGAATAAATGACATAGAGATCCAAAAGATAAAATGTTCATAAGGCGCTTATGCGTTTCACACAATCCACGGTGGTTATTGGTAGCATATAGTCAAAAGGAAACACAATTTATTTAAAATGGGTATTAAATCGATAAGATGCGGAAATGTGGTGTTGCTACAGAAGAAACTCAAATATATTGTATTCGTAAAAATATAATACATAGAACACAAAGGGAAATATTGTATATCAAAACACACAATCCACCGAGAATATCCACAAACAGTATAAACAGCAGTACAAATACGGTAGATTGTTTCTACAATTAACTCAGGATCAGTACAGGATAAGTAATGTATGTACACAGTGACTCTACCAGCAGAATAGTGAGTGCAGCTCTGGAGTATAATACAGGATGTAACTCAGGATCAGTACAGGATAAGTAATGTATGTACACAGTGACTCTACCAGCAGAATAATGAGTGCAGCTCTGGAGTATAATAGAGGATGTAACTCAGGATCAGTACAGGATAAGTAATGTATGTACAAAGTGACTGCACCAGCAGAATAGTGAGTGCAGCTCTGGCGTATAATACAGGATGTAACTCAGGATCAGTACTGGATAAGTAAGTAATGTATGTACACAGTGACTGCACCAGCAGAATAGTGAGTGCAGCTCTGGAGTATAAGATAGGATGTAACTCAGGATCAGTAGAGGATAAGTAATGTAATGTATGTACACAGTGACTGCACCAGCAGAATAGTGAGTGCAGCTCTGGAGTATAAGATAGGATGTAACTCAGGATCAGTAGAGGATAAGTAATGTAATGTATGTACACAGTGACTGCACCAGCAGAATAGTGAGTGCAGCTCTGGAGTATAATACAGGAAGTAACTATGGATCAGTACAGGATAAGTAATGTAATGTATGTGCACAGTGACTGCACCAGCAGAATAGTGAGTGCAGCTCTGGAGTATAATACAGGATGTAACTCAGGATCAGTATAGGATAAGTAATGTAATGTATGTACACAGTGACTGCACTAGCAGAATAATGAGTGCAGCTCTGGAGTATCCTTGCTCAGTTTTTGCTACTTATGTGAAGGGAAGATAATGATTATTTATGGTTGGGGTATGAAGCTTATTTTGAGTTTTGTTTCTGAAACATGAATCTCTAAGATTACAACAAAGATATATTAGAAAATAGTCAGCACGGAAATGTAAGATTTTAATAAGTCAGTGCAAGACTATTACTTATAAAGGTGCTTGGATCCTGTCCTTCTAGCCCATCTGCCTCGACAGACACGGCATTAGCGAGTCCTGAACTCCTCCCGGGATGTTCAGCCATCGCCTAATGACTAAAACACTGCCAGGTGTTCCTTCGGATCTATATTTGGCAGTGATTACCTATTACAGATGACTGTGGCTAATTACTCTGATGTTATAGTGAGATGGTGAGGATTTCCCGCAGGCTGCTTATCTGGAGAGAGGTGCTCACTGGAGACAAGATATAAAGCATAGAAACAATTAGCTGCTAATTACAGCCATATTCTGCTAACAGCTCAATTTGTATTATAGTGAATTTGTGACAAAAAATTACAGGTATTTTTTAATTTTTGGATATAATTCATGTATGTTTGCCCTGCAACTACAGTATGTCAGTGTGAGATACAATCGGGGTCATTGTAATAAAGAAATAATAAATAAATAAATAAAAATCAATAACATAACACGACTTGTAAAAATGTCTCTGTTCTCTTAAACCTTTGAGGCATATTGCTACGATATGTCACCAATGTCAGATACATGCAGGTCCCACCTAGGAAAGACTTTAAAACTTTTATTTTGCTGTATGGAAGTTCAGGGAAAGGATAGGGAGGAATCATTCCACAGTATTGAAGCTGAACAGGGTTTAGTAGGGGAGTTTACAGCCTGGGTAATAAGAACAATCCTATTACACCTTGCTGCACTGACCACCGATCCAAATTGCTATTATACAGCTCTGGTGAAGTGAGAAAATTACAGCCCTTTTTGGCGTGTATTCGTCTAAAAAAATATATATCCAGACCCAGAGACAATTGTCACCATTCGGCAGAGGGATGACTTCTGGCTCTCCACTTTGTTGCACCCTCGCTACTGGTCCAAAATGGGGGCCTTTTTTACAAGGAGGACAAACTGAGCTACTACAGAGACATCCTATGTAGTGTAAGGATTTGCTCTGGTAGGCAGGGTAAGCGGATGCAGTACAGAGGCAAGAACACGGTAGTAAAGCAAAAGTTCTGTGTTTATTCCACCCTGCTCTTTGGCCGCTCCCAATAAGAACTGGCCCGGATCGGCTTTACAGCCATAGTAAAACAACAGTGTCAGCCACCACTAGCTGCTGCTGACACACAAAATTACCGGTTCTTATCTCACCGAGACCAGGAATCTCTGCGACACGTACCTTCTGTCAATGACGGACCCTTGCACCCTCCTACAGTAGTCAGTTGGCCGCTGCCTATCTGCGCCATCATCCATCCTCTCGCAGGTCTGACCGGGGGGGCTCTGCGCTCACGTTCCTCTGCCATGGCTGTTGTGGCACTGTGGGGGAATAGGAGCAGTACCAGCTCCATCAGCAGCAACTTGAGTCTAGCGTCGCTGAAGAGCAGCTTTCTTCTTTCCGCCTAGTGAAGAAACTACTCACCAGCAGCAGCAGCTAGACCTGGAGCAGGACCTGAACCAGCAGGTGATGGCATACTTGGACAGCACCCTGCCACCCCACATTGAAGATCCGCTGGACTACTGGGCAGCCAAACTGGATTTGTAGCCGCAACTGGCAGAGTTCGCCCTGGAAAAGCTGTCCTGCCCGGCCAGTAGTATGGCATCAGAGCGGGTGTTTATTGCGGCGGGGGCCATAGTTACCCCAAGAATAAGGCTACTTTTACACTGGCGTTTCTGGGTCCGCTTGTGAGATCCGTTTCAGGGCTCTCACAAGTGGCCCAAAACGGATCAGTTCAGCCCCAATGCATTCTGAATGGATAAGGATAGAAACATAGAATGTGTCGGCAGATAAGAACCATTTGGCCCATCTAGTCTGCCCAATATACTGAATACTATGGATAGCCCCCGGCCCTATCTTATATGAAGGATGGCCTTATGCCTATCCCATGCATGCTTAAACCCCTTCACTGTATTTGCAGCTACCACTTCTGCAGAAAGGCTATTCCATGCATCCACTACTCTCTCAGTAAAGTAATACTTCCTTATATTACTTTTAAACCTTTGCCCCTCTAATTTAAAACTGTGTCCTCTTGTGGTAGTTTTTCTTCTTTTAAATATGCTCTCTTCCTTTACCGAGTTGATTCCCTTTATGTATTTAAAAGTTTCTATCATATCCCCTCTGTCTCTTCTTTCTTCCAAGCTATACATATTAAGGTCCTTTAACCTTTCCTGGTAAGTTTTATCCTGCAATCCATGTACTAGTTTAGTAGCTCTTCTCTGAACTCTCTCTAGAGTATCTATATCCTTCTGGAGATATGGCCTCCAGTACTGCGCACAATACTCCAAGTGAGGTCTCACCAGTGTTCTGTACAGCGGCATAATCACTTCACTCTTTCTACTGCTTATACCTCTCCCTATACATCCAAGCATTCTGCTGGCATTTCGTGCTGCTCTATTACATTGTCTTCCCACCTTTAAGTCTTCTGAAATAATTACTCCTAAATCCCTTTCCTCAGATACTGAGGTCAGGACTGTGTCAAATATTCTATATTCTGCCCTTGGGTTTTTACGCCCCAGGTGCATTATCTTGCACTTATCCACATTAAATTTCAGTTTCCAGAGTTCTGACCATTCTTCTAGTTTTCCTAAATCCTTTTCCATTTGGCGTTTCCCTCCAGGAACATCAACCCTGTTACATATCTTTGTGTCATCAGCAAAAAGACAAACCTTACCAGCGAGGCCTTTTGCAATATCACTTATGAAGATATTAAACAAAATCGGTCCCAGTACAGATCCCTGTGGAACCCCACTGGTAACATTACCTTGTTTTGAATGTTCTCCATTGACTACAACCCTCTGTTGTCTGTCACTCAGCCACTGCCTAATCCACTCAACAATATGGGAGTCCATGCTCAATGACTGCAGTTTATTGATAAGTCTTCTATGTGGGACAGTGTCAAAAGCCTTACTAAAATCTAGATATGCGATGTCTACTGCACCTCCACCGTCTATTATTTTATTCACCCAGTCAAAAAAATCTATAAGATTTGTTTGACAGGATCCGTTCAGAATGCATCAATTTGGCTGCGTTTGGTCTCCGTTGCGTTTTTTAGACGGTCACTAAAACGCAGCTTACAGCGTTTTGGTGACCGTCTGACGATGTGGAGCCAAACGGATCCGTCCTGACTTACAATGTAAGTCAATGGGTAAGTCACTGACACAATATGGTGCAATTGAAAACAGATCCGTCCCCCATTGACTTTCAATGTAAGTCAAGACGGATCCGTTTTGACTTAGACTTTTTTTTTTTAATGAATAATGCAAACAGATCCGTTATGAATGGATACAAGCGTTTGCATTATCGGTGTGGATCCGTCTGTGCAGATACAAGACGGATCCGCACCAAACGCGAGTGTGGAGAGACTGACCTTTGTCAAGATGATTTATGCGTGGATCAGCCAGGATTTCCACCCACCAATGCCTGATGCATCAGACTAGATCATCCATGGTGCCACACCAACACTTTGAAAAAAGAGACCGGTTTCTTCTGGCTAATTGCCACAGCTACTATTCTGATTCTGCCACCTTCCTGATGCCAAACATCTGATGCCAAGTGCTCCTTCTTTCACCCACCATCTTCAGCTGGTACTGGTATTGCCAGCCACCTTCCCACTCTGTCACTGGGTCACACTGTGGTCTCCTGATGCTGCTGCCACCTCCACACTATGTCCTCTTACCACTCTATGGTCTCCTGATGCTGCTGCCACCTCCACACAATGTCACCTTGCCACTCTGTGGTCTTCTGATGCTGCTGCTTCCTCCACACTATGTCACCTTGCCACTCTATGGTCTGCTGATGCTGCTGCTATCTCAACAATATGTCACCTTGCCACTCTGTGGCTTCCTGATGCTGCTGCTGCCACCTCCACACTGTCATTGTGCCACCCTGTGGCCTCCTCCTGATGCTGCTGCTTCTGCCACCTCCACACTCTGTCATTGTGCCACTCTGTGGCCTCCTGATGCTGCTGCTGCCACCTCCACACTGTCATTGTGCCACCCTGTGGCCTCCTCCTGATGCTGCTGCTTCTGCCACCTCCACACTCTGTCATTGTGTCACTCTGTGGCCTCCTGATGCTCCCGTCACCTCCACACTGTCATTGTGCCACACTGTGGCCTCTTCCACACTCTGTCATTGTTCCACTCTGTGGCCTCCTGATGCTGCCACCTCCACACTGTCATTGTGCCACTCTGTGGCTTCATGATGCTGCTGCTGCCACCTCCACACTGTCATTGTGCCACTCCGTGGCCTTCTGATGATGATGCTGACACCTCCACACTTCGTCATTGTGCCACTCTGTGGTCTCCTCATGCTGCTGCTGCCACCTCCACACTGTCTTTGTGCCACCCTGTGGCCTCCTCCTGATGCTGCTGCTTCCGTCACCTCCACAATGTCATTGTGCCTAACTGTGGCCTCCTCCACACTCTGTCATTGTTCCACTCTGTGGCCTCCTGATGCTGCCACCTCCACACTGTCATTGTGCCACTCTGTGGCCTCCTGATGCTCCCGTCACCTCCACACTGTCATTTTGCCACACTGTGGTCTCTTCCTGATACAGCTGCCACCTCTACACTTTGTCATTGGGCCACTCTGTGGCCTCCTGATGCTGCTTCCACCTCATCACTATGTCATAGGGCCACTCTGTGGACTTCTCATGCTGTTCCCACTTTCCTCACTTCATGACTGGGACACTATTTAGCCTTTCGGCCTGGCTGACATCATCATTTATTTGACCCTTCTTCTGATCTGTCAGAAGGAAGGAAAAATTAGATGCACAATGGATCCTGTCTATGTAACAGCTGTAAGGCCTGCATGACATGGTCCCTATTTTGCATCATAATTGGCTTACTATATGATTTGGTAGCCAAAAGCAGGAGTGGGTACAAAAAACAGAAGACATGGAAATATTCCATTCACGTGTCATCTCTGTTTTGGATCCACTCCTTTTTTTTTGGGCTTTAGCAATACTGATGGATTACTGACCAAATGCTGACCGAGTGAAGGCGTATGCTCCACATGCAGGATCAGTTTTTTGTTGGTTATTGTTCTGACAGATCAGAGGAAGGGCAAAATAATCAGTGACGTCAACACAAACTTACTGCTGACACCCTCTCCACTCTGTCGGGGGGCTCTACTTGTATAAGCGTTTAATAGAACAGGTTCTGTAGACATCTATGTGGAATCAGCTGCTGACGGCGTTAAAGGAGTGCGCTTCTTCTTGACGCTAACATTGACCTGTAAGGCTGAGTTCACACTTGAGTTATTTGGTCAGTTTTGGCCCCATGACTCCCCAAATAAGTGAAATTTGCAGAGATTCTAAAAGCGACGCCTGTCATCTGCATGTCATATGGACTCTGTCGGGTATTTATTTCATATAAGATATGAAATCATAAAAATTATGATTTCATATTTTTATGAAATATGAAAAATTTAAAATGGAAAATTTAATTGGCGGACATATAAACGCCAGTTCTTTTATTGATGAGATCTAAAGTTAATTTGTTCAGATAATGAAACAGGGTGCAATTAATTATATAAAATATAATTTATTACAAATAAATACATGCAGTAAAAATGGCATACAAATGAATACAAGGATAATATCAAAATTGACCACAAGATGATGCTCCGCCGTTTACGCCGGGCTCACTTAATTTAGTACATTAAGTACAATATAATGTTATTCAAATTATTATCAAATTATTACCAATTAGTATACTGATTATCAAAATATTATAATGTAACAACAACAACAAAACAATAGAAATGAATCTGTGGAAAATCCCTTATGCTCAATCAAAGAATATGGCAGTAAGAGACACCTTATAAATACGCTCATTGGCCTAACTACGGATAATAAAATCCGATCAGAGATTCCACTCTGATAGCAATATTACAGGAATTCTAATGATGTGCACGTTCATTAAAATTTCCCATAAAATTATTGTTTTAACACTATTGACCCACTAATAATGGGGTCTCAACTATATGCCAATTAGAGCGATTTATAATTACTGCAAATGAAATAGATTATACATTACCCCTGGCTTTGGGATAAAGAGCTTTTAGAATGGACCCAGCTTTCCAAGATTTAGATATGTCCCGTCCTGTGGTACGTTCCTGACGTGTGAAGTGATGCTGATGAATGAAATCCTTGTGAAGCGTTTTTTTTTGTTAAGTCCTTGTGAAGTTTTTCTTTTGTGAAGTGTCTGTGAAGTGTCCTGATCTCCCCAAAACTGGATCAGATATTCCAATCCTTATCTATGCCCATCCCCTCTTGGATTAGGGATTTCCAATTAGATAAGGTGGGTGTGATGTATGTTAAACATGGGGATGATGTCATTTAATTGACATTCCTTAGAAACTTCTGCCCATCTACCACTTGATGGCACTGTTGTATCATATACAATTTTAAAAAATTAACACATTATATTGCTTTATTATACCACTTAACCTCTGATCTTTTCCACCTTAAATCAATTAGGAGGGACTCTTTCTGACACTTTGCTCAGACTGACTGGCGGTATCAGAAGTTTTCCTAATCCCTGAATTTATGGGGTAGATAGGAGTATAATGGTTTTTCCTGGATTGTGTATCTTAACTGTCTCAGCGATTGAGTAATGATGTTTGAAATAACATCAGCTCCTCTAAAATAGACGCTATTTAAGAAAATTCAACTTAAACATTCTCTATATCCTTTAGAATATATCCTCTCAGTGAGATACAGACATATAAAGATACATTAATAATATTTGGTTATAATACATCAATATCACATAGTATATATGAATCATTAACAAGTTCAAACGCTAAATGAATGCACACAGGAATATATATATATATATATATATATATCTATATCTGAATATATGAATAGATATCTGTTCCACACCAGATGTGTTTTATGGACGTCTCTTATCAGATCATGGTTTAGCCATGAAACACCCATTGTTCCTCAGACAGACAAGTTTAGAGAAACCAGTGTAGATAAATCCATGTCTCTAAACAATAATAAAAGTATAGTCTTCTCTATATATTCACTTTTAACACATTGAACTTGCCATGAACCCATCTTGTTTTTTTCCAGGTTCATGCTGATCACATGCTGTTAAAGGCAATGATCATCCATATTGAATATAGTATCATCAGATACATTGTACACTTATGAAAATGCACAACAACTCACAGTATTATTTCACTATGAAAGCAGACTCCCTATGCGTGTTACTGCAAGGCACAGTGTTCTACACCACTATAAAGGCTCTCTGCAGCCAGGAAATAGCAATTTTTTACGCGATTCGCTACGAAGAAATTCAGATCAAACTGAATTTTTCCAAAGAATTCGGCAGAGCAGGCGAATTGAATATTTGAGAAATTCTCTTATCTCTACTGTTCTAGAGACTGGTGCATGTCCCAGTATCAAGCTGACAGTTCAAAGGGAGTGTCTTTTCTGCTGCAACTAAGGGGGCGTGGCTCAGCTCTCCCTATCACAGCTCAGGAGGTAGTTGAAGGATGAAACTGAGCATGTGCGGCCATTCAGTGAGCTGGACAAAGAAATGAGAATCAAATAAAACAGCAGGTGGAGCTATACAGATACATTTTATTGAATAGCTCAGTGGCTATGCAAAATTTTTAATTAGCAGCAATTACAAAAGTACTCAAATCCATGGGCTGGTTTGAAAACTGTTGAATGTTTTTCGGTGGACAACCCCTTTTTCATGGCAGGCCACACAAATTACCTAAAAAGATAATTAGCAAGTGACAGGGATGTCAACATGAGATGAAAATACATTCTGTAACGGGGTTCTGAAGGTGCACTCGGTCCCCCATTGCCCGCAGAACTGTTGCTTAGCTTTGGGAATGAGGATCTGTGTTTGACCTCATTCCCAGGGCGGCTTTACTGCTGGGTGGCTCCCTGCTCCTAAGTCTGCCTTGAGCGCCGAGCTGATCACTCGGTGCTCAACTGGTTGGTCTGTCGGTCATGTGACGCTGGCCACGTCACATGACCCTCACTCCCCACTATAAATACAGGCAGCCTGCTAGCCACAGGTTGCCTGTTAATTTCTAGGTTCCTGGCTATTTGTTGGACTACTGAATACTCACCTGATTCTGTTCCCTGACGATCCTTTGCCTGCTCCTCCTGTACTGCGCATCCGTCCTGGTATTGTGACCTCGGCTCCCACCTGACTACTCTCTTAGGACTCCTCTTGTATTTCTCTACTCTCCTGGTATTTGACCCCGGCTTCTCCTGACCATTCTTTGCTTAACCCTTTGTATTGCGTAGCTCTCTTGGTTCTGACCCGGTCCGTTCATGTTCCGTATTTTGTCTTGTCTGTCTTCCCTGCACGTATCCTAAGTTAGGCACTGTCGTCCAGTTGTCCCCTGTCATCAGGACTCGTGAGGCAAGTAGGCAGGGCCAGGGGTGAGGGTGGAGCGCAGTGGTCACTATCCTTCCCCCTGTGTGTGTGTGGATGTGACCGTTACACATTCCCTCAGGATGATGAATGAACTGACTATCAGAAACCGAGGATCAAAAATAAAGAGAATAAAAACAGCAGAGCATGCAAAGATAAAATCTAATGAGGAGAGCAAACAGAGTCTTGAACGCGGCGGGTTATTCATTATCTGTAAAGTGCGGCACATTATCAGGTATAAATCAGGAATCAGCATGGCTCCCGCCAGCAATACAGAGTCCTGGCGCTGCTGCTCTTAATGGGCCTGTGCCTGGTAATGTAATATTACCTTGTTTCCATGCCAATAGTCGTTTGTGACTAAAAGTATTTATGATTGAGAAATTTATTTTCCTATCAAAACGTGGCATAAAACTCCCCCGTAATGAGAGAAGCTCTGAGAACCAGCATTTCCTTCCTATAGGCTTCAGAAGTCTCTGGGGCAAGGTATGCAGTATATAGCTTGATTTCTGGGCACAGTTTCTTCTATGTTTTTTTAAAGGACACCTTCCAGCAGGAACAAACCCTTTAAACCAGGTAGACCGTCTGGTAGGGTTTATCCTACCGATTAAAATGATACCTGCCTTATGAAAATCAGTTATGGCGTTCCCAAGAAAAATACTTTTATTCTTTATGCACATGAGATTTTCATTGCTCTGAGGGGCGTGGCCAACACTGAGGAGCTGGGATGCAGGGAGAAGATAGGTCCCGCCCCTTGGTGTGCTAAAGCCCTCACAAGCATGAAGAATAAAAGTATTTTTTTCTGAGGAGCACCAAAACCGATTTTTACAAGACAGGTACCATTTTAATCAACAGACTCAACCCTGCCAGGAAATGTGCTCGGTTTAATAGAGGCTGATGGGTGCCCTTTAAAAGGGATTGTCCTGTGTTATGTAAGTAAAGCTTCTGTATTGCACAATGAAAAGTTCTTTGAGACAATAACCCACTATTGTGGCTGTGCTATTTGGCACAACTTATTTTAGATATAATAAGGCTACTTTCACACTTGCGTTCGGGGCTCCGCTTGTGAGCTCCGTTTGAAGGCTCTCACAAGCGGCCCCGAACGCATCCGTACTGCCCCAATGCATTCTGAGTGGATGCGGATCCGCTCAGAATGCATCAGTCTGGCAGCGTTCGCTGCTTGCAGCGTTCGGGTGTCCGCCTGGCCGCACGGAGGAAAACTCATCCGTCCAGACTTACAATGTAAGTCAATGGGGACGGATCCGTTTGAAGATGACACAATATGGTGCAATTTTCAAACAGATCCGTCCCCCATTGACTTTCAATGTAAAGTCTGGACGGATCTGTCTGAACAACTTTCACACTTAGAATTTTTTCTAATCTATAATGCAGGCGGATCCGTTCTGAACAGATCCAAATGTCTGCATTATAGGAGCGGATCCGTCTGTGCAGACATCAGACGGACCCGCTCTGAACGCAAGTGTGAAAGTAGCCTTATAAAGCAAATAAACCAAACAGAACAATCCACTGAGCCTTGTCCACAGGGGGTGTGGCTTCACAGAAGAGAGGTGTGGCTTCTCAAAAGTGTCACTAAATTTATGCTCCAGCTTAAGTGGCTGTGATAAATCTGGCTTTAGACAGCCTGGTCTAACCTTACACTGTTATTCAGGCAATGTACAGAAGTATTATCAGGACACTATGTGGCGTTATTATTTAGAAGTCATATAGTTCTGTTAATTGGACATTGTGGTAGAAATGTTACTTAGGCCTCTTGCACACGACCGTATGGCTTTTCAGTGTTTTGTTGTCCGTTTTAAACGGATCAGTTTTTCCGTTTTTAGTTTCAGTAATCTTTTCGTTTTCATTCCGCTTCTATTCCATTTTTCCGTTTGGTTTCTGTTTTTTGCGGATCGCAAACGGAAACGGAAGCATGGCATATACAGTATACAGTAATTAAAGTAATTACATAGAAAAATGGGGCTGGTCATAAAATTTTCAATAGATGGTTCCGCAAAAACGGAACTGATACGGAAGACATACGAATGCATTCTGTATCAGTTCCGTTTTTTATTACAGCCCCATTGACTTGAATGGAGCCACAGAACCTGATTTGCGGGCAATAATAGGACATGTTCTATCTTTGAACGGAACGGGAAAACAGAAATACGGAAACGGAATGCATACGGAGTACATTCCGTTTTTTTTGCGGACCCATTGAAATGAATATACGGAACGCAAAAAACAGAACGTAAACGGAAAAAAAAAACGTTTGTGTGCAAGAGGCCTTAGTCAGTTTATCACGGTATTAGGGCTCATGCACATAAAAAAATTTTTTTTCCATGTTCATTCCGGTTTTTTTTGTGCAACGTATACAGAACCTTTCAATGGGTCTGCCAAAAAAACGGAAGGTACTCCGTGTGCATTCTGTTTCTGTATGTCCGTATTTCCGTTCCACAAAAAAATAGAACATGTCCTATTATTGTCCGCATTACGGACAAGAATAGTACAGTTCTATTAGGGGCCAGCTGTTCCGTTCCGCAAAATACGTAATGCACACAGACGTCATCCGTAATTTTGGCGGATCCATTTTTTGCAGACCGCAAAATACCTATGGTCATGTGCATGAGCCCTTATTAGTACACTGGCATTATTAATTAGATGTTATATAGCTATCTTAAATAGGCATTGCGGTGGAAATGTTATATAGTCAGTCTATGACAGTATTATTAGTGCACTGTCTGGCATTATTATTTAAAGGCTATGTACACCATCGAGAGCAATATTTTTATGATCACATTTTACTCATTTTGGGCTAAAAATCTTTTTTTCAATTGGTCTGCATTAAAAATATTCAGCTCTTCTGTCACAAAGGGTTAACTGTTTGTCTAAGGGCTTATTCACACGAACGTATGTGTTCCGTTTCCGTACTGCGAACTGCATATGCGGATCCACAATACATGGACACCGTTCCGTGTGCATTCCGCATCACGGATGCAGAACCATTCACTTCAATGGGTCGGCAAATCCAGAGATGCGGGACAGAAGCACGGAACGGAACGCTACGGAAGCACTACGGAGTGCTTCCATGAGGTTCCGTTCCGTACTTTCATTCTGCAAAAAGACAGAACTTGCTCTATCTTTTTGCGGAACGGAAGGATGCGGACCCATTCAAGTTGAATGGGTCTGGATCCGTCCCGGAGCCTGCACGAACTTTCTCTGTGCATTGTGGATGTGCAAATTGCGGTGGCCAATGCACGGAACGGAACACATACGTTCGTGTGAACAAGCCCTAACTGTGTGAATCCTACTTTCACTTTGTGCCTCTAATAAACCCTTATTAGTGTTGGGCGAGCATGCTTGGCCGAACACCATTTTCACTCAATCATCGCGATGCTTGGCACATTGCGGTGTTCAGCCGAACACCGCGTGTGCTCGAGCTCGATGCTCGAGTCTCCTCCCCGTATGTTTGTTGGCTGCTATGCAGCCAATAAACTTGCGGGGAAGTACTGGCCCTCACTGTAATGCCGTAGCCATGTTGGTTTCTGGCATTACAGTGATTGGCTGTCTGGAACGCGTCATCGGGTGCAATATAGCACCCGATGACACGTCGTTCAGCTCAGTCAGGGAGAGCTGTGCTGTAGAAGGAACAGATAGTGTAGGGACAGGAATTGTTTAGTGTTAAAAGGTGTTAGGCTTCGTTCACATCAGCGTTCAGCCTTTCCGTTCTCCTGCTCTGTTTAGGAGCAGGAGAACGGAAAGGACAGAGAAGGCACATAACTGAGCTGAACAGAGCCTAAGGACCCCATAGACTATAATGGGGTACATTATGTTTCCGCTCAGAAGATGATTTTGGAGCGGAGACAAAAGTTCTGCATGCAGGACTTTTTTCTCCACTTCAAAATCATCTTCTGAGCGGAAACATAACGGACGCCAATATAGTCTATGGGGTCCCAAGGGCTCTGATTGTCTCAGTAATGTGCCTTCTCCGTCCTTTTCGTGCGAACGGAAAGGCTGAACGTTGATGTGAATGAAACCTTAGAGACCCAAAACTCCTTTTAAGGACTATTGTTTTATCTGGCTGCAATATACACTGCTCAAAAAAATAAAGGGAACACAAAAATAACACATCCTAGATCTGAATTAATTAAATATTCTTCTGAAATACTTTGTTCTTTACATAGTTGAATGTGCTGACAACAAAATCACACAAAAATAAAAAAATAGAAATCAAATTTTTCAACCCATGGAGGTCTGGATTTGGAGTCACACTCCAAATTAAAGTGGAAAAACACACTACAGGCTGATCCAAGTTTGATGTAATGTCCTTAAAACAAGTCAAAATGAGGCTCAGTAGTGTGTGTGGCCTCCACGTGCCTGTATGACCTCCCTACAACGCCTGTGCATGCTCCTGATGAGGTGGCGGACGGTCTCGGGATCTCCTCCCAGACCTGGACTAAAGCATCTGCCAACTCCTAGACAGTCTGTGGATAGAGCGAGACATGATGTCTCAGATGTGCTCAATTGGATTCAGGTCTGGGGAACGGGCGGGCCAGTCCATAGCATCAATGCCTTCGTCTTGCAGGAACTGCTGACACACTCCAGTCACATGAGGTCTAGCATTGTCTTGCATTAGGAGGAACCCAGGGCCAACAGCACCACCATATGGTCTCACAGGGGGTCTGAGGATCTCATCTCGGTATCTAATGGCAGTCAGGCTACCTCTGGCGAGCACATGGAGGGCTGTGCGGCCCTCCAAAGAAATGCCACCACACACCATTACTGACCCAATGCCAAACCGGTCATGCTGGAGGATGTTGAAGGCAGCAGAACGTTCTCCACGGCGTCTCAAGACTCTGTCACGTCTGTCACATGTGCTCAGTGTGAACCTGCTTTCATCTGTAAAGAGCACAGGGCGCCAGTGGCGAATTTGCCAATCTTGGTGTTCTATGGCAAATGCCAAACGTCCTGTAAGGTGTTGGGCTGTAAGCACAACCCCCACCTGTGGATGTCAGGCCCTCATATCACCCTCATGGAGTCTTTTTCTGACCGTTTGAGCAGACACATGCACATTTGTGACCTGCTGGAGGTCATTTTGCAGGGCTCTGGCAGTGCTCCTCCTGTTCCTCCTTGCACAAAGGCGGAGGTAGCGGTCCTGCTGCTGGGTTGTTGCCCTCCTACGGCCTCCTCCACGTCTCCTGATGTACTGGCCTGTCTCCTGGTAGCGCCTCCATGCTCTGGACACTACGCTGACAGACACAGCAAACCTTCTTGCCACAGCTCGCATTGATGTGCCATCCTGGATAAGCAGCACTACTTGAGCCACTTGTGTGGGTTGTAGACTCCGTCTCATGCTACCACTAGAGTGAAAGCACCGCCAGCATTCAAAAGTGACAGTGACCAAAACATCAGCCAGGAAGCATAGGAACTGAGAAGTGGTCTGTGGTCACCACCTGCAGAACCACTCCTTTATTGGGGGTGTCTTGCTAATTGCCTATAATTTCCACCTATTGTCTATCCCATTGGCACAACAGCATGTGAAATTGATTGTTATTCAGTGTTGCTTCCTAAGGGGACAGTTTGATTTCACAGAAGTGTGATTGACTTGGAGTTACATTGTGTTGTTTAAGTGTTCCCTTTATTTTTTTGAGCAGTGTATATTATTAGCCCAACCTGTGCTAAATTGCGTGCAATTGTTTAGCTGCTGCCCACAGTGACACAACCTCTGCTACATCTGTTGGGTTACATTAGCGCATCCTAAATATCCGTGACATTCAGCGCAATTGTTTGGCCACTGGTGACAGCGACATTAGGTGCGCTACATCTCCTGTACAACGTTTGTGCATCTTAAATATCTGTGACATTGTCTAATTTTTCCCCCGCTGGTGACAGCGACATTACCTGCACTACATCTACTGTAAAACCTTTGCGCATCCTAAATATTAGTGATGATCGAGCATGCTCGGCCAAACATCAGTTCGGCTCGAGCATCGCGATGCTCGGCACATCGCGGAGCAGAGCTGTTGCAGGGTATAAGGGACCAGACTGAGCTGTGGCTCTCGCCACTCAATCTACAACCAGGCATGGTTCTGTCTGATAATGGCTGTAACTTCGTGGCGGCTTTGGAGCTCGGCAAGCTCACATACAGTCGTGGCCAAAAGTTTTGAGAATGACACAAATATTAGTTTTCACAAAGTTTGCTGCTAAACTGCTTTTAGATCTTTGTTTCAGTTGTTTCTGTGATGTAGTGAAATATAATTACACGCACTTCATACGTTTCAAAGGCTTTTATCGACAATTACATGACATTTATGCAAAGAGTCAGTATTTGCAGTGTTGGCCCTTCTTTTTCAGGACCTCTGCAATTCGACTGGGCATGCTCTCAATCAACTTCTGGGCCAATTCCTGACTGATAGCAACCCATTCTTTCATAATTACTTCATGGAGTTTGTCAGAATTAGTGGGTTTTTGTTTGTCCACCCGCCTCTTGAATATTGACCACAAGTTCTCAATGGGATTAAGATCTGGGGAGTTTCCAGGCCATGGACCCAAAATGTCAACGTTTTGGTCCCCGAGCCACTTAATTATCACTTTTGCCTTATGGCACGGTGCTCCATCGTGCTGGAAAATGCATTGTTCTTCACCAAACTGTTGTTGGATTGTTGAAAGAAGTTGCTGTTGGAGGGTGTTTTGGTACCATTCTTTATTCATGGCTGTGTTTTTGGGCAAAATTGTGAGTGAGCCCACTCCCTTGGATGAGAAGCAACCCCACACATGAATGGTCTCAGGATGCTTTACTGTTGGCATGACACAGGACTGATGGTAGCGCTCACCTTTTCTTCTCCGGACTTGCCTTTTTCCAGATGCCCCAAACAATCGGAAAGAGGCTTCATCGGAGAATATGACTTTGCCCCAGTCCTCAGCAGTCCATTCACCATACTTTCTGCAGAAGATCAATCTGTCCCTGATGTTTTTTTTGGAGAGAAGTAGCTTCTTTGCTGCCCTTCTTTACACCAGGCCATCTTCCAAAAGTCTTTGCCTCACTGTGCGTGCAGATGCGCTCACACCTGCCTGCTGCAATTCCTGAGCAAGCTCTGCACTGGTGGCACTCCAATCCCACAGCTGAATCCTCTTTAGGAGACGATCCTGGCGCTTGCTGGACTTTCTTGGACGCCCTGAAACCTTGTTAACAAGAATTGAACCTCTTTCCTTGAAGTTCTTGATGATCCTATAAATTGTTAATTAAGGTGCAATCTTAGTAGCCACAATATCCTTGCCTGTGAAGCCATTTTTATGCAACGCAATGATGGCTGCACGCGTTTCTTTGCAGGTCACCATGGTTAACAATGGAAGAACAATGATTTCAAGCATCACCCTCTTTTTAACATGTCAAGTCTGCCATTTTAACCCAATCAGCCTGACATAATGATCTCCAGCCTTGTGCTCGTCAACATTCTCACCTGAGTTAACAAGACGATTACTGAAATTATCTCAGCAGGTCCTTTAATGACAGCAATGAAATGCAGTGGAACGTTTTTTTGGGGATTAAGTTAATTGTCATGGCAAAGAAGGACTATGCCATTCATCTGATCACTCTTCATAACATTCTGGAATATATTCAAATTGCTATTATAAAAACTTAAGCAGCAACTTTTCCAATTTCCAATATTTATGTAATTCTCAAAACTTTTGGCCACGACTGTACATACCATGCCTAACCCACGTGTTCAACTTAGTGTTTCAGCGGTTTCTCAAAACCTACCCCAATTTGCGTGAGCTACTGGTGAAGGTGCGCCGCGCGTGTGCCCATTTCCAAAAGTCATCTACAGCTGCAGCCGGTCTGGCAACGCTGCAGCAGCGCTTGCAATTGCCAGCTCACGACTATTGTGCGATGTGAGCACACGCTGGAACTCCACTTTCCACATGTTGGCCAGGCTTTGTGAGCAGCAGAGGGCAGTAGTGGAATACCAGCTGCAATATGGTAGTTGCCTCTCCAGTCAGCTTCCGCTTTTCACAAGCGACGAATGGGCATGGATGTCTGACATTTGTGAGGTTTTACGCAACTTTGAGGAATCAACACAGATGGTAATGGTGAGCAGCGATGCCGCTATTATCAGCGTAACCATCCTACTTCTGTGTCTACTGAAACGATTGCTGCTCGCAATGAAGGAGGACGCTTTGCATGTGGAAGAGGTGGAAATGGGGGAAGACAGTACACAGGGTGATAGCCAGACCACCCTCCGTTCGTCTTCTCAGCGGGAATTGGATTATGATGAGGAGCAGGAGACGGTTGCCTCCGCTACAGAGGGTAGTACCCACAGCAGGTTTATTCCATCTGTTCAGTGTGGATGGGCCAAAGAAGAGGAAGAGGATGAGGAGATTGAGAGTCATCCTCCTGATGAGGACAGCGAAGTCTTGTCTGTTGGGACTCTGGCACACATGGCTGACTTTATGTTAGGCTGCCTTTCCCGTGACCCTCGCGTTATACGCATTTTAGCCAACACCGATTACTGGTTTTTAACCCTTCTCGACCCCCGCTACAAAAAGAACTTCTCATCTCTCATTCTTGTGGTGGAGAGGACTAGCAAAATAGTGCAATACTAGAAGGTCCTTGTGGAAAAATTGTTCCAAAAATTTCCAGCTGGCAGCAGAGTGTCTCTTTGAGCAACTGAGGAGGAAAGACGAGGGGAACAAACAGCAGTTCCAACAGAGGCAAGGCAACACTCTCCAAGGCCTGGGGCAGTTTCCTGACACCCCACAAGCAACCTCATCCTGACGCGCAGCCTAGTGTCACAAGGAGAGAAATGTTTTGGAAGATGGTGAAGGAGTATGTAGCAGACCGTGTCAGCATCCTCAATGATCCCTCTGTGCCTTACAACTATTGGGTGTCCAAGCTGGACACGTGGCATGAACTGGCGCTCTGAGGTGGCCTTGGAGGTGCTGGCCTACTCTGCTGCCAGCGTTTTGTCACAGCGGATATTTAGTGCTGCTGGGGGCATAATAACTGATAAGCGCATCCGACTGTCAACTGAAAATGCTGACAGGTTGACTCTTATCAAAAAGAACAAGGCCTGGATTGCCCCTGACTTCTCTACTCCACCAGAGCAAAGCGGCTGAACATAAAGGCACTTTAAATGTGGCTTTTATGGTGTATTGTATACACTGTATTCCCATGCACCCCTTCCACCACAAAAAAGGTATATGGTTCAATCTTCCTTTTCTCGTCCTCCTCCTCCATCATATCAATATGCTTATTAGGCTGCCCTCGCTCCTAATGTTTTAGAGGGTCAGCTCAGCAGCAGGCCCTTAACCATAATTTTTTCGATGGTCAGCTCAGCAGGAGGCCCTCAACCATACTTTTTTCGATGGTCAGCTCAGCAGCAGGCCCTCAGCCATAATTTTTTCAATGGTCAGTTCAGTAGCAGGCCCTCAACCATAATTCTTTTTGACGGTCAGCTCAGCAGCAGGCACTCGCCCATAATGTTTTAGAGAGTCAGATCAGCAGCAGGCCTTCACCCATAATGTTTTAGATGGTCAGCTCAGCAGCAGGCACTCGCCCCTAATGTGTTACAGAGTCAGCTCACCAGCAGACCATCAACCATAATTTTTACGATGGTCAGCTCAGCAGCAGGCCCTCATCCCTAATGTTTTAGATGGTCAGCTTAGCAGCAGACCCTCACCCCTAATTTTTTAGAAGGTAGGATCAGCAGCAGGCCCTTGCTCCTAATGTTTTTGAGGGTCACCAGCAGGCCATCAATCGTAATTTTTAAAGGGGTGGTATGATGCCCTCCTTTATGTGTAATAAAAGGTGTATTGTAGTGCTGGTTCCTTGTAATTTTTGTCAGCCCTTTCACTTAGTGCATAGTCTTTATGAGTGTAGGAGTCCCACTACCTGAACAATTGTACCACAATGTGAATGAAGCCCTCCTTTATGTGATATACAGGTTGTATCAGAGTGCCTCTTCCTTGTCATTTTTGGCAGCACTTTATATACAAGTAAATATACAGGAGAGAATGTTTCCTAACAATTTTTCCTTTAAAATCGATATTATCTTCGGTATTATGCGTATTATTGTTAGTCTGTAAAATTGGCGTACTACTCGGATAACATCGTTCCCAGCAGCGATCTGGGAGTCCAAGATGCATTTAGACATCCTTCTCATGCTGTTCCCGAACCATTTCAGTGGTGTTTCCATCAATTTCTGACCTTTTCATCTGAACCAGACACCATCCCCTCTTCAGAGCAGGGTGTGCCTGGTTTAATACTCGGGTTCTCCCATTGAGCATCCCAAAGTGTTTGACTTGAGCACCAGAGCACCTGAGCACTTTGGTGCTCGATCAACACTAACACTTATCTCTAAATTACTAAAAGGTCAAACACTTATTTAAGCCACATTCTTTTCAATAAGATACGTAAGAACTGAGCAATAATGAGTGTTTATAATGTCAGAGATCAGAGATAAGGAGCCCATCAGCTGAGCTGCCTGACAGGAAACAGGAAACAGAGTGTGCTACTAGAGAATCTCAAGGCTGTACAGAGAAAGGGGTTCAAAATGTTTAATATAGACCAATTGAAATAAACGAGTTTTAGCTCAAAATGAGTATAATGCAATAACAAAAAATGCTCCCAAAGGTGTACATAGCCTTTAAAGGGGCATTCACCATAAATATAACTTATATTGTAGACTAATTCATCATCAATAATTTCCTAATATAATGTAAATTTCATATATTCATCGTTCAGTAGTTATAAATGTAGTTTTCTTTCCCTGCTACCCACTGTGTTTCCTCATAAATTACCATGGCATCAACCTGTAGTTCTGAGCCTTTGTCAGGTGGAGCATGCTCAGTGTGTTGCTATCAGTTCTCTAGCTAAATGTCTTGTGAAACAAAGGGCGTGTTAGTGTTCTGGTGATTGCTGATGAGAAGAGGGGGCGTGACTGGACTGTATATCAAGCAACCAATCAGTAAACATCAACACTCAGAGCAGGAAAGCTAGGGATTGTGGGAATTGTAGTCTTTGAAGTTTTGTGAGGGAAGATCAGGCGCCATGATACTCTGTACAAATGGATTGCATAGTAAATTGAAACTCTGGTTATATGTGTAGGTATGGGTTCTGGTTATATGTGTAGGTATGGGTTCTGGTTATATGTGTGGGTATGGGTTCTGGTTATATGTGTAGGTATGGGTTCTGGTTATATGTGTAGGTATGGGTTCTGGTTATATGTGTAGGTATGGGTTCTGGTTATATGTGTAGGTATGGGTTCTGGTTATATGTGTAGGTATGGGTTCTGGTTATATGTGTAGGTATGGGTTCTGGTTATATGTGGAGGTATGGGTTCTGGTTATATGTGTAGGTATGGGTCCTGGCTATATGTGTAGGTAGAGGTTCTGGTTATATGTGGAGGTATGGGTTCTGCTAAAATGTGTAGGTATGGGTTCTGGTTGGGTCACAGCTTGCAGCCTTAATGAGGTTTTTCAAATATTAAGTTACTTCACCGGAATACCCCTTTAAGTGCTATGCAGTTTTGTTATTGGTGCAATAAAGTTGGCACTGCTGTTTAGACACTACATGGCAACACTATTAGGGCACTGCATGGCAATTTTATTTAGGCATTATTTACTTGTTATTTGGGCATCATGGCGGCACTGATATTTAGGCCGTTTATGTCAGTATTATTAGGGCACTGTAGGGCATTGTTATTTAAGCATTATACAGTTCTGTTTTTTGAGTATTATGGTAGCATTGTTATTTATACAGTACATGGCAATATTAATAGGACACGGCATGACTTTATTATCTAAGCATTATATAGTTCTGTGATTTGCACATTGGCGTGGCACATTTAGGCACTATATGGTGGTATTATCAGAACAATGTATGGCAATGTCATTTAGACATCTAATAGTTCTATTATTTGGGCATAGATTTAGCACTGTTATTTAGGCACTCTATGGCAGTATTAAACAATGTATGGCAATAACATTTAGGAATTATATCTTATAGATCTATCATATAGACATAGTTTTAGCACTGTAATTTAGGCACTATATGGTGGTATTAGTAGGACAATGTATGGCAATAATTAGAGATGATTGAAGTTTTGAAAAATTTTACTTCACCGAAGTTAGCCAAGAAATTTGATTAGTTACAATATAATTTGTCACGATTCGCTATAAATCAGGTATACCCAGGCCACTCTGCCTTAGCGTACAGCCACATGGAGCGGGTGTGCAGCGGGCGGGTTGCTGCCATGCTGCGGTGAAGAACCGCGCAGCCAATTAGCCTGCAGCTGCCTTCATTTAATAATGAAAACCA
Source organism: Bufo bufo (assembly GCF_905171765.1). Classification (NCBI taxonomy): domain Eukaryota; kingdom Metazoa; phylum Chordata; class Amphibia; order Anura; family Bufonidae; genus Bufo; species Bufo bufo. The sequence goes on from NC_053393.1 coordinate 32,938,675, forward strand.
CATTGTATAGTCCTTCTTCATTGTTACCGGCTGCGTAGCACCTTTAATCTACCTTTAAACAGGGGCTGTACCACCTAATCCAGCCCCTGCACTCTCCTGTCCTACAGGTGGGAGTCCTTCTTGTGCCAATATCATCTAATATCGATGAGAATATGTCATCAGGAACAACCAGCTCCTCCAGCTCATCTTGCTGACTTTTCTAGGGCATGGAGACTTTGAAGGATGATTTGAAAGAAGTAAAGTCAGCAAAATATGAGGATGGTCATCATTAAGACCTGTCCCCCCTAAGGGGTGCAGACTGGATGGTATTGGTTGGCACAATGGCACCGGAATAAAAAAGGCTTCCCTCTTATTGGTATTGAATTACATTTATAGCTGATGTAGGAATAAATAAGTAAAACTGATGCAGAATAAGTCTTCCTGTACTCTCCCTGCACTCTCCCTGTACTCTCCCTGCACTCTCCCTGTACTCTCCCTGCACTCTCCCTGTACTCTCCCTGCACTCTCCCTGTACTCTCCCTGCACTCTCCCTGTACTCTCCCTACGATCTCCCTGCAGTCTTCCTGTACTCTCCCTGTACTCTCCCTGCACTCTCCCTGTACTCTCCCTGCACTCTCCCTGTACTCTCCCTACGATCTCCCTGCAGTCTTCCTGTACTCTCCCTGTACTCTCCCTGCACTCTCCCTGTACTCTCCCTGCACTCTCCCTGTACTCTCCCTACGATCTCCCTGCAGTCTTCCTGTACTCTCCCTGTACTCTCCCTGCGCTCTTCCTGCACTCTCCCTGTACTCTCCCTACACTCTCCCTGCACTCTACCTGTACCAATATTCTTCTATTAATTGTTTTCAGCAACATTGTCCCTAGCGCATGAGAGCTCGTCACGTCTCTCCCTATGCTCAGCTCACAGGACAATGGCGGAGACCGCGCAGGACTACGGTTTTATAGGGAAATGGCTCTCTGTGGATTGGCTTTCTGCATGGTATTATGGGTAATCTTGTGTTCCCGGGCTTTTTGCTTTCACTTTCTAACAAGTGCAGTGAGAACATTTAGATTTGTAGTTTTTCTAAACTTTGGACCAAATTCCGCTTCAAATGCTCAACACTAGCAATAATCATCATAGAATCATCATATACTCAGACAGTATATAGTTCTATTATTTGGACATAGGGGGTCATTTATCAAACTAGTGTAAAGTAGAACTGGCTTAGTTGCGCATAGCAACCAATCAGATTCCACCTTTCATTTTGGACAGCTTCTTTGGAAAATGAAAGGAGGAAGCTGCTTGGTTGCTATGGGCAGTTTTACGTTACACCTGTTTGATAAATGACCCCCATAGTTTTAGTATTGTTATTTCCGTACTATATGGCAGTATTATTAGGCTACTGTATGGTAATGCTCTGTAGCATTTTTTTGGACAAAGTATACAGTTATTATGGATGTTGAATGAAACTATTATTTGCAAAATTTGTAGTAGCTATTGTGTATGTGCTCCTTTTGTAATATTTTTAATATATTTTAGTGGTGTAATTTTACTTGCAGTCAGTTGTCTTTGAGTTAGTAGTAGAGTTGAGCGAACCCGAACTGTGAAGTTCGGGTTCGTACCGAACTTTAGGTTTTTTGGCACCCGGACGCGAACCCGAACATTTACGTAAAAGTTCGGTTTCGGTGTGCGGCGCTTTCTGGGCACTTTTTGAAAGGCTGCACAGCAGCCAATCAACAAGCGTCATACTACTTGCCCCAAAAGGCCATCACAGCCATGCCTACTATTGGCATGGCTGTGATTGGCCAGTGCAGCATGTGACCCAGCCTCTATTTAAGCTGGAGTCACGTAGCACCGCCCATCACTCTGCTTGGATTAGTGTAGGGAGAGGCTGCAGCTGCTGTGAGGGAGAGATCAGGGAGAAATCTTATGAAGAACTGCTTCTGTACTCAGCGATCTACAACAAATGTGTTTTGTGGGTGCAGTGCACAATTTTTTTAAGGCTGCCCTGAGCCAACTACTGCTGAAAACAAACTTTTTTTACTTCAGTTTGGTTACTGGGGTGAAAAAAGCCTCTAATATACTGCACATCTGGGATTACACACGCAAAAGTGACTGTCACATTTAGGCTACTTTCACACCTGCGTTCGGGTGTCCGCTCGTGCGCTCCGTTTGAAGGAGCTCACGAGCGGCCCCGAACGCATCCGTCTGGCCCTAATGCATTCTCAGTGGAGGCGGATCCACTGAGAATGCATCCGCCTGCCAGCGTTCAGCCTCCGCTCCGCTCAGTGAGAGGACACCTGAACGCTGCTTGCAGCGTTCGGGTGTCCGCCTGGCCGTGCGGAGGCGAGCGGATCCGTCCAGACTTACAATGTAAGTCAATGGGGACGGATCCGCTTGAAGATGACACCATATGGCTCAATCTTCAAGCGGATCCGTTCCCCATTGACTTACAATGTAAAGTCTGAACGGATCCGCTCAGACAACTTTCATACTTAGAAAATTTTCTAAGTTTTAATGCAGACGGATCCGCTCTGAACGGATGCGAACGTCTGCATTAAAGGAGCGGATCCGTCTGATGAAACATCAGACGGATCCGCTCCGAACGCTAGTGTGAAAGTAGCCTTAGGCCAGAAATACGGCTTTTTGGTTACTGGGGTGAAAAAACCCTCTGATATACTGCACATCTGGGATTAGACAAGCATAAGTTACTGTGGAATTTAGGCCACAAATACCGCTGTCATATAGAGTTTTAAAAATAAAAATTTAGTGCAATACCCTACATCAGGGTTTTTATTGGTGGTTAATTATTGTGAACAGACTTAACCACTTTTTACTTTGCTTTGTGAACGCTAACTATGAGGCAAACATCTAATAAGGGACGCGGTCATGGTCGTGGTGTTGATGGAGCCTCTGGTGCAGGTAGAGGACATGGCCGTTCTGTCACAGCTACATGTCCTACTGAACCTACTACCTCAGGCCCCAGTAGCCGCCAGAATCTACAGCGATATTTGGTCGGGCCTAATGCCGTTCTAAGGATGGAAAGGCTTGAGCAAGTACAGGCGCTAGTCAATTGGGTGGCCGATCCAGCACGTTCACATTATCTCCCACCCAGTCTTCTGCAGAAAGCGCACAGGTGGCGCCTGAAACCCATGCCCATCAGTCTGTCACATCACCCCCGTGCATATCGGGGAACCTGTCTGAGCCTCAAGTCATGCAGCAGTCTCTTATGCTGTTTGAAGACTCTGCTGGCAGGGTTTCCCAAGGGCATCCACCTAGCCCTTCCCCAGGGGTGGAAGACATAGAATGCACTGACGCACAACCACTTATGTTTCCTGATGAGGACATGGGAATACCACCTCAGCACGTCTCTGATGATGACGAAACACAGGTGCCAACTGCTGCGTCTTTCTGCAGTGTGCAGACCGAACAGGAGGTCAGGGATCAAGACTGGGTGGAAGACGATGCAGGGGACGATGAGGTCCTAGACCCCACATGGAATGAAGGTCGTACCACTGACTTTCAGAGTGCGGAGGAAGAGGCAGTGGTGAGACTGAGCCAACAGCGTAGCAAAAGCGGGAGCAGGGTGTAAAAGCAGAGCAGCCGTTGCCAAAACAGTTTGCCTGCTACTGGCCATCGTCACCAGTGACCGAGCACACCAAAGGCAGCTTCAAGGAGTTCCCTGACATGGCACTTCTTAACACAATGTGCTGATGACAAGGCCAGAGTGGTTTGCACGCTGTGCCATCAGAGCCTGAAGCGAGGCATTAACATTCTGAACCTTAGCACAACCTGCATGACCAGGCATCTACATGTGAGACACAGGCTGCAGTGGAGTAAGCACCTTCAAAACCAAGAAAGGGCTCAGGCCCCTCCTGCTCCCTTTTCTGCTGCTGCCTCGGCCTCTTCCTCCGCCTCTGGAAGAACGTTGGCACCTTCCACCCAGCAAACAGAGGATGTGCCACCAACAACACCACTTCCGTCACCAAGCATCTCCACCATGTCCCACGGAAGCGTTCAGCTCTCCATCTCACAAACCTTTGAGAGAAAGCGTAAATTCCCACCTAGCCACCCTCGATCCCTGGCCCTGAATGCCAGCATTTCTAAACTACTGGCCTATGAAATGCTGTCATTCAGGCTGGTGGACACAAACAGCTTCAAACAGCTCATGTCGCTTGCTGTCCCACAGTACGTCGTTCCCAGCCGCCACTACTTCTCCAGGAGAGCCGTGCCTTCCCTGCACAACCAAGTATCCGATAAAATCAAGTGTGCACTGCGCAACGCCATCTGTGGCAAGGTCCACCTAACCACAGATATACGTGGACCAGTAAGCACGGCCAGGGATGCTATATCTCCCTAACTGCACACTGGGTAAATGTAGTGGCGGCTGGGCCCCAGGCGGAGAGCTGTTTGGCGCACGTCCTTCCGCCGCCAAGGATCGCAGGGCATCATTCTTTGCCTCCTGTTGCCTCCTCTTCCTACTCGGCTTCCTCCTCCTCTTCTACCACCTCCTCATCCGGTCAGCGACAAACCTTCCCCACCAACTTCAGCACAGCCCGGGGTAAACGTCAGCAGGCCATTCTGAAACTGATGTGTTTGGGGGACAGGCCCCACACCGCGCAGGAGTTGTGGCGGGGTATAGAACAACAGACCGACGAGTGGTTGCTGCCAGTGAGCCTCAAGCCCGGCCTGGTGGTGTGCGATAATGGGCGAAATCTCGTTGCAGCTCTGGGACTAGCCGGTTTGACGCACATCCCTTGCCTGGCGCATGTGCTGAATTTGGTGTTGCAGAAATTCATTCACAACTACCCCGACATGTCAGAGCTGCTGCGTAAAGTGCGGGCCGTCTGTGTGCGCTTCCGGCGTTCTCATCCTGCCGCCGCTCGGCTGTCTGCTCTACAGCGTAACTTCGGCCTTCCCGCTCACCGCCTCATATGCGACGTGCCCACCAGGTGGAACTCCACCTTGCATATGCTGGACAGACTGTGCGAGCAGCAGCAGGCCATAGTGTAGTTTCAGCTGCAGCACGCACGGGTCAGTCGCACTGCGGAACAGCACCACTTCACCACCAATGACAGGGCCTCCATGCGAGACCTGTGTGCCCTGTTGCGCTGTTTCGAGTACTCCACCAACATGGCCAGTGGCGATGACGCCGTTATCAGCGTTACAATACCACTTCTATGTCTCCTTGAGAAAACACTTAGGGCGATTATGGAAGAGGATGTGGCCCAGGAGGAGGAAGAGGGGTCACGCTGGTAGACACGCTCATGAGAGCATTCCCGACTGACGCCGGGGGACAAGTGGAAGCACAAGGCGAAGGCAGGGGAGGAGGAAGAGGTCACCAACGCAGCTGTGTCAGCGCCAGCACCTCAGAAGGCAGGGTTAGCATGGCCGACATGTGGAAAAGCTTTGTCACCTCGCCGCAACAACCGGCCCCAACTGCTGATATGGAGCGTGTTAGCAGGAGGCAGCATTTGAACAAAATGGTGGAACAGTACCTGTGCACACGACTACATGTACTGACTGATGGTTCTGCCTCATTCAACTTCTGGGTCTCCAAATTGTCCACATGGCCAGAGCTTGCCCTGTATGCCTTAGAGGTGCTGGCCTGCTCTGCAGCCAGTGTACTCTCTGAACGTGTATTTAGCACGGCAGGAGGCGTCATTACAGACAGACGCAGCCGCCTGTCCACAGCCAACGTGGACAAGCTCACGTTCATTAAAATGAACCAGGCTTGGATCCCACAAGACTTGTCTGTACCTTGTGCAGAATAGACAGTTCTAACAGCCTCAACCATCCATCCTTGTACTCAAGTGCACTTATTCCTTTTTATTTTTTTTTATATGTCCCAATATTTTGGGGGATACCCCTATGTAAAAATGCAAAATAACACACATCTGTGTTGGCTACCTATTCCTCCTTCGCCGCCGCTTCCACCTAGACCGCCACGTGAGCGTACACGGCCATATCCACCCATTCACCGCCTCCTCAACCTCTTCCTCCTACATCATTCCTAATTTAAATTTTTTTAAAGGTCTTTTATGTTTTTTTAATTAATTTCCCTATCCACATTTGTTTGCAGAGCATTTTCCATGCTCTTAAGCACATTTTGCTGCCTTTTGCAGCCCTCTAGCCCTTTCCATGACATTGTTACATCCTTTTTAGTGCTCAAAAGTTCGGGTCCCCATTGACTTCAATGGGGTTCGGGTTCGGGGTCAAGTGCGGGTCCCGAACCCGAATTTTTTTTTCAAGTTCGGCCGAACCTGCCTAACCCGAAAATCCAGGTGTCCGCTCAACTCTAGTTAGTAGTTCTTTTTTTTCCTTTCAAAAAATGGAGATGCCTTCCACCACACATTGTGTGGCCCAAGGGCCTTCGCAGGCCTTGCTTCTGCCCTGCTGACCCCAATACAATTAATGTGTGAATAGAATTTGTCTTGACTTTGCAGTTTTTTTGCAAATATCTCCATCACACTTTGTGTCATTTATCTCCTTCCATCCCCTGAAAATTTGCAGGACGTTTCTTTAAAATGGCTAGAATTTGTTGTACAATGTCCGGGCCAGACGTCTGAGCCTGCAACGAATCCTGTTCACTGATGACTGCAATCTGAAAAAACATTCAATACATAAGTCAACCCCTGACCTGAAACTGTAATAGTCCATTGGCTTTCAAGGCGAGATTTCTCATACAACCTGCGCTCGTTCCCTTCATTTATTTTGTTGCATTGCTTCATTGACTCCGGCCATTTACACAAGAAATAACTTTGATTTGTTTGTTTTTTTGTGCAACGATATTATATTTTCTGTCGTTACATCTTATTATGCACAGTATTTTCTGTGGAACATTTTTGAATAGGATTTTATTTTTTAATTGCGTATTTCCGCTTTTATGAATACCTTTAAAGCATTCTTATGTTTTCTATATTAGTGGCATTCAATATTCCCTATTGGATATATAAAAATAAATAAATAAATAAATAAAAATAAATATATAAAAATAAGTACAATTGGTACCATATCTGAAAATGCTAAACTATTAAAATGTAAATATATTTATCATGCTCGGTTAACACAACACAAACTACCTACTAAAAAATTTAATAATGAAAATATTAAAAACCTATGTACCCCAGAAGGTTCCCAATAAAAGATAAAGCTTGCCCCTCATAAAACAAGCCCTCACGCAGTTCTGTAGATGGAAAAAAAATATATATATAAGGCCTCTTGCACACGAACGTTTTTTTGTTCCGTTTACGTTCCGTTTTTTGTGTTCCGTATATGGTCCGTATACAGAACTATTCATTTCAATGGATCCACACAAAAAAGGAAGGTACTCCGTATGCCTTCCATTTCCGTATTTCCGTTTTTCTGTTCAAAGATAGAACATGTCATATTATTGTCCGCATAACGGACAAGGATAGTACTGTTATATCAGGGACCAGCTGTTCCGTAAAAAACGGAATGCACACGGACGTCATCCGTATTTTTTTGCGGATCTGTTTTTTGCAGACTGCAAAATACTGAAAATGCCATACGGTCGTGTGCAAGAGGCCTAAGTGTCAGGCGATGGCAATGCAAATAATTATTTTTTAAAAACATTTTTTACTTGTTTAAAAGTAGTAAATCGTTATAAAAACTATATCAATTTGGTATCACAAATTAAAGAAAAACGTCGTCATGTCATTTTTAACAGTGAACTTCGTAAAAACAAAAAATAAAAATAATGTCATAATTGCATTTTTTTTCCAGTTTCAGCTTTCCAATGCAAGATATGGTAAATTTAAGGTAAAAAAATACAACTTGTCCCACAAAAATGTGAACTCTGTGTGACTATTTCAGCATAAAAGTAAAAAACCTATTGCTCCTGTAAGATGAGGAGGAAAAAAAAAAAAAGCAAAAAAAATTAAAATAGGCTGTGTCTTATTATATAGTAGCTGGATTTTGTCTGGTCCTGAATACAGAAATTAATCTTGTTCTAAATCTGTTAAAAGAACATTCCTTACAAACTGATACTATGTGTTATACCTGGTACTGGGCCTAAGGGAGTGGAGCATGACACAAGACTTCTGTCATTATGGTGTTGTTTGAAACCCATTGTTATGCAGTACCACCGCTTAAAGCCCTACCCTAGGAATAAGACTTGCGAGCTAATTTATATAAATGAGACAACCAATATGGCTGCAACTCCTGTTGCAATTCTTTTGCCAAAATGGCCACCACAACAAAACAGTAAAATGTCAATATCACGTAATATCTTTCATATGTAAATAATAGAAACATAAATATCAAATATTTAAACTTAAATGAAAGAATCACCTACACCTTTTTTTTTTTGTTGTAACTAAGACTAGCTATGGACACCTATTTTTTGTAATCTGGTTTTATTTTTTTTGTATTTTAGATTTTATTGTACATCATTATGTGGGGTGGTCTTAACAGCTTTCAGAGGAATGGAAAACAGTCCTATAAAAAATAAATCTGAAGATACACGTAGATGAAGGAAGAGGAAAATGTATGAAAGACATGAAAAAATACATTAAAATAGTAATAATAAAATAAATAAAAAGGGACATCACCCTTTGAGCCCGAAACACAATGAGTTGACAACTGAGGATCAAAATTTTACATTCTCCACATCAAAATGCTAAAAATCAAAAGAGCTAGAAAAATAGGCAAAAAGAAAACCATCATAGGGAACAAATAGGATTCAAAATTATTTGAACAGCTTAAAAATAAAAAATAGTGTTGAGCGAGCATGCTTGGCCGAACACCTCATGTGCTCGAGTCAGTGTATTTGAATCCAATTTAGCCTCTATTTCTGAAATGTTTCTGCCGGGATTTGAACTCACGACCTTCTAGATTAGAGGCAAGGACTTTAACCACCCAGCTATAAAGAATGATAAACTATGTCAGAAAAACCTCATAGTAGTTTGTCATGTAGTAAGTATTCCTATACAGCAGAAATGTAATTTCATATTTTAGCGCCGGTTAACATGTAGCTGTATAGCGTAGTGGTTAAGTTTCTTGGTTCTAATGTAGAAGGTTGTGAGTTCAAATCCCAGCAAAATCTTTTCGGAAATAGAGGCAAAATTTTATTTAAATATATATATATATATATATATATATATACACATACACACTCACCTAAAGAATTATTAGGAACACCTGTTCTATTTCTCATTAATGCAATTATCTAGTCCAGTGATAGGCAAACTGCGGCTCTCCAGCTGTTGCAAAACTACAACTCCCACCATGCCCTGCTGTAGGCTGAAAGCTGTAGGCAATCTTTGCATGCTGGGAGTTGTAGTTCTGCAACAGCTGGAGAGCCACAGTTTGCCTATCACTGATCTAGTCAACCAATCACATGGCAGTTGCTTCAATGCATTTAGGGGGGTGGTCCTGGTCAAGACAATCTCCTGAACTCCAAACTGAATGTCAGAATGGGAAAGAAAGGTGATTTAAGCAATTTTGAGCGTGGCATGGTTGTTAGTGCCAGACGGGCCGGTCTGAGTATTTCACAATCTGCTCAGTTACTGGGATTTTCACGCACAACCATTTCTAGGGTTTACAAAGAATGGTGTGAAAAGGGAAAAACATCCAGTATGCGGCAGTCCTGTGGGCAAAAATGCCTTGAGATTGCTAGAGGTCAGAGGAGAATGGGCCGACTGATTCAAGCTGATAGAAGAGCAACATTGACTGAAATAACCACTCGTTACAACCGAGGTATGCAGCAAAGCATTTGTGAAGCCACAACACGCACAACCTTGAGGCGGATGGGCTAAAACAGCAGAAGACCCCACCGGGTACCACTCATCTCCACTACAAATAGGAAAAAGAGGCTACAATTTGCACAAGCTCACCAAAATTGGACTGTTGAAGACTGGAAAAATGTTGCCTGGTATGATGAGTCTCGATTTCTGTTGAGACATTCAAATGGTAGAGTCCGAATTTGGCGTAAACAGAATGATAACATGTATCCATCCTCTGATGGCTACTTCCAGCAGGATAGTGCACCATGTCACAAAGCTCGAATAATTTCAAATTGGTTTCTTGAACATGACAATGAGTTCACTGTACTAAAATGGCCCCCACAGTCACCAGATCTCAACCCAATAGAGCATCTTTGGGATGTGGTGGAACGGGAGCTTCGTGCCCTGGATCTGCATCCCTCAAATCTCCATCAACTGCAAGATGCTATCCTATCAATATGGGCCAACATTTCTAAAGAATGCTATCAGAACCTTGTTGAATCAATGCCACGTAGAATTAAGGCAGTTCTGAAGGCAAAAGGGGGACCCCCTCCACTCTCCCCTCTTCAGAGCAGGGGGTGCCTGGTTTAATGCTCGGTTTCTCCCATTGACTTCCATTGTGCTCGGGTGCTAGGTAGCAAATTGTTCTACTCGAGAACCAGAGCACTTTTGTGCTCAATCAACACTAATAAAAAAGTTATACCCATCGAAGTGACACGTAAAAAGCTCAGGTGTTGGTAAATACCCAGGTAACGAGGAGGTTATAATTTTGTACTAAATAGAGAAGTACACTTGTCCATAGGTTGTGTCTGGTATTGCACCCTGGCTCCATTGAAGTGATTACAGTTGAGCTGAAATACTACACACAAGTCGGAAGCAGGTATGGCACTGTTTTTGGAAGAAAGTAGCCATGTTTTTTCTATGTCTGGACAATCCCTTTAATGTATTATATTCTAATATTGAGCCCTGAGGTAAAGATTTGCACAAAATGTGTAAATTTGCCTATACTGTATGTTGTTACACCCTTACAATCCCCCTGTGTGTGACCTGCTCTATAATGTGTCAGGGTTACATTATTACTGTGGTGATTCATTTTGACAAGTGATATTTTGTCTTTTATTTATCACTGACTACTTTTAGTTTTCCTCATTTGTGAGTTATAAAACCCAAATTATCAGCTCTACTAACAAAGAATAAATTACCAAACACAGATGTGACCCCACTCCACCTGCGACTTCAGTCTGAAGGGTTATTATTCCTTTATTTTATCATGTTTCTGGCTTAGAACCAGGAAGGAGCGAACCTAGAAAAAGTGCAAACTCATATCATATACGGTATTCGCCAAAAGATTGAACATATCTACTCATTTGGGGATTTTTTTTTAACTGAAATTCATGTAATTTAGGAAAAAAATAGTTTTTGTAATTAAATTTTATTAAAAATTTTCAGCCGCTTGTCTTCAGCAACCTGCATATTTTATCATACATTGCAGGCTGCTAAGGCTACTTTCACACTAGCGTTTCTATTTTCCGGTATTGACATTGTCAATGGGGACAAAACGTAACTGAACAGAACGGAGTGCACCGGATAGCATTCTTATACCGGATAGCAAACCGCAGCATGCTGCTGTGTTCTTTTAGTCATGGGATACGGAGCAAGACGGATCCGTCATGACCCACAATGCAAGTCAATGGGTACGTTTTCTCTGACACAATAGAACACGGATCCGTCCCCCATTGACTTTCAATGACGGATCCATCTTGGCTATGTAAAAGATAATACAACCTGATCATAACAAATGCAGATGGTTGTATTATTAGTAACGGAAGCGTTTTTGGTGAACCATGAAGGATCCAGCAAAAATGCTAGTGTGAAAGTAGCCTAAGTCCCATTCTGTGGGAAATCCGACAGACAAGCTCTATGAAAGCTCAGTTTGTAGACCTTTTCTCTGCTCTACTGAATGCTCAGTAGGCTGATGTCTCTTTTCCTTGAAGTCTATTTTATTTGGTATCTCGGCGTAGCTCGGTATTCAGGCTACTGTCTGAGAACCCCGAGCAGTGTCACATAAAAAAAATAATTACAGAACTGATTGGTTTTTTTTTGCCATTTCACCCTAAAAAATAAAAGTCAAACAATAAATGATATGTACTAAAAAAATGGTGCCAAACAGCTAGACAATCTCAACTTTTTAGAAAGGTCCATGATGAATTCAGGAGATCACAAAGTAACCTCCTGCTGGGACCAGAGCAATCACCTCTACTCTGTGAGAAACCTCACAGCAAGTGTTCAATTTCCCCGCAGCGCCACCACAGGAGAAATTAAGTATTACTCAGTGTCCATTCTCTAAAAGATTGTATGAAAATGGGTTTTATAGAGTAGACAACCCTTTGTAGGTGAGGGGAACCTGATGATCAGGTCTCCTAATGTAGCTCTTGTCACGCCTGCTTATAGTCAAATAGTTATTATACAGCCTTGAGGTACGTGTGGGTAATTCTCCATCAAAACACAAAATGAAGAGCCACCTAGGCCCACCCAAAATGGCAAGGTATGTCTCTGCAAAATGCTGTATTACTGGTTGAAAGGGTTGTGCAGCTGGTACATATTGATAACCTATACTCAGGATAGGCCATCACTATCCAATCTGTGGGGGTCCAATCGGTACCCTGCTGATCAGTTCTCTGAAGAGTTGGCGTTGCTCGTACGAATGATACTTCCTCTGCAAGATTACACTGTGCATCGTCTTTAAAGTCTCGGTGGCGCAGTGTATTTATTAGTGCTTTTCCATTCACTTATAATTACAAGTGCAAGCGAGACGATGTGCAGGGTAATTTTAAAGAGGACCCAGAGTCGGACTCCCACAAATCCCCATTTGGCTGATATAGGTTAATCTGTAGTATGGAGTCCCTTTACACAGGCAATATCAGCCTCAAATAAGCACACATTTAACGCCCTCTTTTGAAGGACCTTTCACATGTCCTAATACAAACTAAATGGGGGACAAATGACCGTTACCATGATCATTCATCTCCCTATTCAGTTTGCCTGCAGAACTTCTATTTACATGGGCAATGTGCTGCTGACTAACAATGATTTTTGGAGCCACATAAATGCTACAGCCACCTGTTTACTCCTTTGTTCGGTGATCAACGACATGTTTACACAGGGCAATGACCATTGGTGATTATTATATTCTAATATTGAGCCCTGAGGTAAAGATTTGCACAAAATGTGTAAATTTGCCTATACTGTATGTTGTTACACCCTTACAATCCCCCTGTGTGTGACCTGCTCTATAATGTGTCAGGGTTACATTATTACTGTGGTGATTCATTTTGACAAGTGATATTTTGTCTTTTATTTATCACTGACTACTTTTAGTTTTCCTCATTTGTGAGTTATAAAACCCAAATTATCAGCTCTACTAACAAAGAATAAATTACCAAACACAGATGTGACCCCACTCCACCTGCGACTTCAGTCTGAAGGGTTATTATTCCTTTATTTTATCATGTTTCTGGCTTAGAACCAGGAAGGAGCGAACCTAGAAAAAGTGCAAACTCATATCATATACGGTATTCGCCAAAAGATTGAACATATCTACTCATTTGGGGATTTTTTTTTAACTGAAATTCATGTAATTTAGGAAAAAAATAGTTTTTGTAATTAAATTTTATTAAAAATTTTCAGCCGCTTGTCTTCAGCAACCTGCATATTTTATCATACATTGCAGGCTGCTAAGGCTACTTTCACACTAGCGTTTCTATTTTCCGGTATTGACATTGTCAATGGGGACAAAACGTAACTGAACAGAACGGAGTGCACCGGATAGCATTCTTATACCGGATAGCAAACCGCAGCATGCTGCTGTGTTCTTTTAGTCATGGGATACGGAGCAAGACGGATCCGTCATGACCCACAATGCAAGTCAATGGGTACGTTTTCTCTGACACAATAGAACACGGATCCGTCCCCCATTGACTTTCAATGACGGATCCATCTTGGCTATGTAAAAGATAATACAACCTGATCATAACAAATGCAGATGGTTGTATTATTAGTAACGGAAGCGTTTTTGGTGAACCATGAAGGATCCAGCAAAAATGCTAGTGTGAAAGTAGCCTAAGTCCCATTCTGTGGGAAATCCGACAGACAAGCTCTATGAAAGCTCAGTTTGTAGACCTTTTCTCTGCTCTACTGAATGCTCAGTAGGCTGATGTCTCTTTTCCTTGAAGTCTATTTTATTTGGTATCTCGGCGTAGCTCGGTATTCAGGCTACTGTCTGAGAACACCGAGCAGTGTCACATAAAAAAAATAATTACAGAACTGATTGTTTTTTTTTTGCCATTTCACCCTAAAAAATAAAAGTCAAACAATAAATGATATGTACTCAAAAAATGGTGCCAAACAGCTAGACAATCTCAACTTTTTAGAAAGGTCCATGATGAATTCAGGAGATCACAAAGTAACCTCCTGCTGGGACCAGAGCAATCACCTCTACTCTGTGAGAAACCTCACAGCAAGTGTTCAATTTCCCCGCAGCGCCACCACAGGAGAAATTAAGTATTACTCAGTGTCCATTCTCTAAAAGATTGTATGAAAATGGGTTTTATAGAGTAGACAACCCTTTGTAGGTGAGGGGAACCTGATGATCAGGTCTCCTAATGTAGCTCTTGTCACGCCTGCTTATAGTCAAATAGTTATTATACAGCCTTGAGGTACGTGTGGGTAATTCTCCATCAAAACACAAAATGAAGAGCCACCTAGGCCCACCCAAAATGGCAAGGTATGTCTCTGCAAAATGCTGTATTACTGGTTGAAAGGGTTGTGCAGCTGGTACATATTGATAACCTATACTCAGGATAGGTCATCACTATCCAATCTGTGGGGGTCCAATCGGTACCCTGCTGATCAGTTCTCTGAAGAGTTGGCGTTGCTCGTACGAATGATACTTCCTCTGCAAGATTACACTGTGCATCGTCTTTAAAGTCTCGGTGGCGCAGTGTATTTATTAGTGCTTTTCCATTCACTTATAATTACAAGTGCAAGCGAGACGATGTGCAGTGTAATTTTAAAGAGGACCCAGAGTCGGACTCCCACAAATCCCCATTTGGATGATATAGGTTAATCTGTAGTATGGAGTCCCTTTACACAGGCAATATCAGCCTCAAATAAGCACACATTTAAAGCCCTCTTTTGAAGGACCTTTCACATGTCCTAATACAAACTAAATGGGGGACAAATGACCGTTACCATGATCATTCATCTCCCTATTCAGTTTGCCTGCAGAACTTCTATTTACATGGGCAATGTGCTGCTGACTAACAATGATTTTTGGAGCCACATAAATGCTACAACCACCTGTTTACTCCTTTGTTCGGTGATCAACGACATGTTTACACAGGGCAATGACCATTGGTGATTATTGCCCCATGTAAAAGGGTCCTCAGGGTCTCATGACATGCTAACCAAACCCTTAACAGGCTACAAATCCACCAACTCCTCCCACAGTAACATGAAGTCAGTGTTTTTGCATCTCACTTTTCTTCAGATGTTTTGAGCCACAAAACAATCTATCACTGTGTTAAAACATTTGCATGTTGGCATATTTTAGGTACAGTATATAGTATCTGATCCTGCAGTGCCCCTCATCTGTCCCAATTTCTAATTCCTGTACAGAGGCATAACTTGAAGCTTCTGGGCCTCAATGCAAGCCCCCCACGTAGAGTTCCTCCTTACCTTTGAAAAAACGGCACCAAGATTCCCTTCTCTCAAAATTACTAAGCAGATGAACAATTAACTAGAGAGTCATAGTAAGGAACAAGTACAGTAGCATCATGGCAAGCCCCTCACTCTTGATACATTAAAGACAAGGGGCCCAACATACTATCTTTGAAAAGGGTCCTCTGCTGTCCATGTCCACCCCTGCCTTGGACGCTCACTGGGACACAGAATGAAAGAACCT
The DNA here is from genome assembly GCF_905171765.1 of Bufo bufo. Taxonomy (NCBI): domain Eukaryota; kingdom Metazoa; phylum Chordata; class Amphibia; order Anura; family Bufonidae; genus Bufo; species Bufo bufo. The sequence continues at coordinate 32,954,363 of NC_053393.1, forward strand.
CACTGATTTGACTTCCATGTACTAGAATAGTCAGTTGGCTATACAGCTTCCCCTAGTGGTGGTGACTGGAAGATAAATTTTTATCATTTATCACTGTGTTCAGATAGAGAATTTAGAGCTCTCTGTCTGAAAAACAAACCTCTGACTTCTATAAAGGTATTTTAAAAGAAAAATGAGTCAGTACAGCCTTTTGGATCGATTTAAATTGAAAAAACAAAATGTTGTCTCTCATGAAACATCTATGGAACCAGTACCTCGCACACCACAAGCTTGTAAAATGTTTGCTTAGAAATTAAATGGTCTTGCTGCAATTTTTTGGCCTTGGGTGGTCATTTTATGTTTGCTAATTATCTATGAATGTAGGTTGGGAAGAAAAATGATCCAACACATTTATACCACGATGATGGCTAGATAGTAATTCTCGAGAAATCGTATATGACCCGTGAAATTGCGCTCTATGAACTGTCTATTCATTTCCTAATGAACTGTTACATTTATCACATAGGAACCAGCCATGAATATTAATTGTGTATTTTCCATATTTTACTCTCCATAATGATCTTAACCCCAGTTTTCTCCAGTTTAGATTAGGATTTTATTTCCTTCTTTTACGCTTTACGATGGTGTAAATAATAATGTGTTAAAGTTGATTTTCTTAGTAGTTGATGACAACAGCTTTTATTTCTATGAAGATCTGATTATATTTTCCTCAGTTTGACCTCAAAGTTGAGCAAACATCAAAGTTGAGCAAACTATAAGCGTAATTAATATTTTCTTAACGGTCATGGGGATAGACTCCATAAGACCTAATGGTGGAAGTCAAACATAAATTTTGAACCACTGTGAAGCACCCATGGATAAGACAGTGGGAGGTGGATCTGAATAAGCCTTCAAGCCTGGATGAGTTCCAGCCTGCGGCACTGTCTCTACTCTTGACCTACAGTCTGTTTTATAAAGGAGAAATCAAAGACTAAAACTTGATAGGTAGATGAAGCCATGGGAGTTGATGAGGTATCCAGTCATAAATTTGTTTACTCTTTACGCTGCTATGAAAGGATCAAAAATGTTTCATGTTTTGTCTATGGAAGGATTAAAAGGTAAGTATTTCACAATACTACTTCATAGTTCTGCCCAGAACAATACAGCATCTAATTTAGTGTTTTGTTCCGATGTTGGCCATCAGATGATACAACTGTTCCCCTTCCATTTGACAAAAGTGCCCCATATTTATTAAAAGCTGAATTCATGTTGGCGATCCTAAGTTATACGTTTGAAGAAACAATAAGGTATACTGGTGTAGGGGGCTGAATACACCCACCCTGCCAAAACTGATAACGTGGACAATGTGCTCTTTAGGATGTGTTCTGAAGATGTTGATATATGTTTTTCTTTGCAAAATGTGGACATTTATTCTGTTGTCATTGCAAATGATATCTTGATGAGTTTGATTCCACTTCTTTCCGTTCTAAGGCCTCATGCACACGAACGTGTGCCGGCTATTCCGTGCATTGGGGACCATAATATGCAGTCCCCAATGCACAGGCTCCATCCATGCGTTTTTCGCAAATGGATGAAGACCCATTCATCTTGAATGGGTCCGTAATCCATCCACTCCTCAAAAAAATAGAACATGATCTATTTTTTTTTGCGATGTGGAGGCATGGAGAGAAACCCCACGGAAGCACTCCATAATGCTTTTGTGAGCTTCCATGCCTCCATTCGCACCACTCCAGTTGAGATTCATTTTGGGTCTGGTTCGCCAAATTTTTAAAAAAGTTTCTCTCGGACCCAAATCGTTAGGGCTGAACTGAAGTTTCACCGCCAGCAAGGTGAGATCTATTTGTCGGAATCAGCCTGAGCTGTGATAAAATGACGGTATCAATACAGTAATCACATACATTTATGCTGCTTAATGAAATTTAACCCCTCCAAAAAAAATACAAAATTAAATTCAACTGTGTGGAAACTGAAAACACGTAAACTGAGGCATTAGTTGCATAATGCAGGCAGCAGCAGCAGACGTACAGAACGTGATGGTAGGCAGACAGACAGACAGCAATAGTGGCAAGATGGTGCACCACCAGAAAGTGAAATCTATTCACTGGAATCAGCTGGAGGCGTGTGAAAATCCTCCTGAATCCAGGCTTGGTTTATTATGACAAAAATTATGTTTTGGTCACTAGTGGAGGAAAACTTGGTCCATTTGGATGTCACCCCCCCCCCCAGCAGCGCTGAAAACCCTCTCTGAGATGACACTGGAGGCAGGGTAAGAAAGAAGATACATAGAGGGCTGTGCCAGTTCGGGCCAATGTTCCAGTCTGCCTGCCCAGAAATCCATGGGGTTAGGGAACTGGATATGGGACAGACATTGGCAATAGTTTAGGTAGGCCTGAACCTGGGCGTTGAGGTGGGAGCTGTCGGCTTGCTCACTGGGCTCAGCTTGGGATGACACATGAAAAACCTGCTCCATAATGTTGAGGAGACTGAAATGGGTGCTGCTACAGCTGCTGCGGCTTCTGCTGCTGGTGGTGGCGGAGGGAGGGTAACTCTATGGGGTTGGAGAGAAGCCTCCCTTTCAGACACGCCGGCTGCAGGCGTCTGCTCGCTGTAAGTTGCGGCACGCTACGTACACAGTGTTTCCTAGTAGTAATGTAATTTGTACTCCCTTTCTGCCACAGAAAAACATTCCCCCATGTTATCTTGGTAGCGAGGGTCTAAATGTATGGCTATCCAGTAATCATCAGACTGCTTGATGTCAATGATACGCCTGTCACTGCGTAAGCAAGCAAGCATACAGCTTGCAATTCTGGCCAGCATGCCCGAGGAGCCAGTTCTTTCTGGCTCCGGCCCCCCCCCCCCCACTCAGACGATTGGGTGTCTTGGCTGGTGCCATCCTCATCATTGTCCTCTTGTTCTCGCACCTCCTATTCTTCCTCCTCTTGCAGTGGCAGCTCCTCATCCTCATTCTCGTCTTCGTCATCCTCCTCTTCATGGCAGATTCCCTTTGTGTGTTCCCGACAGCAAAATGCTGATATTCTTCCATGTTTGTCCCCTGCTTCATTAGCGACTGCTCTCACACAAGTCGTCAACAGGGAGACTCTCTTGACTATATGCTGTGGGGCATGGTGGGGTTTTATTAACACTTCTTAGGAAAAAATAAGGTGCCTCTCTAGGAAGGTGCAGAGAAGACAGAGGACTCCACTGAAAGCCTTCTCTGGGGCTGCAAGGAAGAGGAGCTGGAGGCATGCTGTGACCCCTGGCTCCATGAAACAGTATCAGACTCTAAAGTCACTTCCACATCATCCTGCCATGACTGAGAGGAGGAGTGAGCCATCCAATCCACAATATAATCTTCTTTCTCCTCAAATATAGTGTTGTGTCTTTCCAAAGCCAGCAGGGACAACTGTGGCCTACTGCTACTAAAACTACTACTACTTCTGGTTGGATAGTTAGTGGTGCTACTACCCACATTCTGGTGCTGGGTCTTTCATTTGGAACCCTTTCATAGCCCGGACATTTTCGGGCCCCTCCGATGTGCTTATGCACTACCCTGTCTATTGGTTTAGTAATCAGGTATATATACTGCTATTTTGAATATAATCAACAACATCCCCCGACCCCCAAAAAAATTATAAAAAATGTGGGAATATAGAAAAACTAATTGGGGCCTAAATTTGTTATCACTCCCAGATACTTTTGTGTGATACCCTGGCTATTGGTGTAGTAATTATATATATATATATATATATATATATATATATGCTGTTATTATCAGTAAGTGTGTTTGTGAACACAGAAATAAAGGGAAACTGATTTAAGCCTAAATTCGTTATCCCTCACATGTAAGGTTGGCAAAACCAGTGTGGTATATGAGCACAGGAACCAGGCAGGTGGAAGATTTTACACAACTTTACTTCAGTAATGAAATACAGTCAGGTCCATAACTATTGGGACATCGACACAATTCGAACATTTTTGGCTCTATACACCACCACAATGGATTTGAAAAGAAACAAACTACATGTGCTTTACCTGCAGACTGTCAGCTTTAATTTGAGGGTATTTACATCCAAATGAGGTGAAAGGTGTAACAATTACAACAGTTTGCATATGTGCCTCCCACTTGTTAAGGGACCAAAAGTAATGGGACGGAATAATAATCATAAATCAAACTTTCACTTTTTAATACTTGGTTGCAAATCCTTTGCAGTCAATTACAGCCTGAAGTCTGTAACGCATAGACATCACCAGACTCTGGGTTTCATCCCTGGTGATGCTCTGCCAGGCCTCTACTGCAACTGTCTTCAGTTCCTGCTTGTTCTTGGGGCAATTACCCTTCAGTTTTGTCTTCAGCAAGTGAAATGCATGCTCAATCGGATTCAGGTCAGGTGATTGACTTGGCCATTGCATAACATTCCACTTCTTTCCCTTAAAAAACTCTTTGGTTGCTTTTGCAGTATGCTTTGGGTCATTGTCCATCTGCACTGTGAAGCGCCGTCCAATGAGTTCTGAAGCATTTGGCTGAATATGAGCAGATAATATTGCCCGAAACACTTCAGAATTCATCCTGCTGCTTTTGTCAGCAGTCACATCATCAATAAATACAAGATAACCAGTTCCATTGGCAGAACATACATGGCCACGCCATACTCTTCTCTTCCCATCACTCTGGTACAAGTTGATCTTGGTCTTATCTGTCCATAGGATGTTGTTCCAGAACTGTGAATGCTTTTTTAGATGTCGCTTGGCAAACTCTAATCTGGCCTTCCTGGTTTCTTTTTAATTTGGCCTTCCTGTTTTTAGTGATGATCGAGAATGCTCGGCCGAACACCAGTTCGGCTCGAGCATCGCGATGCTCGGCAGACCGCGGTGTTCGGCCGAATACTGCGTGTGCTAGAGCGCCATGCTCGAGTCTCCTCTCCGCACTTTTGTTGGCTGCTACGCAGCCAATAATCGTGCGGTTAAGTACTTCCACTAAATGTAATGCCGTAGCCATGTTGGTTACTGGCATTACAGTGATTGGCTGGCCGGAACGCGTCATCGGGTGCTATAAAGCACCCGATGACACGTGGTTCGGCCAGTCTTAGTCAAGGAGAGCTGTGCTGTAGAAGGGACAGATAGTGTAGGGAATTAAATTTAATTTTTTGGTTAGGCAGGGTTGGTGTTAGAGACCCAAAAGTCCTTTTAGGGACTATTGTGTCTAGCAGGAATATATATTTTTAGCACAACCTGCGCTAAATTGCGTGCGATTAGAGACCCAAAAGTCCTTTTAAGGACTATTGTTGTATCTGGCAGCAATATATATTTTTAGCACAACCTGCACTAAATAGCTTGCGATTGTTTGCCCGCTGAAGACAGCGACATTATCTGCACTACATCTCCTGTGTAACGTGTGTGCAGCGTAAAAATATCTGTGACATCCAGTGTACTTTTACCGTAGACAGTGGCCGCTGTGGACAGTTGCATTACATGCGCTACATCTCCTGTATAACAATATTTAATTGGCAAAATATATTAAAATACAACATCACAATACAATATTAAAATAACAATCGCTGCAGCGGAGACAAAATCAGTCCCTAAAAATACCTAAAATCTAAAACTTCAATAAAAACTCAAAAAAAGTCCAAAAAAGAAGGGGACCATACATCCTGAATGTGCAAAAATATCGCAAGCCAAAAGTATGAGTCTATTCCTTATAATAGTATTGGCATTCCTTTCTTATATGCAATGTAACATGCAAAATCCATGCAAGGCACCTTTTCAAATATTCGGAATTGTCCGATATAAATATTCAATAAAGTATCCAATCGGACACCAAGTTGTTACTCACAGGTGAAAGTCGATTATCCTGCAGTCCTAATATTCAATCCTTTTGATTATTACTCACGGTATTTATTCACTTGGTTTTCAGTGTTTAGCGTCCCATCTGGTTCGTTCGTCTCTGGTCTCTCTCGATCGTTATCCACAAATCTCAGATCCGGTTATACGATCAGGGTGTAATATCGCGAGAGGTGAACTTAAACTTGTACTGACCAGTTTGAATGGCTGAAAATCCGGGTCTTTATCTTTGGAGCGCTCCAATTTCTTTGTGTATCTCCGGATATTAGTAGACGAACTTCCAGTGGGGGTCACTTGTTGGGGATGTCTTTGAAAAGCACCAAACGCGTTTCGGGGATCTCCTTTCCCCTTCCTCAGTGGTGACATCCCAACTTACTTGCTCTGGAACACCAAAATCTGGTCTGGAACAAAAAACAAAAAAAACGACGCATATGCGGTTTCCATGCGTTTTTTGGGGGACGATGTGTTTTTTGCAGTATATTGTGCCCCATGGTCTAATTAGTCTAGTCTATAAAGGAAATAGTCCAGAAAGGTTGTTAAATGGTCAATTCATAACAAAATATATCAATATGCGGATATCCTGTAACGACAATCAATTCTAAGTGCTATACTGTGGATATTAATTTCTTAAAGAGGACCTTTCACCAGAAGAAAGTATGTAAACTGACTATACAGACGTTTAGAGCGGCGTCCAGGGATCCCCCTGCACTTACTGCGATTGGCCAGCGCTACAGCATAGGAGAAGGAGACCGCGGCAGGCTCAAGTGGGTGGAGCCTAACTACAAACATACCGGAGGCTATAACCGGAGAACGGAGCGGCACCCGGGAATAACAGTAAGTGCAGGGGGATCCCTGGGCGCCGCTCTACACGTCTGTATAGTCAGTTTACATACTTTCTTCTGGTGAAAGGTCCTCTTTAAATAACATTACATAAGTGTAAAACATACAAGTGAAATAAATATAATATTACATATAGTATACTAATAAATAAGGTGACCGTGCATCTGTTCAAGTGTTGAATGGTGGATAAGATGCATGTAATATCAAATCTGGAGTGAAGGATCTGCTCTAGAACACCAAAATCTGGTCTGGAACCAAAAAAAACGCATATGCGGTTTCCATGCGTTTTTTTGGGGGGGACAATGCGTTTTTTATGGTATAATGTGTCCCATGGTCTAATTAATCTAGTCTATGACAGAAATAGTCCAGAAAGGTTGCTAAATGGTTGATCCATAACAAAATATATCAATGTGCAGATATCCTGTAACAAAAATCAATTCTAAGTGCTATATTGTGAATATTAACTTCATAAATAACATTATGAAGTTAATATTCACAATATAGCACTTAGAATTGATTTTTGTTACAGGATTTTGGTGTTCCAGAGCAGATCCCTTACTCCAGATCTGATCTTACATGCATCTTAAAAGGGATATATAAGGAATCACAGTAAGTTGGGATGTCACCACTGAGGAAGGGGAAAGGAGATCCCCGAAACGCGTTTGGTGCTTTTCAAAGACATCCCTAACAAGTGACCCCCACTCGAAGTTCGGCTACTAATATCCGGAGATACACAAAGAAATTGGAGCGCTCCAAAGATAAAGACCCGGATTTTCAGCCATTCAAACTGGTCAGTACAAGTATAAGTTCACCTCTCGCGATATTACATCCTGATCGTATAACCGGATCTGAGATTTGTGGATAACGATCTAGAGAGACCAAAGACGAACGAACCAGGTGGGACGCTAAACACTGAGAACCACGTGAATAAATACCGTGAGTAATAATCAAAAGGATTGAATATTAGGACTGCAGGATAATCGACTTTCACCTGTGAGTAACAACTTGGTGTCCGATTGGATACTTTATTGAATATTTAGCTCGGACAATTCAGAATATTTGAAAAGGTGCCTTGCATGGATTTTGCATGTTATATTGCATACAAGAAAGGAATGCCAATACTATTATAAGGAATAGACTGACACTTTTGGCTTGCGATATTTTTGCACATTCAGGATGTATGGTCCCCTTCTTTTTTGGACTTTTTTTGAGTTTTTATTGAAGTTTTAGATTTTAGGTATTTTTAGGGACTGATTTTGTCTCCGCTGCAGCGATTGTTTTTTTAATATTGTATTGTGATGTTGTATTTTAATATATTTTGCCAATTAAATATTGTGTAACAACACTATTACTATTGCTCTATTTCCATGCGAGGGAGTGCCAGTCTCATACTACATAATATATACTTTTTATTACGCCTTTGTTGATTTGAGTGAATCAATTTGAGACTAGAGCACCCAGTCCAGAATTGTAAGGGGAGTGAGCGGTTTGTCTATACTACTATCTCCTGTATAACGTGTGCGCAGCCTAAAAATATCTGTCACATCCAGTGGACTTTTTACGTAGACGCTGCAGACAGCGACATTATCTGCGCTACATCTCCTGTTTAACGTGTGCGCATACTAAAAATATCTGTGACATCCAGTGTACTTTTTACGTAGACGGTGTCCGCTGCAGACATTTACATTACCTGCGCTATTTCTCCTATATATAACGTTTGCTCATCATGAATATCAGTGATATTCACTGTAATTTTTTCTTAGCAGCTGGTGGCAGCGACATTACCTGCGCTACATCTCCTGTATAACGTTTGTACATCCTAAATATCAATGACATTCAGTTAAAAAAAATTGCGCATACACTTACAAAACTTGCGCTACTGTACGTGTGACATACTTGCAAGCATATATACCATTTAATATGCAGAATGCGAGTAGTAAGGGACAGGGAAGTGGCCGTGCTGCTGATGGTGCACGCAGAGGCCGTGGTCCTGGGCGCGGTGAAACTATGCCTGCTGTCAGAGCACAAGAAACACACTCATCCACGATACCTAGCTTCATGTCCCAGTTTGCAGGGCGGCGCAGGACACCACTCTCGAAGTCACACCAGTGCGACCAGGTGGTCGGTTGGATTGCAGCAGATAATGCTTCCAGTCGGTTAAGCACCACTCTGTCTTCCACAAAGTCCAATCTCAGTAGCCAAGAGTCTGGTCAACAGAATCCTCACCCTGATCCTCCTTCCTCCCACCATGGAGAGTCTTGGAAAACAAGTAATCCCACACTCAGATATAGTGATGAGCGGGAGGTGCCATATTCGATTTCGCGATATTTCGCGAATATTCGCATGAATATTCGTGTTATATTCGTCGAAATCGAATATTCGCAATTATTCCAATTATCGCGAAATTATTTTTTCGCATATTGCGAATATTTATCTTGATAGTATAAGGCAACGTTCCTATGCTAATGACTATGGCTAGGCTAATATGTGTATTTTACGAAATTTCGTAATATTGCTCTAACTTCGTCTCTTAGAATATTACGAATATTCTAAAAGACGAAGTTAGAGCAATATTACGAAATTTCGTAAAATACACATAGATTGTATTTAAGCTAATATACTGCTATAGTAATATTTTTTAATAGTGTACATATTTTACAAAACTTAAGTTCAGAAGAGGCAAAAAAAAATTACAGGAAAAAAAAGGGATTATAGCACTATATTAGCTAAATTACAATCTATATGTGTATTTTACGAAATTTCGTAATATTGCTCTAACTTCGTCTTTTAGAATATTCGTAATATTCTAAGAGACGAAGTTAGAGCAATATTACGAAATTTCTAAAAGACGAAGTTAGAGCAATATTAAGAACATTTGAAAAAGTCGAAATTGCGATGCGAGTAATATAACACGAAATATTCGCATGAAGATTTCAATTTAGCACTGCTATATTCCATATTCTAGCCTAATATGGAATATAGCAGTGCTAACTTAGCACAGCTATATTCCATATTAGGCTAGAATATGGAATATAGCAGTGCTAAGTTTAAATCTTCATGCGACTATTTCGTGTTATATTACTCGCATCGCAATTCCGACTATTGCGAAATTTCGTAAAATACACATATAGATTAGATTGTAATTTAGCTAATATGGAATATAGCAGTAAGTTGAAAACGCCACTGACTGGAGCAGCCAGGAAGCCAGGAATCCAAAGGACAGGTAAGAACAACTTTAGGGAAGTGGGAAAGAAAAAAATATAATAATAAAAAAAAAAAGAAAAAAAAAGAATATTCGATTTCGCGAATATATAGAACGATATTCTAAATATGCGCGAAATCTCGAAATTGCGATATTCGAGAAAAAAATTCGCAATTCGAATATTCGCGCTCAACACTACTCAGATATTCTGAGGAGCTCTTTTCACCCTGATGCGTGGCCTGGTGTCACAACGAGAGAAAAGTTTCGGAAGATGGTGAAGGAGTACGTAGCAGACCGTGTCAGCGTCCTCAATGATCCCTTTGTGCCTTACAACTATTGGGTGTCCAAGCTGGACACATAGCACGAACTGGCGCTCTAGGCCTTGGAGGTGCTGGCCTGCCCTGCCGCCAGCGTTTTGTCAGAGCGGGTATTTAGTGCTGCTGGGGGCATAATAACTGATAAGCGCATCTGACTGTCAACTAAAAATGCTGACAGGTTGACTCTTATCAAAATGAACAAGGCCTGGATTGCCCCTGACTTCTCTACTCCACCAGAGGAAAGCGGATGAACATAAAGGCACTTTAAATGTGACTTTTATGGTGTATTGAATACACTGTATTCCCATGCACCCTTTCCACCACAAAAAAGGGTATATGGTTCAATCTTCCTTTTCTCCTCCTCCTTCTCCTTCATCATATCAACATGCTTATTAGGCTGCCCTCGCTCTTAATATTTTGGAGGGTCAGCTCAGCAGCAGGCCCTCAACCATAATTTTTTCCATGGTCAGATCAGCAGCAGGCCCTTGCCCCTAATGTTTTAAAGAGTCAGCTCAGCAGCAGATCCTCAACCATAATTTTTTCGATTGTCAGCTCAGCAGCAGGCCCTCGCCCATAATGTTTCCCATGGTCAGATCAGCAGCAGGCACTTGCCCCTAATGTTTTAGATAGTCAGTTCACCAGCAGACCCTCAACCATAATTTTTTCGATGGTCAGCTCAGTAGCAGGCACTCAACCATAATTTTTTCGATGGTCAGCTCAGCAGCAGGCCTTAAACCTTCATTTTTTACATGGTCCGATAAGCAGCAGGCACTCGCCCCTAATGTTTTAGAGAGTCAGCTCAGCAGAAGACCCTCACCCCTAATGTTTTAGATGGTCAGCTCAGCAGCAGGCCCTCGCCCATAATGTTTTAGATGATCAGCTCTGCAGCAGGCCCTTGTCCATAATGTTTTAGATGGTCAGCTCGGCAGCAGGCTCTCGCCCATAATGTTTTAGATGGTCAGCTCGGCAGCAGGCCCTTGCCCATAATGTTTTAGATGGTCAGCTCGGCAGCAGGCCATCACCCATAATTTTTTCCATGGTCAGATCAGCAGCAGGCCCTCGCCCCTAATGTTTTAGATGGTCAGCTAAGCAGCATTCCCTCGTCCATAATGTTTTAGATGGTCAGATCAGCAGAAGGCACTCGCTCCTAATGTTTCAGAGAGTCATCTCAGCAGCAGACCCTCACCCCTAATGTTTTAGATGGTCAGCTCAGCAGCAGACCCTCACCCCTAATGTTTTAGATGGTCAGCTTATAAGTAGACCCTCACCCCTAATGTTTTAGATGGTAGGATCAGCAGCAGGCCCTCGCCCCTAATGTTTTAGAGGGTCACCAGCAGGCCCTTGCTCCTAATGTTTTTGAGGGTCACCAGCAGGCCATCAATCATAATTTTTCAAGGGTGTGTATAATGCCCTCCTTTATTTGTAATAAAGGCTGTATTTGAGTGCTGGTTTCTTGTAATTTTTGGCAGCCCTTTCACTTAGTGCATAGACTTTATGAGTGTAGGAGTCCCACTACCTGAACAATTGTACCACAATGTGAATTAGGTCCCCCTTTATGTAATATACAGGTTGTATCGGAGTGCCTCTTCCTTGTAATTTTTGGCTGCACTTGCACTCTATATACAAGTAAAGAATGTTTTCTAACAATTTTTCCTCTAAAATCGATTTTATCTTCAGTTTTGTGCGTATTATTGTCAGTCTGTAAAAGTGGCGTTCTACTCGGACAACATCGTTCCCAGCAGTGACCTGGGAGTCCAAGATGCATCCAGACATCTTCCCCATGCTGTTCCTGAACCATTTTAGGGGTGTTTCCATCAATGTCTGACCTTTTCATGTGAACCAGACACCCTCCCCTCTTCAGAGCAGGGGGTGTCTGGTTTAATGCTCAGGTTCTCCCGTTGACTTCCATTGTGCTCGCGTGCTTGGTAGTAACAATGTATTTCGACTCCTGCCCTTTCATCTTATTGTTTATTTTACAGTAAATGGCATTGTCCTTAAGCCTTCTTCCATCATAAATGTTAATTAAACCCTAACATTTCTCCAAAGCACATTCAACGTGGAGCATAAGAATGAGTCATATATTCCGATTTACCCTTAATAACAACGACTGCGTTGGCTTCTTTGTAAACTCCTTCCCATTTGCATCAGTAATTTGCTCTAAACCTTTATACATAAATTTATTGCTTTTGTCTCATTAAAATCACGGAGTCGGTGCCTTATTTTCATCCTTGCTCCTCCGTCTAGGAGCTATTACCTAATGGTTTGACTTAAAGGTCAATGAGTAAGGACCGGGGAAAGTTAATCATAAGTAAAATTAATTATCCTGATCAATCTTTTGCATTTTAAATGTCACACTATACCCTTGCAGCCAAATCCCCATTCATTTCAGAACTGTTCTTCATTGGCAAGTGTTTGCATTTTAACAATTGTATTAGCAAACATCTGTTATTATTTAAAGGGGGTTTATTATTATAAAATGAGGAAAGAAGTCGGGAAAGAAGCTTTACTCACCTGCCCGAACCCCAGCCAAGCCAACATTCCTTCTTCGTTGCTCCCACAGTCTTTGGGAGCAACGATGGAACAATGAAATGCACACCTAATCCACATGACTGGTCCCAATGCAGCAACCTGACCACCCCACGTGAATGCTGAGGCCTGTGATTGGTTGCAAAGGTCCCGTGGACCAATTGGACACATAATAAATGCAGTGCCAAAATCAAGGACCATGTGAGTGGTGTTGTTGAAAGGATATTGGAGTGAACAGGTGGGATAGACTTCTTTTTAAGAAAAAATTATAACATTGTTGGCCATCAACTCTTTTTTTTTTTTTTTTTTGAGGGGTTCTTGGAAAATCCCTTTGATATCTACAATATTTACTAGATAAATTGGTTGTACCCTGAGATGAAACAGATGACATTAGGTCCAGCAGCTGGGATTCCACTTCTCCTTGATCAGCTGTTACCATTGGGTCAACCAATAGGATTAATTTTTGGGCTCCCACAATTTTCAAGGATACCAATGAACACAACATATAACATGGCTCTGAAATTTTGATAATTTAGGGGAGTTCGGATCTAAGGGGGTATGACCTCAACGTTAACTTCCAGGACATGTTAAAAGGAGTCATCTACACCAGGGGTCATTTTGGTGCATATAGATAGGCTTCTATCATGCCATACACATAAAAGTAGCACCAACACACTATAAATACATATCTCACAACTTTTAACCACTTGATGACACAGGAACTCAAATCCGACTGTAGTCTTGAGCAGTTAGAGAAGCATACAGTACTCATGAGGATGATCATATGGGCATTGAAAGTGTGTCTGTGGGATCTGGAGAAGGACAAAAGCTGTAATACGCAGCCACAGCCCTGCTCTAATGGAGATGACTGGAACCTCAGATATTTTAGAGTACCTGGGTTCCTGAAGCTCTAAGGTCTCAGGGTATACTGTACAAATGGGTGAGGTGACAGATGGTAAACACAAGTGGAGCTCATATATTTTTTGGGGCACAGAGGTTGGAATTCCTAGGTTTTCAGATATCTTGGGGTACACAAGGCTGCACTGGGCAGATCTGAAAACTCAGGGTGCACAATACACAATAATCCCTCCAGGTTTTAAAGGATCAAGATGCACACCTATTGCTGGCCATCTTAGGGTATTTTACTTGAAGGAGCCTGAGCATTAGGCTCAAGTAAGCTGGTGTCCTGTGAATGTGCATTGTTCATGTTTTTTGACTGTCCATGTATCGACCCCTGCCTAATTTCTATATTTGACCCTTTTCTACCAGAAATGACCTGCACCTGTTCCTCAAACTGACCCAGAGCTGCCTGTCCTAACCATCAAAAATGATTTTGGATTGGATTGCAGGAATTCAGCCTGTCCTGACCTCGGCCTGTTTCCTGCCTACAGTAAGCACAGTGGATCTTCTATCTGCAACTGGTATACAATCCAATAATTTTATTTCAGACACATAGAAAATAAAAAATCCAAGGTGCCTACATGTTTCCAGTGTACAGCACGATTTTAGTCATGCTCTGCATCCTCTGGCACTTCCTACTATCTGCTTCTTATGTAGGTTTATATATGGTCAGCAGATGGTGTGGTGCCATATATGACCTATTACATGGATAGGATGTCTATGTAAAATATAATGCGCATTGACTAGAGATCAGCAAAACGATTCGATCAAAATATGATCAAAGTTTTCCCAAAAATTTTGATTCATGAGAATTACTTCCAGAAAAATTCTGGTGAATTGAGAAAGAGAGAGAAAAAGAGAGATGAGAGATATTTTCTGATGCAGATAGCCCTCCAACAGATCCTCCAACTGTCTATATGTCTACCTATGCCCTCACTATCTCTGCTAAAATAAAAAACTCTAAGGCTGCACCCAGGGCCGGTTCTAGGTGAAATGGGGCCCTGGGCGAAAAACAATAAGGCCCCCCCCCCCCCCCCCCTATGACACTTGATGACTTTTACAGAAGAAACTGTATATTGTGGGGCACTGTGTAGGCTATATGTGTATAACAAACATATTTCATATGAAAACTTACAATTACTTGGCTTGGCCCTTGGGGATCTTGGACGCCACTTCAACACTTGGCCGGGGGCTCGGCGGAGCTGATGTGTTTTATCCTAATGAGAAAGATTTCATAATAAGGATTTGGAGAAGGGGCAGAGGGATAGCAGAGCAGGGAGAGGCTGGTGCTGCTGTAGTGTCCCACTAGGTAGGCGTAAATTGGTTCAGGTGTTACTTCTGCTCACAAGGGACAGTAATATTATATTTGACCATGTATGTTAATGTATTTTCTATGTGCATTTACATGCAATATTTTCCCCTGTGTCATGCATAGCAGGCCTATTAGGGTGTAGTTGGGCATCCTAGACACTAGAGGGAGATAGGGAGCCTAGTATAAATGTCCAGGCCCAGACAGGGAGGAGTTAGATCATAGTCAGGGGTCTGTGGAGACAGAAGTGAGAAGGCACCAGCCAGAGATATGCTAAGGGCCTCCTCCTGACATGCAGCTTGATAGCCCTGGCTGCTAGCTACGTCCAGGAGGCTAGTGAAGAACCCTAGCCTGCCTGTCGATCAAGTGAGCCGCAGTTAGCTCAGAAGACACCCCAGTAGTAGGAGAGCACCTTCTGGGAGCAACCTGCAGTATCCCTCACAGCAAGGACAATACCACAAGTTCAGATAAGTAACCTGATGGGCATCGATCGGATTGAGTTCCTCTAGAGCGCTATACAAGGACTTAGTAACATAACATAACATAACAGAAGTGTTTAGTATAAAGCAAGCGCCAATACTGGAGGAAGGATTATATATACCAAGGATTTAAGCCAGCAATTAGGCATCCGGGCCTTGGGATCCAGCCAGCTAGAATAGCTGAAAGGGATAGAGCAGCATTGTACTGCAAAGCATTAACTGTATACCCTCCAAGTATCTTGCAAGATTATACCTGCCATTATTGAAAGTAAACCTGCTGTGCACTTGTACTGTCCAAGACTGCATTATCATCTACTGCAACTGTATGTATAAAGTTGGACTGTTTCCTGAAGTAAAGCAACGTTTGGTTTACCAACTGCGTACTCTATTAATCCTCCTACAAATCGGTGTGCCACCGTTACAGGCACTGGCGTCACGAATCTTAAAGGGACCTTACCTAAGGCACTCAAAACACCTGCAACATCCAGGGCACCTCACCCAACATCAGGCCAGGTCTCTCTATACAGAGTGTGCCCCAGAGGAACTTGTGTCTACCTCTCATTCACTGTCGCATGCCTGCCCAGGGTTCTCCTCCAAAAAGTGAGTAACCCTCGATTGCCCATAACCGTGACCTCACTGTCGCTATACCCTGCAGGTCTGGCGTGCAGCACTGCTACTAGGGGGTTCATACCATGGGGGAGTAATAAAGCCCACCATAATTCCCCACCCAGTAGAAATAATTCTCCTTATAATGTGACAGTGCAAAAAATACCCCCTTGTAATGCCCCTAGTTGAGCTAATGTCCCCATAGTGCTCCCATAATGTGCCAGTATAAAATACCCCTATATAGTGCCCCCAGTAAATGCCCCCATAGTGCTCCTCCCCCCCCTCCCTCCTAGTGCCCCCCATAATGTACCAGTATAAAATGCCCCATATATAGTGCCCCAGTAGATGCCCTCAGTGTCCCCCATAATTTGTAAGTATAAAATACCTCTTCTCAGTGCCCTCGTAGATGACCCCATAGTACTCCTCTCCCACCTTCCCCATAGTACCCACCATAATGTGTTCCAGTATAAAATGCCCCTATACAGAGCCCCCATATAAAATAACCGTTCTTTGTGGCCTCAGTAAATGCCCCTATAGTACCCACCAATAATGTGCCAGTAAGAAGTGCCCCCAATCATGTGCCAGTAAGAAGTGCCCCCAATCATGTGCCACCCAATAATGTGCCAGTAACAAGTGCCCCCAATGTGCCGGTAATAACTGCCTCCATAGATGTCCCCCAATAATGTGCCAGTAAAATGTGCCCTCATAGATGCCCCCCAATCATGTGCCAGTAATAAGAGCCCCCCCCACCATCATGTGTCAGTAACAAGAGCCCCCCCCATATCATGTGCCCATAGCCAGAGGACCCCCTATCATGTGCCAGTAGCCAGAGCCCCCCTATATCATGTGCCAGTAGCCAGAGACCCCCCTATATCATGTGCCAGTAGCCAGAGCCCCCCTATATCATGTGCGAGTAGTCAGAGCCCACCCTATATCATGTGCCAATAGCCAGAGCCCCCTATCATGTGCCAATAGCCAGAGCCCCCCTATCATGTGCCAGTAGCCTGAGCCCCCATCATGTGCCAGTAGTCTGAGCCCCCCCATCATGTGCCAGTAGCCATAGGCCCCCCATCATGTGCCAGTAGCCATAGGCCCCCCTATCATGTGCCAGTAGCCTGAGCCCCCCCCCCATCAACATGTGCCAGTAGCCATAGCCCCCCCATCATGTGCCAGTAGCCATAGGGCCCCCCTATCATGTGCCAGTAGACATGGGGCCCCCCCTATCATGTCCCAGTAGCCAGGGCCCCCCTTATCATGTGCCAGTAGCCATAGGGCCCCCCTATCATGTCCCAGTAGCCAGAGCCCCCCATATCATGTGCCAGTAGCCATAGGCCCCCCCTATCATGTCCCAGTAGCCATAGGCCCCCCCATCAACATGTGCCAGTAGCCAGAGCTCCCCATCATGTGCCAGTAGCCACCAGTATTGACAAAAAAAAAAAAAACACTTATACTGTACTTACCTTCTTGGCAGCGATGCGATGCAGGCCTCTTCCGGCTTGTGTCCCGCGCTGTACGGCTCAGGGCTCAGGCGGCGCGATGACGTCATCGTGCCACCTGCGCCAGGCCTCTGATAGGCTGTCGGCCTAGTGCCTTCAGCCTATCAGAGGAAGGGGAAGGGACACACCTCCCCCTCCCCTGCCCTGCTGCACAGCCATCTGTATCGCTGTCCTGAGGACGGCGATACAGATGACTGGAGATGAACGCTTCCACAATGGAAGCGCTCATCTCCGTTTGACACTGACTGACTGTCCTGCCTATAGTTAGCTGCGGGCCGGCGCAGGGGGGTCCCTAAGGACTCTGGGGCCCGGGGGCAATTGCCCCCCTTGCCTCTATGGAAGCGCCGGCCCTGGCTGCACCCCTTCTCCCCGACATGTTTCGCCGAGCGGATACCCTGAAGACGGCGAACGCTCAGCAAAACATGTCGCGGGGCAGCCTTTGAGCTTTTTATTTTAGCACAGATAGTGAGGGCATAGGTAGACATATAGACAGTAGTAGGAGGAAGGAGGAGAGAATATAGAAAGTGGAAGTGTCGTTGGCGGGACGCAGCCACCGACACTATACAAACTATTCAGGAGAAATAAGGATACCTAAAGCTGTACAGTCTAGAGGCAATATAGACTATGCAGCGCTCACACTGATGGTTTTAAGTAAATCTATCTCTACTGGAAACTCTTAATTTGTAGATTAATAAAAGTGAAGTTTTAAGTATAATCTAATGGCAGAGGTGACAAAAAGGCGTATTTCCAGTCCTCGGACATGTGTATAAATTTAATAGTGTTGACAAACGCCAGCACCTGGTGTTTTTAGGGTCCTTTGAACTAAGCCATACTTTACTATACTCTATATTGAGTGCTGTACCATACCCCAGAATTAATGGACTTTACTTTTTATTTTGTCTCCCACATCATGAGCTCTTTTTGCTCAGTAGCCCTGATGTAGCCAGGCAAAGTGATGACATCACCAAGGGAAAAAATAGCACTGCATGGTGGAAGGTTGGTTCTGTGATCCCACTGTCATTCTAACAACCAGATTTAAAGGACTGGGCCGCGTTAGTCCTGTGGCTTGCCAGCCATTGTAAAACTACAACCCCCAGAGTACTCTAACAGTCCAGGCAGCAGCTGGAGGGAAGAAGACTGAAGACCACTGGACTAGCTTGGGATGTAAACTTGTACAGTACTTGTAGTTTGTAGTAGACTCTAACTTCAGACATTATCTACAGCAATTATACCCCCTTCAGGACCCTGCCATTTTTTGCATATCTGACATATGTCACTTTATGTGGTGATAACTTTAAAACGCTTTTACTTAGCCAAGCCATTCTGAGAATGTTTTCTCCTCACATATTGTACTTCATGACAGTGGTAAATTTGAGTCAAAATATTTCATTTTTAATTTATAAAAAATACCAAATTTACCCCAAATTTTGAAAAATTCGCAATTTTCTAAATTTTTATTTCTCTGCTTTTAAACAGATAGTGATACCTCTTGAAAAAGTTATTACTTTACACTTCCCATATCTCTACTTCATGTTTGGATAACATTTTCATTTTTTGGGATGTTAGAAGGCTTAGAAGTTTAGAAGCAAATCTTGAAATTTTTAAGAAAATTTCCAAAACCCAATTTTAAGGACCAGTTCAGGTCTGAGGTCACTTTGTGGGGCTTACATGATGGAAACCACCCATAAATGACCCAATTTTAGAAACTCTACCCCTCAAGGTATTCAAAACTGATTTTACAAGAATTAAAGGAAAATGGAAATGCAATTTCAGAATTTCACTTTCTTGGCAGATTTTCCATTTTAATCCATTTATTCCAGTAACAAAGCAAGGGTTAACAGCCAAACAAAACTCAATATTTATTTCTCTGATTCTGTAGTTTACAGACACACCCCATATGTGGCAGGGCGCAGAAGGAAAGGAACGCCATATGGTTTTTGAAGGACAGATTTTACTGGGATAATTTTAAGTTGCCATGTCACATTTGAAGACCCTCTAAAGCACCCCTAGAGTAGAAACTCCAAAAAAGTGACCCCATTTTGGAAACGACGGGATAAGGTGGCAGTTTTGTTGGTACTATTTTAGGGTACATATGATTTTTGGTTACTCTATATTACACTTTTTGTGGTAAGCTTTGGCACCATTTTTATTTTTAATTTTTTACAATGTTCATCTGACAGGTTAGATCATGTGCTATTTTTATACAGCAGGTTGTTATGGACGCGACAATATCAAATATGACTTTTTGATCGCTTGGAATTACACTTTTTCTGATGTAAGGTGACAAAATATTGCTTTTTTTTTACACGGTTTTTACTTTTTTTTACCCGAGGGGTTAAGTCATGTGATATTTTTATACAGCAGGTTGTAATGGACGAGGAAATACCTAATATGTATACTTTTTTTTATTTATTTAAGTTTTACACAATAAATGCATTTTTGAAACCAAAAGAAAATCATATTTTAGTGTCTCCATATTCTGAGAGCCATAGCTTTTTTATTTTTTCGGCAATTGTCTTAGGTAGGATCTCATTTTTTGCGGGATGAGATGACGGTTTGATTGAAGAGAAGTTAGGTCATGTAATATTTTAATAGATCTGGTTGTTACGGACACAGAGATACCTAATATGTCTAGTTTTTTTCTTTTTTTACTTTTAACACAATAAAAGCCATTTTGAAACAAAAAAAATCATATTTTAGTGTCTCCATATTCTTAAGAGCCATAGTTTTTTTATTTTTTTGCCCGATTTTTTTTATGTAGGGGTTAATTTTTTGCGGAATGAGGTGATGGTTTGATTGGTACTATTTGGGGGCATACCCCTTTTTTTGATCGCTTGGTGTTGCACTTTTGTGATGTAAGGTGACAAAAAAATGGTTGTTTAGTACAGTTTCTATTTTATTTTTTTCTACGGCATTCAGGTGAGGGGATGTATCATGTGATATTTTTATAGAGCCGGTCATTACGGATACGGCAATACCCAATATGTCTGTTTTTCTTTCTATTTTTTTCACAATTTTATGTGTTTTATTTGGGAAACTGTTTTTTTTTTTTACTTGAAACATTTTTTTTTTATATAATGAAAAACACTTTTTTTACTTTTTATTTTTGTCCCACTATGGGACTTCAACTTCTGGGGTCCGATTTCCTCTGCAATGCATTACAATACAACCTGCTTTTATGCTGACAGCCTGCCTGTGAGACCCAGCATAAGGGCTAGATCTCACACTATGGAAGGCATCGGGCTTGCATTCTCTGCCAGCGCGGGGTCCCGATGGAGATGCGGAGGGCACCCGTACCCTCCACAAACCCTCTGTATGGCGCTGTCAGCTTTGACCGCGGCATACAAGGGGTCAGTACACGGGCATCGGTGTATTCACCGATGCCGGCATATGCAGCAGGGACCTGGCTCTCAGTGACTGCCGGGTTCATGCCGCTGATCAGGCGGGCGCAGCTCCTGCACCCGCTCGATCAGCCCACCGTACATGTACAGTACGTCCCTGGTCCTTAAGTCAGCTGCGACGTACATGTACGGCAAGGGTCCTTAAGGGGATATAGAGGGAGAAGATATGTGCTGTATACTTCTGCACATAGAAAACTATAGGAAATGTGACATGAATCCAAGGCACTGGCATTCCTATGATGCTTCCTAAGATGCTTCTGAATTTCCCATGAAATATTTATAAAGATTGAAGAATTATTTATTGCTGCCAAATCTGCCGGAATAATTACTGATCTCCCAGCTGAAAACTGAGACAGAGATCTACTGTTATCAGAGGGGAATCCTTCCCATAGCCAGAGCACAGCGTTGGAGGGATTGCGGGATGGGGCAATGCCTAGAATCTAACATGGCCAAAATAACGTGAAAACTCATCATCATTAGAGGGTTGAAGAATTCCTGTAATGGATACACAATATATAGAACTATATAGTCTAATAAAGGGCCCAACTGATGCCTCCTTTGCAAAAACAGGCTTCGGGCAGCCTTCCGCCAGAATACCTGCAACTTACATCCTCACATATTCAAAATAATGATGTTAAAAGTTGCTGTTATTTCTCTGAATCCCTGCCGGGATGGGTGACATCCATGGTGGTTTAGGGTACTGCAAAATCCATACTGACCTTGGGTAGAGTTTTACCTTTTAACCCCTTAGTGACCAGCCTGTTTTGGACCTTACTAACCAAGCGTTTGTCTTCCTTTTTCATCGTCGCCTTCCAAGAGCTATAACTTTCTTATTTTTCCATCTATATAGCTTTATGAGGGCTTTATTTTTTGCGGGACAAGTTGTAGTTTTTAATGGCGCCATTTTGGGTTACACATACCTTTCCGATTAACTTTTATTAACTCTTTCTGGGAGGGAGATGGGGAAAAACAGCAATGGGTAAAAACTGTTTTTATGTTATAAATTTTACGGCGTTAATTTTTCGGTATAAATAACATAATATCTTTATTCTCTGGGTCAGTATGATTACAGCGATACCAAATACATATAGTTTTTTTTCTGTTTTACTACTTTTGTTCAATTAATTGCTGTCTATGCAGGAGTTTTGGAGCTCTCTATCAGAAAAACTAAGATCTGACCTCTATAATGACAGGTCAAAAAATTTTTTAGCAAAGAATATTGGACCTAAAAATGTGTTGTTACAAAGTTAACAACTAAAGATGAGCAAAGTCCGTAATAATTTGATTCGGCTGTTTCGCTGAATTTTACCAAAAAATTCACTTTGTGACAAATTACTTCATTACGAAGCGCATTTCTTTGTAAGTAGTGGTTGCAAAGACAAGGAATGGTGGCCACGGCCATCTTGCTTGAAGGTCCATCTTGCTGGGCGGCGTGGTGACGTCATATGTCACCACATGCCAGATTTCACGCTGGACCTTCAACCAAGATGGTCGTGGCGGCCTCTTCGCGCTCAAATGAATGAAGTAAGTATGATTTTATTTATTTTTTACACTATTACATGGAAAATTGATTTGCTACCATGAAGCACGAGGAAATTTGGCTTAGCGGCGAACTGAATTTTCCCTGAAATTCAGATGAAAGTCCACTTCGGATACTTCAATTTGTTCAACACTAATAACAACCTGAACTTTCAAACAAATCTATAATTGTTGAAAAAATCTAACAAACGCAGAATTCCTGTTTTTTGACCACCACGCTTCCAAAACCATAAAGTAAAAGTGACGTGCAACCATTCAGGCCACCCTCAAAAGACAGACTTAAAAACCCCGCCCCGAGGTCCCACTAAGCCACGCAGCCCGACCTGGTTAGGTCATGCCCCCTCCCACTCCACAGCCGACAAGGATTAAAAAAATGAAGGTAAAAATCTACTTCTGTCAGGGGTGGGAGTTGGGAAACTTTCTCCCTGCATCTGTATACTCGTTGAGCACTGAGTATACAGCGATCTAGAAGGCAGGGACAATTTGTATTTTGCCTCTGTACTGCACCCGCTTACCCTATCTACCAGAGCGAAACCCCACAGTATACTAATGCCAGAACCCTGACTAATAAAACTGGTGAACTAGAATTAGAGATGTGTGAGGAGGACTATGACATAGTGGGAATAACTGAGACATGGCTGGATGATAGCTATGACTGGGCAGTTAATGTACAAGGTTACAGTCTGTTTAGAAAAGATCACCAAAACCGGAGAGGGAGAGGGGTCTGCCTTTATGTAAAGTCTTGTCTAAAGCCCACACTCCGGGAAGATATAAGTGAGGGACATGAACATGTGGAGTAGCTGTGGGTAAAAATACATGGAGGCAAAAACAATAATGAAATACTAATAGGAGTTTATTATAAACCACCTAATATACCAGAGTCCACAGAAAATCTACTACAAACCTTATGGCAATTAAAGGTTAAGGAACAAGAAAAAAACAATGTGGATAAATAGAACTGTAAAGAGAGCAATAAATGACAAAAAGAAAGCATTTAATTCACTAAACAGGAGGGTAGCGAGGAAGCACTGAAAAACTATAAGGAAAAAATAGAATATGTAAAAAAACTAATAAAAGCAACCAAACTAGAGACCGAGCGATTAATTGCCAAAGAGAGTAAAACTAACCCTAAAATGTTCTTCAATTATATACGTAAATGATAAAAAGTATAAATCTGAAGGTGTCGGCCCTTTACAGAGTAAGGAGGGGGGAGTTGCAGAGAGCGACGAGGAGAAAGCAAAGCTATTAGATATTTTTTTCTCTACTGTATTCACAGATGAAACTAAACTGTCAGATGAAATGCAGAATGTAAAAGTAAATTCCCCATTAAAATTGCCCTGTCTGACCCAGGAAGAAGTACAGCGGCGTCTTAAAAAGATTAAAATAGACAAATTGCCAGGACCAGATGGCATTATTGGCATATAGAGATGTCGCGAACATAAGATTTTCCATTCGCGAACGGCGAACGTGAATTTACGCAAATGTTCACGAACGGGCGAACCGCCATAGACTTCAATAGGCAGGCGAATTTTAAAACCCACAGGGACTCTTTATGGGCACAATAGTGATGGAAAAGTTGTTTCAAGGGGACTAACACCTGGACTGTGGCATGCCAGAGGGGGATCCATGGCAAAACTCCCATGGAAAATTACGTAGTTGAGTCGGGTTTTAATCCATAAAGGGCATAAATCACCTAACATTCCTAAATTGTTTGGAATAACGTGCTTTAACCACTTACCGCTAAGCTAACGCCGAAAGGCGTCATCTCTGCGGCGCTCCCAGGCTACGCTAACGCCGATTGGCGTCATCTCGCGTGAGCCGAGATTTCCTGTGAACGCGCGCACACAGGCGCGCGCGCTCACAGGAACGGAAGGTAAGAGAGTGGATCTCCAGCCTGCCAGCGGCGATCGTTCGCTGGCAGGCTGGAGATGTGATTTTTTTAACCCCTAACAGGTATATTAGACGCTGTTTTGATAACAGCGTCTAATATACCTGCTACCTGGTCCTCTGGTGGTCCCCTTTGTTTGGATCGACCACCAGAGGACACAGGTAGCTCAGTAATATGTTGCACCAAGCACCACTACACTACACCCCCCCCCTGTCACTTATAACCCCTTATTCACCCTTGATCACCCTTGATCACCCCTGATCACCCCATATAGACTCCCTGATCACCCCCCTGTCATTGATTACCCCCCTGTCATTGATCACCCCCCTGTAAAGCTCCATTCAGATCGCATGATTTTTACAGATCCACTGATAGATGGATCGGATCCGCAAAATGCATACGGACGTCTGAATGAAGCCTTACAGGGGCGTGATCAATGACTGTGGTGATCACCCCATATAGACTCCCTGATCACCCCCCTGTCATTGATTACCCCCCTGTCATTGATCACCCCCCTGTAAAGCTCCATTCAGATGTCCGCATGATTTTTACGGATCCACTGATAGATGGATCGGATCCGCAAAACGCATACGGACGTCTGAATGGAGCCTTACAGGGGCGTGATCAATGACTGTGGTGATCACCCCATATAGACTCCCTGATCACCCCCCTGTCATTGATTACCCCCCTGTCATTGATCACCCCCCCTGTCATTGATCACCCCCCTGTAAAGCTCCATTCAGATGTCCGCATGATTTTTACGGATCCACTGATAGATGGATCGGATCCGCAAAACGCATACAGACGTCTAAATGGAGCCTTACAGGGGCGTGATCAATGACTGTGGTGATCACCCCATATAGACTCCCTGATCACCCCCCTGTCATTGATTACCCCCCTGTCATTGATCACCCCCCTGTAAAGCTCCATTCAGATGTCCGCATGATTTTTACGGATCCACTGATAGATGGATCGGATCCGCAAAACGCATACGGACGTCTGAATGGAGCCTTACAGGGGCGTGATCAATGACTGTGGTGATCACCCCATATAGACTCCCTGATCACTCCCCTGTCATTGATTACCCCCCTGTCATTGATCACCCCCCTGTAAAGCTCCATTCAGATGTCCGCATGATTTTTACGGATCCACTGATAGATGGATCGGATCCGCAAAACGCATACGGACGTCTGAATGGAGCCTTACAGGGGCGTGATCAATGACTGTGGTGATCACCCCATATAGACTCCCTGATCACCCCCCTGTCATTGATTACCCCCCTGTCATTGATCACCCCCCTGTAAAGCTCCATTCAGACGTCCGCATGATTTTTACGGATCCACTGATAGATGGATCGGATCCGCAAAACACATACAGGCGTCTCCCTGGAGCCTTCCAGGGGGGTGATCACCCCATATAGACTCCCTGATCACCCCCCTGTCATTGATCACCCCCCCTGTCATTGATCACCCCCCCTGTCAGGCTGCATTCAGATGTCCGTATGATTTTTACGGATCCACGGATACATGGATCGGATCCGCAAAACACATACGGACATCTGAATGGAGCCTTATAGGGGGGTGATCAATGACAGGGGGGTGATCACCCCATATAGACTCCCTGATCACCCCCCTGTCATTGATCACCCCCCTGTCATTGATCACCCCTCTGTAAGGCTCCATTCAGACATTTTTTTGGCCCAAGTTAGCGTAAATTATTATTTTTTTCTTACAAAGTCTCATATTCAACTAACTTGTGTCAAAAAATTAAATCTCACATGAAGTCACCATACCCCTCACGGAATCCAAATACTGTATATATATACTACAGAGGACAGTATACTGTATATATACTACAGAGGACAGTATACTGTATATATACTACAGAGGACAGTATACTGTATATATACTACAGAGGACAGTATACTGTATATATACTACAGAGGACAGTATACTGTATATATACTACAGAGGACAGTATACTGTATATATACTACAGAGGACAGTATACTGTATATATACTACAGAGGACAGTATACTGTATAAATACTACAGAGGACAGTATACTGTATATATATACTACAGAGGACAGTATACTGTATAGATACTACAGAGGACAGTATACTTCTACAGATGCTTTGGCAGAGAAGTGGCAGATGAGGTTTAACGCTGACAAATGTAAGGTTATGCACATGGGAAGAAATAATGCAAGTCACCCGTACATACTAAATGGTAACACATGGGTAACACTGACATGTAAAAGGACCTAGGAATTTTAGTGAACAGCAAACTAAGGCTACTTTCACACTGGCGCTTCTGGGTCCGCTTGTCAGATTTCAGGGCTTTCACAAGCGGCCCAAAACGGATCATTCTGAATGGATAAGGATCTGTTCAGAATGCATCAATTTTGCTGCGTTTGGTCTCCGTTGCAATTTTTAGATGGTCACTAAAACGCAGCTTGCAGCGTTTTCGTGACCGTCTGACTATGCGGAGCCAAACGGATCCGTCCTGACTTACAATGTAAGTCAATGGGGACGGATCAGTTTTTCACTGACACAATATGGTGCAATTGAAAACGGATCCGTCCACAATTGACTTTCAATGTAAGGCTACTTTTACACCTGCGTTAGGTGCGGATCCGTCTGGTATCTGCACAGACGGATTTGCACCTATAATGCAAACGCTTGTATCCGTTCAGAACGGTTCCGTTTGCATTACCATGAACAAAAAAAAAAAATGCAAACGCACCTATAATGCAAACGGATCTGTTTTGACTTACACTGAAAGTCAATGGGAGGCGGATCCGTTTTCAATTGCACCATATTGTGTCATGAAAACGGATCCGTCCCCATTGACTTACATTGTAAGTCAGGACGGATCCGTTTGGCTCGGTTTTGTCAGACGGACATCAAAACGCTGCAAGCAGTGTTATGGTGTCCGCCTCAATAGCGGAATGGAGACTGAACGGAGGCAAACTGATGCATTCTGAACGGATCCTTATCCATTCAGAATGCATTGGGGCCAAACTGATCCATTTTGGGCCGCTTGTGAGAGCCCTGAAACGGATCTCACAAGTGGACCCAGAAACGTAAGTGTGAAAGACGGATCCGTTTTGACTTAGACTTTTTTTTTAAATGACTAATGCAAATGGATCCGTTATGAACGGATAAAAGCGTTTTCATTATTGGTGCGGATCAGTCTGTGCAGATACAAGACGGATCCGCACCAAACACGAGTGTGAAAGTAGCCTAAGCTGTAAAGACCAGTGTCAGGCAGCTGCTGCCAAGGCCAATAAGATAATGGGCTGCATCAGAAGGGGCATAGATGGCTGTGATGAGAACATATTCCTACTACTTTACAAATCACTAGTCAGACCACACATGAAGTACTGTGTACAGTTCTGGGCTCCTGTGAACAAGGCAGACATAGCAGAGCTGGAGAGGGTCCAGAGGAGGGCAACTAAAGTAATAACTGGAATGGGGCAACTACAGTACCCTGAAAGATTATCAAAATTAGGGTTATTCACTTTAGAAAAAAGACGACTGAGGGGAGATGTAATTACTATGTATAAATATATCAGGGGGCAGTACAGAGATCTCTCCCATCATTTATTTATCCCCAGGACTGTGACTGTGACGAGGGGACATCCTCTGCGTCTGGAGGAAAGAAGGTTTGTACACAAACATAGAAGAGGATTCTTTACGGTAAGAGCAGTGAGACTATGGAGCTCTCTGCCTGAGGAGGTGGTGATGGTGAGTACAATAAAGGAATTCAAGAGGGGCCTGGATGTATTTCTGGAGTGTAATAATGTTACAGGTTATAGCTACTAGAGAGGGGTCGTTGATCCAGGGAGTTATTCTGATTGGAGTCGGGAAGGAATTTTTTATTCCCCTAAAGTGAGGAAAATTGGCTTCTACCTCACAGGGTTTTTTTGCCTTCCTCTGGATCAACCTGCAGAATAACAGGCCGAACTGGATGGACAAATGTCTTTTTTTTTTTTTGTCCATATAAACTATGTTACTATTTTACTCATTTTGGGCTAAAAATTATTAGTCTTTATTAAAAATATTGACCCATTATGACACAAAGGGTTCTCCAAGATTTTGGATAGGTCATCAGTATCTGATCTGTGGGGGTCCGCTGTGAGCACCCCTACCTTCTCTCAGCTTACCTAGCACAGTGCTGTACATTGTATAGCAGCTGTACTTAGTATTGCAGCACAAACACATTCACTTGAATGGGGCTGAGCTGCTCTTAGGCCACATGACCAATGAACGTGTCGTCACTGGCCTAGGAAAAGCAGAGAGAAGGCTGTGGCGGACCTCCACCAATCAGATACTGATATCCAGAGGATAGGTCATCATTAAAAAAAATCTCGGAAAACCCCTTTAACTGTTACAGCTATAATGAGTCTTTATAAGGTCATAGATCAGAGATAAGCAGCCCGTCAGCTGAGCTGCCTGACGAAACAGAGTGAAAATTCAGATCCTGCTACTAGAGAAATTCAAGGGTGTACAGAGAAAGGGGTTAAAATTTTTTAATAAAGCCCAATTGAAAAAATGATGTTTAGCTCAAAATGCTAAAATAAAAAAATGCTCTAGGAGGTACTCCTCACACACAGGCTTAAACAACTCGAATTTCTGTGAGCTCCCTCTAGTGGTATGGTAGCTGCAGCCATTTTATCTTTAGATTCTACGGATGAGTGAAGGAAACGGAGCTCTGTATTAGGCTCCATTCACACGTCCGCAATTCCGTTCTGCATTTTTTGCGGAACGGAATTGCGGACCCATTCATTTCTTTGCGGACCCATTCACTTCCAGGTCCGCAATTCCGATCCCGAAAAAAATAGAACATGTCCTATTCTTGTCTGCAATAGCGGACAAGAATAGGCATATTCTATTAGTGCCGGCAATGTGCGGTCCACAAAATGCGGAACGCACATTGTCGGTTTTTTCCGTGTTTTGCAGATCAGCGGATCCGCAAAAAACACACGGATGTGTGAATGGACCCTTAGAGAAACACAGCTCTAACTTCCATAAAGATATAATTTGAACGATATGTAACCCATATCTACCCTAGAGCACCATGTTAATTACTTTTAACTCCTTTGCTCACCTAGGGCACCAAAGATTTTAGATTTTAGCAGTAATTGTCTTATATTAATTAGAAGCCTAAAAGTGGGGGAACAATTAAAATTAATATGTGAAGCTGCCAGTTTCTGAGCTGTCCATTTTACAAATAAAATAACATTAAAGGGGTTTTCCACTTTGGATAATTCCTACTTGTTAAAAGAGTCTGGCACTAAGCTGGATCACAAAGTGCCAAAACTATCAGCTATGATTTGAGGAGAAAGCTTCCATTTCCCTGCAGCGCCACCACAGGTCGAATAAAGTCTTACACCACGTCCATTCACATTAGTGAGTTGTCTGTGCAATACAGGACAGGGCAGGTCCTCCAAAGTAAGATGCACTTTATGTCGAGGAATCCATGTTACTTGACCCAGAATACGAATCTGCAGTACCCCTTTCAGCAGGCTCTTAGGCTTATCTTGTAGAACTGTACAAGATAAGTAGATGTCATTTAGAAGATGTTTGACAATAAGCCGGATCACAAAGTGTCATTCTGCAGGGAGCCCCAGCAAGTCATCTGCAATCAGTGGGGAAATCTTGCACAAGGTGTTTAGTTTCCCTGCAGCACCACCACAGGACAAATAAAGTATTACACAGTGTCCATTCATATCAGTGGGTTGCCTATGTAATATACTAACAGAACAGGTCCTCCAGAGTGAGAGATGCTCTATAGAACAGTTCTCCACTCAGAAATAAACATCACATGAGGGTCCTGAACACAGTACCCCCCTCTTTTAACTCATTATTCACCAGTAGGGTTATGAAATTGTATTTTTATGGGGTCCTATGAACAATGGTCATTACACTGATGTCTAGACCAAAGACGTTCCAGGCAGAAGGAATAGAATCTAGGTATTTCTCTATGGACTCAGGGACAAAAAGCTTGAGTCCTGTTCCTTTTTTATCTGTGAATCCATGTCTGAACCAGTTATCAGACCCAGTCTACGGATCCACAGTGCCCCTTTAAGTAAGCTCTTAGGCTTAGCATGTAATACAGTACAAGATAATCAAATCTAGTTGAGGAGATGTTTGATGTAAATCATTATCAGAGGAGAGAGAGGGAGAGAATTCTGCCTGTGATCATTCATCTCTCAGCTTCAAAAAATACAATTTCTATTCTGATGAGCCAAATGCATAGCAAAGGATATTTTTTTTTCTTGTAAAATATGCTTTGGAGGTGATGCATTGACCTGATAGTGTTGTGCAGTTGATGCTTTGTAAAATTTATTATGCGCTTCAGAGTGTAAATATAAAAGAGAAGCCGAGGGAAAAGATGGATGAGCCGATACTGTGTGTTCGCCGTCCGTGGTCCTGAATCATTATTGTAACAGATATTGACAAGACCGGAGAAAATGAAGGATTGGGATGCAGGGTCAGGTACCAGGAGGGAACATTGGAATGAATTAGAGGCCACGTTGAGGGGAGGCACGGTGACTATATACGAGCCTGATAGGTATATATGTACAAGAACATTTCCCAGAACTCAATGTATTCTAAAAAAAAAAAAAATACATAAAATATGGGAATCATCATATGAGATGCATTTCTCTTGTTTGAAAAATCCAGATGTCAAGCATCATATAAGTGAATTCTTACTTATTAAAGGGTGGCTATAAAGATTGCCTCTAGCTCTGGAGAACCCAACCTGTCTGTTACATCAGTTACAGAACCTGTCCCTCACTTGGGGCCTATTCCCTATGCATACCCTCACTATTTCCCCACATGCCACGTTTTTATCCCTGCTTTGGGACTCATCAGGGGACTTAGCCTAGAGAAGAGAATGGTAGATTACAGCGTCTCATCCCAGATAAGGGGTGGGCACAATAGGACAGTGGTCCTGATGTGTCGTGGTGTGGGAAAATGTCCCCTACGTACCGCCGCCTCACCGTTGGTTTCAATAAGCAGGGATGAAACGTGGCATGTAGGGATATAGTGAGGGTAAGCATAGGGAACAGCCCCCAAGGGAGGGACAGGTTCCGTATGTGGTCGCCCCTATCGGGGCGGGTGCTCTGTGTCTGTCAGGCAGCCAATGAAATAGCCCCCCACCCTGCTTAACGAGGGCATTGGCACTAGGGCGGCATAAGTGATTATTCGTGCTGTTTACCTACAGAGCACCGGTCAACAATATCCTTGGCCACTGTATTTTAGGATATACTCTAATCACACACCAGCTGCTAGTCCATGATCCACACATCTGAAGGTGGTAAGATTGAACCTTACTATTACTTTGACCAGACAGCATTTGGGTGTGTAGATAGAGATTCAGTCTTTTGTTCATTTACTCACTGTTTGTTATTGATAATTTTATGGCATATCTAGTAAAAGTTATATTTTATGTTGTTAAGGATACCCAGTCCACAGAGTACATTGGTGGTGAAAGCGTATAGTGGCCTATTTCAGAACTACAAGAAAAATATATACGCATTTCACTTCTGCAGTTTTTATTATAGGGGCGTATTACAGTAGAAAAAGAAAAATATATACGCAC
This sequence comes from Bufo bufo, assembly GCF_905171765.1. Classification (NCBI taxonomy): domain Eukaryota; kingdom Metazoa; phylum Chordata; class Amphibia; order Anura; family Bufonidae; genus Bufo; species Bufo bufo. The sequence goes on from NC_053393.1 coordinate 32,986,323, forward strand.
TGCACTGTTGCAGTTATTTCAGGTGAAAGCATATAGGGGCGTAGTTTAGTACAAAAACAAAAAATATATACGCATTTCACTTCTGCAGTTATTCTGGTGAAAGCAAATAGGGGCATATTTCAGTACTTTAAGAAATATTTATACGCACATCACTCTTTAATTTTTTTCTGGTCAAAGCGTATAGGGGTGTATTTCAGTACAAGAAAAATATATTGTCAGTGCATTTCTGCAGTTAATTGGGGTGAAAGCGTTTAGTGGACTATTTTACTACAAATAGAAAAATATATTTGTTGCTTTTAGAGGTGTTTTAATTTCCATTTAATTTGTGTAGTTCAGCTACAAGTACAGTATGTCAGGCACAGAAGTGTCAGGCCATGCACAGAGGAGTGGCAGAGACCTGAAGGTTTCTGGCGCAAGCAAAGGTCGCATCAGAGTAAGGGGGCGTGGTAGAAGGAGTGACAGCGAGAGGCCTGAGCTACTGGTATCATCTAGCGGTCATCTCTTGACCAGCAACCCAACAGTTCTTGATTGGTTAACTTGGTCATCCATGTCATCCCAAGTGACATCAGACACCCCCAGCCAAGAGTCGGTGGGTTCGTCAGACACAACCCTTAATTGGCATGGCCCAGGAGCAGGCCCTGTGCCCTAACCTGTCCTCAAATTGCCTCTGTCCTTTTCTGTTCCCTCACCGCGAGAAGTAGTATATGCTGTGGGCTCAGTTCCACTATAAAGCAAGGAAGAGCTACTAGAGGAGAGTCAGCTACTGCCCAGCCAAGATCTGGAGGAGACATCCTCAGCTTCCTCCGCTAGGCGGGCAAGTAGTGATGAGGAGAGTGGCGCAGGAGCTTGTGCTGTGAGCGCTCCTGACCCAGAGACCGTTGAGGACATCAGTGACGTGCAAACACTACTTCATGATGATGAAGCCGATTGCACTTGGGAGCCGGGTGCAGAAGGGGCTTCCTCATCATCAGGAGAAGAGGGTGGCAGCTTGCCTGTGAGGCAGCAGCTGAGCCAGCAAGGTGGTAGCATGGCTGGGAGTCAGCAAGGTGGCAGCAGTTGCAGGTCAGGAGCCAAACGTGCCTGGGGTAGACCACCTGCTTCGCAGCAGCCTACCTGACCGGGAAGTAGTGGTGCAGGCGTTCACGGCGGTAGCAGTCAGTCAGTGCGGACTGTTGGGGCTGTCTGGCAGCTTTTTATTAAGCTGCCAAAGGAGGATAACGTGGCCACATGTAGAATATGTGGGCAGAAGGTGAAGCGTAGCCAGGGTGCCAATGTTGGTACTACGGCCCTGCGTCAACATATGCAGCGTTGCCATGCAGTGGCCTGAGAGAACCGTGGCTCCGATGTGGTGATCCAGCCTGCCGCAGCAACTGCTGCATCACCCAGTGGCACGCACCCAGTTTCAGCCAGTCAAGGCTCAACCACCTCAGCCGAAAGAGCTGTCTGTCATTCCCATCTTCTGCTGGTCCAGATGCTCCTGCTCCTACTCCTTGTCAGTCATTCGGTCAGCAATCGCTCACCGAAGCGGTTGCCAAGAGACAGCAGTATGCGTTCACGCATCCAACAGTGCAGAAGCTGAACATGCTCCTGTCTAAGTTGCTGGTGCTGCCGTCCCTCCCTTTCCAAGTAGTGGACTCTGCACCTTTCAGAGAACTGAGCCGAGGTGGAGAGTCCCAAGCCGTCATTTCTTTGCTAAAAAGGCAGTACCAGCCCTGCACAAATATGTAGAACAGAAGGTGGGCCAGTCCTTGAGCCTGTCGGTGTCTGCCAAAGTGCATGGCAGCGCCGACGTGTGGAGTTGTAACGACGGTCAGGGACAGTACATGTCTTTTCTGGCCCACTGGGTGAATGTGGTTCCTGCATAGCCAGACCAGCAACTTAGCCGGGTCACACCGCTTCCGCCTCCACGTTGTCACGCCCTTGGTCCTGCGACAATGTCCGCCTCTGCCTCCTTATCCTCCACCATGTCCTCAGCCTCCACTGCAGGGACAAGTCACCACATGTGCAGGTCTCGGCAGTGTCATGCTGTTCTGCACCTGGTTTGCCTTTGCGAACGGAGTCACACAGGGGAGGAACTGCTCCGTGTGATACATCAAGAAATGGAATCCTGGCTTTCTCTGCGACAACTCAAAATGGGAACCATGGTGACTGACAATGGGAAGAACATCGAGTCGGCGCTATGTCAAGGAGGGCCCAGTCATGCGCCCTGCATGGCACACGTGTTCAATCTGGTTGTCAATCGGTTCCTGAAGTATTCCACCAATCTGCAACACATCATAAAAACTTCAGCCACTCGTACACCGCAAAACACACCCTCCTTGAGCTGCAGCGGCAGAATGGCATCCCCCAACATAGGCTGATATGCGACGTTTCCACTTGTTGGAATTCCACCCTCCATATGTTGGACCGACTATACGAACAGAGAAAGGCCATCAACGATTTCTTGATGATGCAAGTGGATAAGAGTACTCCACTTGGTAACTTCGATGTCAGCCAGTGGCAGCTCATGTGTGACACCTGCCGTTTGCTCAGGCCCTTTGAGGAGGCCACGTTATTTGTCAGTCGCCAGGACTACGGAATGAACAACGTAACTATGGCTGGTCAGGGGACAGGAGATGTTGCGCCTCGATCTTACGGCCACATGAGCCCTGTGGTAGCTGAACTGGAAGAGGAGAAGAAAGGAAGGAGGACATTGGAGCACAGGCAATGTGAAGCCAAATGGGTGGTTTTTCTACTCAGCTGACAGAGCAGGAGCAGGCAGAGGAGCTACAGGGCGATGAGGAAGACGAGACAGAGGACCCAGACACACCAGGGCAGTATGCAGTGGAGATGGAGGCAGGGAGTCCCTCCAAGTCACTTGCACAAATGTCCCGATGCATGCTCACTTGCTTGCGTAGTGACAGCCGAATTGTCACCATTCGGCAGAGGGATGACTTCTGGCTCTCCACCTTGTTGGACCCTCGCTACCGGTCCAAAATGGGGGCCTTTTTTACACCCTCTGAGAGGGAGGACAAACTGAACTACTATAGAGACATCCTATGTAGTCAGTTGGCCGCTGCCTATCTGCGCCATCGTCCATCCTTTCGCAGGTCTGACTGGGGGGGCCCTCTGCGCTCACGTTCCTCTGCCATTGCTGCTGTGGCAGGGTGGGGGGGGGGGGGTAGGAGCAGTTCCAGCTCCATCAGCAGAAACTTGAATCTAGAGTTGCTGATGAGCAGCTTTCTTCACCCGCCTAGTGAAGAAACTACTCACAAGCAGGAGCAGGTAGACCTGGAGCAGGACCTGAACCAGCTGGTGGTGGCATACTTGGACAGCACCCTGCCACCCCACATTGAAGATCCGCTGGACTACTGGGTAGCCAAACTGGATTTGTGGCCGCAACTAGCAGAGTTTGCCCTGGAAAAGCTTTCCTGCCCGGCTAGTAGTGTGGCATCAGAGCGGGTGTTTAGTGCGGCAGTGGCCATAGTTACCCCAAGGAGAGCACGCCTGTCCACTCAAAATGTGGGGAGACTGATCTTTGTCAAGATGAATCAGGCGTGAATTAGCCAGGATTTCCAACCACCAATTCCTGAAGCATCAGACTTGATCATCCATGGTGCCACACCAAGACTTTGATAAAAGAGACCGGTTTCTTCTGGCTACCTGCCTCAGCCACTGCTCTGATGCTGCAACCTGCCTAATGTCTAGTGTTGAGCGCGAATATTCGAATAGCGAATTTTAATTCGAATATTTATTTTTTTTTAAAGTTGTTCCCACTTCCCAAAAGCAGTTCTTCTTACATGTCCGGGGGACTCCATGCTCCTTGCCCGCTCCAGTCAGTGCCCGTTGCCGAGTCTGCCGAGTGCCGAATTCCCGTGCGCATGGAGCGTCCCCATCACCATGGGAGCGCCTCCATGCTAGAATGTACTGTCGGATGTGAGAATCACGGTTATCTAGACCATGGTAAAAGTTGGATGTGCAATGCAAGTAAACTTACTTAACTTACTCGCATTGCGCATCCAACTTATTTTGTGTATAGGCAACGTTCCTAATGGTTGGCTTGTTAGAATTAACGAATATAGAGAATATAGCGCTATATTCGTATTCGTCATATTCGTTAATTCTAGCAAGCCAACCATTATAAGGAAAACTTTGCCTATACACAGAACTAAGTTGTATGTGCAATGCAAGTAATTTAAGTAAGTAATTTACTCGCATTGCGCATCCAACTTACAGCGGGGTATATTCTCAATAATCGTTCATTCTATCAAGGCAACCAATAGGAAATTGCCTAAGTTGCACTCGCAATATGTACATGTGCAGTAGGCAGCCCTGCAGGGTATTGCGATGGTGAGGTCACGGTTAATAGGCAAACGAGGGTTGCTCTTGGTTACTCACAGTTCATAGGAAGACCCTGGGCAGGCGTACAGCAGTGATGGAGAGGCTGGCACAGAAGTCCTCTGGGGCACTCTCAGTGTATAGGGACCAGGCTGGTGGTAGGTGAGGTGCCCTGGGTGTTGCAGGTTTAATGTGTCGGTGGCAAGGTCCCTTTAAGTTCGTGACGCCAGTGCCGGTAACGGTGGCACCCCGATTTATAAAAGGAATAATTGAGGAAACACGATGTTGTGGTGAACCAGAACTTCCTTTTACTGGAAACAATTAACTATTTACAGTCTTTTGGTTCCATATGTTACAGTAGCAGTCACAAGCAGGGTTATATAAATTGGCAGGCACAATGTTCTTGCAAGATACTCAGAGGGTTAACACACTTCCTCAGAAATCCTGTCTGTCTTTATCCCAAGGCCCGTATGCCCTATTGTTGGCTTTATCCTTGGTTTGGGAATCTTCCTCAGGTATATATCCTTGCTTTCAATTAATCCTTCTGCCCTTCAGCTTTCTTGTCTGGCTGGAATACTGGCTCGGCTCTGCTATGTCATGGGAACTGGGTTTCTCTCAGGAGGCAGCTTCTTCTCCTGGTGCAAACTAGGAGCCTGGGCTGTCTAGCTGCATGTCAGAGCCTGCACCTCAGCTTCCCTCTGGCTAAAGTGTCCTCTTGCTTCTGACTCTACAAAGCCCTTTCCTGGACAGGACCTGACTATATATATATATTAGGGGTTCCCTAGCTCCCTTTACTGTCTAGGAGGAGGAACTGGACCCTAATAGGCCTGGTAACCAGGAAATACACATTAAATAACATGAATAAAATGACATTATACATTAAAATGACATATTAAATACAATGGCCCTGTTCCAAAGGAGGTGGAGAACAACGTGGCCCAATTGACCCTTGTGTAGTGCCCACATTTACCTAGTGGGACACTACATACCCCATTGCTTTGACGTTGCCCGTCCTCGGCGCAACACAAGGGGCCCTGCCCAGCTGGAAACTGTCACCTGAAAGACAAAAAGTGCAAAGCAGGAACACACATCTACATTTGCAATACTTATATGTATCATGCAGCTCCGCTGGCAAAGGAACAAGTCCAGTGAAAAGGGGCATAGTTTCTCTTCACTCAGGATAGTATAGGGAACATGGGCGCTGACCTGGTACAGTGTATCAAGGATAACCAGGATAGTCCATAGCAATAAAATACAATAGTCCCATAAAACAGCATCTCAGAGGCCCTCAGGCGTTGGGGTCATCTCTGGGCACATTTCTTAAAATTCTTCAATATTGCACATAAAAGGTCACAGCATAAAAAGTCCACATAATAGTGCTGTAATGTCCCTATTCAACCTGAAAGGGGGGTTAAAAGGGTTAAAGTGCAAATAAACAAACAGGCACAACTTGGCTTAAGTGCTTGAAACAGGCAGGAGGTCCTGTAAACGGTATGGCATTAGAGCAATGGACTTCTCAGTGGTTATGCAACCACCACTGGGCCGTGGGGAACTGGCAGCAAATCAATGGTGCCAAAACAAAGGACTCCTGTCCTAAAACAGTTAAGTTCACTGTACTAAGGGTCCTCCAGCAAAATCAAATACGGCCTGGCAGGCCTACTCACAGGTATGTGTCGAATCCATTATGGTCATCAGTGGTATACTCTGGCTCTGCGCTGGGTCTTGGCCTATAATGAGGATCCAAGTATGGCTGGGCCCACAAAACAGTATTGGCTGGTATAAATGGGCCTGTCACGGGTATAGGCCCCATAGGTCTGGGGGTGAATGCTACAGGAGGCTCCATGGGTCGTGGTGACGCTGACGGCAAGCGACGGACCCGACACCTCGAATAACTTAGTCTCTCCAGTGCCGCAACAGCTGGCGCAGTTACAGGGGTCGCCCAACTGGCAGGGACAGGAACCCTGACTATAGGCTCAGGGACATCTGAGTTCTTTGGTGGATCCTCTTTTTCCAGTGGCGTAGGCACCACTCGGGATGCAGCAAGTTGGCGCAGGCCATGAAGGTGAAGTTCCAATCTGGCAATTTGGTCCTCTAGTCTCTCGGGCGCTGCGTCACTGCAGGGATCCGTCACAATTGCAGCAGGCTCAGGTAAGGGATCTGCATTCTCCAGTGCGGTCACCGCAGGTTAAGGCGCCGGGTCCGAACCTTTTCTTCTCTGTATGGTATCCAATGCTGCATGAAACTTTTCTAGATTCTCCATATCTTTCAAAGTCTTTTCTCTGCGGGGCAACTCAGGTGAGGGGAACGGACTCACCCACTTTTCAAGTACAGTTGGCTGCCAAAAGACATTGGGGCCGGTGAAGGAACCCTGCTCTTGATATGTACTATGCACCGGCTCAATCGGGCGCTCCGGTTCACGTTCCGGACTAGAGGGCTCATCGGGCTCATCGGGCTCCTCCCAATCTTCAGGTCCCGGCTTGGGACGGGCTACTGCTGTTTTTGGACGGGCTACGGCTGTTGCGTATGGGCCTCTCAGGCCCTCGGCAGGGGTGAACTCTACCTCCTCTCCCTCGCGGAGGTTGTGCAGGTGTTCCCGGCAGGTAGCTGCGCTTCACTGACCTCCGGTTCACAAACAAGTCTCTGCCAGTAGAATAGACCTTTATGAAGCCGAATCCTCGGTTCTTGTCAAAGGCCACCACTACCCCCATCCTCCTTTCCAGGCGGGGTTGGGTATTGGCGCCACGCTCGTAGACGGACTTGGCCAGTTCCTCAAAGTATATCTTTTTGCGCATAGTTTTTTGTATGGCTGCTTCTCGAATCTCAGCCATAAGCGCAGACCATTGCGTCGTGGGTCGAGCAAAGTCCTTACATGAGCCGAAGTATGGCTCGGGCTGCGATCCCTGTGGCAGGCAGGGTGGTCTCTCCGGTTTCGGAGTATAGGCCGGTGGAGCTTCTTCTCGTTCCAGCATGGTAGCTTCCATCATCTGGACGGCAGGAGCAGCCATTACATCAGAGCAGTCCTTACTCGCCAGCATGCTCGATCCTTCTTGGGAGAGTCACAGGGCTGCACACATTATCTCGCTCAGGACCTCCCACTGCTCCGGGAGGTCGCCCCCTAGGTACTCCAACATGGGGAGGCGGAGTCCATACTGGCAGACATGCAAATAAGTTGATAAGGCGGTGGCGCGGACATCCAGTCTTTCCCGCACTTTTAGCAGAAGGTGCCAATTTTTCCCGCTAACACACTACAAAGATGACGCAGAAATTAATCAGTCAGCTTAGGCGGCCATCTTTGAGTATAACGCTGTCTATTCACTGACAGCAAGCGGTGACTTTGAAACTACAAACCAGTCCACAGCAATACAATTTTCACACCGCAATTTTTTTTACAGTTCTTGGCCCAGCAATTTTGCGAATAAACAGATAGGGCTTTATCACTTTATGGCAAATAACGGCACACAGTTTATATTCCACAATGGCGTAGGAATGATCGCATCCTGTTCGTGATGCCAAAATATGCAGTACGCAGCCCTGCAGGGTATTGGAATGGTGAGGTCACAGTTAATAGGCAAACGAGGGTTGCTCTTGGTTACTCACAGTTTATAGGAAGATCCTGGGCAGGCGTACAGCAGTGATGGAGAGGCTGGAACAGAAGTCCTCTGGGGCACTCTCAGTGTATAGGGACCAGGCTGGTGGTAGGTGAGGCGCCCTGGGTGTTGCAGGTTTAATGTGCTGGTGGCAAGGTCCCTTTAAGTTCGTGACACCAGTGCCGGTAACGGTGGCACACCGATTTATAAAAGTAATAATTGAGGAAACATGATGTTGTGATGAACCAGAACTTCCTTTTACTGGAAACAATTAACTATTTACAGTCTTTTGGTAAAGTTCCATATGTCACAGTAGCAGTCACAAGCAGGCTTATATAAATTGGCAGGCACAATGTTCTTGCAAGATACTCAGAGGGTTAACACACTTACAGATCAGGCTGCACTTTTCCTCAGAAATCCTGTCTGTCTTTATCCCAAGGCCCGTATGCCCTATTGTTGGCTTTATCCTTGGTTAGGGAATCTTCCTCAGTTATATATCCTTGCTTTCAATTAATCCTTCTGCCCTTCAGCTTTCTTGTCTGGCTGGAATACTGGCTCGGCTCTGCTATGTCATGGGAACTGGGTTTCTCTCAGGAGGCAGCTTCTTCTCCTAGTGCAAACTAGGAGCCTGGGCTGTCTAGCTGCATGTCAGAGCCTGCACCTCAGCTTCCCTCTGGCTAAAGTGTCCTCTTGCTTCTGACTCTACACACCCTTTCCTGGACAGGACCTGACTATATATATTAGGGGTTCCCTAGCTCCCTCTACTGTCTAGGAGGAGGAACTGAACCCTAATAGGCCTGGTAACCAGGAAATACACATTAAATAACATGAATAAAATGACATTATACATTAAAATGACATATTAAATACAATGGCCCTGTTCCACAGGAGGTGGAGAATAACGTAGCCCAATTGACCCTTGTGTAGTGCCCACATTTACCTAGTGGGACCCTACACATGGTGTTTCTATCACGAGAATTCTTCATTGAAATATTTGTGTGAGCCTATACGGGCGTGGCTTTGTCTTCCGAGTTTGTTCATAGGTGGAAGTTTGAAGCGCAGTGCATTACTCGTGTGTGACTCGCGTGAAAATAGTCTCGAGCAATTTTAAAGAAGTCGAGGAAGATTTCCTGATCACTGTAAGTAATTCCACATTACAGCACTGTATTACATATGACATGCTTGTTATTTCAATGTATTTATACAAATTCACATGTTATCTAGCTTCAGTGCATATTAACCCTGTCAAAGCCAGAGGTTTTTTTGTTAGCCTTTTATTTCGCTCACTGCCTTCAAAGAGCCATAACCTTTTTATTTGTCTGTTCACATAGCCATATGAGGGCTTGTTTTTTGCGGGACAAGTTGTACTTTCTAACGCCGCCTTTTAATATTGCATATGATGTATTGGGAAGCCAAACAAAATGCAAAATGGACAAAGATTGCAAAATAAAAGCAATGCCACCCCGGTTTTACGTGTTTTTAACCCCTTAAGGATACATGACGTACCCTGGGACAATGCGCAGGGGGGTCCTGTGACCCCCCCCCCCCCCGTATAAGCAATCGCCGCAAACCGCAGGTTTGTCCGTAGGACAGGTCATATTTTTTTCACGGACTGGAAACACGGATCACGGACGCGGATGACAAACGGTGCATTTTCCGAGTTTGGGTCCGCAGAAAATCACGGAAAACGGAACAACGGACACGGAACCCAACAACGGTCGTGTGCATGAGGCCTAACTCAGAAAAAATGATTTATTAACAAAATAAAAAAAGGCCTCTATGGCTACATTGTGAGTTGAGAAAGTAGCTCCTCCATTTTCTGCATCCATTTATGGTGCTTTTTGTCTATCTCCTACCTGATGACCCGGCGTTGCTTGGGTATTTATTTATTGTAATTTTATTTTACAATAACAGTGACTTTCACTATGGCCGCCGCTTTAAAGGTGACCGCCGTTTTAACAGTGACTTTGACCACCCCTTTAAGAGTGACCACCCCTTTAAGAGTGACCACCCCTTTAAGAGCGACCACCCCTTTAAGAGCGACATGTACTTAAAAAAAAAGTAGGCAAAGTAATATTCTTGCATTAGGGTATATGCAACTTACTTCACTATTGTTTGGCTAAGGCTATCTAGAATTAACGAATATGACGTGATCTTCTTCAATTCTAGAAAGCCAACCATTAGGAACCCAGCTCTAAGTTTAATTTGCGATGCGAACCTAGAGCTGAATTCCTAATGATTGGCTTTCTAGAATATAACGAAGATTGAGAATATAGTGCTATATTCGTCATATTCGTTATCTTCGTCAATTCTAGCAATACAACCATTAGGAACTCAGCTCTAAGTTGAATTCGCAATGCGAGTATATGTTCGCATCGCGAATTCAACTTAGAGCTGAGTTCCTAATGGTTGTTGGTAGAATATAACGAAGATTGAGAATATAGTGCTATATTCGTGAATTCGTGATATTCGGCATCTTCGTCAATTCTAGCAATACAACCATTAGGAACCTAGCTCTAAGTTGAATTCGCAATGTGAGTAATACAGGTTATATTAATTGCATTGCGAATTAAACTTAGAGCTGAGTTCCTAATGGTTGGCTTTTTAGAATATAACGAAGATTGAGAATATAGTGATATTCGTTATCTTCGTCAATTCTAGCAATACAACCATTAGGAACTCAAAGTTTAATTCGCAATGCGAATATAAATTCGCGTAATATTCGCAATATATAGAATAATGACGAATATTCGATTTCAACTAATATATTGACGAATATTCAAACGAATATTCGAGAAATATCGCAAAATCGAATATGGCACCTCCCGCTCCTCACTACTAATGTCACACATCTGATGCCAAGTACTCCTTATTTCACCCACCTTCGTCAGGTATTGCCACCCACCACCCCACTCGGTTACCGGATCACTTTATGGTCTCCTGATCCAGCTGCTGCTGCCATCTCCAAACTATGTCACCTTGCCACTCTGTGGTATCCTCCTGATGCTGCTACTGTCATCTCCACATTATGTCACCTTGCCACTCTGGTATCCTCATACTGCTTGTCATTGGTTCATTTGTTTTTCTTTCCTATTGTCACTGCCACTGGGGGGTGGCGCCCCCAGCTGGTGAGTTTGAACCGTGCACCACCGCCCATTTACCATGTGCTTTTAATCAGAAAGATTGTATAGCTGTATTCTACTTTGCCCATATAGCAGGCTGGGAGAGGCATGTGTAGGATATAGCTGAGTGCTACTTTGCCCAGATTGTAGGCTGTAAGCCCAGGAGAGGCATGTTAGAGTAGGCCCCATCTGATGAGAAGCCACCTTGTCGTTCGGTAGATGGGCCCGACATATTTTTGATCAATTATATGCGCAAAGAGCTTCTAACTGCCCTTGCAGTAAGTATGGCCACCAAGCAGTTTATTTTTCATTTAGTATTTGCTTATATCTTTGTGCAATTGACCAGCAGTGTGCTGTTACCTGTAGTTCTACTAATCACATTATATCCTCCTGATGCTGCTACTGCCATCACCACACTATGTCACCCTGCCACTGTGTGGAATCCACCTGATGCTGCTGTTGCTGCTACTGCCATCTCATCTCCACACTATGTCACCTTGCCACTCTGTGGTCTCCTGATGCTGCTGCCATCTCCACACTAAGTCACCATGCCACTCTGTGGTCTCCTGATGCTGCCGCCACCTCCAAACTATTTTACCTTGCCACTCTGTGGTATCCTCATGCTGCTGCTAACTCCACACTATGTCACCTTGCCACTCTGTGGTATCCTCCTGATGCTGCCGCTACTGCCATCTACACATTATGTCATCTTGCCACTATGTGGTCTGATGCTGCTGCTGCTGCTGCTACTGCCATCTCCACACTATGTCACCTTGCCACTCTGTGGTCTCCTCATGCTGCTACCATCTACACAATATGTCACTTTGCCACTCTGTGATATCCTCCTGCTGCTGCCGCTGCCATCTCCACATTATGTCACCTTGACACTTTGTGGTATCCTCCTGATGCTGTCGCCACTCCCAGACTCGGTCATTGTGCCACTCTGTGGCCTCCTGATGCTGCCGCCAACTCCAGACTGTGTCATTGTGCCGCTCTGTGGCTTCCTCATACTGCTGCCAACTCCAGACTCTGTCAGTGTGCCACTCTGTGGCCTCCTTATGCTGCCGCCACCTTCAGACTTTGTCATTGTGCCATTCATTCTGTGGCCTCCTCATGCTGCTTCCACCTCACCACTATGTCATAGGGCCACTCTGTGGACTTCTCATGCTGTTACCACCCTCCCCACTTCATGACTGGGCCACTATTTTGTCTTTCGGCCTGGCTGACATCATCATTTATTTGACCTTTATTTTGATCTGTCAGAAGGAAGGAAAAATGAGACGCATAACGGATCCTATCTGTGTAGAAGCTGTAAGGCCTGTATGGTCCCATCAGAATTGGCTTATGATTTGGTAGCCAAAAGCAGGAGTGGGTACAAAACACAGAAGACATGCAAATATTCCATTCACGTGTGATCTCTGTTTTACATCCACTCCTGTTTTTTTTGGCATTAGCAATACTGATGGATTATTGAGCAAATGCTGACCGAGTGAAGGCGGATGCTCCACAGACAGGATCCGTTTTTTGGGGGTTATTGTTCAGACGGATAAGAGGAAGGACAAAATAATCAGTGACGTCAACACAAACTTACTGCTTACACCCTCTCCACTCTGTCGGGGGGCTCTACTTGTATAAGCGTTTAATAGAACAGGTTCTGTAGACATCTATGTGGAATCAGCTGACGAGGATGTAAAAGTAGTGCGCTTCCTCTTGACGCTAACATCGACCTGTAAGGCTGAGCCCATACTTGAGTTATTTGGCCAGTTTTGGCCCCGTGACTGACCTAATAAGTGAAGTGTGCAGTGATTCTAAGAGCCACGCCTTTCATCTGTGTGTCATACTGACTCACAGTATTATTTCTCTACCACAGCAGACTCCCTATGCATGTTACTACAAGGCACAGTGTTCTACACCACTATACAGGCTCTCTACAGCCCGAAAATAGAAATTTTTTAACACGATTCGCCGCAAATAAATTCAGATCGATGAAATTTTTTTGAAAATTTCGCTCATCTCTATTAATAAACACTATATCCAAATAATAGGCAGCACTCCAAGTGTGGTAAAAAAGGTGATGACCCGTTTATTCCCATTGCCTGGGAATAAACGGGTCATCACCTTTTTTACCACACTTGGAGTGCTGCCTATTATTTGGATATACTCAGGGTGGGATTCAAATTTTTAACAACAGGTTCCCTACTCAACAGCGGACACGCGTCGTGACGACACATGTTTACATATACATACACCATATATATGCAACACACATAAATACATCATATACATGGTACACATACGTAAATACACCATATAAACACTACACACATACCACCGAAATTTTAAAAAGTCTAAGGAGCTAAACTATGGAATGTTAGTGCTCATCTCCAGCTGCCGCTGTCATTTTAACAACCAGATCTGGAGAACCTGAGGGAACTGGCTGAATCCCATGCCTGGATATACTGTACAAAGAGGAAAGGTTGCCTACCTTCTCTGAGGACTTGCACCCAAATTACTTTCTTTACTGTGCTGCTGTTGCTTTTTGTTTTTAATAATAAACACAGTGATGTCACGGTACTGGGATAATAAACACAGTGATGTCACAGTGCAGGAATAATAAACACAGTGATGTCAAAGTACAGGGATAATAAACACAGATATATCACAGTACATGGATAATAAACAGAGTGATGTCACAGCACGGATATAATAAACAAAGTGATGTCACAGTACAGGGATAATAAACACAGTGATGTCACAGTACAGGGATAATAAACACAGTGATGTCACAGTACAGAGAAAGTAAACACAGTGATGTCACAGTACAGAGATAATACATACAGTAATGTCACAGTACAGGGATAATAAACACAGTGATGTCACAGTACAGGGATAATAAACACAGTGATGTCACAGTACAGGGATAATAAACACAGTGATGTCACAGTACAGGATAATAAACACAGTGATGTCACAGTACAGGGATAATAAAACACAGTGATGTCACAGAACAGGATAATAAACACAGTGATGTCACAGTACTGAGATAATAAACACAGTGATGTCACAGTACAGGGATAATAAACAGAGTAATGTCACAGTACGGATATAATAAACACAGTGATGTCACAGTACAGTGATAATAAACAGAGTAATGTCACAGTACAGGATAATAAACACAGTGATGTCACAGTACAGGGTTAATAACCACAGTGATGTCCCCGTACAGGATAATAAACACAGTGATGTCACAGTACAGCGATAATAAACACAGTGATGTCACAGTACAGTGATAATAAACAGAGTAATGTCACAGTACGGATATAATAAACACAGTGATGTCACAGTACAGAGATAATAAACACAGTGATGTCACAGTAGAGGGATAATAAACACAGTGATGTCACAGTACAGTGATAATAAACACAGTGATGTCACAGTACAGTGATAATAAACACAGTGATGTCACAGTACAGGGTTAATAACCACAGTGATGTCCCCGTACAGGATAATAAACACAGTGATGTCACAGTACAGAGATAATAAACACAGTGATGTCACAGTACAGGAATAATAAACACAGTGATGTCACAGTACAGGGATAATAAACACAGTGATGTCACAGTACAGACATAATACACACAGTGATGTCACAGTACAGGGATAATAAACACAGTGATGTCACAGTACAGAGATAATAAACACAGTGATGTCACAGTACAGGGATAATAACCACAGTGATGTCAGAGTACAGGATAATAAACACAGTGATGTCACAGTACAGACATAATACACACAGTGATGTCACAGTACAGGGATAATAAACACAGTGATGTCACAGTACAGGGATAATGACCACATTGATGTCACAGTACAGGAATATTAAACACAGTGATGTCACAGTACAGGGATATTAAACACAAAGATGTCACAGTACAGTGATAATAAACACAATGATGTCACAGTGCAGGGATAATAAATACAGTGATGTCACATTATAGGGATAATAAACACAGTGATGTAACAGTACAGGAATAATAAACACAGTGATGTCACAGTACAGTGATAATAAACACAGTGATGTCACAGTACAGTGATAATAAACACAGTGATGTCACAGTACAGGAATATTAAACACAGTGATGTCACAGTACAGGGATAATAAACACAGTGATGTCATATCACAGGGATATTAAACACAGTGATGTCACAGTACAGGGATAATAACCACAGTGATGTCACAGTACAGGGATAATGACCACAGTGATGTCACAGTGCAGGAATGTTAAACACAGTGATGTCACAGTACAGGGATATTAAACACAGTGATGTCACAGTACAGTGATAATAAACACAATGATGTCACAGTACAGAGATAATAAATACAGTGATGTCATGTTACAGGGATAATAAACACAGTGATGTCACAGTACAGGGATAATAAACACAGTAATGTCACAGTACAGGGATAATAAACACAGTGATGTCACAGTACAGGGATAATAAACACAGTGATGTCACAGTACAGGGATAATAAACAGAGATGTCACAGTACAGGGATAATATACACAGTGATGTCACAGTACAGAGATAATAAACACAGTGATGTCACAGTACAGGAATATTAAACACAGTGATGTCACAGTACAGGGATAATAAACACAGTGATGTCACATCACAGGGATATTAAACACAGTGATGTCACAGTACAGAGATAATAACCACAGTGATGTCACAGTGCAGGAATGTTAAACACAGTGATGTCACAGTACAGTGATAATAAACACAATGATGTCACAGTACAGAGATAATAAATACAGTGATGTCATGTTACAGGGATAATACACACAGTAATGTCACAGTACAGGGATAATAAACAGTGATGTCACAGTACAGGAATAATAAACAGAGAGATGTCACAGTACAGTGATAATAAACAGAGTGATGTCATAGTACAGGGATAATAAACACAGTGATGTCATAGTACAGGGATAATAAACATATTGATGTCACAGTACAAGGATAATAAACACAGTGATGTCACAGTACAGTGATAATAAACACAGTGATGTCACAGTACAGGGATAATAAACACAGTGATGTCACAGTACAGAGATAATAAACACAGTGATGTCACAATACAGGGATAATAAACACAGTGATGTCACAGTACAGAGATAATAAACACAGTGATGTCACAATACAGGGATAATAAACACAGTGATGTCACAGTACAGGAATATTAAACACAGTGATGTCACAGTACAGTGATAATAAACAGAGTGATGTCACAGTACAGAGATAATAAACACAGTGATGTCACAGTATGGATATAATAAACACAGTGATGTCACAGTACAGGGATAATAAACACAGTGATGTCACATTACAGTGATAATAAACACAGTGATGTCACAGTACAGTGATAATAAACACAGTGATGTCACAGTACAGGGTTAATAACCACAGTGATGTCCCCGTACAGGATAATAAACACAGTGATGTCACAGTACGTAAATAATAAACACAGTGATGTCACAGTACAGGGATAATAAACACAGTGATGTCACAGTACAGGGATAATAACCACAGTGATGTCAGAGTACAGGATAATAACCACAGTGATGTCACAGTACAGGATAATAAACACAGTGATGTCACAGTACAGGAATAATAACCACAGTGATGTCACAGTACAGGGATAATGACCACAGTGATGTCAAAGTACAGGAATATTAAACACAGTGATGTCACAGTACAGGAATATTAAACACAGTGATGTCACAGTACAGGGATATTAAACACAATGATGTCACAGTACAGGGATAATAAATACAGTGATGTCACGTTACAGGGATAATAAACACAGTGATGTAACAGTACAGGAATAATAAACACAGTGATGTCACAGTACAGTGATAATAAACACAGTGATGTCACAGTACAGGAATATTAAACACAGTGATGTCACATCACAGGGATATTAAACACAGTGATGTCACAGTACAGGGATAATAAACACAGTGATGTCACATCACAGGGATATTAAACACAGTGATGTCACAGTACAGGGATAATAACCACAGTGATGTCACAGTACAGGGATAATGACACACAGTGATGTCACAGTACAGGAATATTAAACACAGTGATGTCACAGTACAGGGATAATAAATACAGTGATGTCATGTTACAGGGATAATAAACACAGTGATGTCACAGTATAGTGATAATAAACACAGTGATGTCACAGTACAGGGATAATAAAAACAGTGATGTCACAGTACAGGGATAATAACCACAGTGATGTCACAGTACAGGGATAATGACACACAGTGATGTCACAGTACAGGAATATTAAACACAGTGATGTCACAGTACAGGGATAATGACACACAGTGATGTCACAGTACAGGATAATAAACACAGTGATGTCACAGTACAGTGATAATAAACACAGAGATGTCACAGTACAGAGACAATAAACACAATGATGTCACAGTATAGGAATAATGCACACAGTGATGTCACAGTACAGAGCTAATAATAAATAGTATAAAAGTAATGTGGCAGAGCAGTAATAATGCACACTTTCTTAGAAGAAGCCTGAATCATGCTGATGCATTGATAGTGGGGGAGGGGTGCACATATTTAAACCCATTAGGTAGTTACAATTTAAACAATTGCATTGCTAACCTCTGTTCATTATAGGGCACTTTATTCCAGGCCTGTGTGTTAATATTTGCAGTGCGCAGATCAGTTCTATTTCCTACTACAAAGCATTCCGGTACAAATCCTTTAAAAGCTGCACAAAGGTCTGCACTACCTGCGTATCACAGTAAATCTTAAATTGCAGCGTATATTTCTCCTTTAACCTCCTGCTCAGGGATTGAAATTGATTTAATGGAGGCAGAATGTGCTGGTATTTGAAGTTCTGGAAAGCGGAATATTTAGCCAGGTGGAATCCATGCTTTGCTGCCTTTTCTAAAACCTCTTCAAGTGTATCAGGCACGCATATAAGCAGGGTGAATCATTTGGAGCATGTTCTCGAGAGTAAGTACTTTCCATATCAATGCTGTAATTTTTCTCCGCTACTTGATGTGTAAATAACTGCTTACAAAGCGGAGGGCTGAAAATACGAGCCAGACGAAAGCGAGAAGACCCAAACCACAGGGATCAGATGTAGAAATGGAGCCTCCTCCTGTGTCCATATGGATATTGGTTATGATACCTGGGGAGGTTTTAAGCAGTGGCCCTGAATTTGCATCCTACGAGCCCTGGCAGGTGACTTCTGGCCCTTGGAGGGACCTCAGTTCTGTTTGGCTCTATGTCCCTTCAACATAGCTAATTCTAACTGTGCGGGATCCACAATCTTAAGTTAACCACCCATCCACTCTCAGGAGAGTGAGGGAGCGGTCATAGGCGTCTACGGGCGCCCTCAGGATTAGGGTTGGATACCTCCTAATTTTCAAGCAAACAAAATAGTGAAAAAATCCTGTGGCCCACACACCATGCCATGCATTTTTTTTTTACATTAAGCCAGGTTTCTAACCTTCTCGATCTCTACATGCCCAATCCTGCTTACTCTTCTTTGTGCCCCCACTAAGTAATAGTGCCCTCCTTTATATAACACACAGTAATGGTGCCCACACATAGTAATAGTGCCCCCTTTATGCAGTACCCCCGTAATAGTGCCCCCCCACACATACACACTGGTGTTTCCTCCTTTGAGCCTCCACTATAATGCCCTCCACAAAGTAAGAATGTCTCCTCAGTACCCACTCATAATAGTTAAGCCCCCTTAGTGCCCTGCACATAGTAAGGCCCCCTGCACACGAGCGTGTGCTTCCCGTTGCCGTATTGCGGACCGCATTTGCGGATTCACTTGAATGGGTCCGCAAATCCGGAGATGCGGAATGGTACGGAATGGAAGCATGGAATGGAACCCTACGGAGTGCTTCCGTGGGGTTTCGTCCCGTACTTCCGTTCCGCAAAAAGATAGAACATTTCCTATCTTTTTGCGGAACAGCCGGATCGCGGACCCATTCAAGTGAATGGGTCCGCGATCGGCTGTGGCTGCCCCACGGACTGTGCTCGTGCATTGCGGCCTGCACCACGACCATGGGGCGCACACGTTCGTGTGCAGGGGGCCTAAGGATGCTCCTGTAGTGCCCCTTTACCATTAGGACTCCCCCAGACAGTAGTGATGCTCCCTTGGTGCCCCCTCACAGTACTGATCTACGCTTAGTGTCCTGATACCATTAGGATGTCCCCCCAAAACAGTGATATCCCCTTAGTGCCATCCTCATAGTAGGGATGTCCAGAACTGTTCCCCTCACAATAATAAAGCGCCTTTAGTGCCCCTTAACACTAGCGATGCCCCATTAGTGTTCCCCTCAAGGTAATGATGCCCATTACTGTCTGCTCCAAAGTAATGATGTGCCTTAGTGCCTCCTAAAAGCAGTGAAGCCCATTACTGTCCCCCACACAGTAATGATGTCCCTTAAGTGCCTCCCTCACAGTACTGATGTTTCCTTTGTCGACCCCTTACTATTAGAATGCCCCATCAATGCAGTGAGATCCCATTAGTGCCCCTTTAAAGTAAAGATGCCCATTGCTGTCCTCCTCACAGTAATGATGTCCCCTTAGTGCCCCCCTCACAGTTCTGATGTACTCTTAGTGACCCCATACTATTAAAAAGCCCCATCAAAGCAGTGATGTCCCCTTAGTGCCCACTTCACAGAAGTGATGTAGCTTTAGTACCCCCATACCATTAGGATGCCCCTCACAGTAGTGATGCCCCTTAGTGCCCCCCTCAAGGTAGTGATGCCCATTACTGTCCTCTCCACAATAGTCATGCCTCTTTAGTGCCCCCTCAAGAAAGAATGTCCCCGTTGTACCACTACACAGTAAGAATGCCCCTATAGTGCTCCCCACCAACTGGTGCCCCTATCAAATAGTGAAGCTCTTTAGTGCCCCCTATCACATTAGTGAAGCCACCTTAGAGTCCACAAACACAGTGGTGATATCTCCCATAGTTGTATTAAAATAAAAATAATACCTAGTCCTATCCTATGACAAATGGAGCATATCATTCAGCAGGACCACACTGGCCTGCACAGCAGGGACGATGACGTCTCTCCGTGGCATCTGCCAGTGGCAGCGGTGACAGGGTGAATGGTGGAGATAACAGCTTCCCAGCCCATCATTGTATATAATTGTATCTGTGTCTCTGGGATGCAGATGCAATTAAAATCGAATCATGCAGCAGCCTTCCCCGGGGCAGCCGCTGAAATCCAGACTGCAGTTCCTGGGCATTGGGTTGTGATTTGTGAACAGACGCCCATTTTCATTTCGAGCAGAGTCCACTCTCGTCTGTAAATACCCCTGGTAATTGTCCTATAGACTCTATATAATGACATGGTTTTTATTGCTATATCCTCTGCAGATCTCACACACATTCAGGATTTCAGCCTCTGTACAACACTTTTATCAGGGGAGTCTTTGTCACTAATTATGGGGACTCTATGTCTGAATCTGTTTATAGAGCACTCTGGCTGACATTAATATTGGGGGCTCTCTTTGGTTTACATTGTTTTGGGGGACACTCTCTGGCTGACACTGTCTATGAGGGCACTCTCTGCCTGACATTACTATTGGGGGCACTCTCTGACTGACACTGTCTATGAGGGCACTCTTTGGCTGACATTATTATTGGGGGCACTATCTGGCAGGCATTGTTTGTTAGGGTTTTCACTAGATTGAGATGTTAATATTGGTCACTACCTGTCTAACACTGTTTAGGCTGAGGTCACATCAGGAGCAGAAGAACGGAAAGAACAGATTCGGCACATAACTGAGCCAAATGGAGCCTTCGGACCCCATAGACTATAATGGAGTCTGTTCAGTTTTCGCTCAGAGGAAGATTTTTGAAGCAGAAACAAAAGTCGTTTCTGCTATGGGGTCCGTAAGCTCCGTTCGGCTCAGTTATGCGCCAAATCCGTCCTTTCCGTTCTTCTGCTCCAACAACGGAGCAGGAGAACGGAGAGGCTGAACGCTGATGTGAACTCAGCCTTATGGGGGCACTACTTGACCTATTCTGCATGGGGTTTGAGATTATTATTGGGGCACTCTCTGGCTGAAATTTTTATTGGGGGAACTCTCTGGCTGACACTGTATATGAGGGCACTCTCTGTCTGATATAATTGGGGGCACTCTCTGGCTGATATTATAATTGGGGGCACTCTCTGGCTTTCACTTTATAGGGGCAGTCTCTGGCTGACCTTATTAATGGGGGGCACTCTCTGACACTTTATTGGGGCACTCTCTGGCTATTATTATTGGGGACACTCTCTGGCTGGCACTTTATAGGGACAATCTCTGGCTGACATTATTATTAGGGGTACTCTCTTCCTGACACTGTCTATGAGGGCACTCTCTGGCTGATATTATTAATGAGGGCACTCTCTGGCTGATGTTATTGATTGGGCACTATCTGGCTGATGTTATTGATGGGGCACTCTCTGGCTGATATTATTAATGAGGGCACTCTCTGGCTGATGTTATTGATTGGGCACTCTCTGGCTGAAACTTTATAGGGGCACTCTCTGGCTGATGTTTTTAATGGGGCACTTTCTGTCTGACACTGGTTATGGGGGCAATCTCTGGCTAACACTTTATGGGGGTACTCTCTTGCATTGTACGTTAGGGCTCTCACCAAATGGAGTTGTTAATATTGTTCACTACGGACCTACCACTGATTTTGGGGGCCCCACTAGACTGTAACGGGGGGGGGGGGGGGTGACATTGTTCATGGGTTATTTTCTGCCTAGCACTGTTTATTTGGTCACTCACCAGATGGTTTTGTTAATAGGGGTCACTCTATTGCTACACTTTTTACTGGGGCACATGGCGGCTGAGCGTTTATGGGGGTGCTCGTTAGCTAACATTATTAATGAGGGCGCTCTCTGGCAGATACTTTTTGTTTATTGGGGCACTCTCTGACTGACATTAATGGGGGTGCTCACCATCTGATTGTTTATAGGGGTACTCTGTACTCTTTATGGGGGCTCTTTAGCTGTCACTGTCGTTTTCAGCTATGCCTCTGACGTCTTCATGAAGCTGGCATCCTTGAAGGAACATGTTTATTGTGGGACGTTCATGATTTCCATCAGTTTCCTTATTTACCTTCATACAAATCAATTAAGGAAGAAGAAAATAAGATGAATCTTTCACTACATTATTATATATCTTTACGTTGCCAAAGAAGAATGATATATTTAAAAGGATCTTCTAGCTTCTGCGTGCCAGACAGGTGCCAACCGCCGCCCGTCTCTTCAGCGAGGAATGCTTTATTGACAGCACAATGTAAACGGGGGTGACAATGTAGAAGTGATCCCTGAAGAAAGAGGAGGAAGAGACATTAGCTGCCGCCGCCAGAGTAAAAATAGAGATGATTATGCATGGAAGGAGATGGCGGCACATTTACATAGTGAGCGATCCTCCAAGACATTCCTGTGTGTCTGCCAAGTGGCTGTGATGGGCCCTACCTGTGATGTCTGTCTATTGTGTCCCCGTATCATACCAAACCGGGAAAAGGGAAGAATTAATGATCGCCTCTAAAGGACTGATGTAAGGCGCCAGTCATTGCAGGCAGCCAAGGAGTATTTCAAGACCACGCAGCCAATTAATTTTGCATATGGCCAAACTTTGATTTTCCTTTTCTTGCAGTGATGAAAGCAATAAAACGGACGGGGCTCATTTTACACCCAGAAATGCCGCAGATTACAGGGCATGATGGGTAAAAGCCAGGTAGATCGTAAGGGTCTGAGAGTTCCACTCACAAACTAAACCTCATTGGTTTCAATGGGAATCAGTCCAACAGACTCTTCGTGGACAAAAAGAATCGACATGGGGCTAAATCCGCATGCAGATGAATGTCAAGCTGCAAATTTACAGCTGAAGTCCAGCTTCAGATTTCTGCAGCAGATCTTGTGGATTTGTCTGGAGCTGACTTAAAGGGAACCTGTTGTGTTGAGCATGATGTCTGAGCTGAAGGCAGCATCATCTCATAGAGCAGGAGATGCTGAGCAGATTGATCGATAGTTTTGTGGGAAAGGATTCAGTAAAACTTGTAATTTATTTGTTTAAATTCCTGATCATTCTGGGCTTTGAAGTCCGGGAGGCAGTCCTATCAGTGATTGACAGCTATCTGTGTATACACAGTCATAAAGGGAAGAATATCAATCACTGATAGGACCGTCTCCTCATAGAGGGAAGGCTGTCAGTCACTGATAGGACCTCGTCACAGGGGGAAGGCTGTCAGTCACTGATAGGACCGTCTCCTCATAGAGGGAAGGCTGTCAATCACTGATAGGACCTCCTCCACATAGAGGGTAGGCTGTCAATCACTGATAGGACCGTCTCCTCCTCATAAAGGGAAGGCTGTCGGTCACTGATAGGACTGTCTCCTCCTCATAGAGGGAAGGCTGTCAGTCACTGATAGGACCGTCTCCTCATAGAGGGAAGGCTGTCAATCACTTATAGGACCTCCTCCACATAGAGGGAAGGCTGTCAGTCACTGATTGGACCTTCTCCTCATAGAGGGATGGCTGTCAACCACTGATAGGACGTCTCCTCATAGAGGGAAGGCTGTCAGTCACTGATAGGACCTCCTCCACATAGAGGGAAGGCTGTCAGTCACTGATAGGACCTCCTCCACATAGAGGGAAGGCTGTCAATCACTGATAGGACCTTCTCCACATAGAGGGAAGGCTGTCAGTCACTGATTGGACCTTCTCCTCATAGAGGGATGGCTGTCAACCACTGATAGGACGTCTCCTCATAGAGGGAAGGCTGTCAGTCACTGATAGGACCGTCTCCTCATAGAGGGAAGACTGTCAATCACTGATAGGACATCTCCTCATAGAAGGAAGGCTGTCAATCACTGATAGGACATCTCCTCATAGAAGGAAGGCTGTCAGTCACTGATAGGACCGTCTCCTCATAGAGGGAAGGCTGTCAATCACTGATAGGACATCTCCTCATAGAAGGAAGGCTGTCAATCACTGATAGGACCTCCTCCTCAGTGGCGTAGCTATCAGGGAAGCAGGGGAAGCGACTGCTTCAGGGCCCGAGCTCAGAAGGGGCCCCAGAGCTGTACTGAATGTTTTCATTAGATCTAGGGCTGCCCCTACTCACAACTGCTGCGTTTTATAGAAGAAGATGCCACTTACAGCAGCAGCGCTGGAGCTCCTCCCCCTGAAGGTCCTTACTCAGTGAGAAGCAGATACAGTATAATTGCCGTCTTCTCCTCCTCCTATGGCCGTTCTCAGCCTGGAAACCGCAGTACTGGCACACCACTTGCCAGTACTGCTTTCTGTTTTCTGTTGGCTGGCAGCTTACTATAACATCAGCTGACAGCCAATAGCAGAACTTTATGGGATCAAGCCTCACCCACCAGTGTGAAGCTACTGTAGAGTAGGCTGGCTACTCCAGCACTCAGAGCTCGAGAATGCCTCCCCCCCATGCATCTTGTACTCTGACCCCCCGTAGTAGGTTACTGATTAACCGCTCCACTGCTGTCCCTTGATGGCACAAAGGGGTGGTGGCACCTACTTCTCCAGGCTGCCTGTTAGGACAGACATCAGCTGTCTACAGGAAAGGTAAGTGTTTGTGTGTAGAAATAGGTGTATAACTACTTGTATGTTCATGTGTGTATATATATATACATATATATATATATATACATATATATATATATATATATATACAGTATATATGTTCATATATGTGGTGAGTGCATTTGTGAGTCTGTCCATGTATGTAGTGAGTGCATGTATGAGTGCGTCCATGTATGTGGTGAGTGCGTGTATGAGTGCGTCCATGTATGTGGTGAGTGTGTGTATGAGTGCGTCCATTAAGTTGGGGAGGGGCCCTGCACAAAAATTTGCTGTGGGGCGCAGTCAGTTCTACCTATGCCCCTGCTCCTCCTCATAGAGGGAAGGATGTCAATCACTGATAGGACGTCTCCTCATAGAGGGAAGGCTGTCAGTCACTGATAGGACATCTCCTCATAGAGGGAAGGCTGTCAATCACTGATGGGACATCTCCTCATAGAGGGAAGGATGTCAATCACTGATAGGACCTCCTCCTCATAGAGGGAAGGCTGTCAATCACTGATAGGACCCTCTCCTCATAGAGGGAAGGCTGTCAGTCACTGATAGGACGTCTCCTCATAGAGGGAAGACTGTCAATCACTGATAGGACCCTCTCCTCATAGAGGGAAGGCTGTCAGTCACTGATGGGACATCTCCTCATAGAGGGAAGGCTGTCAATCACTGATAGGACCCTCTCCTCATAGAGGGAAGGCTGTCAGTCACTGATAGGACGTCTCCTCATAGAGGGAAGACTGTCAGTCACTGATAGGACATTTCCTCATAGAAGGAAGGATGTCAATCACTGATAGGACCATCTCCTCATAGAGGGAAGGTGGTCAGTCACTGATAGGACCGTCCCCTCATAGAGGGAAGGCTGTCAGTCACTGATAGGACCTCCTCCTCATAGAGGGAAGGCTGTCAGTCACTGATAGGACCGCCTCCTCATAGAGGGAAGGTGGTCAGTCACTGATAGGACCGTCCCCTCATAGAGGGAAGGCTGTCAGTCACTGATAGAACGTCTCCTCATAGAGGGAAGGCTGTCAGTCACTGATAGGACCGCCTCCTCATAGAGGGAAGGCTGTCAGTCACTGATAGGACCTCCTCCTCATAGAGGGAAGGCTGTCAGTCACTGATAGAACGTCTCCTCATAGAGGGAAGGCTGACAATCACTGATAGGACCTCCTCCTCATAGAGGGAAGGCTGTCAGTCACTGATGGGACGTCTCCTCATAGAGGGAAGGCTGTCAGTCACTGATAGGACCTCCTCCTCATAGAGGGAAGGCTGTCAGTCACTGATAGGACCATCTCCTCATAGAGGGAAGGCTGTCAGTCACTGATGGGACCGTCTCATCATAGAGGGAAGGCTGTCAATCACTGATAGGACCTCCTCCTCATAGAGGGAAGGCTGTCAGTCACTGATAGGACGTCTCCTCATAGAGGGAAGGCTGTCAGTCACTGATAGGACCGTCTCATCATAGAGGGAAGGCTGTCAATCACTGATAGGACCTCCTCCTCATAAAGGGAAGGCTGTCAGTCACTGATAGGACCGTCTCCTCATAGAGGGAAGGCTGTCAATCACTGATAGGACCTCCTCCTTGACTTCACAGCCCAGAATGAGCAGTAATTTAAATTAATAAATTACACGTTTTATTGAATCCTTTCCCACAAAACATCTGCTCAATTTCCTCCTGCGCTATAACATGCTGCTTGCAGCTTAGGGTACTTTCACACTAGCATTATTCTTTTCCGAGTTCCGTCCTAGGAGCTCAATACCGGAAAACAACTGATCAGTTTTATCCTAATCCATTTTGAATGGAGAGCATTCCGTTCAGGATGCATCAGGATGTCTTCAGTTCAGTCTTTTTGACTTTTCAGGACGGTGATAATATCGCAGCATGCTGCGGTTTTATCTCTGTCCCAAATTCCGGAACACTTGCCAGAATGCCGGATCTGGCATTTTTTCCCATTGACATACATTAATGCCGAGTGTTCCGGCAAAACGGATCCGGCATTGCGGTCTGCGCATGCTCAGACCGCAAAAATGGGAAATAAAATAAATGCCGGATCCGTTTTTCCAGATGACACCGGAGAGACGGATCTGGAATTTCAATGCATTTGTCATAGGGATCAGGATCCTGATCCATCTGACAAATGCCATCAGTTTGCATGCGTTTTGACGGATCCGGCAGGCAGTTCCGGCGACGGAACTGCCTGCCGGAATACTCTGCCGCAAGTGTGAAAGTAGCCTAAGACACCAAGTTTAATGTGACAGGTTCCCGTTAACAAATCTTGGGCACTCTGTCATCTACTCCCCTCTGTCAGTCATGGACCTCAGCTCAGTTTTATTATATTATCTAATCTCCCATGAGACATTGCGCAAATTAATACAATTCCAAAATTTGCTTCAGATGTGAGCGGAGAAGGAAACATAAATTCAAAATCAGTACAATAAAAAAGGAAATTTGGTTATAGGTATTTAATGTACTATTTAACTTTAAATACTGAAATGTTGTTATTCTATGTTTCTTTGCTGCTGAAATTGCCAGGGATCTTTTCTCCCTCCGGGTAGGTCGTTGACCTGATTTTCTTGCCTAAAGCAAAAAAATTGAAGCAGAGTTGTTACACATCACTCAACACCCCTGTCTAAAAAAAAATCACACACTATGTGGGAATCAGTGGCCTTCTTAAGATGACTCTCTGATGTGAGGAATGCCGCAGAAACTCGCTATTTGGTTCAATCAAAACGTTGAGCAGCGAAAAATATCTCACATAGATGCATATACAGGCTCGATTATGGAGCAAATCATATGATTGAGACCATGCATCACGTTACATTCCTGTTCAGACAAAGCAGTATTGAGGACAGAGGTCCAAAAGTGGGGATGGCTCACGAATCAAAAGTAAGCCCAGTGATCTGCTGATCACCATAGCTCAAGCATCTCTATTGCCTGGTGATCTGCTGCTATCGCTGGGGAGGATAAGTCTCGCCATTCATTTCCATGGCAGCAGTTGCTCATACATAAAAGTCTTCTGAATTCACTCATAGAGGGGGATCTTAGCTAGGACCCCCTCACTATGTCACCATTAAATGTAGATCTACTGGTTGTGCACTAAATAGATCTTCCGAGAGCAATTTTAAGAGACACAAACCTACCCTCTCTGATAAGAAGAGTGAGGGACAGAAAGCAACTTACAATGCCCCTGCTCTACTTGGTCCTACTGATTTGTTGAGATTTCTTCTCACATCACTTCTTGAATTGAGACGGAGGAGGCTGACCCCTCTGTAAAATTAAACCATGACATCGGAACAAGAACATCAAGATCCCAATGGGGTTTCTTGAAAGCTCAAACGTGATATCTGCCAAAACTCGTGGGCCGACCATAGAGGTCCACAAACAGGCACATCAGATTTCCAGAGTTGTGGATTCCCATTGCCAATTCAGTGCAACAGCTCTTTTCAACCACAACCCATGTGACATAATCATCCAGAGACCTATACAAGGGTGCTACTCCATAGAATATTTGCCTGGGCATCAACTCTGGTGGCTTGCATCCTCACAGTTTCCTAATTATTCTTTTGGATCCTTTTGATTTGACCTGGCGGCTTGACCCTATTCTAATTACCCATGTACTGTACTGGCATTTGAACTGACCCCTGACCCTGCCTACTCTACCCTAAACCCAATGAGAATTGCCTGTTTCTGACCCAGATGTATTTGACCAGGTCTCTAACCAAGCCTGCAACCCAACTGTGGATTAGGGACTATCTTGGAGAACAGGAGCTGGGTATTCAACTGGTGAAATCCATATCTCTTTGTTGGATAAATGCTAAAAGCTCAGGTGAATACTCAATAATGGTGTAGCTCTAGCTCTGTCAAGTTTCTTCCACCCACAAGTCTAATTTGGCGGTGCCTTACTGTTCTGAAGCTGTTTTCTAGCCAGGGACTGGCATCCTGGTACACTTTTTGACAAAACTGTAATAGAGAGCATTTACAGTGACCTTAGTCTATTACAGGGCTACTGAGGGCCTACCAGTAATAATATGAAACTGCTTGGGTGGGCATCTCCAGTGTTCAAAGTCTCGGTGTCCAATATGAATCTTTATCTCCTCTGACACCAGAAAAATAGAGATTGATGGAGATGTATGTCATGGCTGAGTCTTCTTTCTCTGTCACCAGATCTGGCAGACCAGCAAATACGAAGAATAAATGTGGGGGGTTGAGTCCGCACAACCTGCATGTAGGTGCATATCACTATGGCGAAATACATATACAAACGGAAAATGCAAATGTGATCGCACACTACATCCAGCATTCTGCCCTGCCTCCATGCTGGATGAGACATTGGTGTACATTTTGGCCAAAGCGTAATAAGCCACTCACCGCGTCAAGGTCGTCTCATTTGAGTGGTCCCTAACACTTGTTCCTACCTGTTTATGGGCCATGACAGCCACATAAAGTCCAGGGAATGCAGGTCAGCATGCAAGCCAAGCACACTCTGCTTTTAACCCCGTCCGGTGCCATTACAGCTTTCATCGGATCCAGGGATGCAAGTACCAACATGCATGCTGAGCCCACCATTTACTTCTCCTGGAGCCAAATGGCTACTGGTAGGTTCTATATAAGCAGACTCAGTTTTATACTGACTTTAAAACCAGCCTCCAGGACAGATTGACTGGTCAGGTGTGCTTGACTCAAAGGAGATCGCCTGACCTGCATTCCCTGGACTTTATGTGGCTGTCATGGCCCATAAAAAGGTAGGAACAAGTGTTAGGGACCACTCAAATGAGACGACCTTGACGCGGTGAGTGGCTTATTACGCTTTGGCCAAAATGTACACCAATGTCTCATCCAGCATGGAGGCAGAGCAGAATGCTGGATGCAGAGTGCGATCACATTTGCATTTTCCGTTTGTATATGTATTTCGCCATAGTGATATGCACCTACATGCAGGTTGTGTGGACTCAACCCCCCACATTTTTTCTTTGTAGCTTATATTGGAGGCGTGGCGATCTCCTTTGAGTCAAGCACACCTGACCAGTCAATCTGTCCTGGAGGCTGGTTTTAAAGTCAGTATAAAACTGAGTCTGCTTATATAGAACCTACCAGTAGCCATTTGGCTCCAGGAGAAGTAAATGGTGGGCTCAGCATGCATGTTGGTACTTGCATCCCTGGATCCGATGAAAGCTATAATGGCACCGGATGGGGTTAAAAGCAGAGTGTGCTTGGCTTGCATGCTGACCTGCATTCCCTGGACTTTATGTGGCTGTCATGGCCCATAAACAGGTAGGAACAAGTGTTAGGGACCACTCAAATGAGACGATCTTGACGCGGTGAGTGGCTTATTACGCTTTGGCCAAAATGTACACCAATGTCTCATCCAGCATGGAGGCAGGGCAGAATGCTGGATGTAGTGTGCGATCACATTTGCATTTTCCGTTTAAATACGAAGAATAGTTGGTAATTTTAGGTGAGGGACCATTGCTTCTCTTGGTAGTGCCACTGATGTTGACTGAAGGTTCATCATAGGAAGGGGCCATTTATTTATTTTGATGTGAGACCCTCCTACCTCATTGAAATGCTGATCATGATCCATCCACTTGGCCGTTATGGGCTATACGGTGGACGTACTTTGGCCCATTTTTAGATAGCCTTGTAAATTTCTAGATATTGACTATTGGTTGTTTATAGTATTATCCGTGTATCACTATATTTCCAGGAAAGCAACTGTGCAGCGTCAGTCTCGCAGCCCCCATTGAACACCCTACTGAATGTAGCAGGAGCCATGCTTATCAGCTGCATTAAGAAGACAATGCTATTAAAGAGTAAAGATGGAAATTAAATAAATTATATCATTAAGAGCAATTATCTGCATCATTATTTCTCCTCTGTGAGCAGAACTTTTAATAGACCATGGTCAATGATTAGTAATCACATCCGGGAATAAGAAAGTCTCATCGTAAGAAATAACAGAAAACGATTAATGTCCCAGAATATGGATCATGGTGGGAACGTCATCATGGAACCCATGAAATAACAGAAATTCTGATATGAAAAATCCACATAATGATTGATGGAAGATCTGGAGAGGTTGATGTATTCCACAAGCAGTGGCCTTTCAGATTTCCATTCCGAAAATCAGTACAAATATACAGGAAGAAGGTCTCAACACTCACCAGCACTTCACTCCATCTCATTAAGAGGGTTGTCTACAAGAAAAATGTATCGCCTATCCACAGGATAGGTCATAAATGTCTGATTACTGGGACTCCAAGATCACCAGAATGGGAGTCCCAACTCTCCTGTTCCTCTTTGACAGCATGACCACAGAGAAACTGCACTAAGCTATTCCATTAGTCCTATAGACATTGGTGTGTCAGAGCACATGCCAGGCCACTTCTTCATTTAAATTCTTCCACATTGCAGTTGTGCTGTAAAGGGGGAACAGGGGAGTCAGGACCCCCATTGTAGTGACTGGTCGTGGTCCTTACAATCAGACATCCTGTAGAGAGGTGATTAAGATCCATTGTTGCACAATTCATTGAGGTTTGGTTAGTTTGGGTTAGTTTGGGCCTTCAGGATGAAGCACTTTTTTTCTTTTCAGCACTTAAAATATATATCTTTTTTTTTTTCTTTTTTTTGTAGTTGTAGTTCTTATTGGGGTACTTATAATTTATTATATTTGGGGGGGGGGGGGTAATTAAAAACAGCAAGTACTCAATCATTTTTTTCTTCTACCCCATTCAAATATTAACCCTATTATATGGGTGGTTACAATTGACCCAATACCATATATGTATGACTGTAGACATTTTTATTATTCCCACTAGGGGACTTGAAGCAGCAATCCTTTGATCTTTAGTATAATTCTCCGGAATACTTAGTATCCCTAAACAGTATTGCCTGTCAATGTGTCACTCGGAAGCAATCAGGCCATGTGTCACGGTCTAATGGGCAACTACCTATGACATACAGCACCTGCAAACCATTGAAACCTGCTATCGCACTCAGTTTGTCAAGCTGGGTTTCTGCAGTTGACGACAGCATCTGAGGTGTTAAATGGCCGGGTTTAGAGGTCTGATTTTTGTCGTTATAGTCAGAGTTTAACGGTCATTCAAAACTAGACTCCCACTTGTGATCCCATTGTTGATTGGTCTTCATTGAGTCTCTAGTTATATCATACAGTTACATCACAGTGCCCAAGGGGTTAATGGGGTTGACCGCCGAGTAGAGGAGGTGTCAAGCAGTACTTCAGTAACTCATAAATCAGAAGATTGTCTTTTTGGTGACTATCGGACAAGGCTCAACTCAACTGAAAGCTGACCATGGTGTCAGCTGTAAGACCTTGAATTGACCCCAATAGACATTTTACAGAGAACACATTAAGGGATGAATATTAAAGAAAAAACAATGTATTTGATTCCGAACACGTTTCCAGAGTATAAAAATCCAATGTTTTTCCCCTAAACTACAACAACTCAATTGAATGGAGACACGGCCATCGTGATGGATTGTATTAAGACAATCCTTGATACAAGCCCCGGGGCAAGACAATTCGAGGAGGTGACGTGCCGTTTGGTTGAGTTTACATTCAAACAAGAATCAATTTAATGGAAAATTGATCCTTTTATTTTCATGAGTAATGTTCATATAGATTAAAAAACTGAAGAAAATGACCCAGGAATAAGGTAGGTTAATAAGAGGTCTCATGTTTCCGATAATATTGCATCTACGTCCGAGAAATGATTGATGATTGTATTATATATTGTGCTTCATACAATGGCATACGTACCAGGCTGCTGCTATGGGGGTCAATACTAGATGGTCACATGTCTTAAAGGGTTTTATTTTTATTTTTTACTTTCCTGCTAGCCATACTCATCTGCTCCTCGCTGATCTGGGCAGGCTTCCAGGCCATCTTCAATGAACTTCTGGTCCCCATATGATAACTTCTGCATGGACAGAGTCATGTGCCCTGCTTCAGCCAATGACTGGTTTCAATGTTAGTGGGTCGCCAAGTGGCACATCACTGCTGGGTCACATGCTGCTTGGGGACACGCCACCGCTGAGGCCATTGGCTGCAGCAGTCCACATGACCATGGCCATGCAGAAATTGTAAAGATGGGGATCGGAAGTCCAGTGAAAAGAGCCAGGGAGCTGGAACTGAAAAACGGTGTGCAGGTGAGCATGGGCTTCTACACAGGTTCCACTGGTTGGGGGGAAAATAAAAAAATAAAAACATAAATAAAAATGGACAGTCCCTTTAATGCTTAATGGCTCCTGTAGTGGCTTGTACTTCCACGTTTCCTTATTTTTTGTCAAGGGATCCTGCTAAAACTTGGGATTAACCAATGGCCACATTTACCACTAATGATAATTACCATCTCATTAGAGTTCTCAGTCTCCAGTTCCATGGGAGATAAAGTGTTATGTTCACTCTTCATGAAGCCGAGGTAAAGCTCTGCCTCATTTACAGGAACTTTCCAAACATATCGATATTCATGGTCATACCTGAGAGCCCTGCAGTGTCCGGAGAGGGAGGAAGAACCTTGTCAAGCAATATATTACAGCAGAAGGATTGCAAAGCTCAAGAGTATTTTTAATGTGTTTGCATACAGGCCATCAATCAATGGGTTTATGGGCTGACGGTGGCCCGGGGGAGAGAAATATAGATCTACAAGGGGAAGTTTATTTGCATGTAGCTGTTCCAGGGTAATCAGCAGCTTGACATTTAAAGGACCCTTGTGTCATGGACACGCATTCTATGTAATACTTATTGTATCACCGTATAATACATAGTAAATACTGCCATCGTTAAGAGTGACTCCGGTGATGCCACACAGACTTCTATATAGAAGGTCTGAGGTGCATGAATGTGTAGTCGTTTTCATTGAAAACCCCTTCTTATGCTTAATTGTGCCTCCAACCCGCCATCAGTATTTGAGGGGTTCTCCAATAAGGACTGTCACCCTGTCCTTGAACAGTAGCCACTAGTGAAGTAGCTGATATGTCATGTCCTGCCATGTTCTACCAAGTATGTGATGATTGGCATGCTCCTTATTACAGAAGTTGTACTTTATCAGCTAATTGCTGAATTCACGTGTAGATAATGACTCAAAGCAGAGGACACATGGCTTGGTGGAAGTCAGGCACCACAGGCATGGATGAGGTAGCAGGCTCTGCATGGGTTGTACTCTAGGAGGGGCTAGGTTATAAACAGGGGCTCAGAGTGCCTCACGGTCAGTCAGTCAGTGTATGTCAGAGTGTGGCTAAACCAAAACATACCTGCTGTCAATTAATTAGCAGTGAGGAGGATCCCTGGTTGGAGTGGGCCTTCAGAGAGGACCTGCTCTTGACTGCTGTCGCTGATTGGGCACCTTAGATTTTGCAAGTGGTTTAAGACTACTTCCATCCTGGAGATTGTAACGTGGATAGGCCAGAGCCAGAAACAATGGATTTAGATGGTGACCATAGACTGTGACCCAATCAGTGTGTTAAGTGCTGCAACCGCCTGCCATGAGTGTCCTGAGGACTTCATATGGTGGCTCCTGCTAATGTGTACCATGAGCTGCACTGTCGCCTGTGTTACGAGACTTCGCCATTCATAGAGGTGACCATCTTTTATGCCTGTTGTCAGTATACAGTGACAGAGATAAACTGTCCATTTTACTACTGACAGCCACCAGGTGGTGTGCCTATACCGGGAGAACAGAGCGGCGCTCAGGTATAATAGTAAGTGCAGGGAGATCCCAGGGCGCCGCTCTCCATGTCTGTATGCTTAGTTTACATTTTTTATTCTAGTGAAAGATCCTCTAAGTTAGTGTGCCAGCCACCCCGGCTAGGGGAAGGCTGTGCGAGTAGGAGCTCCCAGATATAGGGATCCAAAGCCAGGATCTTGTCTCGGCTGAGACAATTGATCATCATCCCCAGCCTGAGCCTTGCAGCCTCAGCTGGAAGAAAGCAAGCAGCCACCTCCAGTTACAGGAAGAAACATACCCTGAGACAATAACTGTGAGTACCATCCAGAGACCCCAGGAGAAGCTATATTCCTCCTCAGCAAGTCAGTTCCCAAGACAGCAGAAGATAGATAGCGCAGAAGCCAAATTCCTGCCACACATTGCCAATACCTGCTGGGACCAAAGACTATTGCTTGAACTTTACTCAAGGTCTGGATCTCAATTACTGCTGCAAATTCCTCAATTACTCCTACTAGCACCACACTAATTTTATTGCAAGTGAGCCAGGATCCAGGAGTCCAGTCGTACCCAGGTAGGAGACACCGTTGACACTATACCCACTACCATACAGAGACATTACACCACTATGGCATTCCTAATCTGGTACGTGAGTTACAACACCTTAAAGGGCCCTGTGTTAGTACCCTGCGCATGCTGCAATTGGCGTCACGAACAAAACTATAGACTTTTATACCCATATCCTGACCCACTGCATAATTTGGCGCCCATGTAACCGTACCACGGTCCTGATCATTGCATATTTACTTACAGAGGATCCAAACCATTAGTACAAGGCTGAGTAACAAAAGCAAGATCAGGAACCAAGTACAAGTAAGAGCATCATTTCTACACAGTAGAGCTGAAATCTATAGACACCACCTCACTGAGCCTGGTATGGGAATTTACAGCTTTACCATCTATATTATGAAAAAGTGCTGCTAATTGATGATACTCATTGCAAGACTATAAGTAAAGTTCCTGTTTGGTTCAACTACTGCTTCTCTCATCATTCCATCCCATTTCCTCATTGCACCTAACGGTGCTGGCATCACGAGCACAGGGGCCCAGCCGCAAAAGCACCTTCAATACCCATTACCATCAGGGGCACCTCAACCACCATCTGGCTGGTGTTCCCTGTAACAGAGAGTGTCCCTGAGGATTTTGTGCTGTCTTGCCATCCACTGCAGGCTGGCTCAGGGAAGCTACAGAAAAGTACAACTACTACACCCATTCGGCACACCATTACACTGACATATTGCCCCTGCGGTCTGGCACATTGCATGAATTGGCGTCACGAACAACACAGGGGCCCAGCCACCAAAGCACCTTAAACACTTATACCATCAAGGGCACCTCAACCACCATCTGGCTGGTGTTCCCTGCAATGGAGAGTGCCCCGGAGGATTCAGTGCTGTCTTCCCCTCCACTGCACGCCAGCCCAGGGGATAACTGAACTGTGAGTACTACTACCCTCCCTCCCTCACCACCGTTAGGGTCCATTCACACGTCCGTGTGTGTTTTGCGGATCCGCAAAACACGGACATCGCGGGCACTTAGTATAAAATGCATATTCTTTTTTTCGGGAACGGAATTGCGGATCCACAATTCCGGATCCGGGCAGCACATCGTGCTGCCCCATAGAAATGAATGGGTTCGCAATTCCGTTCTGCAAAATGCGGAACGAAATTGCGGACGTGTGAATGGACCCTTACACTCACATAGCACCGCTAGAGCGTGGGCAAATGTAAAAAATCTAAATTGTACATTATCTGGTACATGACAACCTCTTTCTAACAAAGCTAGAACCAGCCCTGTACCTCACATGGATCCAGAGATCTCCCCATTCATTGCTCTGCTAGATTTATATCAAGCTTAGGTGCTCTGTACTTTTTCAGAGGTGTGTCCTTTCTGCTGCAGCTCTGTTGGCAATTGAAGCATGGAACTGAGCATGTGCTTCTGTCTCAGTGGGCAGGACAGAGAAATTAGAAAAACAGCAAACAGCAGGTGGTGCTATACAGAGAGATTTCATTGAATATTTCACAGGCTACAATACAATTGTAATTACCTTCAATAACAAAAGTATTCAGATCCAGGTTGTCACGACCTATCGCTGATCCTGTTGTGCCTGGGGTCAGTAGGTCGCAGCGGGTGGCTACTGGCTCGGTGACAAGGGATCGCCCCATGACCTAGTGGTGAAAATAGATTCCGGTCCAGGTTTTCCTGCTTAGGTTTGCAATCCTTTTTGTCCCATTTAGGAATCTGTAGCTTTTCCTTTTAGCTGTTCTCTGTCAGCCGTTCCCAGTTACTATATATTCTCCCTTTCTGCTTCCCTTGTTGCCAGATATAGACCTTCCTTCCAGATTTTCTATTCTGATCATAGGTAGAGTTGGAGTTGCTGTGGAGGTGTTGGAACTGGTGCTGTCGGATCTCCGGTTCTCTCCTGTTTGTTGTCTACTTTTGGGGACTGTTTGTGGTGTTTGTCCTTTCCCTGTTGTTACCCTCGGTGTCAGTGGTGAGGACTAGTGCTCCCACCACCCTACTCACTACCTAGGGCTTATTTTTGGGTAAGCCAGGGACGAGGCACGTGATCGGAGTACAGGTTAGCAGCACGTCTAGGAACATCAGGGCAGCCAGGTGACAGTGCTAGGTGAGTTAGGGCTCACCACTCCTCCCTCTCCCTAGTGGTAGGGTACTCCCCTTCCCTCCCCTCTGCACCGCACGTCTGTTACCTGCTGTGGCGAAACCAACCTCGCCACTGGGTTTTGGAGAGGCCTGTTTACTAGCCTCTTGCCCCAGGATTATGGGCCCTCTCATCAGCCAGGCCTCATTTGTTCACAAAGGACTTGGACTAACTTGAACCCTGGTCTAATTCGTGCCATTTTGGGATGTTAAATGTCTATGTGTATTGAAAAGGGTGGGACATTGTATACGTTGAGTAGGGAGGTCTGTTCCATTGTCTCTTTGTGTGTATTGGCGATGTCCTTTGTCCTGAGAGATAATTGAATTACTTCTTGGTTGTCTCCAGGACAGAGGATATTGTGTATTCGCCTGCCTGTGATGATTGCATCAACCCAGTGTGAGGAAATTCTATCACGGACAGAGGGGAGGATTTTGTGTGGGAGTGTCTGAGTGTATTGTACGTGGTTATTGGCTGTTTTTACAAAACCCTGGGGTGGTAACTTTGTTGGAAGATGTGTATAAAATGCTTGTGTGTTAAAATCAAGTCAGTTCCTGTTTTATACCTTCATGAAGTCTTGGCTCATGTTTGGCTCATGGGATAACTACACTCTTGGGGATTGCTATATCATAATACTCCCCTGAGTATAAGCTCTTGTAAGAGCTTGTTCCTGGTTCCTGTCTCTGGGATTTAGGAGAGGTTCACCCACTGGAGCCTTGTCGTAGGTCCAGGGTGGGTAGGACACGGCGGGACCTCCACCAAGCTTCGCCGTTTCGTGGAGTCTGCAGTGCTGACGGTGTCAAGTGGAGTGCTTGGAGTCCTCTGGAAGCACTAGGAGCATTTATCGACGGAGGTACCCGGTCGGGGTGCTAGGCGTTCCGTTACACCTGCCATCTCAGACGTGATATTATATCTGGCCCTTATTTTGAAGAAACATTTTTTATTTTTTTTAAGATCCACTATGGATCCTATTGCTGCTTTGGCAAAGCAGTTGCAAGGTCTGTCTCTTGAAGTGACAGAATTGAGGGCATCGGTCCTTCAGCAGCAGGCCTCGAGTCCAGTGGTTGCTATGGGTAACCAGGTCAATCTGGAACCTAAAGTTGCTCTCCCTGACAGATTTTCTGGAGGGAGAGACACATTTGTGGTGTTCCGAGAATATTGTAAATTATATTTCAGGCTGCGCCCAAAATCTTCTGGTAATGCGGAACAGCGGGTGGGGATTGTTATCTCCCTTCTCCAAGGGGATCCTCAATCCTGGACTCTTTCATTACCAGCTGGTACCCAGGCCCTCCGATCGGTAGATTAGATTTTCATATACGATGACCCTGACTATTCGAGACCCCTGTTCCTCTCATTCCCGACCTCTTTAATCAGATTGCGGGTGCAAAATGTTTTTCCAAAATGGATTTAAGGGGAGCCTACAATCTAATTTGCATGAAAGAGGGGATTGAGTGGAAGACTGCATTTAACACTCCTGAGGGGCATTATGAAACCTGGTCATGCCATTTGGCCTGACTAATGCTCCTGCTGTCTTTCAACACTTTGTCAACGATATCTTTTGTCATCTCGTCGGCAGATTTGTGGTGATATATCTTGACGATATTTTGATCTATTCACCCGATCTGGAGACAAACAAGGTACATGTCAGGCGGTTGTTGCAGATTTTACAGACAAATAAGTTGTATGCTAAATTTGAGAAATGGTTATTCGCCGTACAGGAGGTACAACACCTGGGGTATCTGCTATCAGCTTTGGGGTTCCGTATGGATCCAGAGAAGATCTGCGTGATCCTAGTATGGGATCTTCCTAAGAATCCAAAAGCTCTGCAGCGTTTTTTCGGTTTTGCCAATTTCCTTAGAAAATTCATTCAGAACTATCCTGCGATGGTCAAACCCCTTACTGACATGACTAAGAAGGGGACTGATTTTTCTAAATGGTCTGACGCTGCTAAACTGGCTTTTTCCTCTCTGAAGGAGAGTTTCATCTCGGCACCCATACTGGTCCAGCCTAATGTTTCTCAACCTTTTATTGTGGAGGTTAATGCATCAGAGGTGGGGGTTGGGGCTGTACTGTCCCAAGGTCCGTCTCCAAGTAAATGGCATCCTTGTGCTTTCTTTTCTAAGAAATTGTCGGCAGCCGAGAAGAATTATGATATAGGCAACAGGGAACTTTTAGCTATTAAATTAGCGTTTGAGGAATGGCGTCACTTTTTGGAGGGGGCAGCTCATCCAGTCACTGTGATTACGGATCATAAAAACCTCTTATATCGTGAATCTGCTAAACATCTTACCCCTAAACAAGCTAGGTGGTCTTTGTTTTTTACCAGGTTTAATTTTATCACCTATTGTAACACCCCAGAGTGCTGTTACCACTTCTGCACCTTGCTACTGTTTTTATTGGTCTAACCTCATGTCATCTTATGCATTTATTCCAGGTTCTCCACACTGTACATTTCTAATGTTATGTAACTGTTCATGTAATGTGCCTGGTTCATCAGCAGGTG
Organism: Bufo bufo; assembly: GCF_905171765.1. Taxonomy (NCBI): domain Eukaryota; kingdom Metazoa; phylum Chordata; class Amphibia; order Anura; family Bufonidae; genus Bufo; species Bufo bufo. The sequence goes on from NC_053393.1 coordinate 33,025,919, forward strand.
GCAGCAAACCTGGCAGACCTATACTTAGATAGAATGGAACCTTCTATTCCATTCTAACCCCCTCCTGCAGGAAGGGTGGGGCAGTAGTTCTAGTCAGTCTAGTTTACCCCCAGCTAGGTAAAGGGTGTGCAGGGGCACGTCTCTGCTAGACATGACCACGCCAGCCAGAGCACCCTAAGCTTTGCTGGCCATGGAGGCCAAATCTTAAAGCCTCAGGAGCCAGGACAAAAGTTCCCTGGCATAACCTAGAGTCAGACTACAAAGTGAAGTGCAGCATACAGAAGAAGCTGAGTTATTCAACCAGCCTGTCAGTACAGCAGAGTCAGAGAGAAACAGATATAGCAGAGTGGAGTTTGCCTGCCAGTTTCATGCTAAAGCCTGCTGGAACCAAGACAAAGCCTGTAAACCGTTTTGGAGAACGTTTATGCAAATTAAAGCTGCCATTGAACTTCATCTCAAGGTCTGGACTGCAGTTATTCTTTTATCCCTCAATTATTCCCCCTATTTGTTGTTTCAGAGCCAAAGCCTGGGGTCCAGCCGTACCCAGGTAGGAGCACCGTGACACACATAAAGAAACATTTTAGGCCACACTACACCGCTCACCATTCCTACACCTGGGTCGCGTTATAGAGGGCCCTAGTGGGAGGCGCCCGTTGCACTATTGTCTGGGGGCAAAAAATACCAAAGCTGATGTGTTATCCTGAAGTTTTCCTGGAGAGGGTAATGTTGACGATCCGGTGCCAATTTAACAAAAGGGGGTGGTTGTCTCTGAGTTACACTTAGACCTGGAGGGGATGGTGTTGGAGGCTCAGGGGGACGCCCCGATCTCCTGTCCCCCAAAAAAGTTATTTGTGCCCTTGAATTTGTGCCTTGAAATATTATTAATCATAATTCTCAACTTGCAGGGCACTCAGGTAGTAGGGCAACCTCGGAGCTATTGTCTTGTCGTTTTTGGTGGCTGAGGTTGTACCAGGATGTGGTTGATTTTGTGTCCACCTGTACAACCTGTGCACCCGCTAAAGTCACTCGTCCGGCAGGGTCTCTGTTGCCATTGGTCATTCCCAACAGACCATGGACACACCAGGCGATGGATTTTTGACCTACCTGTATCTGTGGGTAAAACTGTTATCCTGGTAGTAGACAGGTTCAGTAAAATTATGGATAAGGTAAAGGACGGCTCACCTCTGGCTCAAGCTGGCAAGGTGCACCAACCAGATGTCGTACCCCGATCACCAAAATAAAGCAATAGTAATATAGAAAGGATGGGCACTCTTATACCTCGACCACAAGGTTAGCAATGTGACACTGGTTTATTAGTAACAGTATATAGAGGTCACCATACATAGATAAAATGAAGTAGTATATCCTGAACAGATTAAAACCCTATTAAAAATGCAAATAATAAAATATAAATATAATACAGTATCAGTCCACTAATATAGCTAATATAAGGGGTGGGGGCCTGATATTCCGGCCAAGAGGTGGTATATAATATAAGCGAGGTTTAGCCAGGTTGCATGCAGGCTACAATATTGACTGTGCTTGATTAGTTAGAGCAGTGGCCAATACCAATTATATCTCCACAAAATCAAATGTAATACAAAAGTGTATGGGTGCAAATAGTACCAAAACAATATATCAATAAAATAAATAAAAAATCAATATATTAGTGATAAAAAACAGTGACATATGAATAGTGTTAATAAGTCTGTGAAATAAATATCAAAATAGCAGTGCTCAGATAATTACGATAATATGTATCCGTGAAAGATCATAAAGGTGTCTGTGGAGATTATTCCTAGAGCTCAGTCTTTCTGTAATAATGTAAAAGCTCCTGGAGATCAGCTTAATGTTCCAATATTGGATCCAGGAAATGTACTATGTTGCACAATATATCAGTCCAGCAAATCTCTGGTTGAAACAGGCTTTGATTGCAGTGGCAATAGTTCGTTATATATGCAGTGAAGCAGTTAAGCAGCAATATATGCACATATAGTAAAATTGATTTATTACTCACGTACAGACTTTCTGCTATCCTCACCGTGGCGTCCCACGTGGTATAGGTTCAGGGTAGGTTTTACCCCTGGGCAGCAAGCGGAGAAGCTGCCTGGCTGCTAGGTGAAAGTCCTGTGAGGTGTAGTCTTATGATTTTTCAGGTCCGGCTGTGAGTAGAGGTGCTTTGAAATGCTTGCTCTATCCCACTGCAGGTTCACCTTGGATTTCCTTAATTAGGATAGGTATTCCACCTGTCTTTGGTGCAATCTCACCCGTAGATGGCTGCCAGAAGGCCGTAATTCCTTTGTCCTAGAAAGCGCTTTCTTTAATCCAACATAAAGTGGCAAACTGTTGCAGTTAAAGATTAGCCGGTTTATTGTCAGGTCCAATTCCTCCACGCCAGACGCGTTTCGAAGGTTATCTACCTTCTTCCTCAGTGGCTCTGAAAATTATGCCTTTTATTGCCTTACCCATGTTGCCAAATGCTAAAATCCTGGCTCAGGTTTTTATCAATAAATAGTGACGCTTCACAGGGTTCCTTCCGATGTTGTTTTGGATCGTGGAGCCCAGTTTATTTCTAAATTCTGGAGTTTGTTCTCGTCTTGGGGTACATTTGTCCTTTTCCTCAGCCTTCCATCTCCAGACCGAATGCACCAACCAAAACCTAGAGACTTACCTTAGGTGTTTTCTGTCTGAAAATCAGGAGGAATGGTCATCTTACTTACCTTTAGCAGAGTTTGCTATAAACAATCGCCGTCAAGAATCAACTGGTAAGTCACCATTTTTGGGTGCATATGGTTTTCATCCTCAATTTTGCAGTAAGGGGGAACCTTCTGGGATCCCTGAGTAAGAACGGTTTACTTCATCACTCTCTTCTGTATGGCAAAAGGTTCAAAGCAATTTGAAAAATATGGGAGACAGATATAAACGTATGGCTGATAAAAAAAAAAAACGTTTGCCAGGTCTGGATCTAGAGTGAATTACTATGTATGGTTGTCGACTAGAAATATTAAGTTAAAGGTTCCATCTTGGAAATTGGGTCCTAGGTTTATCGGTCCTTATAAAATAGTCTCCGTCATTAACCCTGTGGCATTTCATCTGGAGCTGCCTCAAACATTGAAAATTCATAATGTACAGTACAGACCAAAAGTTTGGACACACCTTCTCATTCAAAGAGTTTTCTTTATTTTCATGACTATGAAGGCATCAAAACTATGAATTAACACATGTGGAATTATATACATAACAAACAAGTGTGAAACAACTGAAAATATGTCATATTCTAGGTTCTTCAAAGTAGCCACCTTTTGCTTTGATTACTGCTTTGCACACTCTTGGCATTCTCTTGATGAGCTTCAAGAGGTAGTCCCCTGAAATGGTCTTCCAACAGTCTTGAAGGAGTTCCCAGAGATGCTTAGCACTTGTTGGCCCTTTTTCCCTTCACTCTGCGGTCCAGCTCACCACAAAACATCTCGATTGGGTTCAGGTCTGGTGACTGTAGAGGCCAGGTCATCTGGCGCAGCACCCCATCACTCTCCTTAATGGTCAAATAACCCTTACTTTCAAAGTTTTCTCAATTTTACGGCTGACTGACTGACCTTCATTTCTTAAAGTAATGATGGCCACTCGTTTTCTTTACTTAGCTGCTTTTTTCTTGCCATAATACAAATTCTAACAGTCTATTCAGTAGGACTATCAGCTGTGTATCCACCTGACTTCTCCTCAACGCAACTGATGGTCCCAACCCCATTTATAAGGCCAGAAATCCCACTTATTAAACCTGACAGTGCACACCTGTGAAGTGAAAAACATTTCAGGGGACTACCTCTTAAAGCTCATCAAGAGTGTGCAAAGCAGTAATCAAAGCAAAAGGTGGCTACTTTGAAGAACCTAGAATATGACATATGTTCAGTTATTTCACACTTGTTTGTTATGTATATAATTCCACATGTGTTAATTCATAGTTTTGATGCCTTTAATGTGAATCTACAATTTTCATAGTCATAAAAATAAAGAAAACTCTTTGAATGAGAAGGTGTGTCCAAACTTTTGGTCTGTACTGTATTTAATAAATCGTTGCTGAAAAAGTATTTTACACCTCCGGAACCATTACCATTACTACCCCCTCCAATTATTGTCCATGGCAATTTGGAGTTTGAGGTGGCAAGAATTGTTGATTCTCGTTTTGTCCGTCGCTCCCTTCAATATCTGGTGCATTGGAGGGGTTACGGTCCGGAAGAAAAAATGTGGGTGCCAGTGTCAGAAGTAAACGCCAGCAGATTAATTTGTTCTTTCCAAATTTCTCATCTGGAAAGACCTGGTCCTGAGTGTCCGTTGGCCCCTCGTAGAAAGGGGGATATTGTCATGAGGGTGTCAAGACCTATCGCTGACCCTGTTGTGCCTGGGGTCAGAAAGTCGCAGAAGGTAGCTACTCACTCGGTTTTAAGAGATCGCTCCATGACCTAGTGGTGGAAATGGATTCTGGTCCAGGTTTTCCTGCTTAGGTTTGCAATCCTTTTTGTCCCATTTAGGAATCTGTAGCTTTTCCTTTCAGCTGTTTTCTGTCAGCCACTCTCAGCTACTATATATTCTTCCTTTCTGCTTTCCTTGTTGCCAGATATAGACCTTCTTTCCAGATCTTCTAGTCTGACCTCTGGTGGAGTTGGAGTTGCTGTGGCGGTTTTGGAACTAGAGCTGTTGGATCTCCGGTTCTCTCCTGTTGTTGTCCCCTGTTTGTAGTCTCCCTTTGGGGATTGTTCGTGGTGTTAGTGTTGTTTGTCCTTTCCCTGTTGTTATCCTAGGTGTCAATGGTGAGGACTAGTGCTCCCACCGCCCTATTTACTACCTAGGGCTTATTTCAGGGTAAGCCAGGGACGAGGCACGTGATTGGCATACGGGTTAGCAGCACGTCTAGGGACCTCAGGGCAGCCAGGTGACAGTGCTAGGTGAGTTAGGGGTCACTACTCCTCCCTCTCCCTAGTAAAAGGGTACTCCTCTTTCCTCCCCTCTGTGCCGCATGTCTTTTACCTGCCATCTCAGACGTGATACAGGTGCTGGTTTGAAAACTGTAGAATATCTTTCATGGGACAACCCCTTTAATGTTAAGTGTACCCATAGGCGTGCGCAGCCTATTGCATTAGGGTGTGCACCCTAAAGCACAAACACAGACGCAGCGCACGTACCTGTGTATGTATGTATGTATATATATATATATATATATATATTATATACACACACATATATATACACAAATACACTTTGTATACATACAGACCTGCACTATCAATATAATGAAGGGAGAAGAAATCATTTTTAAACTTACCGTATTTTTCGCCCTATAAGACGCTCTATTCGCCCTATAAGGTTTTAGAGAGGGACAAAAAAAAAAAATTCATTACATGTCAATAAGACCCCAATAAGACCTCAGATCAGACCCCAATGTGAATGACCCCCAATCAGACCTCAGATAAGAGCCCCAGTGCCTCATATCAGCCCCAGTGCCTCATATCAATCCCCCGTGCCCCATATAAAATTAAAAAAACAAACACTTTCCTGCTCCGGATGCTGCCGGATGCTGCCGCTCCTCACCGCTCGCGCTCGGTAATCCTCTTGTACAGTATGCTGTGTGGGCACGCACAGTGTGAGGTCACAGCGCGGCCTCACACTGTGCGCAGCCTTCACAGTGGAGCGCATGAGGACCAGGAAGAGGTGAGTATAGCGCTTCCTGGCCCTCTGGTACTAATAACTTGATTAGTATTCGCCCCATAAGACGCAGGGGCATTTTCCCCCCACTTTTGGGGGAAAAAATGCATCTTATGGGGCGAAAAAGTGCAGCACGGGGGTGACAGAACCAGTGTTTCCTCTAAGCCTTGGCAGCTGCTGAGCGGGATCGGCTCAGAGCTGGGCACAGCGCCATCAAAGGTGGGCGATAGGAAAACCTAAGATAATTGTCACATCAAAGAGCATAAAAACCACTGCGCCATCCCGTACAATATACAGTATAACCCCTGCACCATCCCGTACAATATACAGTATTGTCCTCTCTGTTATCACTGGACATTGCTCTCCATATATAAACCATACGGGGGAAAAATCTCATTGATCCAGAGAACTTGCATAGAAAAACTAATAACCAAGAGGCTAAACAAAACCCTGTTTCTGACCCTTATGTTAAAACATAACTTTCATTTGATTGCTCTAATACCTAAAGGAAAAAATATTTTTTTTAAAAAGCTGCTGTTTCTCTAGATGACATTATGTTGATAGTAGTGGTAATAGAGTCTCAAGGGTCTATAAAAGCAGCTACACTATTTTTGCAAACCTTTGAGACTCTATTAACACTACTATCAACATAAGGTCATCTAAAGAAACAGTAGGTTTTTAAAAAAAAATTCCTTTAGGTGTTAAAACATAACTTTCATTAGATTGCTCTAACACCTAAACGGAAAAAAAAAAGAATTTAAAAAACCTGCTTTTTCTCTAGATGACCTTATGTTAATAGTACTGTTAATAGAGTCTCAAAGGTCTGTAAAAATAATGTAGCTGCTTTTATAGACCCCTGAGACTCTATTACCACTACTATAAGGTCATCTAGAGAAACAGCAGCTTTTTAAAATGATTTTTTTCCATTAGGTATCAGAGCAATCAAATGAAAGTTATGTTTTAACATAAGAGTCAGAAGCAGGGTTTTTTTAGCCTCTGTCTTGGCTATTAGTTTTTCAATTCATAAAGCTCCACATGGAGCTCCCACCCAGCAGTAGTTAGAAGCCTGCAGGACACTTCACCTGGGCACATGGTGATGGATCATGGCTCCATTCCTATGCTGTCCCTGGCACTTCATCAGCAGCAGGGGTGGCGCGCTTCCTGTATTCATAATAGCTGAAAAGGAAGCTACTGCTGCTATGTTCAGCTCCCGAGAGAAGGGGGTGTGAGAGGATCAGCCAATAGCAGGGCAGCCAGCTGATACTGGCCAATCAGCAGCCTCCTCCCTTATAACAGAGCTCTGTAATGTACAGAGCTCTGTTATTGGAGATTTCAGGCATCAGCTGTATTGCTCTGCTGCCTGCAGTGCCGCACATTGTAAACCTCAAGTCGGCTTGATTAGGGTGTGCCCAGGCACACCCGGCACACCCCGTGCGCACGCCTATGAGTGTACCATGGGCTTGCATCACCCCAAGCCTTCCATATCCTCCTGTTAGCCATCTGCATTACATGAAGATTTCTCACAGGGTAAGGGAACACCACATAGTCATCATCCAACTAAGGACAGTGAACAGTTGTTGTCTTCCAAAATTTGCAAGGGTAAGATGCATGGTACAGGAAATTCTCTAGCGCTGATCATTATGTATAAATAAATAAATAAATAAAAAAGCTTAAAGGACTTATCTTTTTAGTAATAAAAATATTTTATCTGCCCAGATTACCCCAAACATTGTATATTTTTGTCGCATATACAGTACCTGTTTTTTATGTCGTCACTTTCCTTCCCCTGTTCTCAGCATCACTGCATCCTGCCAGGAAGTTTACATGCAGAACTTCCTGTTTTAATCAGCTTCCTGTTGAGTTTACTAATCAATCCCAGCATGCTTCGCTATGCAGGGCCTGATCTGTTTGCCACACTGTTCTTTCTGCAGTAGTCACACAATCTACACCTCTCCTGTCCATGTTACATAGCCTGGAGAAACATTACAAAGCAACGCATGCTGAGATCCGTTAGAAAACCCAACAGGAAGCTGATGAGAACAGGAAGTTTTACATGGAAACATCCTGGCCAGGATACTGAGAACAGGAAAATGAAAGTGGTGACATGAAAAACCAGGCACATGGGGCAAAAATATGTAGTGACTGGGGTACTCAGGGCAGATATTAAAAAAATCATTATAAAATCAGAGAGCCCCTTTAAGAAAAGAAATTACTATTGGACCACCCTTGTACCAGTATACAGTAATTAACCAAAACAATATCACTTCATCACACAGAAACTAATCTTCTTATCAGAACATACTAAATAGAATTAAGTTCCGTTCACTTAAAAAATGACCACCTTAAAGTGGTTATCTAACGTCATATAGATTTTAAATTACTCCCCTCCTCCACTATAGTCAGCACACTTACCTTCTCCCAAATGCTTCATCCTGGCTCCATAGTTCCCCCACTGTCTTCACTGTGCTTCAGTCCCCACATGTGAACTTCCACGTGCAACACTGCAGGCAAAAACAGGCCTCAGCAGTGACATGTTCCCTAGAGACTCAACAGTCAAGTGTCACTTGGTGACACGTCAGTATTGAGGCCAGTCATTGACGGCACCTGCTCACGTGTCTTTATTCATGCCAGAGCATTACATGTGGAGAGCAGAGAATAGTGAAGACAGCGGTGGACACATGGAGACAAAACCGAGCGTAAAGGATGCAGGTACCCTTGACAGGTTTGACCAGGTGGGGGGGGGGGGGGCGGATTTAAAGAACTATATAAAGTTGTACAACCCCTTGAAAATCTAATATCTATCATTGGAGATGAAGAGCTCCCAATCTCAATGAAGTAACCTTCAACATGGTCTCATCAATGGAAAGCAAGTGACAGGGCACCAAGTATAGTATGTCACATACTCATTGACGTGTAAGGAAGTAAGTGATCAGATATTCTCTACCAGTTTGGAGATGTCTACACCGATCACCTTTAATCAGATTGTGACACACCGCCCACTTTAAACAAGGACAACATTCCTCCTCCTGTACTTGTACAGAACGTGACCTACTCCCTCCGTTTTTGACCCCATGTCTGATTTCATTAATTCATCCTGCAAACTGTAAGGTCTTTTGTATGACATTAACCCCTAAAGGACGCAGCCTAGTTTAGTTCTTAAAGCTTTCCGGTATTTTTTTATTTTTTGACATTCCGCAACTCAAAAGCAATAACTTTTTTTGTCTGTTGACAAAGCCGTATGTGGGTTTGTTTTCTGGGGCAGGTTATATTATTATTTCTGGGGCAACATTGTGAAAAATTCTGCCATAGTTTTCACGATGTTGCTTTTACAACGTTCACTGCACAATAATAATGACAATTTATCTTTATTCTGCAGGTCAGCACAATTATGGAGATACCAAAGCTAATTTGAATACCTTTCCCAGAAACCCAAAGGTATGCAAATTAGATTTTCTTCCAAAAGAAAATTTAAAAAATAACGCTATGCCTATCTGATGCCAGCAGACGTAAGATACTTTACAATTGCATAAGTTTCCCAGAAAGCAGAGCTGAATTAGCTGGACTACAATACTCCTCATGCATACTTGGTCCCCCTAATGAGAAAACGCACCCTTCAAGAGCCCCCCTCCAAGGCCACCCAGTTAACCGGTCCATTTTCTCTTGGGGTGCTCAGTATTCTTGTACTTTTGGAAGAAAAACTGGCTTGTATGTCTTATGGCTCATTCAGACGGCCGTATGCTGTCCGCAAAAATACTGAATGCTATCCGTTTTTTTGCGGATCCGCAAAAAAAATGAAACATGTCCTATACTTGTCCGTGAAAATCAGGACATGGCCCCATTGAAGTCTATGGGTCTGCAAAAATACTGAATGCTATCCGTTTTTTTGCAGATCCGTTTTTTTGCGGACAAAAAGAAAGCATATAAAACACTAAAACAGGAGGGTAGCACGGAAGCACTGAAAAACTATAAGGGAAAAAATAGAACATGTAAAAAACAAATAAAAGCGGCCAAACTAGAGACCGAGAGATTAATTGCCAAAGAGAGTAAAACTAACCCTAAAATGTTCTTCAATTATATAAATGTTAAAAAGTATAAATCTGAAGGTGTCGGCCCTTTAAAGAGTAATGAGGGGGGAGTCGCAGAGAGCGACGACGAGAAAGCAAAGCTGTTAAATAGTTTTTTCTCCAATGTATTCACTGAGGAAAATAAACTGTCAGATGAAATGCTGAATGCTGAAATAAATTCGCCATTAAAAGTGTCCTGTCTGACCCAGGAAGAAGTACAACAGCGACTTAAAAATATCAAAATAGACAAATCGCCAGGACCGGATGGCATACACCCCCGTATCCTAAGGGAATTAAGTAATGTCATAGCCAGACCTTTATTTCTGATATTTGCGGACTCTGTACTGACAGGGAATGTCCCACAGGATTGGCGCATGGCAAATGTGGTGCCAATATTCAAAAAGGGTCCAAAAACAGAGCCTGGAAACTATAGGCCGGTAAGTTTAACATCTGTTGTGGGTAAACTGTTTGAAGGTTTTCTGAGAGATGCTATCTTAGAGCATCTCAATGGAAATAAGCAAATAACGCCATATCAGCATGGCTTCGTGAGGGATCGGTCATGTCAAACTAATTTAATCAGTTTCTATGAGGAGGTAAGTTCTAGACTTGACAGCGGCGAATCAATGGATGTCGTGTATCTGGACTTCTCCAAAGCATTTGACACTGTACCTCATAAAAGGTTAGTATATAAAATGAGAATGCTCGGACTCGGAGAAAACGTCTGTAAGTGGGTAAGTAACTGGCTCAATGATAGAAAACAGAGGGTGGTTATTAACGGTACATACTCAGATTGGGTCACTGTCACTAGTGGAGTACCTCAGGGGTCAGTATTGGGCCCTATTCTTTTCAATATATTTATTAATGATCTTGTAGAAGGCTTGCATAGTAAAATATCAATTTTCGCAGATGACACTAAACTGTGTAAAGTAATTAACACTGAAGAGGACAGTATACTGTATATATACTACAGAGGACAGTATACTGTGTATACACTACAGAGGACAGTATACTACTACAGAGGGATCTGGATAGATTGGACGCTTGGGCAGATAAGTGGCAGATGAGGTTTAACACTGACAAATGTAAAGTTATGCACATGGGAAGGAATAATGCAAGTCACCCGTACATACTAAATGGTAAAACACTCGGTAACACTGACATGGAAAAGGATCTAGGAATTTTAATAAACAGCAAACTAAGCAGCAAAAACCAGTGTCAGGCAGCTGCTGCCAAGGCCAATAAGATAATGGGTTGCATCAAAAGGGGCATAGATGCCCGTGATGAGAACATATTCCTACTACTTTACAAATCACTGGTCAGACCACACATGGAGTACTGTGTACAGTTCTGGGCTCCTGTAAACAAGGCAGACATAGCAGAGCTGGAGAGGGTCCAGAGGAGGGCAACTAAAGTAATAACTGGAATGGGGCAACTACAGTACCCTGAAAGATTATCAAAATTAGGGTTATTCACGTTAGAAAAAAGACGACTGAGGGGAGATCTAATTACTATGTATAAATAGTATCAGGGGGCAGTACAGAGATCTATCCCATCATCTATTTATCCCCAGGACTGTGACTGTGACGAGGGGACATCCTCTGCGTCTGGAGGAAAGAAGGTTTGTACACAAACATAGAAAAGGGTTCTTTACGGTCAGAGCAGTGAGACTATGGAGCTCTCTGCCTGAGGAGGTGGTGATGGGGAGTACAATAAAGGAATTCAAGAGGGGCCTGGATGTATTTCTGGAGTGTAATAATATTACAGGCTATAGCTACTAGAGAGGGGTCGTTGATCCAGGGAGTTATTCTGATTGCCTGATTGGAGTCGGGAAGGAATTTTTATTCCCCTAAAGTGAGGAAAATTGGCTTCTACCTCACAGGGTTTTTTTTGCCTTCCTCTGGATCAACTTGTAGGATGACAGGCCGAACTGGATGGACAAATGTCTTTTTTCGGCCTCATGTACTATGTTACTATGTTACTATGTATTAGCATTCAAATTTTATAGGAAATTTAGATTGAATTTAGAATTGGTGGAGTGTATTTGCTCATCTGTACACCCTGTACAGAATTATTAGGCAAATGAGTATTTTGACCACATCATCCTCTTTATGCATGTTGTCTTACTCCAAGCTGTATAGGCTCGAAAGCCTACTACCAATTAAGCATATTAGGTGATGTGCATCTCTGTAATGAGAAGGGGTGTGGTCTAATGACATCAACACCCTATATCAGGTGTACATAATTATTAGGCAACTTCCTTTCCTTTGGCAAAATGGGTCAAAAGAAGGACTTGACAGGCTCAGAAAAGTCAAAAATAGTGAGATATCTTGCAGAGGGATGCAACACTCTTAAAATTGCAAAGCTTCTGAAGCGTGATCATCGAACAATCAAGCGTTTCATTCAAAATAGTCAACAGGGTCGCAAGAAGCGTGTGGAAAAACCAAGGCGCAAAATAACTGCCCATGAACTGAGAAAAGTCAAGCGTGCAGCTGCCAAGATGCCACTTGCCACCAGTTTGGCCATATTTCAGAGCTGCAACATCACTGGAGTGCCCAAAAGCACAAGGTGTGCAATACTCAGAGACATGGCCAAGGTAAGAAAGGCTGAAAGATGACCACCACTGAACAAGACACACAAGCTGAAACGTCAAGACTGGGCCAAGAAATATCTCAAGACTGATTTTTCTAAGGTTTTATGGACTGATGAAATGAGAGTGAGTCTTGATGGGCCCATGGCTGGATTGGTAAAGGACAGAGAGCTCCAGTCCGACTCAGACGCCAGCAAGGTGGAGGTGGAGTACTGGTTTGGGCTGGTATCATCAAAGATGAGCTTGTGGGGCCTTTTCGGGTTGAGGATGGAGTCAAGCTCAACTCCCAGTCCTACTGCCAGTTTCTGGAAGACACCTTCTTCAAGCAGTGGTACAGGAAGAAGTCTGCATCCTTCAAGAAAAACATGATTTTCATGCAGGACAATGCTCCATCACACGCGTCCAAGTACTCCACAGCGTGGCTGGCAAGAAAGGGTATAAAAGAAGAAAATCTAATGACATGGCCTCCTTGTTCACCTGATCTGAACCCCATTGAGAACCTGTGGTCCATCATCAAATGTGAGATTTACAAGGAGGGAAAACAGTACACCTCTCTGAACAGTGTCTGGGAGGCTGTGGTTGCTGCTGCACGCAATGTTGATGGTGAACAGATCAAAACACTGACAGAATCCATGGATGGCAGGCTTTTGAGTGTCCTTGCAAAGAAAGGTGGCTATATTGGTCACTGATTTGTTTTTGTTTTGTTTTTGAATGTCAGAAATGTATATTTGTGAATGTTGAGATGTTATATTGGTTTCACTGGTAAAAATAAATAATTGAAATGGGTATATATTTGTTTTTTGTTAAGTTGCGTAATAATTATGCACAGTAATAGTCACCTGCACACATAGATATCCCCCTAAAATAGCTAAAACTAAAAACAAACTAAAAACTACTTCCAAAAATATTCAGCTTTGATATTAATGAGTTTTTTGGGTTCATTTAGAGCATGGTTCTTGTTCAATAATAAAATTAATCCTCAAAAATACAACTTGCCTAATAATTCTGCACTCCCTGTAATATAAATATATATATATATATATATATATATAATGAAAATGGTTTTGTTTTTGAATTTTTTATATGTTTAAAATATATTTTTATGAACTATATTCCACTTTTATTTTTATATTGTCTCTAACCCCCTTAGGAGACTTGAACCTTCAGTGTTTTGATCACTAGTAGAGTTGAGCGAACCCGAACTGTAAAGTTCGGGTTCGTACCGAACTTTAGGTTTTTCGGCACCCGGACCCGAACCCAAACATTTACGTAAAAGTTCGGGTTCGGTGTTCGGCGATTTTTATGGTGCTTTTTGAAAGGCTGCAAAGCAGCCAATCAAAAAGTGTCATACTACTTGCCCCAAAAGGCCATCACAGCCATGCCTACTATTGGCATGGCTGTGATTGGCCAACTGCAGCATGTGACCCAGCCTCTATTTAAGCTGGAGTCACTTAGCGCCGCCGTCACTCTGCTCGGATTAGTGTAGGGAGAGGCTGCAGCTGCTGTGAGGGAGAGATCAGGGAGCGATCTTATCAAGAACTGGTTTATGTACTCAGCGATCTGCAGAAAAAGTGTTTTGTGGGTGCAGTGCACAATTTTTTTAAGCCTGCCCTGAGCCAACTACTGCTGAAAACGAACTTTTTTTTCTTCATTTCATCAATATCAATACCTGATCGGCAGCCATTTTATGCAACGATAGTGCACCAGCATAGGCTATCTGCAAGTCCAGAAATACAGCTTTGGCATACTGGGGTGAAAAAACCCTCTAATATACTGCACATCTGGGATTAGACAAGCATAAGTGACTGTCACATTTAGGACAGAAATACAGCTTTTTGGTTAGGGTGAAAAAAGTCTCTAATATACTGCACATCTGTGATTACACGTGCATAAGTCACTGTCACATTTAGGACAGAAATACAGCTTTTTGGTTACTGGGGTGAAAAAAGCCTCTAATATACTGCACATCTGTGAATACACGTGCATAAGTCACTGTCACATTTATGACAGAAATACAGCTTTTTTCTTACTGGGGTGAAAAAACCCTCTGATATACTGCACATCTGTGATTACACGTGCATAAGTGATTGTCACATTAAGGCCAGAAATACAGCTTGTTTCTTACTGGGGTGAAAAAACCCTCTGATATACTGCACATCTGTGATTACACGTGCATAAGTGATTGTCACAGTAAGGCCAGAAATACAGCTTTTTTCTTACTGGGGTGAAAAAACCCTCTGATATACTGCACATCTGTGATTACACGTGCATAAGTGACTGTCAAATTTAGGACAGAAATATAGCTTTTTGGTTAGGGTGAAAAAACCCTCTGATATACTGCACATCTCTGATTACACATGCATAAGTGATTGTCACATTTAGGCCAGAAATACGCCTTTTTGGTTACTGGGGTGAAAAAAGCCTCTAATATATTGCACATCTGGGATTACACGTGCATAAGTGAGTGTCACATTAAGGCCAGAAATACGCCTTTTTGGTTACTGGGGTGAAAAAACCCTCTGATATACTGCACATCTGGGATAAGATGTGCATAAGTGAGTGTCACATTTACGCCACAAATACTGCTGTCATATAGAGTTAAAAAAAAAAAATTGAGTGCAATACCCTACATCAGGGTTTTTATTGGCGGTAATTTTTTTTTTAACAGACTTAACCACTTTTTACTTTGCTTTGTAAACACTAACTATGAGGCAAACATCTAATAAGGGACGCGGTCATGGTCGTGGTGGTGGTGTTGGTGGAGCCTCTGGTGCAAGGAGAGGATGTGGCCGTTCTGCCACAGCTACACGTCCTAATGAACCTACTACCTCAGGTCCCAGTAGCCGCCAGAATCTACAGCGATATTTGGTCGGGCCTAATGCCGTTCTAAGGATGGTAAGGCCTGAGCAAGTACAGGTGCTAGTTAATTGGGTGGCCGACAGTGGATCCAGCACGTTCACATTATCTCCCACCCAGTCTTCTGCAGAAAGCGCACAGGTAGCGCCTGAAACCCATGCACATCAGTCTGTCACATCACCCCCGTGCATATCGGGGAACCTATCTGAGCCTCAAGTCATGCAGCAGTCTCTTATGCTGTTTGAAGACTCTGCTAGCAGGATTTCCCAAGGGCATCCTCCTAGCCCTTCCCCAGGGGTGGAAGACATAGAATGCACTGACGCACAACCACTTATGTTTCCTGATGAGGACATGGGAATACCACCTCAGCACGTCTCTGATGATGACGAAACACAGGTGCCAACTGCTGCGTCTTTCTGCAGTGTGCAGACCGAAAAGGAGGTCAGGGAGGAAGACTGGGTGGAAGACGATGCAGGTGACGATGAGGTCCTAGACCCCACATGGAATGAAGGTCGTGCCACTGACTTTCAGAGTTTGGAGGAAGAGGCAGTGATGAGACCGAGCCAACAGCGTAGCAAAAGCGGGAGCAGGGTGCAAAAGCAGAGCAGCCGTTGCCAAAACAGTTCGCCTGCTACTGGCCACCGTCACCAAGGACCGAGCACACCAAAGGCAGCTTCAAGGAGTTCCCTGGCATGGCACTTCTTCACACAATGTGCTGACGACAAGACCCGAGTGGTTTGCACGCTGTGCCATCAGAGCCTGAAGCGAGGCATTAACGTTCTGAACCTTAGCACAACCTGCATGACCAGGCATCTAGATGCGAGACACGGGCTGCAGTGGAGTAAGCACCTTCAAAACCAAGAAAGGGCTCAGGCCCCTCCTGCTCCCTCTTCTGCTGCTGCCTCGGTCTCTTCCTCCGCCTCTGGAGGAACGTTGGCACCTGCCGCCCAGCAAACAGAGGATGTGCCGCCAACAACACCACCTCCGTCACCAAGCATCTCCACCATGTCAGCGCCAGCACCTCAGAAGGCAGGGTTAGCATGGCCGACATGTGGAAAAGCTTTGTCACCTCGCCGCAACAACTGGCCCCAACTGCTGATATGGAGCGTGTTAGCAGGAGGCAGCATTTGAACAACATGGTGGAACAGTACCTGTGCACACGACTACACGTACTGACTGATGGTTCTGCCCCATTCAACTTCTGGGTCTCCAAATTGTCCATATGGCCAGAGCTTGCCCTGTATGCCTCGGAGGTGCTGGCCTGCCCTGCAGCCAGTGTACTCTCTGAACGTGTATTTAGAACGGCAGGAGGCGTCATTACAGACAGACGCAGCCGCCTGTCCACAGCCAACGTGGACAAGCTCACGTTCATTAAAATGAACCAGGCTTGGATCCCACAAGACTTGTCTGTACCTTATGCAGAATAGACATTTATACCACCATCAAACATACATTCTTGTACTTAAGTCAAGTGCAATGATTCTTTGTTTTCTTTTTTTTTTATTTGTCCCAATATTTTGGGGGCTACCTACCCAATAAAAAATGTAAAAAAACATTGTTGGCTACCTGTTCCTCCTCCATTGCTGCCTCCACCTACAACACCACATTCACCGCCTCCTCAACCTCCGACTCCATATCCACCTCCTTCTCTGAGTTGCAGGTTAATAATTTGTAATTTTTAGTTATTTTATTTCATTTTAAGTTATTTCCCTATCCACATTTGTTTGCAGAGCAGTTGCCATGCTCTTAAAGCTAACCTTTCACCTGGATTTCACTTACTAAACTATCAAAAGTACCTTATAGATCATCCTCATTGTGTTAGCACACGGCCTTGTCCCGCTTTTCTGTGATGTATATGCATGGAAAAATCGCTTTATAAAGTACTCTTCTCCAGCTCCACAAGTCACGGTAGAAGTCAAGGGGGTAGCCCTTCCCTCACTCCAGGCTGTAACTCCCCTGCCCTAACCCCGCCTCTATGCAGTCTAATTGACACCCGGCTCAGTCGCCGGGACCGCGCTTGTACAGGCGGCGCATGCGCAGTCGGACTCAAGCGCGATCCTGTATCTGAATCGCGCGTGAGGAAGAGAATACAGGCAGGCATCGGGGACGGCGCATGCGCGATTCAGTTACAGGATCGCGCTTGAGTCCGACGGCGCATGCGCCGCCTGTACAAGCGCGCTCCCGGCAACTGAGCCAGGTGTCAGTTACACTGCTTAGAGGAGGGGTTAGGGCAGGGGAGTTACAGCCTGGAGTGAGGGAAGGGCTACCCCCTTGACTTCTACCGTGACTTGTGGAGCTGGAGAAGAGTACTTTATAAAGCGATTTTTCCATGCATATACATCCCAGGAAAGCGGGACAAGACCGTGTGCTAACACAATGAGGATGATCTATAAGGTACTTTTGATAGTTTAGTAAGTGAAATGCAGGTGAAAGGTTAGCTTTAAGCACATTTTACTGCCTTTTACATCCCTCTAGCCTTTTCAAGGACTATTTTAGAGCCATTTTAATTCAAAAAAGTGCCAATTTTAGTGCCCTAAATTGAAAAAAATCTTATTTTCAATTGTCGGGTGACATTTTACCATTTTTGCCGTATACAAACCCCTGCTGTGCCTGGGTGACAGGGGCCTAAATCTCTCCAAATCCTCTGTTCTATTGCTGGGTGACATGAACCCCCTTTTGCCGTGAATGAACCCCTGCTCTGCATTGCTGACAGGGAACTAAATTTAGTGAAAACATCTGTTACTGATCGGAAGATGCGCGACTACAAGCGCACGCTGCTGATGGCATTCCCACCTGACAACGGGGGCACAATGGAAGCACAAGGCGAAGGCAGAGGAGGAGGAAGAGGTCGCCAACGTAGCTGGGGCACCACCAGCACCCGAGAAGGCAGAGTTAGCATGGCCCAAATGTGGAAAAGCTTTGTCAGCCTTGGAGGTGCTGACCTGCCCTGCAGCCAATGTATAGTGTGAACGTGTGTTTAGCACGGCAGAGAGCATTATCACAGGCCGCAGCCAATGTGGACAAGCTTACGTTTATTAAAATGAACCAGGCATGGATCCTACAGGACTTGTCCGTACCTTGTGCAGAATAGACATTTATACCAGCCTCAACCATCCATTCTTGTACTCAAGTGCACTTATTCTTAGTTTTATTTTGTTATATGTCCCAATATTTTGGGGAATACCCCAATTTAAAAATAAAAAATAACACAAATCAGTGTTGGCTACCTATTCCTCCTTCACCGCCGCTTCCACCTACACCGCCACGTCAACCTACACCGCCACATTCACCCATCCACCGCCTCCTCAACCTCCTACTCCTAGATCCAGATTGTTATTTAAAATTTTTCTGTATTTTCTGTTATTTTAAGTCATTTCCCTATCCACATTTGTTTGCAGAACAGTTGCCATGCTCTTAAGCACATTTTGATGCCTTTTGCAGCCCTCTAGCCCTTTCCAGGACTATTTTAGAGCCATTTTAGTGCCCAAAAGTTCGGGTCCCCATTGACTTCAACAGACTTAACAGACTTTTTTTTTCAAGTTCGGCCGAACCTGCCGAACCCGAACATCCAGGTGTCCGCTCAACTCTAATCACTAGTACTATACCATATAATACTACTGTATTCCAATGCATAGTGATTCTGACAGGCACGCTAATACATTTTCTCAGAGGCAGGATGAAATAGGACCTGGGACATGCAGGCCTGGGGGTCTTTTGAAGGAACCTGGCTGTCATGTCAAATACTCAGAATTGCTTTTGCAGGATGCCGATCAGAGGACAGAGGGAGCTCCCTTTGTCTAATCTCTCAGATGCTGCAGTTGACATTGACAGCGGCATCTGAGGACTTAAACTGTTAGGATCTGAGTTATCTCTGATCCCAGCAGCAAAAGCCATGGGCCAGCTATAGAATGGTATAATACTAAGCCCCTCTGTCTAACAGTTCAGATGCTGCAGTTGACATCGACCGTGGCATGTGAGGGCTTAACCTGTTGGGATCTTAGTTATGTATTATATTGCAACCAAAAGCCATGTGCCAGCTGTAGAATAGTATAATATTGACCCCCTCTTTCTAACAGCTCAGATGCTGTGGTTGACATCGACCGTGGCATCTGAGGGCTTAAATTGCAGGGATCGGAGTTATCTCTGATCCCGGCAGCAAAAGCCACGTACCAGCTGTATATAGTATAATATTAATATCCCAGTCCCTGAGCCCGCACCATCGCTATGATGTACTATAACAGCACTGAGTGTTAACTATCAGCGCTCTGTGATGTAATCGCATGTCACTGAACAAGAAGGGGGCTAAAGGAGATATCTGAAGCTCAGACACGTTAGGAAAGTCAAATTTATTTTGGCTGGTATTACCTATATGTTTACTCTAATTAGACCATGTTGTGACAGCAAGCACCGGTTACTCTTTCTTCTCCTCGTGTTAGGACACGTCCCCGCTGCCGACTGATGACTGTCGAGCAGGGGAGAGCAACCTGCAGCACTCCAGCTGTTGTGAAACTACAATTCCCAGCATGCTCCATTTATTTATATGAGAGTTCTGAGGGAAGCAGAGCTAGTATGCATGCTGGGAGTTGTAGTTTCACAACAGCTGGATTGCCGCAGGTTGCCCACCCTTGGTAGAGAAGACCAGGAGGCTGAGGATGAACTGCCAGTGATTACCAAGGCTCCGGAGCCGTTCACGTGAATGCACAGGTTATGATTGAGTGCTCCCTGCGCCCCATCTAATGAAAGCAGTAATCCCTGTGTATGTCAGAGACAAACATATGCGCATTCCTTAATCCCTGACACCAATAAAACCAATTGTAAAAGATTACTTAAGAATCTTCTCATCAATTCATGGCGCCGGTTCCCCTGACAACACTCCCAGGAAATGAGCGTTTGCCGGAGAATAGACTGTCCCTGCCTAAGAGTCAGCCGGAGAAGAATCAATGGCATAATCCAATAAGTGGGCCGATTAGACACCTGATCAATTCAAGGGGAAAATTGCTTTGATAATATTTTGTGTCTGATGTGCAAGCTCCAGGAGATCGGAAAGCTATTACACCCCTCGCTGGTGTACAGGAGGAGCAGGCTTTATTGCAGCGCAGACTGTCGGGAAATATCTCACATAACTGTGACTCTCCCTCAACATTGATTTTTCATTTACAATCTGCTCCATCGTCTCCGCTCGTAACTCACATCTAATGAAAGGAAATCCCGATAATCCGGATCCCTGCAGAAGAATCCTACCTATCTATCTATATATCTACACTGCTCAAAAAAATAAAGGGAACACTTAAACAACACAATGTAACTCCAAGTCAATCACACTTCTGTGAAATCAAACTGTCCACTTAGGAAGCAACACTGAGTGACAATCAATTTCACATGCTGTTGTGCAAATGGGATAGACAACAGGTGGAAATTATAGGCAATTAGCAAGACACCCCCAATAAAGGAGTGGTTCTGCAGGTGGTGACCACAGACCACTTCTCAGTTCCTATGCTTCCTGGCTGATGTTTTGGTCACTTTTGACTGCTGGCGGTGCTTTCACTCTAGTGGTAGCATGAGACGGAGTCTACAACCCACACAAGTGGCTCAGGTAGTGCAGCTTATCCAGGATGGCACATCAATGCGAGCTGTGGCAAGAAGGTTTGCTGTGTCTGTCAGCGTAGTGTCCAGAGCATGGAGGCGCTACCAGGAGACAGGCCAGTACATCAGGAGACGTGGAGGAGGCCATAGGAGGGCAACAACCCAGCAGCAGGACTGCTACCTCCGCCTTTGTGCAAGGAGGAACAGGAGGAGCACTGCCAGAGCCCTGCAAAATGACCTCCAGCAGGCCACAAATGTGCATTTGTCTGCTCAAACGGTCAGAAACAGACTCCATGAGGGTGATATGAGGGCCCGACGTCCATAGGTGGGGGTTGTGCTTACAGCTCAACACCGTGCAGGACGTTTGGCATTTGCCAGAGAACACCAAGATTGGCAAATTCGCCACTGGCACCCTGTGCTCTTCACAGATGAAAGCATGTTCACACTGAGCACATGTGACAGACGTGACAGAGTCTGGAGACGCCGTGGAGAACGTTCTGCTGCCTGCAACATCCTCCAGCATGACCGGTTTGGCATTGGGTCAGTAATGGTGTGGGGTGGCATTTCTTTGGAGGGCCGCACAGCCCTCCATGTGCTCGCCAGAGGTAGCCTGACTGCCATTAGGTACCGAGATGAGATCCTCAGACCCCTTGTGAGACCATATGCTGGTGCTGTTGGCCCTGGGTTCCTCCTAATGCAAGACAATGCTAGGCCTCATGTGGCTGGAGTGTGTCAGCAGTTCCTGCAAGACGAAGGCATTGATGCTATGGACTGGCCCGCCCGTTCCCCAGACCTGAATCCAATTGAGCACATCTGGGACATCATGTCTCGCTCTATCCACCAACGTCATGTTGCACCACTGACTGTCCAGGAGTTGGCAGATACTTTAGTCCAGGTCTGGGAGGAGATTCCTCAGGAGACCGTCCGCCACCTCATCAGGAGCATGCACAGGCGTTGTAGGGAGGTCATACAGGCACGTGGAGGCCACACACACTACTGAGCCTCATTTTGACTTGTTTTAAGGACATTACATCAAAGTTGGATCAGCCTGTAGTGTGTTTTTCCACTTTAATTTTGAGTGTGACTCCAAATCCAGACCTCCATGGGTTGAAAAATTTGATTTCCATTTTTTTATTTTTTTGTGATTTTGTTGTCAGCACATTCAATTATGTAAAGAACAAAGTATTTCGGAAGAATATTTAATTAACTCAGATCTAGGATGTGTTATTTTTGTGTTCCCTTTTTTTTTTAGCAGTGTATATATCTATCCATGGATGTTACCTGTTGGGGGGCGCGGGGGGGGGGGGGGGTCCTGCACAGTCTGACACTGGTAACGCCCAGATGGCCATTTATTACAAACTGCTGGCAATCAATTCATAAGCTTTTGGTAGGAATAATGCACAACATAGAGTCATTGGCATAGATGCTCCAGAATTGTTATTACATGGGGAAATAGTCACTAATACAGACATGTCAGGAGAGGGGACAGCTGCTCTAGGGCTCAGACGAGGAGTCCCAGGTTCAGCTAATACTGCAGGTACAGTACAAGTTCTCCAGATGTTTCTCGTATGTAATAATGGTGCTGTGCCAACTGTGACTCCTCCTGTGTACGCAGAGCAGATTGAATGAACAGTTACAGCACGCTGAACCTTCTTCATCTTGGAAACATTATCTTAATCCTCAATGTAGTTCAAATACTATAAAAAATAGGAGAGGGGGCGAAAGTGATGGAAAAATATTTTTTGGATGGAGTGCCTCCACTAAGCAAGAGAGCGGCAAGTGAACCAAGGATGCATAAATACTATAGAAAAGATGGCGCTCACACAGACTTCAGCTTATAGAAGGTATGTGCATCTTAAAAGGGTTTTTCTGGGATTTTACTAGTATGACCTATCTTCAGGAAAGGGTCATCAGTATTTGATCGGTGGCAGTCCGACCCCCACTGATCAGCTGTTACAGAAAACACCAACACTCCTGCGAGCACCACGGCCTTCTCCCTGCTCACCAAGCACAGCGCCGTACATTGTATAGTGGCCGTGCTTAGTATTACACTCAGCGCCATTCACTTCTATACAGTTGCAAGAAAAAGTATGTGAACCCTTTGGAATGATATGGATTTCTGCACAAATTGGTCATAAAATGTGATCTGATCTTCATCTAAGTCACAACAATAGACAATCACAGTCTGCTTAAACTAATAACACACAAAGAATTAAATGTTACCATGTTTTTATTGAACACACCATGTAAACATTTACAGTGCAGGTGGAAAAAGTATGTGAACCCTTGGATTTAAAAACTGGTTGAACCTCCTTTGGCAGCAATAACTTCAACCAAACGTTTCCTGTAGTTGCAGATCAGACGTGCACAACAGTCAGGAGTAATTCTTGACCATTCCTCTTTACAGAACTGTTTCAGTTCAGCAATATTCCTGGGATGTCTGGTGTAAATCGCTTTCTTGAGGTCATGCCACAGCATCTCAATCGGGTTGAGGTAAGGACTCTGACTGGGCCACTCCAGAAGGCGTATTTTCTTCTGATTAAGCCATTCTGTTGTTTATTTACTTCTATGCTTTGGGTCGTTGTCCTGTTGCAACTTGTTGAACCCATCTTCTGTTGAGCTTCAGCTGGTGGACAAATGGCCTTAAGTTCTCCTGCAAAATGTCTTGATAAACTTTGGAATTCATTTTTCCTTCGATGATAGCTACCGTCCAGGCCCTGACATAGCAAAGCAGCCCCAAACCATGATGCCCCCACCACCATACTTCACAGTTGGGATGAGGTTTTGATGTTGGTGTGCTGTGCCTCTTTTTCTCCACACATAGTGTTGTGTGTTTCTTCCAAACAACTCAACTTTGGTTTCATCTGTCCACAGAATATTTTGCCAGTACTGCTGTGGAACATCCAGGTGCTCTTGTGCAAACTGTAAACGTGCAGCAATGTTTTATTTGGACAGCAGGGGCTTCCTCTGTGGTATCCTCCCATTAAATCCATTCTTGTTTAGCGTTTTAAGTATCGTAGATTCGCTAACAGGGATGTTAGCATATGCCAGAGACTTTTGTAAGTCTTTAGCTGACACTCTAGGATTCTTCTTCACCTCATTGAGCAGTCTGCGCTGTGCTCTTGCAGTCATCTTTACAGGACGGCCACTCCTAGGGAGAGTAACAGCAGTGCGGAACTTTCACCATTTATAGACCATTTGTCTTACCATGGACCGATGAACAGAAAGGCTTTTGGAGATACTTTTATAACCCTTTCCAGCTTTATGCAAGTCAACAATTCTTAATCATAGGTCTTCTGAGAGCTCTTTTGTGCGAGGCATCATTCACATCAGGCAATGCTTCTTGTGAAAAGCAAACCCAGAACTGGTGTGTGTTTTTTATAAGGCAGGGCAGCTGTAACCAACACCTCCAATCTCATCTCATTGATTGGACTCCAGTTGGCTGACACCTCACTCCAATTAGCTCTTAGAGATGTCAATAGTCTAGGGGTTCACATACTTTTTCCACCTACACTGTGAATGTTTACATGGTGTGTTCAATAAAAACATGGTAACATTTAATTCTTTGTGTGTTATTAGTTTAAGCAGACTGTGATTGTCTATTGTTGCGACTTAGATGAAGATCTGATCACATTTTATGACCAATTTGTGCAGAAATCCATATCATTCCAAAGGGTTCACATACTTTTTCTTGCAACTGTATACACTGCTCAAAAAAATAAAGGGAACACAAAAATAACACATCCTAGATCTGAGTTAATTTAATATTCTTCTGAAATACTTTGTTCTTTACATAGTTGAATGTGCTGACAACAAAATCACACAAAAATTTAAAAATGGAAATCAAATTTTTCAACCCATGGAGGTCTGGATTTGGAGTCACACTCAAAATTAAAGTGGAAAAACACACTGTAATGTCCTTAAAACAATGTCCTTAAAACAAGTCAAAATGAGGCTCAGTAGTGTGTGTGGCCTCCACGTGCCTGTTTGACCTCCCTACAACGCCTGTGCATGCTCCTGATGAGGGGGCGGACGGTCTCCTGAGGGATCTCCTCCCAGACCTGGACTAAAGCATCTGCCAACTCCTGGACAGTCTGTGGTGCAACGTGACGTTGGTGGATAGAGCGAGACATGATGTCCCAGATGTGCTCAATTGAATTCAGGTCTGGGGAACGGGCAGGCCAGTCCATAGCATCAATGCCTTCGTCTTGCAGGAACTGTTGACACACTCCAGCCACATGAGGTCTAGCATTGTCTTGCATTAGGAGGAACCCAGGGCCAACAGCACCACCATATGGTCTCACAGGGGGTCTGAGGATCTCATCTCGGTACCTAATGGCAGTCAGGCTACCTCTGGCGAGCACATGGAGGGCTGTGCAGCCCTTCAAAGAAATGCCACCCCACACCATTACTGACCCAATGCCAAACCGATCATGCTGGAGGATGTTGCAGGCAGCAGAACGTTCTCCACTGCGTCTCCAGACTCTGTCATGTCTGTCACATGTGCTCAGTGTAAACCTGCTTTCATCTGTGAAGAGCACAGGGCGCCAGTGGCGAATTTGCCAATCTTGGTGTTCTCTGGCAAATGCCAAACGTCCTGCACGGTGTTGGGCTGTAAGCACAGCCCCCACCTGTGGACGTCGGGCCCTCATATCACCCTCATGGAGTCTGTTTCTGACCGTTTGAGCAGACACATGCACATTTGTGGCCTGCTGGAGGTCATTTTGCAGGGCTCTGGCAGTTCTCCTCCTGTTCCTCCTTGCACAAAGGCGGAGGTAGCGGTCCTGCTGCTGGGTTGTTGCCCTCCTACGGCCTCCTCCACGTCTCCTGATGTACTGGCCTGTCTCCTGGTAGCGCCTCCATGCTCTGGACACTACGCTGACAGACACAGCAAACCTTCTTGCCACAGCTCGCATTGATGTGCCATCCTGGATAAGCTGCACTACCCGAGCCACTTGTGTGGGTTGTAGACTCCGTCTCATGCTACCACCAGAGTGAAAGCACCGCCAGCATTCAAAAGTGACCAAAACATCAGCCAGGAAGCATAGGAACTGAGAAGTGGTCTGTGGTCACCACCTGCAGAACCACTCCTTTATTGGGGGTGTCTTGCTAATTGCCTATAATTTCCAACTGTTGTCTATCCCATTTGCACAACAGCATGTGAAATTGATTGTCACTCAGTGTTGCTTCCTAAGTGGACAGTTTGATTTCACAGAAGTGTGATTGACTTGGAGTTACATTGTGTTGTTTAAGTGTTCCTTTATTTTTTTGAGCAGTGTATATATATATAGCAAACAAAAAATTCAAGCATGATAAAGACTGCATGGAGCAGTTGAAACGTTGCAGAGGGGTCAATAAAGGGTCCATCGTTTTTCACTTTATCCTTGGAGTGCTGCCTCATCTTTTGAATATATAGGGTGGGCCATTTATATGGATACACCTTAATAAAATGGCAATGGTTGGTGATATTAACTTCCTGTTTGTGGCACATTAGTATATGTGAGGGGGGAAACTTTTCAAGATGGGTGGTGACCATGGCGGCCATTTTGAAGTCAGCCATTTTGAATCCAACTCTTGTTTTTTCAATAGGAAGAGGGTCATGTGACACATCAAACTTATTGGGAATTTCACACGAAAAACAATGGTGTGCTTGGTTTTAACGTAACTTTATTCTTTCATGAGTTATTTACAAGTTTCTCTTTGTTTACAGCCATTGACATGTCGCCGAGGTTAACACGTGAGGAGCGGATAGAAATTGTGTTGATGTCTGGTGAACGCAGTAACCGGGTCATTGCAGCAGATTTCAATGCAAGACACCCTACGAGACCACCCATCTCCCATGCTACAGTTAGCAAACTGCTTGCTAAGTTTCGTGAAACTGGTTCAGTGTTGGATTTGCCAAAATGTGGACGCATAAAATCTGTCTCTAATGAAGAAACATCAGTGGCTGTCCTAGCTTCATTCAGCAAGAGCCCACAGCGTAGCACTCGCCGCATGTCACTGGAGAGTGGCATTAGTCGAGCATCCCTTCGGTGGATATTAGCTACTCACAAATGGCACCCTTACAAACTACAGCTACTGCAGCATCTCAACGAGGATGACCCAGATCAGCGCACTGAATTTGCAGAATGGGCAAAACAAAAATTGGAACAGGACCCTCAGTTTACGCAGAAGATTTTGTTCAGTGATGAGGCAAACTTTTATGTGAATGGTGAAGTTAACAAACAAAACCACCGCTATTGGTCTGACACTAACCCACATTGGATAGATCCCTCCAAGACTGTTGGAACAAAAAAATTGATGGTATGGTGTGGTATATGGGGTACAAAGATAGTAGGGCCATTCTTCATCAATGGAAACCTCAAGGCCACTGGATATGCGAAATTGCTACATGATGATGTGTTTCCCTCTTTATGCACTGAAGCTGGCACGTTTCCTGAGTTTTTCCAGCAAGATGGTGCACCACCACATTATGGGTGTCAGGTCCAAGCATTCCTAGATGAACAGTTTCCTGGAAAGTGGATTGGTCGTCGTGGGCCAGTTGAATGGCCCCCAAGGTCTCCCGATCTGAACCCCTTAGACTTTTATCTTTGGGGTCATCTGAAGGCAATTGTCTATGCTGTGAAGATACGAGATGTGCAGCACCTGAAACTACGGATACTGGAAGCCTGTGCTAGCATTTCTCCTGCGGTGTTGCTATCAGTGTGTGAAGAGTGGGAGAAGAGGGTTGCATTGACAATCCAACACAATGGGCAGCACATTGAACACATTTTATAAGTGGTCAGAAACTTGTAAATAACTCATGAAAGAATAAAGTTACATTAAAACCAAGCACACCATTGTTTTTCTTGTGAAATTCCCAATAAGTTTGATGTGTCACATGACCCTCTTCCTATTGAAAAAACAAAAGTTGGATTCAAAATGGCGGACTTCAAAATGGCCGCCATGGTCACCACCCATCTTGAAAAGTTTCCCCCCTCACATATACTAATGTGCCACAAACAGGAAGTTAATATCACCAACCATTGCCATTTTATTAAGGTGTATCCATATAAATGGCCCACCCTGTATATATATATATATATATATATATATATATATGCAGAGTGCACAGTATGGCAATATGGAAATTATTAATTAACAATTCAATGTACAGTACAAAGTAGTACTTACCATAAACAAAACATGACAACTGCCTACTATATACAGTTCAAGGATATAGAGGTACATAGAGAGATGATAGGGTACAGTAATAGACAGTCCTCACCAGTTTCAACCCTCTTACAAGCTGCTACCAGACTCATCTGACAGTGTTTTACCTCCTGTGGGCACGATCAGGGTTTGAGACACCCACATGCATAGGATTACTGGGTCAGGGTGATGTTCCTTTAATGTGTATGAGCAGCTTAACAGCTTTTACTGGCTCATATTGTCTGCAACCTCCATGAAATGTATCAGAAAGGTGAGTTGGCTATAGGCATGAGATGTTAGCTAATCCAAACAATTTTGGTGGCATCTGCCAGCAAGCTAATATTAATGGACCACTCTAAAAGTCAGAGATCCAAGAAAAACATTTCCTGGACAGGCAAATTTCCTATGTCACTTGCCATGTTGCTCATGCCACTGCATTTTGGATGCCATGTTGTCATATCCAGTCCTGGCTCTGACTATGACCTTGTAAAAAACAGTAGAAAATCTCTAGAATGATTGTCCAAAGTTATATTTTAGAAGGTCTTTAACCTTCCTACTATCATTAGACAATTAAAATCCCAATCTATTGTATCTATCGGACTTTTCTGAGACAACCACATCGTCAGTCCATTTTCCAGATGTCTCCACCAACCTTCTCTTCGAGGAAAGCTCTCTGTGGGACCACCAAACCCCAACTCGGCACATGGGCTTCAAGCTCATGATTGTAGTGTTACCTAATTTTCTTGGTTTCTTCAAGGGGAAATGGAAGCCAATACGGGCAATTTGGCTTTGATTTCCAGCCTGAAGTCCAACCAACCTGCTTCCCGGTCTGTTCTACAAAACATGCTCCATGAAAGGCCTCATCACCACAGCTTAGAGAACTTTATTCTGTACCACAAATGTCACAACTTTCATATCCACCAGACCCTTTGCCAAGATTACACGTTGAACCTTAACAAAATGAGTTTTTTGTGTGAAAACCACCAGGAACCCACTGTATACCCTACTATCTCTCATTTACCTTCAAGTGATGCCTCCTAAGCATTCTCATGGCAGCAAAATGTGTAGCATACAGAGTTGGTACTACTATCAGGATAGAACTCTAATCAACTTATGACTTTAAAACTACTTATCATCTTTGTAATTCGGTAACATTTCATTAGAATCAGATTTGACATTTACCCAACCTGTAGCATATACAATACATCACATGGATGCATAAGCAACGGTAAAATATTCTTTCCTGAGCATTCCCACCATTGTTTCCAGTGTTTTCCTCATCTTCCTGTAGCTTATGGTCACCTTACCTGTAATAAAATACTAATAAAATTCTGATTGCAAACACGGCCCCTCATAAGACGATGCATAAACACTCATATATTCCTGGCTTTATTGGTTTCTCTTTTTTCCCCATTTCTTACGTCTGAGCGTTTCCTTTTTTTGTGACAAGGAAGCAAAGAATAGCAGCAAATTATTATTTTTGTTCTCCTCACAAATCAAATAAAAGATCGATCTTGATATTAAACATGTTATTTGGTTTAGAAGATTCTTGTCACAGCATTCTAGAAATCTTCTGAAGGATTAAAAAATAATAATAACACAAAATAGCAGAAAGGAGATAGATTCCATTAAATACAAAAATGTCAGGCTGCACGAATAACAGTAATGCTGTCCTATACAAAAGAATAGAACTGCTATAATAAAGCTCCCTATGCACAAAAATATAACTAATGCTGCTCCTATGTACAAGAATAAAACTACTATAATACTGCTCCTATGTACAAGAATAAAACTACTATAATACTGCTTCCTATGTACAAGAATATAACTACTAGAATACTGCCTCCTATATACAAGAATATAACTACTATAATACTGCTCCTATGTACAAGAATATAACTACTATAATACTGCTCCTATGTACAAGAATAAAACTACTATAATACTGCTCCTATGTACAAGAATAAAACTACTATAATACTGCTTCCTATGTACAAGAATATAACTACTAGAATACTGCCTCCTATATACAAGAATATAACTACTATAATACTGCTCCTATGTACAAGAATATAACTACTATAATACTGCTCCTATGTACAAGAATATAACTACTATAATACTGCTCCTATGTACAAGAATATAACTACTATAATACTGCTCCTATGTACAAGAATATAACTCCTATAATACTGCCTCCTATGTACAAGAATATAACTACTATAATACTGCTCCTATGTACAAGAATATAACTACTATAATACTGCCTCCTATGTACAAGAATATAACTACTATAATACTGCATCCTATGTACAAGAATATAACTACTATAATACTGCCTCCTATGTACAAGAATATAACTACTATAATACTGCCTCCTATGTACAAGAATATAACTACTATAATACTGCCTCCCATATACAAGAATGTAACTAATATAATACTGCTCCTATGCACAAGAATATAACTACCATAATACTGCTCCTATGTACAAGAATATAACTACTATAATACTGCCTCCTATGTACAAGAATATAACTACTATAATACTGCTCCTATGTACAAGAATATAACTACTATAATACTGCTCCTATGTACAAGAATATAACTACTATAATACTGCTCCTATGTACAAGAATATAACTACTATAATACTGCCTCTTATGTATAAAAATATAACTACTATAATACTGCTCCTATGTACAAGAATATAACTACTATAATACTGCTCCTATGTACAAGAATATAACTACTATAATACTGCTCCTATGCACAAGAATATAACTACTATAATACTGCTCCTATGTACAAGAATATAACTACTATAATACTGCTCCTATGTACAAGAATATAACTACTACAATACTGCTCCTATGCACAAGAATATAACTACTATAATACTGGTCCTATGTACAAGAATATAACTACTGGGGCGGAGTCTGACTGCTGACCTGAGCAGTCGCATGTAGGAGAAGCTCCTGCTTATGCAATCCTGCAGCCTGGTATATTTAGCACTTTAACCCAACAAAGTATGGGGAAAGTTGGCAGATACCTTCCTAAAGAGAAATCTGACTCTCCGAAACCGGATCGAGGTGTCTCAGACATGGAAAGGTACTTGAACAAGAAGTCCTCCGGTGCGGTGAGCGGTGCGGCTAAGATGGCGCCACATGAATCAGCTATTGGAGGCACCGAAGACAGAACACAGCCCACAGGCATGGCACCTATATCGAGGATATTCCTCCAGCAGGCCCTCTCATCGGCTATTGCACCGGTGCTACAGGACCTCCAGGAAATCAAGTCCGACATCAAACAAATCGGTCACCGTGTGGAGACATTAGAAGGAAACCAAGCTGCCTTAATATCTTTTACCCGCTCTCTGGGGGAAAACACGGCGGCCTGCATGGACTCCTTAGACACAGCCTTCTCCCTCATCGAGGATCAGGAGAACTGCAGCAGGCGGAAAAACATCAGGATACGCGGCATGCCGGAACTGATCCCACACGAGGACTTACCTGAGGCGGCAGCCGCCATCTTTGCCACCCTCCTGGACACAGAAAACGCAGCAGATATTGATATTGAGCGTATTCACAGATCGCTCAGACCGAAACCTAAAGAAAACGAAAACCCTAGGGATGTTATCTGTGGTCTGCTGAGATACACAGACGCGGCGGCCTTGCTTAGAGCAGCTAGAGAGAAAAAAGATCTCACCCATGAGGGGGCCACGATCCTGCTGTTTCAGGATTTGGCGCCAACAACGCTGAACAAACGGAGGGCAATCCGACCCCTTACAGACCACCTGCGACACATCAAGACACCATATAAATGGTTGTTCCCTTTTGGCCTAACGTTTGCGGTCGGGGGCAGGAGGTGCACCATACGTGTCCCAAGGGATCTAGCTGCGGCCTGGGAGTTACTCCAGACCACCCCATTGGACATCCCTTCGTGGCTACCATCAGCGGAGACGGGAATCCCATTACCTGATTTACCCGGAGTACAGCGGTGGTCCAAAGCGGGACCAAAGAAGAAGATGGGTCCTGGTTCAAGAGACACATGATCACTGCGACCTAAGGGTTTGTCCCGGTTGCTTATCAGTTGGACCCAGTGAGGATTATGTGTGTTCTGTATGATCCCTCACTTCTATCTTCAGTATAGCAAGTATTACTGTGTTTATTGTATGGTACTTGTCTATTTCTTATATGACTAGCTTGTTGTGTCTGCCTCTATCATGTTCCAGTTCCTAATATTCCCCATGTCATGTCGCTGGAATATATGAGAGTTACATATAACGGGCTATGTTAGTCAATTTTCTAATAAACTGCACCAGGTGGCAGGATCTGCTGGATGCTTAGGATCTATATTTGATCTTAGATCCCCCCCACATGTTTTACATCAGGGGTACACTAGCGCAGCCCTGGTGTCAGCGCATTAACTGGGTGGACGGCATACTGACTGTATGCTCCTTGTTAGGAGTTGTCAGGTGTATCCCCCCTAAGTTCTGTTATGTGGCCATGTTCCTAAGTTCTGTAAGGAATGATGGCTGGGTTCAGTTATATAGTTCTAAATCTCTATTGCATGATTTATGGAGCTGCTGTTGGAGGGCTTTCATATTTATGAAAGATGTCACGGATTAAATGTACATCCTTTAACGTAAGGGGGTTCAACACTCCACAAAAAAGATCACAGGTTATACGCCTGTTGCGGAAGTACCGCACAGACATATGTTTCTTTCAAGAACTGCACTTTAGAACCACGAATGTCCCCACACTTCAGAAGGGATATTTTAATAACTGGTTCCTTAGCACCTTTGAAAAAGCCAAAAGAGGGGTGGGTATTGCCATAGCAAAACGTATACCTTTTAAGATGACAGCCACTCAGACAGATGCTGAAGGGAGATTCATCCTTGTGAAAGGTGTAATAGGCACCCAACCTGTAACTCTGGCGAGCCTGTATAGTCCCAACAGAGGTCAGAAAGCATGGATCTCTCAGACCTTGCAGGTGCTCAAGGCTTTTGCTGAGGGGATCTGTATTGTAGGCGGAGACCTTAATGTGGGTCTGAACTCCAGTATTGATACCTCGGACGGATCCACTCAGCAAACACAGAGGACCTTGGGTTGTATTAACGCACACATTGCTGATGCTAACTTAACTGATGCCTGGCGCTTGACGCACCCCACAGACAGGGATTACACCTTTTTCTCTGCTTCACATAATGTTTATAAAAGATTAGATTATCTACTGATATCAAATTCCTGCTTAGACATGGTGGAGCAATCAGTAATTGACCCTATCACAATTTCTGATCATGCCCCTGTTTCATTGGTTATACATATTTCCAGTTTACCCTCCCAGTGTAAGCAATGGAGACTTAATGAAACCTTACTGGATAGAAGAGAGGCAGTAGAGGCTTTGTCAAAGAAGCTGTCATGGTATTTTGAAGAAAACTTAACTCCAGACGTTTCCCAGACTATAGTGTGGGAAGCACATAAATCTGTCATAAGAGGAGAATTTATAGCCCTGGGTTGCAAAATTAAAAGGGAGAGACAACAAACACTACATTCCTTACTCAAACAGATTGCAGAACTGGAAGCCACTCATAAGAGATCCAAAGCTCTGAAAATTCAGCAAGAACTCCTCCTCCTGAGAGCGAAACTGAAGGACCATCTAAACATATGCCACGCCAAAGCGTATCAATATGCGCAGTTTCGTTTTTTTCTCATGGGGATAGAGGTTCGAAGTTGATGTCATCGCTTATAAAACAACAGAAAGACACTATGTTTATCCCCAGTATAAAATCCTCGGATGGTAAATTACTACATAGAACTGCAGACATAGCAAAGGAATTTAAAATTTTCTATCAGGACCTCTACGGGTTAGATAAAGGCTCTAATAGCCCAGACCTAACCGTAAACTCTGTGATGGAAGACTTCCTGTCTCATTTAAAATTGCCCCAACTTAGTAGTGAAGAGGGGTCCGCACTGATTGCTCCAGTAACTGAGGAAGAGGTAGGGAAAGTGCTGAGGTCAATGCCCATGGGGAAATGTCCGGGACCGGACGGATTTCCGGTAGGATATTACAAGAAATTTGCTGATGTCTTATGTCCGCAACTCACGAGTTGGTGTAACTCTCTCCTTACAGGTGGACATCTTCCTACTCAATCCCTAGAAGCTACCGTGACTATTCTGCCTAAACCCGGGAAATACCACACGCTCTGCGGGAGTTACAGGCCCATATCTCTTTTGAACGTCGACATAAAGGTTTGGGCCAAAATCTTGGCCACTCGCCTCAGTTCTTTTCTCCCTAAACTGATTCACCCTGACCAAGCTGGTTTTGTACCAGGAAGAGAGGGGAACCATAACTCCTGCAGAGTCGTCACGGCAATCCAATGGGCAAAGAAGCACGGTACCCCACTAACCTTTTTAAGTGTGGATGCGGAGAAGGCCTTCGACCGGGTAAAATGGAGCTTCATGGAGAGGACACTGCAGAGGTTTGGTATCCCTGAACAATTTCAAAAAGCCATCATGGCCCTCTACACCAACCCGAGTGCTAAAATTAGAGTAAACGGCACCCTATCACCTTCCTTTCCCATTTACAATGGCACCCGGCAAGGCTGCCCATTATCCCCTGCTCTATACATTTTAGTGATGGAGACCCTTCTCCAAGCCATTAGAGACCACCCTGGTATAAGAGGGGTTAGGGCCAAAAAAGACACAATTGAATACATTAATGTCGCCTATGCTGATGACCTCTTGGTGATGGTGTCCAACCCGGTCGAGGCCTTCCCGCATCTCCTCTCCCTAT
This sequence comes from Bufo bufo, assembly GCF_905171765.1. NCBI lineage: Eukaryota > Metazoa > Chordata > Amphibia > Anura > Bufonidae > Bufo > Bufo bufo. The sequence continues at coordinate 33,060,695 of NC_053393.1, forward strand.
TTGAGCTATATGGCAAAGTTTCTAATTATAAGGTAAATTACAACAAGTCGGAGGTTATGAATGTTACAGCCCCACCAAAAAATGTGTCTTCCCTTAAAGCTACAACACCCTTTATTTGGCAGACTTCCCACATCACATACCTGGGAATTAATATCCCGTCTAAACTGGAGAACACTTTCCAGCTGAATTATATCCCCCATTTGTCTGATATACAACGCTTACTAGGATCTCTCCGCATTCCATACACCTCCTGGATGGGGAGAAAGAACCTGTTGAAGGCCTTTGTGCTGCCCAAAATACTTTACGTCATGCAGATGCTGCCTGTCTTCCTCCCCTCCTCCTTTTTCACACAGATCCGGAGATTATTCTCTACTTATCTGTGGGGGGGGGGGGGGGGGGGGGAGCTAGGATAGCACATAGTAGATTGATTCTGAGGAAGACTCAGGGTGGGTTTGCACTGCCAGATGTACAGTTATACTATAGGGCTATCCACCTTAGACGTTGGATGCAGTTACATATCCCTAACTGCTCAACGTTAGGTACTGCCTTAGAGACACTTCAACTCTCTCAATTACAGAGAGCAGCACTGTGGGGTCTGAATACCACATCTCTGCATAACCATACACTACTTAAGGGAACAAGTATGGTAATTAAACAACTTAACAAAGATCGCGGCTTGTTAGGCATACCCTCACTAGTCATGCCAGCAGATCTAGCCCCCTTTGCAGTGAGACCTACATTAGCAAACACTTCCCCAGCGTGGAGTTCCCTTAGAGATTTCACCACCAAAGTGTATTTAGACGCTGCTCTAGGCTGACGCTGATCATCCCTTTCACCTAGCTATGCAGTCCTGTAATTTCCTGGGCTTGGCTGATTTTAGGGCAGTCAGTAAGATTCTACTAGATAAACAGATCCATAAACAGGACCAGACATGGTTCGAAAAAATTCTGTCCTCCAGCTCGCCACATAGTAGATTGATTTCTCTATTTTATTTAGGCCTAAATGCACCCCGAGCTAATGACGCTCCTCTGTTTCTGAAAACCTGGGAGTCAGAATTAGATAGGTCCTTCACTGAGACGGAGGTTCTCCGATTATATGCACACTCGCATGGCTTCTCCAGGTGCGTCAAGATACAAGAGCACTCTTTTAAAGTACTCACCCAATGGTATATGACTCCGAAACAGCTGTTCCTCAGGGGTCTTAGTTCCAGTGACCAGTGCTGGAGATGTAAGGATGGTGAGGGTACGCTTTCACATATCTTTTGGTCCTGTCCGCTGATACAACCTTTTTGGGAAATGGTATCTAAAGCCATTAACTCAATTACACATAAGGTGATACCTTTGTCTCCTGAGTTAGTCCTTCTATGGTTACCCACCAAAGCTCTGTCCCCCTCTAAGAATAGCTTAGCCACACAACTGATCCAAGCGGCAAGGTTGATAATTCCTCAGAGGTGGCTTAGTGTAGAACCCCCCACTTTTTCCCAATGGGTGAATAAGGTAGACCTCATACAGCGCCTAGAGGAACTAGCCAGTTGGGAGAATAGAACACATGAGAAACATGCTAAAATGTGGAACCCTTGGTTACGTTATCGCCAGTCACGCACAGCAGTTGCTCAATAAAGGTCATTTGACCCTTCCAACTTGTACTACTTCACTTTACCTCCAACATCAGGTTATCTTATATTTTTTCAAGATGTGCTTAGAGATTTACATTACGGTTATGTATGTTTTAGTGAGGCCGTTGCCTTGCTGTTCACCAACAGGATAAAATGTCCCTGCAAACCAAGTGACCGATACACGTACATAGTTATATATGATCAAGGTATGTCCTCATAATGATCCACAAGTGCCTAATATATGGATGTTATGCTATATTATCCTTGCTCCATGTCATGACTCTTGTCCGTTCAATTGCATTACTCATACTGCTTAGACATGTTTGGGGGATGTGCCTATCCACCCTGGCTCTGCAATGGTCCATTCTTTATGTCTTGATACTATGATGTAAGGTCATTTGTGTAAAAATTACCTGCTTCTTTTCAATAAAAAGAAAATTGTCAAAGAATATAACTACTATAATTATTCTGCCACAGATGTACGTTAGAGAAGTCTCTGACTGGTTGTGAGTGGTAATATCTGTACAAGCAATGGTAGATAGCTGAACTCACTAATATCCTTAGGTTGTGGTACCATTTGTATGTGAAAATCCAGTGAGGAGAATACAATGGAGATGCTTTGGTAATTTATTGAGTTTACCTTGAGCAAAACACATAGAGGAAATTACAGGATACTAGAGGACATTAGAGGTCCAAACGAAATTCTCTCACCAGCTCTGAGTCTGCTGCAGGAAAGGAAGACACAGGAACAGAGCACAGGATGTGATGTCACAGAAAGGGAGGAGTAGAACAGAGAGCAAAGGCAATGGAATTTACATAATACATTTCAGGAAACCTATAACAAGAGTGACCACAGGGTGGCAGCATTACATAACATGGCAATGATATAATAACACAAACAGCCATTTATCTAAATGGAAGAAATAAATGCTGGGACAACACCATCCCCGTCTGAAATCCTAGGATTTCACACTATATGAAAAGATGAATGTCCATTTGATGTTCAATGAAAATACTGGACCTTCTTTCAGACTTGGTGACAAGGGTACTAACTTCAGGGCGAATCTCTGGATCTTCATGAGGGTCCTGGAGACTGAAGACGTTTTGAGTAGGAGTTTCTCTGCTCTGGTTCAGCAAAAACTTTGGACCTGTTAACCAAGAAGAATTTGCAGAGACTCTACCAGATGCTGGTCTGGTGGCGCAATCTGCGGGATTGAGATGAGATGGAACATAGTGCCACTGTTCAGGTTTAGAGGACCTTCTAATTCTTTCAATGCGGTTACTGACATAGACTTAGAAGCGTTTCGACTGTTTGTAAATATAACCCAGAACAACCTTACTGTCTGTGTAAAATTGAATGTCATCCACATGAATATCTAGCTCATGCTGTATACAGTCTACAATCTCCACAGCTAGTACAGTCCCACAAAGTTCGAGCCTAGGAATGGTGTGTTCGGGTTTCGGAGCTAATTTAGCCTTTCCAAGCAGAAATCCAACATGAGCTTCATTGCAATAGTCTATTACCTTCAAATAAGCAACAGCTGTGATAGCTTCAGTAGACACATCTGAGAATACGTGGATTTCTTTCCTCTGAGTTGTTGTAAGGGATGTTGGAGTGTAGCATCGTGGTATGTGAATCCTGTCTAATGCATGCAGGCCTTCCTTCCAAAGCTCCCACTTTTGCTGTTCGTCAGAGGGCAGTGGAGTATCCCAGTCCGAAATAGACTCTGAGAGCTGTCTTAACAGGAATTTGCCTTGTACAGTCAAAGGTTCTACAAATCCCAGGGGATCATATAGGCTGTTCACCACTGAGAGAACTCCATGTTTAGTAAATGGTTTGTCTGCACAGCTACAGTAACTTGAAACCCAAGGGAGTCATTTGATAAGTCCCACCTCAAATCCAGACTTCTCTGTACTGGTGGATTGTCTATCCCTAGATTCAAGTCTCTGAATTCTGTGGCATGATCACTGGGCTGGAAGGCTTTCATTACAGCAGCACAGTTAGAGGTGATTTTATGTAACCTCAAACAAGATTTTGAAAGCATACCTTGTGTTCTTTTGAGCAGATCTATGGCTTCCTCTGCTGTGGGCAAGAATTTGAGTGTGTCGTCCACGTAGAAGTCTCTTTCAATGAAGTTTCGGCTTCTTTCCCAAACTCTGACTCACCATCAGAGGCAGCCCTACGTAGGCCATATGTAGCAACAGTAGGTAAAGGACTGTTACCGAACATGTGCACCTTCATGCTGTATTCAACCATTTCCTTGCTGGTGTCATTGTCTCTGTGCCAAAGAAACCTGAGATAATTTCTGTGGTCTTGCCGTACGATAAAGCAGTGGAACATTTGTTCAATGTCTGTAGTAATTGCAACTGGCTCCTTTTGATTCTCATAAGTACTCCTACCAGATTATTGGTCAAGTTTGGACTGATGAGAAGGACGTCGTTCAGAGATACGCAATTATGATTGGCACTTGAGTCGAATACCACTCTTATCTGGTTTGGTTTACCTGGGTGATATACTCCAAAGGAGGGAAGGTACCAACATTCGTCATGCTCTTGCAAAAATTGAGCCATCTATGTACGGTCATTGTGAAATATCTTTTCAATGAAGGCCACAGAATGATTTTTCATTTCAGGCTTGTTTTTTAACGTACGTTGCAAGGAGATGAATCTGGATAGTGCCTGTTACCGGTTGTCAGGAAGTCTGGCTCTTACAGCACGGATAGGTAAAGGTGCAACCCAGTGGTTAGATGCATCTTTGAAGAATTCATTGTCCATTATTTTAATAAACTCTTTGTCATCTACGGACAAGGCTAATTTGTTGTCCTCTGGTGTTGTGCAAAACACTGATCTTCCTAAGTTGTCATAAAGGGTAGGAATGATGTCTGGTGCCTTAAAGGGGTTCTGAGCTTTGTTTAAACTGATGGGACACCTAGGACCCACGCCGATCAGCTGTTTGAGAAGGCAGCGGTGCTCCAGCAGCGCCACAGCCTTCTCACTGTTTACCGCTGGCTGAATGACGTCACGACTAGTATCAACTGGTCTGGGCAGGGCTAAGCGCCATTCAAGGGAACGGAGCTTAGCCGCGCCTAGGCCAGTGATACTAGGGTACCGAACTTTACGGTGTTCGGCACCCGAATCCATCTGTCACACCAGTAAGTGAATACATCTAAGGTACATTTTAGTAGTTAATGATTGTATATAATTAGTTAGATTATAATCAAATATCCACATGACAGGTTCCCTTTAAGCATGAGGATGAAGCAGGTAGAGTGGATTCTGTGAAGTCAAAGCTGGGATCATTCTTCTTCCGAGCTTGGTCACTAATGAATCTGGAAAAATAAGAGAAAGAGGGAAAAGACACATTGGCCCAGATTCAAGAAGCACTTGCGCGGGAACAAGTGTGATTTGCGCCGCGCAAGTACTGATTTGCTCCTATGCAAATTTGCGGCTGATTCTGTAAACCAGTTAAGCCTGAAATGCGGCCATTTTCCCGCACACGCAGCCTACCTGTTCCTGCGCAATTTTCGTGCAATTTTGCGCGGGGTGTAAGTTGCGCCTTCATGGAATTCCCTCAGCGAATATGCAAATTAGGTACTGCCGATGATTCAGAAACATGCGCGTGTGATGCGCATCTTGCGCTGGAAGCGTGCAAGCTTTTTTCCCTGGGCAAACTTGCTCCTGTTAAAAGCAGGGGCAAGTTAGCAAAAGATGGCCAAATGTCATCTGAAGGAGCGCGCAACTTCAGCAGCACCTAGACAGACGATCTGAACAAGCAGAGCACCCACATTTTCGGGACCTCACATCTGTGCACCAACATGCCAGGGGCAGCTATGGTTCTTGATATTCTATTGACTGAGCCGACTCGTAGGAGGGCACGGGAGAGGATTTACAGAGGGCGCTACAACCTTTTTCAGATGACTGATACTGAGGTGTATCGCATGTTTCGCTTTAGCCCTGAAGTCATCCTTGAGTTGGTAACAATCCTGCAGGATGACATCAGCAGCCCGACCCATCGGGGACAGGCAGTGCAGCCACTGGTGAAGGTAGTGGCAACCCTTCATTTTTTGGCAACTGGCTCATTTCAGCGCACAGGTGGAGTGGTGGCGGGGATGTCCCAATCCAGCATGAGCAGGTGTGTGCACCAAGTGATCCCTGCAATACTCAGACGAATGGGCACACAATTTATCAAACCAACCACGGCTGACGTGCGGCAGAAGGCAATCAGTGATTTTTATTTATTAGCCAGATTTCCACGCACTGTGGGTGCAATAGATTGTACCCATGTGGCACTACGCCCCCCCCCCCCCCCCGGCACCTCGAGCATATCTACTGCAACAGGAAACATTGGCATTCGATAAATGTGCAGATGATTGTGGATGCACATGGCCTCATATGGCATGTCCGTGCCAAACACCCAGGGTCAAGCCATGACAGTTTTATTTACCGACACAGCCCCATCCCAACCGAGTTTGACCAGAACATGTATGGAGACAGCTGGCTGATTGGTGAGTGACATGGGTGTCAGGTATGACTGCCCCCCCCCCATGATGCACACATCACAAGGGGCACATGCACGACTAACATCCTCCTGTCTTTTCCCTTCCAGGTGACTCTGCCTATGCCCTGGGACCTCACATGATGACCCCATTTCGTAACCCTCAAACACCAGGAGAGGAAAGATATAACGAAGCCCATGCACGTACCCGTGCGGTGGTGGAGCGCACATTTGGCATCCTTAAATCTCTATTCAGATGTCTGGATAAATCAGGGGGGACCCTATTGTATTCACCCAACTTTGTATGCCAAATCGTAGGGGCATGTAGTATTCTCCACAATTTAGCTCAAAGAAGGGGCATGCACATTGAGCTACGCAATGACCTTACCCCCGAACCACGCAACCCCCCCCCCCCCCAAGAAACACTACCGGATCTTCTGAGGGAAGAGCAATCCGGAATGGTCTTGTGGAACGTCTCTTTGCACATTAAACACACCCTGATCTTGTCACAAGTATAATGCATGTATGTACACCACTGTAGTCCCTAGCACACACCCGACACATGCACCCCCAATTGGATTAGACCCAACAATACCCCATGGTATTAAGGAGCAGCAACGCCGCGTCAAGGCTCCAATTATGTTGCTGTCCATTCATACACCTTTCACATGGCAGAGGGTGACACCCCTTTTCCAGCAGGAGTGCCACCCCCCCCCCCCATTCACACACCAGTCACACTGTAGTATACACTCCTCACCGTGTGTAGGGACTACAAATAAATATAAAAACTCATATCCTGAGCATATAAAAAAATAATAATCTTATACCCTGAGCATATAGAAAAATAATAAAAAAAATCATATTGTGTTGAGCAAAAAAATGTAGACATAAAATAATTTTTTTGTTTTTTTCTTTGGGCCAAGGGTGCCCCGGCTCTGGCTCCTCAATCTCCGTGGTGCGGAGGAGGCATGGGGTGGGGATGGAGGGGTGGGGGGAGGAGGGGGGGGAGGAGCATCAACCCCTACTTCCACACTCCTTGCAGGTGGTGGCTGCATGCCCTCCATGGCGTTGGCCAGGCGGGCAAGGATGGTGTTGGTCTGGGCCAACATCCGCATTTGGCGGGTGGTGGTATCCCGCTGATGCCGGCGGGTAACTCTCGCCTCCTCCTGCACTGCAGCGGTGTTGGCCTGCACCGCAGCTGTCATCCTGCTTAACAAAGCTGGTGTGGTCTCCAGAGCCACCAAGCAGGTGACTATGGCCTTAGAGTTGCCACTAATTTCCCCCAGGCTCTGTGCCACATGTTTGTCCCGGTCCTCATGCAGGGTGAGGGCATGCTGCATAGAGGTGGAGGTGGATGCCATGCTGTCCGCCAGACGACGCACCTCTCCCACCATGGCCCCTATATGGCGGGTCTGCAGGGCCTGCTCCTCCAGCAGACCGTCACGGAGGCTGGAGGATATATGCCTCGTTTTGGACAGAGCCTTCCTGGGAGGAGAGGAGAGGCCACGGACAGAGGGAGAAGGGGAGGGGTCCACAAGGGAGGGGCTTGCCCTGGAGGGGCTTGCCCTGGAGGGGGATGACGTGCTGGGCGGGGGGGTGGTGGGTTGCACAGGGATGGTGGTATCCTCCTGGAGGGAGCCAGAGTCCTCCTGGATGAGGAAAAAGGAATCCTCCTCCAATACCACTTGCTCCTCCATACTTGGCCCCGGTATGATCTCCTCCTGGACCAGCATAGCCAGAATGTCCATGGGGCCTGACTGGACCCCTGGCTCTGGTCTGGATGGGCTGGGTCGAGCCGCAGCCGAAGACGGCCCAGCTTCTTCTTCCTCATCACCACCTGTGGATGACACCAAAACGACATATTTTGCTGGTGCAACACACTTCTCATATGTTCACTTGTACCCCCTCCCATGATGCACAGCAGATATGAAAGAAAAATAACTTACCAGTCCCCAAGTTCCCAACAGTGGAGTCGTACCCTTCAAGTCCCTCCACCTGCTCCTGCACGAACGTTTGTGCAATAAGCTGCTCCTCCTGATTGAGCCGGATCATACATCGCGGACCACCTCCCGTGCCACCGGTATGCTTCCTGATAAGAGCCAGTTTTTCACGGACCCTGCGCCTCATATCATTTAATTTCTTCTGGATGTCATCCCAGGTACGCACTTCATTACCCAGGGCATTGATGTCCAGGGCAATGGCTTCATATATAGCCCTCCTTTGGGCAATGGTGGTGTTTGCCCGCTGGGCACCATATAGGACTTCCTTATGCTGCTGGAGTGCAGCAATCAGGATGTCCATCTCTGCAGCCACAAAGTTGGGCTTCCTTTTTTTGGTCCCTTTGGGAGGTGCCATGTCTTGCAAAAGGGCTGAATTTCCTTGCTCAGGGGGGGTAGGAAAAAGCAGGATGAAATTCAGCAAAGAACCTGCGCAAGTCTGCTCCTATTTATTTGCTCAGTGAAAGCAGCTGAGCAGGATTTGCCCTGAAATTATGCTAGCAAACCTCTGCTGAGCCGAAAATTCCTCATTTACATAGGGGCACACCCACTTTGACTTGCACGGCCTTGCGCCCTCAGCTTTGCCTTAAACAGGAGCAAATTAAATGAACAAACGATTCCTGAATCAGGTGGCAATTTGGCAAAATTGCTCCAGCGCAGAGAAATTCAGCTGAGCGGCTCAGGTGTAAGTAATGGGCAAATCTACCTGAATCTGGGCCATTGTGTTCTCTCTTGTATCTGGAGCCCTGGTCTGCCCATTTTTCTTGCATGTCGTGTGGTAGTTTCAACTTAATTGGATTGACACCATGGGCAGTATCAAGGTAACTTAGTCCTGGCAGATGTGGGTCCATTTTAGCCAATTCTAATTCCTTTAGTAGGTCGCTCAGATCTTGGATCTTGTGATTGTCCTTGCCAGTTATCTTTGGGAAGGCTTGAAGTCTCTTGAATAAGGCGCTTTCTATAGCTTCCGAACTGCCATGGGTCTGTTCAAGTCTCTCCCATGCTGCAGCGAGACTTTCTTCTGAGTGGCCTGCATGAACTGCTCCTAATGTCTTTACTCTTTACGCGTTGTGTGGATTCTGGGCCTAAGTTCTTCCTTGGCAGTGAGGTTAAGATCACTAATTACAGCTTCAAAGGTCGATTTACAGGCCCTGTAGTCTTCAGCACGGTCATCATACTTTGAGAGGCTAATGTTGATCACCTCCCTGTACATCATGTATCTGGCAAAGTCTGACATGTCTGATCTCCCATTCCTTGTTGCTTGATTGCATTGTGGTGTCTCTGGGGCATGTAGGGGCTCTGGCATGTAAGGATTAGATTGATCAGGACAGAATGACGTGGCATAAGGATTAAGCTGTGGTTTAGTCTCTGGAGGATCAGTTGGTTCTATGCTAGAAATTACCTTGTTATAGGTGGATGAAGATATCTGGCGTTCTGCAGGTTCACCCAGTTGGTGATTTAGAAGTGGCGTTGGTACATGCGATTTAGCAGGAGGAGCAGTCGATGATTGCGTTAACACATATCTGGCAGTGCGGTCGGCTGGGTCTTCCACTTCTCCTGGGATGAAACAGTCTAGGTTGCTACCTTGCCATAATGCTTGCTCGAAGACCTTCAGTTTAGCTAAGGTAGCTGCTTCTTCCCTTTCTGTTTGGAGAATTTTTAGTTGGGCTTCTTTCTCTGCCTCCAACTGCGCCATTTCTGCTTTCTTCTTTGCCATTTCTGCCTCCTCCTTTGCTTTCTTCTTTGCCATTCCTGCCTCATCCTTTGCTTTCTTCTTTGCCATTTCTGCCTCCTTCTTTGCCATTTCTGCCTCCTTCTCTGCTATTTCTGCCTCCTTCTCTGCTTTTTTCTCAGAGATCTAAGCCTCCTTCTTAGCAAAGGAAATTCTTACACTAGCTTCCTCTGATTCTGCCCAGATCTCTATCATCTTGTCATGTAACACCGACCTTCCGGAACGAGAGGTTTTGGAAGATGAAAGCATATATTTGGTTGAAGTTGATCGATGGGATCTCACTTCTTGCAAGTGTGCGATGCGGAGTCCTGCCTTACTCTTAGTGTCTTGTACTAAGCCATCCTTTTCTTGGAGGAGATTCTTTCTCTCTCTCAACTCTTCTGAGGCATCATCATAATCGAAAAGTGATGTACTTTGTAGACAGTCGCTGATAGCGGACATAGGCATTAGTTAAACGATTTAACGCTGTGGCCAACTTTGGAAGATTTATGGCAAAGAACTGAATGCTATATAGCAGCTATTTCGCGCTGTAGCAATGATGCACCAAATTGTCACTGAACTCCTCTTTGGTTGCCTCAAAGTTCTCTCTAATCTTTTGTGTTGGTGAACATAGACTCTGCTTCCTGTATATCTGAGTTTTTGGGAGCAGGGTGAGTTTCCGTGTGTTCAGTGAACACAGAGCCTATTGTAGATATGTTATTCCTGTTTAAGTGGTACTGTCTCTTTAAGAAAGGATTTCAGCTTACTCACTCTGCTTCTGAAGCCACATGCATGTAAGATGGTGGATAGCTATAAGCTTGCTTGCCTACAGACTGTGTGTAGACATGCAAACACTGTAGATTTAGCTTTCATTTTGACTATTCTGCCACAGATGTACGTTAGAGAAGTCTCTGACTGGTTGTGAGTGGTAATATCTGTACAAGCAATGGTAGATAGCTGAACTCACTAATATCCTTAGGTTGTGGTACCATTTGTATGTGAAAATCCAGTGAGGAGAATACAATGGAGATGCTTTGGTAATTTATTGAGTTTACCTTGAGCAAAACACATAGAGGAAATTACAGGATACTAGAGGACATTAGAGGTCCAAACGAAATTCTCTCACCAGCTCTGAGTCTGCTGCAGGAAAGGAAGACACAGGAACAGAGCACAGGATGTGATGTCACAGAAAGGGAGGAGTAGAACAGAGAGCAAAGGCAATGGAAATTACATAATACATTTCAGGAAACCTATAACAAGAGTGACCACAGGGTGGCAGCAGTACATAACATGGCAATGATATAATAACACAAACAGCCATTTATCTAAAGGGAAGAAATAAATGCTGGGACAGCACAATAACACTGCCTCCTATGTATAAGAATATAACTACTATAATACTGCTCCTATGTATAAGAATATAAATACTATAATACTGCCTCCTATGTATAAGAATATAACTACTATAATACTGCCTCCTATGTACAAGAATATAACTACTATAATACTGCCTCCTATGTACAAGAATATACAGTCAGGTCCATAAATATTGGCACATCGACACAATTCTAACATTTTTGGCTCTATACACCACCACTATGGATTTGAAATAAAACTAACAAGATGTGCTTTACCTGCAGACTGTCAGCTTTAATTTGAGGGTATTTACATCCAAATCAGGTGAATGGTGTAGGAATTACAACAGTTTGCATATGTGCCTCCCACTTGTTAAGGAACCAAAAGTAATGGGACAATTGGCTTCTCAGCTGTTCCATGGTCAGGTGTGTGTTATTCCCTCATTATCCCAATTACAATGAGCAGATAAAAGGTCCAGAGTTCATTTCAAGTGTGCTATTTGCATTTGGAATCTGTTGCTGTCAACTCTCAAGATGAGATCCAAAGAGCTGTCACAATTAGTGAAGCAAGCCATCATTAGGCTGAAAAAACAAAACAAACCCATCAGAGAGATAGCAAAAACATTAGGCATGGCCAAAACAACTGTTTGGAACATTCTTAAAAAGAAGGAACGCACCGGTGAGCTCAGCAACACCAAAAGACCCGGAAGACCTCGGAAAACAACTGTGTTGGATGACCAAAGAATTCTTTCCCTGGTGAAGAAAACACCCTTCACAACAGTTGGCCAGATCAAGAACACTCTTCAGGAGGTAGCTGTATGTGTGTCAAAGTCAACAATCAAGAGAAGAATTCACCAGAGTGGATACAGAGGGTTCACCACAAGATGTAAATCATTGGTGAGCATCAAAAACAGGAAGGCCAGATTCGAGTTTGCCAAACGACATCTAAAAAAGCCTTCACAGTACTGGAACAACATCCTATGGACAGATGAGACCAAGATCAACTTGTACCAGAGTGATGGGAAGAGAAGAGTATGGAGAAGAAAAGGAACTTCTCATGATCCTAAGCATACCACCTCATCAGTAAAGCATGGTGGTGGTAGTGTCATGGCGTGGACATGTATGGCTGCCAATGGAACTGGTTCTCTTGTATTTATTGATGATGTGACTGCTGACAAAAGCAGCAGGATGAATTCTGAAGTGTTTCGGGCAATATTATCTGCTCATTCTCAGCCAAATGCTTCAGAACTCATTGGACGGTGCTTCACAGTGCAGATGGACAAAGACCCAAAGCATACTGCAAAAGCAACCAAAGAGTTTTTTAAGGGAAAGAAGTGGAAGGTTATGCAATGGCCAAGTCAATGACCTGACCTGAATCCGATTGAGCATGCATTTCACTTGCTGAAGACAAAACTGAAGGGAAAATGCCCCAAGAACAAGCAGGAACTAAAGACAGTTGCAGTAGAGCCCTGGCAGAGCATTACCAGGGATGAAACCCAGCGTCTGGTGATGTCTATGCGTTCCAGACTTCAGGCTGTAATTGACTGCAAAGGATTTGCAACCAAGTATTTTAAAAGTGAAAGTTTGATTTATGATTATTATTATGTCCCATTAGTTTTGATTCCTTAACAAGTGGGAGGCACATATGCAAACTGTTGTAATTCCTACACCGTTCACCTGATTTGGATGTAAATACCCTCAAATTAAAGCTGACAGTCTGCAGTTAAAGCACATCTTGTTCGTTTCATTTCAAATCCATTGTGGTGGTGTATAGAGCCAAAAATGTTAGAATTGGGTCGATGTCCCAATATTTATGGGCCTGACTGTAACTACTATAATACTGCTCCTATGTACAAGAATATAACTACTATAATAATGCCTCCTATGTACAAGAATAAAACTACTATAATACTGATCCCGATGTACAAGAATATAACTACTATAATACTGCCTCCTATGTACAAGAATATAACTACTATAATACTGCCTCCTATGTACAAGAATATAACTACTATAATAATGCCTCCTATGTACAAGAATAAAACTACTATAATACTGATCCCGATGTACAAGAATATAACTACTATAATACTGCCTCCTATGTACAAGAATATAACTACTATAATACTGCTCCTATGTACAAGAATTTAACTACTATAATACTGCTCCTGTGTACAAGAATATAACTATTATAATACAGCTCCTATGTACAAGAATATAACTACTATAATACTGCTCCTGTGTACAAGAATATAACTACCATAATACTGCTCCTGTGTACAAGAATATAACTACTATAATACTGCTTCCTATGTACAAGAATATAACTACTATAATACTGCTTCCTATGTACAAGAATATAACTACTATAATACTGCTTCCTATGTACAAGAATATAACTACTATAATACTGCCTCCTATGTACAAGAATATAACTACTATAATACTGCTCTTATATACAAGAATATAACTACTATAATACTGCTCCTATGTACAAGAATATAACTACTATAATACTGCTCCTGTGTACAAAAATATAACTACTATAATACTTCTCCTGTGTACAAGAATATAACTGCTATAATACTGCCTCCTATGTACAATAATATAACTACTATAATACTGCTCCTGTGTACAAGAATATAACTACTATAATACTGCTCCTGTGTACAAGAATATAACTACTATAATACTGCTCCTATGTACAAGAATATAACTGCTATAATACTGCTCCTATGTACATGAATATAACTACTATAATACTGCTCCTATGTACAAGAATATAACTACTATAATACTGCTCCTATGTATAAGAATATAACTCCTATAATACTGCCTCCTATGTACAAGAATATAACTACTATAATACTGCCTCCTATATACAAGAATATAACTACTATAATACTGCTCCTATGTACAGGAATATAACTACTATAATACTGCTCCTATGTACAAGAATATAACTACTATAATACTGCTCCTATGTACAAGAATATAACTACTATAATACTGCTCCTATGTACAAGAATATAACTACTATAATACTGTCTCCTATGTACAAGAATATAACTACTATAATACTGCTCCTATGTACAAGAATATAACTACTATAATACTGCTCCTATGTACAAGTATATAACTACTATGGGGGCGGAGCCTGGCTGTGTAGCTGAATGGCTGCTAGTTTCTGAGCTCCTCAACCTTGCCGGTGTTTTAACCCCTAAAATCAGCTTACAGCACCGCTCTAATGGGCAAAGTGGGTAAAGATAGATCCAAGGATCCAGCAGATCCCACTCCAGTTCGGTCCAGACAACCAAATATGGACCAATTTCTAAGAAAACAACCGAAGCTCCGGTCGGCTGAGACACCTAAGATGGCCCCGGCTCAGCTATCTGACATGGAGGAGGATTCAGATGCCGGGAGTGTCTCTGATGCTTCAACCTGCAAATCGCGCAGACAGGGGAGATCCTTCACTAAAGCTGCACTTCTTGAAGTGCTTAACTCAGCATTAGCCCCTATAAAAAAGGATCTGTCTGAAATCAAGGAAGACCTCAGGAATATGGGGTGTCGGGTGTCTGACCTTGAGAGCACACAGGAAGCTGCTCTGCAGAGAGAGGAGAAGTCATACAATGTAATCCGATCCCACACCGACCTGCTAAATGAAGCTCTCCTAAGAATTGAGGATCAGGAGAATCGCAGCCGCAGGAAGAACCTAAGGATTCGCGGCCTCCCGGAATCGATTGCCAGTGAGGCGCTTGATAAAGTTGCTCGCAAAATATTCGCGAATATTCTGGGTGCCGAAAAATCGGATCGGATAATAATCGAGCGCATACCTCGAGCGCTTAGGCCCAAACCGAAAGCTTCAGATCCTCCTCGCGATGTAATTTGCGGCCTCCTCAGCTATGTCGATACAGCCGCACTGATGAGAGCCGGCAGAGAAGCGGAGCAGCTACAGCATGAAGGTACGCCAGTCCTGTTTTTCCAAGATCTGGCCCCATCCACACTGGCTAAAAGGCGTATTCTTCGCCCACTCCTGGATGCCCTTAAAGCTGCTGCCACCCCATTCAGATGGCTGTACCCTTTTGGCATTGCGGTCCTTAAAAACGGACGCCAAATCACTATCCGCTCACCATCGGATCTACAAGCTAGCTGGTCCCAGCTTGGGTTAACCCCTATCAAGATACCCTCGTGGATGCCAGCGGATCTAGAAGACCCACCCTTACCGCCACCCCATGCGGGTGAATGGCGCTCCGTCCGCACAAGAAAAGGGCCCAAAACCAGGGCTGAAAATTCTGCTCAAGCTCAGACCTGAATATAGGACCGTGAAGAGGTTCTCTGCATTTTCTGTTCCAGTTCCACTCTAAGTATACGGGACTCTGTGTCTTATTGTCTGTTTACTGGTTAGTAATGGATCCCTCTTCTTCCAGGCTTTTATGGTTATTACCATGGTCTGGTCATTTCCCACTCCCTGCTCTCACATTAGTTTGCAGGGGTTAACCCGGCTTTACCTACGGGTCACCCTTCCCCTTTTGATGGTCAGTCATTGGCCCTCTCTAGCTCTGCGGGACCCCCCACCTGACAGACCCCGGCTGGTAGCCGTGATGAGAAAGGGTCGCCTCACAGTCAGGTGCTCAGTGGAGCTTCTGTTACAAGCTTTGTTTGCACTATTGTTATGTTCATTAACCGTTTGTCTCCCCTCCTTCCCTCTTGTGTCTCACCCTCCCCATTGTAGTCAGATGTCATATAGAGTCTATGTAGATGCTGATTATTGTCTCTCACTTATAGAATGTCGTCCGTTGTGATATCTTCCCTGAACGCTAGGTGAATGAACGAGCCTTGCAAGCGGTCCCAAATCCTGGCCCTTTTACAAAGGGATAAAGTGTCTATAGCATTCTTCCAGGAAACCCACTTTCGAGAGGGTAAGACCCCCAAATTGCCCCCCAAAAGGTTTTCCCAATGGTTCCATAGCACGTATAGTTCGGCTAGCAGGGGTGTCAGCATAGCGATCCACAAACAGCTCCCCTTTAAGCACTCTGCCGTCTCCTCGGACCCTGAGGGTCGTTACCTGTTTGTTAAGGGCACTATCGCTGACACTCCTGTTACCCTGGCAACTGTATATGCTCCCAATAGAGGGCAGGTTGCTTGGCTCATTCAGACCCTTGGCTTGTTATCCACCTTTAAGGAAGGTATGGTGATTCTAGGCGGCGACTTCAATGTCACCCTGGAGCCTTCCATAGATTCCTCAAATGAGAAGTCCGCCATTACACATGTGAAGCTACGACGTCTTAAACTCGCATTGCATAGGCTAGGTGTAATAGATATTTGGCGCACCACAAACCCCTCTAGTAAGGATTACACCTTCTACTCAGCTGCTAAATCCTCCTACCATAGACTCGACTATCTATTCCTGTCTAAAACCCATGCTAATAGGGCTATCCGATCCCACATAGGGAACATCACCCTGTCTGACCATGCCCCTGTATTTCTGAGTGTTTCTCTGCAGGACCTCCCCAAGAGGGAATGGAATTGGCGTATTAATGACACCATTATCTCTGACCCCTCCCATGTCGCTAAATTGTCCTCTATCATAACTGAATTTTTCACACTTAACCCCATAGGCCCGGACGCGCCCTCCCCCTCCATCACTTGGGAGACCCACAAGGCGGTTCTGAGAGGTGAGCTGATAGCTCTAGGGGCTCATATTAAAAAGCAGCGGAACCAAGCAGTAGCGGCCCTCCTCTCCCAGATACAGGCGCTAGAAATAACGCACAAAAACTCGCAGGCCCTTAGATGTGCCTCGGACCTGTCGGAGGCTCGCACAAAGCTTAAGAATTTGCTGAATGTCACGTCAGCCAAACTACTTTTACGTGCCAAATTTCGGTCATATGCCCATGGAGATAAGGGGAATAGGCTAATGTCCGCCTTAGTTAAAAAACAGAAAGCCGATTCCTTTATCGCAGCTGTCAAGGATGCCAAAGGGACGTTACATAAAAGTACCCCAGACATAGCAGATTCCTTCTGTGCCTTCTATAGGGACCTATATAACTTAGAGCCACCAAACCATCTCTCGCCAGCCCAATTAGGGGAAGCAACTGAGAAATTCCTCTCCTCCCTCCAGCTGCCTACTATCACCCCATCACAGTCGGCCCAGCTCCTATCCCCTATCACGGACTCTGAAATCAGCAAGGTCCTCTCCTCCATACCTTCCGGGAAAAGCCCAGGCCCTGACGCCTTTACCATCTCCTACTACAAAACCTTTAAGCACATCCTGATCCCACACTTTAATATCCTTTGTAATTACTTACTCCAAGGAGGTTCCCTCCCCCCACAATCGCTATCGGCCCATATCACGGTAATTCACAAAGAAAATAAGGACCCCCTAAACTGCGGGAGCTACCGCCCTATTTCGCTTTTGAACACTGACGTGAAATGGTGGGCTAAGATTTTGGCCCATAGGATCCAGTCGGTTCTCCCTGACATTATTAATAGGGAACAGGTAGGATTCGTCTCTGGCAGACAGGGGAGTGAAAACACGGTCCGCGTCATACACTTAATCACACATGCTCGGCGGAATTCTATACCGCTAGCCCTTCTCAGTACAGATGCAGAGAAGGCCTTTGACAGGATCAACTGGCATTTTATGTCTCGGGCACTGTCAAAATTTGGCCTTCCGGACCAGTTCATCCAGTCCATCTTCTCACTATATTCGCTCCCCTCTGCCAGGATTCGGATCAATGGCACACTCTCTCCAACCTTCCCCATCACTAATGGGACAAGACAAGGCTGCCCACTATCACCGGCCCTTTTTGTTATTGTTATGGAGACACTGCTGGCCAAAATTAGGCAAGATCCGGACATACAAGGGATTACCTTGGGATCTCATACCCATATGACAGCTGCCTTTGCAGACGACCTCTTGGTCATCACGTCCAACCCCATGACCTCATTTCCCAGGCTACAAGCCCTTTTTGAGGAATATGGTTTGGTCTCTAATTTCAAGATCAATTATGGTAAGTCACAGGCCCTAAATATTTCCTGCTCAGCCACTTCCATAGAAATGATCAAACGCTCTACGGCATTTACGTGGGCCCCCAAGTCAATCCCATTTTTGGGCACCCATATATGAGCGAAACCAGAGGACCTTTACGAGCTTAATCAAGCCCCTTTACTTAGATCCATTAGAGCACACCTGCAATCCCTAAAACTCCTGTTCATTTCGTGGATTGGAAGGAAGAATTATATTAAAGCCTTCATTGTCCCTAGACTACTTTACTTCATTCAAACACTACCTATTTGGCTACCCCATTCCTTCTTTGTGGAGGTCCGCAGAATCTTCTCAGCATTTGTATGGTCGGGTAAGTCCCCCAGAATAGCATACACCACCCTTACTCGGGAGAAAAGATTGGGAGGTTTCGGCCTGCCTGACATATACCTTTATTATAAAGCGTCAATGCTAAGCAGAGCTCTAAGCCTTCTATCTTGGCGTCCTCTCAACCTTGTCTCCCAACTGGAGTGTGATATGCTCACCTATAAAGATAAACTGGTCTTATGGGGTTTGCGGAAAAGTACTGCTAATAACATTTATGCCTCGCCTTTGTGGAAGGGCTTACTGTTAGGGTGGTCCAAACTATATCGGGCGTCAGTTCTTAAGTTCCCTAGTATGAATATCCCCCTGCACCTGCTTCAGGCCCATATTCATCCCGCCACCACTGCACCATCAGGAATTTGGGCCCTACTACCTAGCCTCAAGCTTCAGGATATTATATCTGAGTCTGGTGCTTTAAATTGGAGCAAAGTTTTCGCTCTTCCAAAGGTCCAAAAGGCTTCCTTTTTGGCAAGTATGGCCTTTAAAAAGGACCTAATGCTTATTGAAAAGATCCCACGACCCACAAATGATCCCTCATGGATGGAGGGGAAGATTTCAGTAGGCCAACGCCCGCGGAAGCCTCTCTCCACATTATACAAGGAGCTGCTCTCCTCCGCCCCTCCAGATCTGTGGTTTCTCTCAGCTTGGGAGAAGGAGTTATCCATAACTTTGTCAGAACCTGAGAAAGCTTTTATCCTCACACACTCACACGGATTCAACCGTTGCATTAAGATACAAGCTAACTCCTACAAATTGCTCACGAGATGGTATAAAACACCAGAATATCTTCATAAGATCAATTCTGATATCCCCGACCGTTGCTGGAGGTGCGGGGGAGATGTTGGCTCTCTCTCTCATATATGGTGGAGCTGTGAAAAGATCCGGCCTTTCTGGATAGAGATCGAAACTATTATAAATAAGATCTGTAATACCCAGGTTAGAATAGACGCAAAGCTCCTAATGTTATGGTGTCCTAATGACACGCTGACCCCCTCAAGGTTAAATCTACAGACTATGCTTATAACAGCAGCTCGCCTATTGATTCCATTGTTATGGAGAAATGATTCTCCTCCATCCCTCTTGATGTGGACCGAGAAGGTGGATCAGCTTTACCGGTTTGAGGAGCTTGCACACTGGGAGACTCACTCTAGAGCAAAGTTTATCAAAACATGGTCCCCTTGGAAGCTTTATCGCAACTTCTAGATTCACACGAAATATACGATAGACATCTATTACCCCCCCCTTACCTTCTCTCCCCCCTCCCCTCTTCCCATGTCTTGTCTCTACTTTTCCATATAAATTACTTTTATGCACATGTTATTGTGTTTTTGAGTCATGTCGCCACTGCACTTGAATTGATGCGCTTAGTGATTAAGCATTTGTCCAGCTGCGTCTGGTATTTAAGTTATTGAATTGTCACATGACTATTTGCGTTTTCTTCAATAAAAAGAAAATTGATTAAGAATATAACTACTATAATACTGCCTCCTCTGTACAAGAATATAACTACTATAATACTGCTCCTATGTACAAGAATATAACTACTATAATACTGCTCCTATGTATAAGAATATAACTACTATAATACTGCCTCCTATGTACATGAATATAACTACTATAATACTGCCTCCTATGTACAAGAATATAACTACTATAATACTGCCTCCTATGTACAAGAATATAACTACTATAATACTGCTCCTATGTACAGGAATATAACTACTATAATACTGCTCCTATGTACAAGAATATAACTACTATACATGGCGGAGGCAATAAAGGACAAAGGTGCTGAGCAATCTGAGGTTTTGCACCCAGGGGCGGACTGGGAACTTCAAGTGGCCCTGGAAAAAAAAAAAATGTGGTCCCATGTTGTAGGCAGGTCCAAATTGACAGAAGGAGGGGCAACAGAAGTAGGCGGGGCCAGCAATACCTTAATGTAGCACAAAATGCTACTCCACCAGAACAAAATACCACAGTGCAGCAGAAAATACTGCTGCTCAAGTTGCAGTATTCAACTGCATCGCTGTCCTAAGGATGGTGATACAGTTATATACATGTGTGGCTATACACATAATATAAAATTTAGCATTTTTGCTTTTAATCTAATTTATATTATTACATCTGGAGGAAATTAATTACTTTTAAGGCATATAATTTCATAAGAGCATCATGTCCATAGGGATCAACAGCTCCGCCCTCAGGTTTTCTTTGAAATGACTCATACTTGTAACGGGGTTCCGAAGGTGCACTCGGTCCCCCATTACCCGCAGACCTGTTGCTTAGCTTTGGGAATGAGGATCTGTGTTTGACCTCATTCCCTTGGTGGCTCCCTGCTCCTAAGTCTGCCTTGAGCGCCGAGCTGATCACTCGGTGCTCAACTGGTTGGTCTGTCGGTCATGTGATGCTGGCCACGTCACATGACCCTCACTCCCCACTATAAATACAGGCAGCCTGCTAGCCACAGGTTGCCTATTAATTTCTAGGTTCCTGGCTATTTGTTGGACTACTGAAGACTCACCTGATTCCGTTTCCTGACGATCCTTTGCCTAACTCCTCCTGTACTGCGTATCCATCCTGGTATTGTGACCTTGGCTCCCACCTGACTACTCTCTTAGGACTCCTCTTGTACTTCTCTACTCTCCTGGTATTTGACCCCGGCTTCTCCTGACCATTCTTTGCTTAACCACCCTTTGTACTGCGTAGCTCTCTTGGTTCTGACCCGGTCCGTTCATGTTCCGTATTTTGTCTTGTCTGTCTTCCCTGCACGTATCCTAAGTTAGGGACTGTCGTCCAGTTGTCCCCTGTCATCAGGACTCGTGAGGCAAGTAGGCAGGGCCAGGGGTGAGGGAGGAGCGCAGTGGTCACTATCCTTCCCCCTGTGTATGTGTGGACGTGACCGTTACAGATTAACGGGCCCAATAACCACTGTATCATGAATCCTCTCACTACCCTGACTGACCATGTCTCTAACTTGACACAGATGGTTCAGGAGCTAGGAGAGAAACTCCGTTCTTTTGAGTTAGGGCAAGGTTCTTCCACTCCTCTGTCCTCCAGTCCACATTTTGAACCCCAGATCAAGCTCCCAGAACCCTTTTCTGGAGACCGGAAGAGGTTTCTCTCCTTTAAAGAGAGTTGCAAACTCTACTTCCGTTTGCGCCCCGTGTCCTCCGGTCCCGAGAGCCAATGCGTGGGGATTATCATTTCTCTACTACAGGGTGATCCCCAGGACTGGGCATTTTCGTTACCTCCTGGGGCCAGTTGTCTAACTTCTGTGGAGGGGTTTTTTCAGGCCCTGGGTACCCTCTATGACGAACCAGACAGGGCCCTGGTAGCCGAAACGGCTCTTAGGGCACTGGTTCAGGGCCATCTCCCTGCGGAGGAGTATTGCACCCAATTCAGACGGTGGTGTGTTCCCTCAGGATGGAATGAACCAGCCCTGAAGAGTCAGTTTAGGTCTGGTCTATCTGATAATTTAAAAGATCTATTAGTCAATTATCAAATTCCTGAGACCTTAGAGGAGATGATGACCCTAGTAGTCCGACTTGACAGACGAGTTAGAGAGAGACGACAAGAACGACAGTTCTGTTCTCAGATGGTGGTCCAGCCAGAGGCCTTTTCTAGGGACAACACTGAGGTCTCCACCGAGGAACCCATGCAGGTTGGCATGACCCGGGGGTAATCTTTGTCGCAGAGGCGGAGAGTGCTTCTACTGTGGAGATCCTGCCCATTGGATCAACAAGTGTCCTAAGAGGGTCCTCTCTGACAAGTCTCCTAAGGCAAGACAACCTAAAGACCAGGTACACCCTGATTTTTCTAAATGTAAGCTTTTGGTACCCATAACAATTTCTCTGGGGGTTAATAAGGCCTTTATTGATTCCGGTTCAGCGGCCAGCTTTATTGATTTTGAGTTTGCTAGTAAATTGGGTATTCCAATGTTTGCTTTACCTACACCTATCCATGTCATGGCTATTGATGCTACTCCCCTGATTGGTGGTACGGTGAGGTCATGTACCTCTGAAATTTCTCTGACCGTGGGTGTGTGCCACTCTGAGAGATGTTCTCTTCTAGTCCTGGAGAACCTACCAGTTGAGGTGGTACTAGGGTTGCCTTGGCTCCGTTTACACAACCCCACAATTGATTGGTTCAAAGGAGAGTTGGTGAAATGGGGACCTAAGTGTGACTCATGCTTGTCCATGGTCCAGGCTGGGGTTTCAGTAAGGTCTAATACATTACCCTCTGTTATTAAAGAATATTCTGATGTGTTCTCGTCCCCTACTTCAGAGGTTCTACCCCCCCATAGAGCTAATAGAGGGTGCCGAATTTCCTAAAGGGCGAATTTATAATCTTTCAGGGCCCGAACGCAAGGCTATGGAAGATTATATTAAGGAGAGCCTTGCTAAAGGGCATATTAGACCTTCAGTCTCTCCTATGGGAGCAGGGTTTTTCTTTGTTAAAAAGAAGGATGGTGGTCTTAGGCCTTGTATTGATTACCGGAGATTAAATAAAATCACTGTCCAAAATAGATACTCTCTCCCATTGATTCCGGATTTATTTAACCAGGTTTTGGGGGCAACCTGGTTCTCCAAGATTGACCTGAAAGGTGCATACAATCTAATCCGAATCAAGGATGGAGACAAATGGAAGACAGCGTTCAATACTCCGATAGGACACTTTGAATATCAGGTGATGCCTTTTGGACTCAGCAATGCCCCAGCTGTGTTCCAAAACTTAATGAACGATATTCTTAGAGAGTTCTTAGGTAAATTTATTATTGTCTATCTTGACGACATTTTGATATTCTCTCCTGATTTCGAATCTCATGTGTCTCATGTCAAACAAGTATTAGAGGTGTTGAGGGAGAACCAGCTATCCGCTAAGCAAGAGAAATGTGTCTTTGGTGTACAGGAGATACTGTTTCTAGGGCATGTTTTGACTCCTCACGCCTTTAAGATGGATCCTGGTAAGGTTTTAGCAATTAAGGAATGGGTAAGGCCTTCATCCTTAAAGGCTTTACAACGGTTTTTGGGTTTCGCTAATTACTACCGTAAATTTATCATAAATTTTTCGGTAATTGCTAAGCCATTGACCGACCTTACTAAGAAAGGGGCGGATTTGGAGAATTGGTCTACCAAGGCCATTTCTTCATTTGAAACATTAAAAAAGGCATTTAGTAGCGCTCCCATTCTGATCCAGCCTGATCAGGAGAGACCCTTTATTGTGGAGGTGGATGCGTCCGAAGACGGCGCAGGAGCAGTCCTTTCACAAGGTCCTGCTAGCCTCACTAACCTGAGACCGTGTGCCTTCTTCTCTAGGAAATTCTCTCCCACGGAGAGAAACTACGACATAGGGAATAGGGAGCTGCTGGCTATTAAATGGGCATTTGAGGAGTGGAGGCATTTTTTGGAGGGGGCAAGGCATCGAGTAACTGTTGTCACTGATCATAAAAACCTTATGTTTCTCGAGTCTGCTAAGAGGTTGAATCCCCGACAAGCCCGATGGGCTCTGTTTTTTACCCGTTTTGATTTCTCCATTACGTTCAGGCCGGGAAGTAAAAATGTGAAGGCAGACGCATTGTCTCGGAGCTTCCATGCTTTTCAACCCACTGAGACGCCGCCTGAATCCATCCTACCAGCAAACATCTTCTTAGCGGCTCTAACTCAGGATATCTCGGCTCGCATTAAGGCTGAACAACATCTGTCACCGGCATCCACCCCAACAGATAAGTTGTTTGTTCCCGTACAATTTTGTCTCCAGCTGTTGGGTGAGTGTCACGATTCTGCCTTTTGTGGACATTCGGGTGTTGAGGGCACTCAACTGGGCACTCACTGTTTTCTAGATCATATTGGTGGCCCACTCTCACCAGGGATGTCAAGTCCTACGTGTCAGCCTGTGAGGTTTGTGCCAGGTCTAAGACACCTAGGACTCGCCCTGCTGGTAACCTACGACCCCTACCCATTCCCAGTAGACCCTGGTCCCATATCTCAATGGACTTTATAACTGACCTACCGCTGGCGGAGGGTAAGACTGTGGTTTGGGTAGTGGTCGATAGGTTTAGCAAGATGGTTCATTTCATTCCCCTGTCTAAACTTCCGAATGCTAAAACCCTGGCATCTATTTTTGTGAGAGAGATTGTTCGTTTACATGGCATCCCGGAAAATATTGTTTCTGACAGGGGTGTGCAGTTTGTGTCCAAATTCTGGAGGGCCTTCTGTCAAAGATGTAAAATTTTGTTGTCTTTTTCTTCCGCCTACCATCCTGAGAGTAATGGGCAGACTGAACGCCTTAATCAGTCTGTGGAACAATTCCTGAGGTTGTATGTTGCTGATGACTAGCAATTATGGGTCAAATTCCTTCCGTTGGCTGAATTTGCTTTGAATAACCATGTCAATTCTTCTGCTGGGGTCTCCCCTTTCTTTTGTAATCATGGTTTTCATCCCCGTTTTCATTCTGGGTCGTCCATCTCCTCCTCTAACCCTAAAGCTGATAAACTCTCCTCCCAACTGTGCACAGTTTGGGCCCGAGTTCAATCAAACCTAGAAAAGGCTCAAAGTTCTCAAAAACTCAAGGCCGATAGGAGACGTTCAAGGGGGGTGAACTTTCAGGTTGGGGATAAAGTATGGTTGTCCTCCAAGAATCTATTTCTCAAGGTACCTTCTAGAAAATTTGCTCCTCGCTTTATTGGACCATATAAGATCACGGAGGTGATTAACCCGGTATCATTTAGGTTGTAGCTGCCCGAGTCATTCCACATTCATAATGTGTTCCATAAATCTCTACTAAAAAAATATTTTGAACCGGTAGTACCATCGAAAGCCTCGCCTCCGCCGGTTCTTGTTAATGATGCTGTCGAGTATGTCGTGTCTAAAATAGTGGATGTCAGGAAGGTGCGTAATTCCTTGCAGTACCTGATTCACTGGAAGGAGTATGGACTTGAAGAGAGATCTTGGGTACCTGCCAGGGAGGTTCATGCTCCTAGACTGGTTTCGTAAATTTCATTTAGAACACCCTGAAAAGCCATCGCCTGAAGTCTTGGGTCCGATGGCCCCTCGTAAAAGGGGGGGTACTGTAACGGGGTTCCGAAGGTGCACTCGTTCCCCCATTACCCGCAGACCTGTTGCTTAGCTTTGGGAATGAGGATCTGTGTTTGACCTCATTCCCAGGGCGGCTTTACTGCTGGGTGGCTCCCTGCTCCTAAGTCTGCCTTGAGCGCCGAGCTGATCACTCGGTGCTCAACTGGTTGGTCTGTCGGTCATGTGATGCTGGCCACGTCACATGATCCTCACTCCCCACTATAAATACAGGCAGCCTGCTAGCCACAGGTTGCCTGTTAATTTCTAGGTTCCTGGCTATTTGTTGGACTACTGAAGACTCACCTGATTCCGTTCCCTAACGATCCTTTGCCTGCTCCTCCTGTACTGCGTATCCGTCCTGGTATTGTGACCTCGGCTCCCACATGACTACTCTCTTAGGACTCCTCTTGTACTTCTCTACTCTCCTGGTATTTGACCCCGGCTTCTCCTGACCATTCTTTGCTTAACTACCCTTTGTACTGCGTAGCTCTCTTGGTTCTGACCCGGTCCGTTCATGTTCCGTATTTTGTCTTGTCTGTCTTCCCTGCACGTATCCTAAGTTAGGGACTGTCGTCCAGTTGTCCCCTGTCATCAGGACTCGTGAGGCAAGTAGGCAGGGCCAGGGGTGAGGGTGGAGCGCAGTGGTCACTATCCTTCCCCCTGTGTGTGTGTGGACGTGACCGTTACAATACTATTTAAATACCTTGGGCTTAGGGTCCATTCACACGTCCGCAACTGTTATGCGGTCCACAAATTGCAGATCCGCAAAACACGGACACCAGCCATGGGGGATCCGCATTTTGCAGACCGCACTTGGCCGGCACTGTAATAGAAATGCCTTTTCTTGTCTGTGTCTGTGGACAAGAATAGGACATGTTCTATTTTTTTGAGGGGCCGCGGAACGGAAGTGCGGATGTGGACAGCACACAGTGTGCCGTCCGCATCTTTTGCAGGCCCCATTGAATATGAATGCGTCCACACCGGTTAAGCAAAATTGTGGAACGGATGCGAACCCATTTTGCGGACGTGTGAATGGACCCTTACTCATATATATTTCTGAGAGTATTTTTTATTAAAAGAATTTTTAAAATATACAGAATTTTTTTTGTACATTTTTTTTTTTTTTTTAGCTTTACAATGGGAACTGTAAAAAATGCACAGGATGTTATTTATCTGGTGATGCTCAAAATGGACTCCGGCAGATTGAACAGTGCATGCAGCTGTCTCTGACCCCAGGTAAGAATACACCCAATCAAATATTAATCATATTCTCATGTATGAAATATTGAAGCGAGAGGTCAGGTTACTTGCTCTTAGCAGCTCCACAGTACATTAAACAATGTGGGAGACTCTGCTGGGTGCTCAGGGCGCGTGCTGGTCAGGTCATGACCCCTCAACTTATGACCTTGACTAACAATACTTCTTATACACCAAACGTGCTTATACACTGTATATTGATATATGTATAACCCGAGATCACAACAATGGTGAAATATGCAGAGGTTTATAGAAAACGTAGAGATCAAAGAATGCGGCAAATGCTTTATTCTTACTGTATGCGATAAGGTCCACTACTGAATAGAGATGGCCTTGCGGTTCGCCCGGCGGTCGTTTTGCGGCGAACTTTGCTCTTTCGCGGTTCGCTGAACAGGTGAACATATGGAGATGTCCGCCGGCGCCCTATTCTTTTACATTGTGAAGAACTTTGACCCATGACACATCCATCAGGTGGTACAGGACAGCCAATTGAGACATTTCAGCACATGGACGTACCCCCTACCTTATAATTAAACCCGATCATTTTACATTCAGTCTTTTGCCAGTGTAGGGAGAGGTTGCTGTGTGGAGCAGGGACAGGCTGTTAGGGACACCAAACGCTAGCTAATAGGGCCCCAAAAGTCCTTTTAAGGACTGGTATACTCTAGGTGTGCTATCAATAGGTGTGATATACTGAGGGGTGTGATATACTTATAATATACTTTCTAGTTTCTAACATAGAAAGTATATTATAGTGCATTTGTATTGTGCAGCAGTTGTGTGCGGTTCTGCTGAGATACCGCAGCTATACAAAGGGACAAACGCTATTGGAACAAATAATTTCTACTGGTGTGATGTACCAGTTGCCACCCAAAAAAAAAGTGGGCTACAGTAAAATTGTTATTCAGTGACTGCATAATGTCCTAGAGCCACATAATCACAATTACTTTTATGTCAGGTGAATGCCTAATTTTTAAGGCTCGTACTCCTGTGGCCTAAAATAACATTTTTCTAGGCTCCGAGTATGTCATTGTCCATGTTGTGGGATGATTTGTGCACTTCTACTAAGTATTTGGCGGCTACAAATATGAGCTGAAGGTTTTTCAGGTTTGCCTGCCATTAAAGTGAATGGGGCCCGCCACGAACTTGCGGTTCACGAACATTTGATCGCAATCGCTAACCGTCCCAGCCGATGTTCGTCCATCACTTCTACTGAATATTTTATATATATATATATATATATATACACTCACCTAAAGAATTATTAGGAACACCTGTTCTATTTCTTATTAATGCAATTATCTAGTCAACCAATCACATGGCAGTTGCTTCAATGCATTTAGGGGTGTGGTCCTGGTCAAGACAATCTCCTGAACTCCAAACTGAATGTCAGAATGGGAAAGAAAGGTGATTTAAGCAATTTTGAGCGTGGCATGGTTGTTGGTGCCAGACGGGCCGGTCTGAGTATTTCACAATCTGCTCAGTTTCTGGGATTTTCACGCACAACCATTTCTAGGGTTTACAAAGAATGGTGTGAAAAGGGAAAAACATCCAGTATGCGGCCGTCCTGTGGGCGAAAATGCCTTGTGGAGGCTAGAGGTCAGAGGAGAATGGGCCGACTGATTCAAGCTGATAGAAGAGCAATGTTGACTGAAATAACCACTCGTTACAACCGAGGTATGCAGCAAAGCATTTGTGAAGCCACAACACGCACAACCTTGAGGCGGATGGGCTACAACAGCAGAAGACCCCACCAGGTACCACTCATCTCCACTACAAATAGGAAAAAGAGGCTACAATTTGCACAAGCTCACCAAAATTGGACTGTTGAAGACTGGAAAAATGTTGCCTGGTCTGATGAGTCTCGATTTCTGTTGAGACCTTCAAATGGTAGAGTCCGAATTTGGCGTAAACAGAATGAGAACATGTACCCATCCTCTGATGGCTACTTCCAGCAGGATAATGCACCATGTCACAAAGCTCCAATCATTTCACATTGGTTTCTTGAACATGACAATGGGTTCACTGTACTAAAATGGCCCCACAGTCACCAGATCTCAACCCAATAGAGCATCTTTGGGATGTGGTGGAATGGGAGCTTCGTGCCCTGGATGTGCATCCCTCAAATCTCCATCAACTGCAAGATGCTATCCTATCAATATGGGCCAACATTTCTAAAGAATGCTATCAGCACCTTGTGGAATCAATGCCACGTAGAATTAAGGCAGTTCTGAAGGCAAAAGGGGGTCCAACACTGTATTAGTATGGGGGCACTAATAATTCTTTAGGTGAGTGTATATATATATATATATATATATATAATTTATCTTTATATTATATACTATTCTGCTAGTGGAGTCACTGTGTACATACATTACTTATCCTGTACTGATCCTGAGTTACATCCTGTATTATACTCCAGAGCTGCACTCACTATTCTGCTGGTGCAGTCACTGTGCACATACATTACATTACTTATCCTGTACTGATCCTGAGTTACATCCTGTATTATACTCCAGAGCTGCACTCACTATTCTGCTGGTGCAGTCACTGTGTACATACATTACTTATCCTGTACTGATCCTGAGTTACATTCTGTATTATACTCCAGAGCTGCACTCACTATTCTGCTGGTGCAGTCACTGTGTACATACATTACATTACTTATACTGTACTGGTCCTGAGTTACATCCTGTATTATACTCCAGAGCTGCACTCACTATTCTGCTGGTGCAGTCACTGTGCACATACATTACATTACTTATCCTGTACTGATCCTGAGTTACATCCTGTATTATACTCCAGAGCTGCACTCACTATTCTGCTGGTGCAGTCACTGTGTACATACATTACATTACTTCTCCTGTACTGATCCTGAGTTACATCCTGTATTATACTCCAGAGCTGCACTCACTATTCTGCTGGTGGAGTCATTGTGTACATACATTACATTACTTATCCTGTACTGATCCTGAGTTACATTCTGTATTATACTCCAGAGCTGCACTCACTATTCTGCTGGTGCAGTCACTGTGTACATACATTACATATCCTGTACTGATCCTGGGTTACATCCTGTATTATACTCCAGAGCTGCAATCACTATTCTGCTGGTGCAGTCACTGTGTACATACATTACATTACTTATCCTGTACTAGTCCTGAGTTACATCCTGTATTATACTCCAGAGCTGCACTCACTATTCTGCTGGTGATGTCACTGTGTACATACATTACATTACTTATCCTGTACTGGTCCTGAGTTACATCCTGTATTATACTACAGAGCTGCACTCACTATTCTGCTGGTGGAGTCTCTGTGTACATACATTACATTACTCATCCTGTACTGATCCTGAGTTACATCCTGTATTATACTCCAGAGCTGTACTCACTTCTCTGCTGGTGCAGTCACTGTGTACATACATTACATTACTTATCCTGTACTGATCCTGAGTTACATCCTGTATTATACTACAGAGCTGCACTCACTATTCTGCTGGTGGAGTCACTGTGTACATACATTACATTACTTATCCTGTACTGATCCTGAGTTAAATTCTTTATTATACTCCAGAGCTGCACTCACTATTCTGCTGGTGCAGTCACTGTGCACATACATTACATTACTTATCCTGTACTGATCCTGAGTTACATCCTGTATTATACTCCAGAGCTGCACTCACTATTCTGCTGGTGCAGTCACTGTGTACATACATTACATTACTTATCCTGAGTTACATTCTGTATTATACTCCAGAGCTGCACTCACTATTCTGCTGGTGCAGTCACTGTGTACATACATTACATTACTTATCCTGTACTGGTCCTGAGTTACATCCTGTATTATACTCCAGAGCTGCACTCACTGTTCTGCTGGTGCAGTCACTGTGTACATACATTACATTACTTATCCTGAGTTACATTCTGTATTATACTCCAGAGCTGCACTCACTATTCTGCTGGTGCAGTCACTGTGTACATACATTACATTACTTATCCTGTACTGATCCTGAGTTACATCCTGTATTATACTCCAGAGCTGCACTCACTATTCTGCTGGTGCAGTCACTGTGTACATACATTACATTACTTATCCTGAGTTACATTCTGTATTATACTCCAGAGCTGCACTCACTATTCTGCTGGTGCAGTCACTGTGTACATACATTACATTACTTATCCTGTACTAGTCCTGAGTTACATCCTGTATTATACTCCAGAGCTGCACTCACTATTCTGCTGGTGATGTCACTGTGTACATACATTACATTACTTATCCTGTACTGGTCCTGAGTTACATCCTGTATTATACTACAGAGCTGCACTCACTATTCTGCTGGTGGAGTCTCTGTGTACATACATTACATTACTCATCCTGTACTGATCCTGAGTTACATCCTGTATTATACTCCAGAGCTGTACTCACTATTCTGCTGGTGGAGTCACTGTGTATATACATTACATTACTTATCCTGTACTGATCCTGAGTTACATCCTGTATTATACTACAGAGCTGCACTCACTATTCTGCTGGTGGAGTCACTGTGTACATACATTACATTACTTATCCTGTACTGATCCTGAGTTAAATTCTTTATTATACTCCAGAGCTGCACTCACTATTCTGCTGGTGCAGTCACTGTGCACATACATTACATTACTTATCCTGTACTGATCCTGAGTTACATCCTGTATTATACTCCAGAGCTGCACTCACTATTCTGCTGGTGCAGTCACTGTGTACATACATTACATTACTTATCCTGAGTTACATTCTGTATTATACTCCAGAGCTGCACTCACTATTCTGCTGGTGCAGTCACTGTGTACATACATGAGTAGGTGTTTGTGATATTGTGCTTTTAGCACGACAGCGTCACGCTGATACTCGGTGACATGGTGCCGAGATCTCGCACTCACATCCCAGCAAGCGCGTCATAGAAGCGATGGGAGATCCGACTTGGATTCCCGCCAATTCTACACGTGTGCGGCGTTTGTTATGAATCCTGAGGGGGAAGTCCCCGCCGGATTTTAAAAAAAAATCCGGCATGGGTCCCCACCTCAGGAGCATACCGGGCCCTTAGGTCTGTTATGGGTTGTAAGGAGAGCCCCCCCTACGCCGAAAAAAACGGCGTAGGGGGTCCCCCTACAATCCATACCAGACCCGTATCCAAAGCACGCTACCCGGCCAGCCAGGAAGGGAGTGGGGACGAGCGAGCGCCCCCCCCCCCCCTCCTGAGCCGTACCAGGCTGCATGCCCTCAACATGGGGGGGTTGGGTGCTCTGGGGCAGGGGGCGCACTGCGGCCCCCCCACCTCAGAGCACCCTGTCCCCATGTTGATGAGGACAGGGCCCCTTCCCGACAACCCTGGCCGTTGGTTGTCGGGGTATGCGGGCGGGAGGCTTATCGGAATCTGGGAGCCCCCTTTAATAAGGGGGCCCCCAGATACCGGCCCCCCACCCTAAGTGAATGAGTATGGGGTACATCGTACCCCTACCCATTCACCTGCAAGAAAAGTGGTAAAAACACAAATAAACCACACAGTGTATTAAAATATTTTATTTTTCTGCTCCGGAGGCCGCCCCCTGTCTTCTTTATTAGCTCTTTTACCAGGGGGGGGCTCTTCTTCTTCCGCTATCCCGACGGGTCTTCTCCACTATCCGGGGGGTCTTCTCAACTCTCCGGGGTTCTCCTTCTGTCTTCTCCGCTCTCCGTTGTTGACTCGGCGCACCCCGGTTCTTCGTCTCGCGAGATCTCGGATTTTAAATAAAAATTTAGCGAGACGAAGAACCGGGGTTCTCCTTCTGTCTTCGCCGCTCTCCGTTGTTGACTCGGCGCACCCCGGTTCTTCGTCTCGCTAAAATCCGAGATCTCGCGAGACGAAGAACCGGGGTGCGCCGAGTCAACAACGGAGAGCGGCGAAGACAGAAGGAGAACCCCGGAGAGTTGAGAAGACCCCCCGGATAGCGGAGAAGACCCGTCGGGATAGCGGAAGAAGAAGAGCCCCCCCTGGTAAAAGAGCTAATAAAGAAGACAGGGGGCGGCCTCCGGAGCAGAAAAATAAAATATTTTAATACACTGTGTGGTTTATTTGTGTTTTTACCACTTTTCTTGCAGGTGAATGGGTAGGGGTACGATGTACCCCATACTCATTCACTTAGGGTGGGGGGCCGGTATCTGGGGGCCCCCTTATTAAAGGGGGCTCCCAGATTCCGATAAGCCTCCCGCCCGCATACCCCGACAACCAACGGCCAGGGTTGTCGGGAAGGGGCCCTGTCCTCATCAACATGGGGACAGGGTGCTCTGAGGTGGGGGGGCCGCAGTGCGCCCCCTGCCCCAGAGCACCCAACCCCCCCATGTTGAGGGCATGCAGCCTGGTACGGCTCAGGAGGGGGGGGGGGGGGGGGCGCTCGCTCGTCCCCACTCCCTTCCTGGCTGGCCGGGTAGCGTGCTTTGGATACGGGTCTGGTATGGATTGTAGGGGGACCCCCTACGCCGTTTTTTTCGGCGTAGGGGGGGCTCTCCTTACAACCCATAACAGACCTAAGGGCCCGGTATGCTCCTGAGGGGGGGACCCATGCCGGATTTTTATTTAAAATCCGGCAGGGACTTCCCCCTCAGGATTCATAACAAACGCCGCACACGTGTA
Organism: Bufo bufo; assembly: GCF_905171765.1. Taxonomy (NCBI): domain Eukaryota; kingdom Metazoa; phylum Chordata; class Amphibia; order Anura; family Bufonidae; genus Bufo; species Bufo bufo. Next base: position 33,094,216 of record NC_053393.1, read on the forward strand.
GAATTGGCGGGAATCCAAGTCGGATCTCCCGTCGCTTCTATGACGGCTCTGTCTCCATCGCGGCAAGCCAGCTCGGCGCTGGCTCCCGCGATGGGGCTCGTAGGTGCTCAAACTCGCCGAGAAAGAGAGCGAGATTGACACAAAATCGGGTTCACCTACTGTACATTACATTACTTATCCTGTACTGGTCCTGAGTTACATCCTGTATTATACTCCAGAGCTGCACTCACTATTCTGCTGGTGCAGTCACTGTGTACATACATTACATTACTTATCCTGTACTGGTCCTGAGTTACATCCTGTATTATACTCCAGAGCTGCACTCACTATTCTGCTGGTGGAGTCTCTGTGTACATACATTACATTACTCATCCTGTACTGATCCTGAGTTACATCCTGTATTATACTCCAGAGCTGTACTCACTTCTCTGCTGGTGCAGTCACTGTGTACATACATTACATTACTTATCCTGTACTGATCCTGAGTTACATCCTGTATTACTCTCCAGAGCTGCACTCACTATTCTGCTGGTGGAGTCTCTGTGTACATACATTACATTACTCATCCTGTACTGATCCTGAGTTACATCCTGTATTATACTCCAGAGCTGCACTCACTATTCTGCTGGTGCAGTCACTGTGTACATACATTACATTACTTATCCTGTACTGATCCTGAGTTACATCCTGTATTATACTACAGAGCTGCACTCACTATTCTGCTGGTGGAGTCACTGTGTACATACATTACATTACTTATCCTGTACTGATCCTGAGTTAAATTCTTTATTATACTCCAGAGCTGCACTCACTATTCTGCTGGTGACATGATGGAGAACATGGAGTACATCTTGACTCATCGCCCCTTTAGTACAGAGATGTACAATCGGCTGTGTGCGTCCATTGGCTGGTCTACAATTTCAGTCAAAAGCTTGGACATACCTTTTCATTCCATTTTTTTTATTTAATTTTACATCTTGTAGATTCATATTGATGACATAAAAGTTTCAGTTTCATAAGGTATAGAAGAAGAATCCTGGCAATCATAGCTGGCTTCAAAATTTGTGCTTTAAATATCTTCCACACAGTACATCGTGTGTACAAGGACGAAGCCTGAAGGCACATTAGCCGAAACACATCTTTGCATACACGATGTACTGTGTAGAAGATAATTAAAGCACAAGTTTTGAAGCAAGCTACGATTGCCAGGATTCTTCTTCTTTACTTGATTTTGGGGTTCGCTCCTTCCCGCAGCAACATCTACCACGGACCGGGTGCTGGCCGGATTACTACTATTTTGAGCTTCATGAGGTCATCTGAAATGGTTTTCCAACAGTCTTGAAGGACTTCTTAGAGGAGCTGAGCACTTGTTGTCTGCTTTTCCTTCATTCTGTGGTCCATTTCATCCCAAATCATCTCAACTGGGTTAAAACTGGGTGATGGTGGAGACCATGTCATCTGATGTCCCATTAAGCACAAACCAGATGGGATGGTGTGTCTCATTAATGCTGTAGTAGCCATGCTGGTCAAGTGTGCCTTGAATTTTCAATAAATCATCCACAGTGTCACTTAAAAAAAAAAAAAAAAACACCATCACTCCTCCTCCTCCTTCATACACATGTAGAAACCGTCCGCTCACTTATTCTGCGCCTCACAATGACATGGCAGTTGGAACCAAAAATCACAAATTTTGGAGAAAGAAGAAAAGACCGAAATAGAAAGCGCGAGAGAGAGAGTGAGAGAAAGTGTGTAAGAGAGGGATGAAGAGTGAAAGAAAGAGGGAGATATATATATATATATATATATATATATATAGAGAGAGAGTGTAAGAGAGGGATGAAGAGTGAAAGAAAGAGGGAGAGGGGGAGATATATATATATATATAGAGAGAGAGTGTAAGAGAGGGATGAAGAGTGAAAGAAAGAGGGAGATATATATATATATATATATATATATAGAGAGAGAGTGTAAGAGAGGGATGAAGAGTGAAAGAAAGAGGGAGAGGGGGAGATATATATATATATATAGAGAGAGAGAGAGAGAGAGGGATGAAGAGTGAAAGAAAGAGGGAGATATATATATATATATATATATATAGAGAGAGAGTGTAAGAGAGGGATGAAGAGTGAAAGAAAGAGGGAGAGGGGGAGATATATATATATATATAGAGAGAGAGTGTAAGAGAGGGATGAAGAGTGAAAGAAAGAGGGAGATATATATATATATATATATATATATATATATATAGAGAGAGAGAGAGAGTGTAAGAGAGGGATGAAGAGTGAAAGAAAGAGGGAGAGGGGGAGATATATATATATATATATATAGAGAGAGAGTGTAAGAGAGGGATGAAGAGTGAAAGAAAGAGGGAGAGGGGGAGATATATATATATATATATAGAGAGAGAGTGTAAGAGAGGGATGAAGAGTGAAAGAAAGAGGGAGAGGGGGAGATATATATATATATATATAGAGAGAGAGTGTAAGAGAGGGATGAAGAGTGAAAGAAAGAGGGAGAGGGGGAGATATATATATATATATAGAGAGAGAGTGTAAGAGAGGGATGAAGAGTGAAAGAAAGAGGGAGAGGGGGAGATATATATATATATATATATAGAGAGAGAGAGAGTGAGAGAGAGTGTGTAAGAGAGGGATGAAGAGTGAAAGAAAGAGGGAGAGGGGGAGATATATATATATATATATATAGAGAGAGAGAGAGTGAGAGAGAGTGTGTAAGAGAGGGATGAAGAGTGAAAGAAAGAGGGAGAGGGGGAGATATATATATATATATAGAGAGAGAGAGTGTGTAAGAGAGGGATGAAGAGTGAAAGAAAGAGGGAGATATATATATATATATATATATATATATATATATAGAGAGAGAGAGAGAGAGAGAGAGGGAGGAGAAAAAGAGTGAGAGAGGGGGGAGTAATGGGGGAGGAAGACAGAGAAAAATAGCACAAGAGAGAGTGTAAAAGAGATTTAGTGAGAAGGGAGAGAGAGAGGGAGAGATTTTCAGGATATTCGATTTTTGAGGTCATAGGAAGGAGGGAGAGACAGAGCGAGAGAGAGGGTAGAGAGCTAGAGAGAGATACATAAAGAGAGAAAAAGAGTGGGAAGGTGAGAAGCAGATTTTTCTAGGCAGTTGGAGCACTTTCAATTCAAATCCGAATCAAATCAAACAGTAGATTCTGCGAAATTGGACCCAAATTGAATGTTAAGAAATTTACTAATCAGGAGTAAAAACAGCGGAGACTCCAATCTCTTCTATGGTCATCGTGTAGACTGCCAGAGTCAGACTACTCAGGGTTTGTTTGTAGTCTGTAACCATGGAGATCAGCCTCAGAGCTGTAAACATAAAGCAGGAGATTCTTAGGAGCATTTGCAAAGTTGTTTCAGTTTAACATTCTGGATGCATTGGAGCAGGAGAAGATGGTTAGAAAAGTGTAGATGCCGTGTACTGTGCAGTCATTACAATGCAGAAGGTTGATGCAATAGCTTACCAAAAGTGACCTAAGAGACCGTTTTCAACTGGAGGGTTTCTAGGATCCCACGAAATGATGAGCAGTGAAATAATGTGAGCATTGGACGGTAGACCTGCGGCCATCAAGCAGTGATGATACACCTCAATGTGTCAGCTGAGCCGTGGTTGATCCGGCAAATGCAGCCACCACACCATTTTCCTATGGACAAGTGACCAAATGTGTCCTGTTGACCACTTGGTAATGATCCCACCAGGGGCTGTCTCTATGGGAAGAATCCAGGACAGCCTGTAAGTCACACAAATACTACATTTTGTTCTCGCTTTTTTTCCCCAAATCAGGATGATATGCGCTAATACATTGTAATGAGCATAGAATAGTCAAATTAAGGGCTGCTAATCACCTCGGTGGAGAATTGAAATATTATAAATTTACTCAAATGAGCAGTTAATGAAAGAGAAGGAGTGATTGTGGACTTCTCAAACACAAATGCAACTGAAGAATACCCCATCGAGGTGTCCCCACGTGTTGCTGCTCTCCAGAAGGGGTGGTAAAGCGTGGTGCACCCCAATGGGGAACAAGTCCAGAGAGTCAGGGTCTGCAGTAAACCAGTGTGCTTCTTTACTGGAGGAATTCAGGTGCAAAACAATAGGGATGGAATATGGGGATATGTGGAATATTCTGTAGGAATATATTGGGTTATAATCATGTGCAGGGTCGGCTCCAGGTTCATGTGGGCCCTTGGTAGATAAATCCCAGTGGGCCCCCTTGAGGCATTTTTTTACATTTACTTGTCCCCCTGTGGCTCCCACACCGTATAATGACCCCTAATGGCTCCCATACAGTATAATGACCACTAGCGGTCACTGGTGATCATTATATTGAATGGGGGCTCTTGGGGTCATTATACTGAATGGAGGCTCATTAGGGATCCTTATACTAAATGTAGGGGCACTGGGGGTCATTATACTGTGTAAGGGGCCCTCACAGTGTAATGACCCCCCCAGTGGCCCCCTCACACACCTATCATTGCTGGAGCGCAGGAGAGCCGGCAGTCCTGTCATTAACTAACCTCATCTCCCTGCGCTCCTTCTCTCCTCCGGCCCGCTGCAGCAGTGAGACACACTTCATGACGTCACCGCTGGGCCGGGCCTGGAGGAGAGAAGGAGCTGTGCAGTGATGTAGCTAGAACTGACTGGGCCCCACAGCAAATTTTAGTACAACTGCCAACCCCCCCACCCCCCCGAGGGTTCACATCACGTTTTCCCTATCAGTTTGATGTATACAAATGTGCAGCACGCCACGTTTTTATATCCTGCAGAGTCCAGTAAAAAATACATACGTTAACGTAAGGTTAACGGCCGCCCCTGTACGGCATCAGTCTGAGGCATATGTTAATGTATACATTTTTGGTATACATTAAACGGATGCCAAAAATGTGATGTGAACCCAGCCTTAGTGTCAGAATAAGCACCAGTACACAGCGGATCAGCGTGACGGAGAGGGGAGGCCGCCATGTACTGATAGAGCACAGCCTGGTCCTGGTGGTCAGGGGTGAGGACTGTGTGACCCAAGGATCATTTATCTATTGGGAAATACAGGGCACAGTATAATACACTAGAATCTATATACTATAACAATATTAGCCCTACCGGATAACACCGCCATACAGTGACCGGATAACACCTCTATACAGTCACCGGATAACACTGCCATACAGTGACTGGATAAAAGGGTATAAGAGGGCACAGTACAGGGAATGACTAGGGGCACTGCACAGGGTATGGTAAGAGGGCACAATGCAGGGAATAAGGGGTCACAGTACGGGGTGGGGGGTACAGTCACATGATCCTGAGACGTTAGAGGGTCCTTATGGTGAATGCGGTTTAGACACCACCATAATAAGAGACAGAGGAGTGAGACAGGGGCCTGGGGCCCTGGATGGACAAGAGGTGTGGACACAGCAAGTAGGTGGAAGGGGCTCTGAGGGGGATTCATACAAGAAGTAGTGGCAGGAGGTCTGTGCATGGCAGCAATAGGAGATAGGAGGGTGGAACAGGAGCTCTGGATACATGAAGGAGGAAAGGAGACAACAGGTGCTCCATGAGGATGAGATAGGACAGGATATGGGGGCAGGGGGAGGTGTCATGGAGGCAAACTGCTTAATGAGACAGTAAAACAACTAAATAGCATTGAAGCTGCTGCTCTACTACAGCATCCAGCAGCAGCTTGAAGAGTTCCCTGACATCCACCCCCCCCCCTCCTGTCCCACAGAGAAGAGACAGTCACAGAGAATAGACAGTCACAGTGCAGACTCACTCACAGGTCAAGCAGCTCTCCTCCTCAGGCAGCAGGTCCTGTGTACAGGGGGCGTGTCAGAAGCTGGTAAGGCAACATGTCTTCTCTGCTGGAGTGAAGAGGGGGCATGTCTGAAGCTCTGCAGCACAGGAGCTTGTAAGGGGGACAGCAGCAGCCAGCCTCATGTGACTATCAGAGGGCACACCAGAGGATGCTCCCTTGCTCCAGTCTGAAGCTGCGTAAGTGACAGGACTGCAGCTCCCTGCGCTCCAGCAATGAGTGCTTCCATCTGTATTGATGGAAGCGCTCATAGCAGCGCAGTGGGCCACCCCAGGAGCAGTGGGCCCCTACACTTGCCCGGGTATGCCGGGTGCTGACGCAGGCCCTGATCATGTGATATATAGTGTGACAGGACCAGGGGGAAAGTGGTAGAAGGAGTCTACATTTCACCTAGGTTCCTGTCCTATACGTTCTAAAAAAGCAGCCAGGGAATTGACAGCAAGGAAAACTAGGTTTTCTCTTTGCAAGGGTTTTGTTATAAAACCTGGTTAGAAGGGCCTGGCTGCTTGGAGCAGGGAGAGTTGGGTGGGTCCCTGCTCCAATTAGCCACTCCAGGTATTCAGGGTAACTGTGGCTAATCACCTTGGAACCTGAGTGTGCTATAAAAGGGCAAACAGCTCACTAGCTGATCTCTCTGCTCCTGGGAAGAACCCTGCTGGGTGAGTGAAAACAACAGTGTGTTTTGTTGATGGAGCTGGGCACAAGGCTCAGTTTCATGTAGTTAGGGACTACTGCCTGTTTAGAAGTAGTGGCCAGACGGCCAGGTATTCCATTTGTTTTGAACTGTTTTGTTTAATTCTTTTTCTGCAAAAATCAATAAAACTGGCTGAGGCCAGTTGCACCATACTTGCTTGGACTGGACTGTGTTTTATGTGCCTATAGCGCCCGTCTATCCCAGGAGACGGGGGTCCTGTGAGCTAATCCCGCTACATATGGTGGAGGATGCGGGCACAAAAATCCAGCAAGTTTTATGTCCTGGGTTAAGTCTGCTGTTCTGAAAAAAACAAACAGTGCAGATATGGAGGAAGTGCTGAAACAGCTGATCCAGGCTAACATACAGCTCCAAAAGGCGAATGCTAACCAGCAGGAAACCAATCGGTTGTTCATAGAGACTACGCAAGCTGGTTTCAGAGAACAGCAATCGCTTAATAAAAGTCTGGTGGAGCAGATAGCGGTGCTGGCTGAAAGGCCCCATGTCCAGGAGGAATCCATCTCTGTGGGGAGGAGAGTGAAAGCTTCCCTTCAAAAAATATGTAGCAGGGGATGATGTGGAGACCTACCTCACCATTTTTGAAAGAGCCGCTGAAAGAGAGAAACTCCCAGCCGAACAGTGGGTAGACACCCTTGCTCCTTTTCTGAGTGGGGAGCCACAGAAAGCCTACTATGATTTGAGTGAGCAGGATGCCAGACAGTACCCAAAACTGAAAGCAGAAATTCTCGCTCGCTTGGGTGTAACATCTGCAGTCAGAGCCCAGCGGGTTCACAACTGGACTTTCCAATTGGATAAACCAGCGAGGTCGCAAATGTATGATCTTTTTCACCTGGCTAAAAAATGGCTACAGCCAGAGGTATCTACAGCCACTCAGGTGGTGGAAAGAGTGGTCCTGGACCGGTTTGTTCGTGCTCTACCAGTTCGGATACAGCGCTGTGTGGGACAAGCAGACCCCAGGGATGTGGATCAACTCGTCGCCCTAGTGGAGCGGTATCTGAACACAGAGGAGTATCTCCAAGACCTCTCTCCTACTTGGCCGGCCCCAGGGAGCCAGAAGTCTACTGATCGCGGTAAGACTGTTCCTAATCTAAAGGGGGCGAGGGAGGGCCGTAAAGTAGGAACTGAGACTGACCTATTAGCCAGACCTCTTAAGCCAGTTAGCCCTAGACAGCCTTGGGCGATCAAAAACATTGTTTGCTGGCGATGTCAAGGACTGGGCCACGTGGCTGCCAACTGTCCTTTGGCTGATGAGCCTATGGAGTGTGACAGTGGGCGGAGGAGGTCATTGTTTGCGGGACTTGCCTACTCTGCCTTGCCGACCCCAGATATGGAGCGACAAACTTGCAGCTTGGTGATTGAGGGACACTCAGTTCAAGCTCTGTTGGACTCTGGTAGTCTAGTGACTCTTGTGCATGGCAGCCTGGTGGACACTAGGAAGCTGCAAAAGAGACAGATGGGGGTCATCTGCATACATGGGGATACAAAAGAGTACCCCGCTGCTATAGTCTCTTTTGAAACCCCGTGCGGGAAAGTAACCCATGAAGTGGGGGTTGTAAACAGTCTGTTGCATACTGTCATTGTGGGGTGTGATTTTCCTCTGTTTTGAAAAATGTGGAATATGCTTGATAAGTGTTTAAGTGGGTCTGCTGTAGATCCCATTCCCCTGGCTGAGACTGAAAATGTGCAAACAGTAGGGGTGACCCAGAGTGAAACCGAGAATTTTCCCTTAGCAGTGCTTGCAGGTGATACTGATGATGTCCCGGAAATTGGTCTCCCTGACTTGCCAGTCTCCAATGATAACTTTGGGACAGCTCAACTCAGGGACCCTACATTAATCCACGCATGGCAAAATGTGAAAGTGGTCAATGGGGTACCTCAAGATACTGGGGTAGAGAAAATATTTCCCCATTTTTCTATAGAGAATGAACTCTTATATAGAGTTGATGAGCAAAATGGACAAGTTGTGGAGCAACTTGTGGTCCCAAAATCGCATCGCCAAAAGGTGATGGATCTAGCCCATTCACATGTGCTAGGAGGGCACTTGGCTTATGGAAAAACCAAAGACCGGATTTTGCAGAGGTTTTATTGGCCCGGGGTACATAAAGAGATAAAAGAATACTGTGATTCATGCCCAGAGTGTCAATTACACAACCCGGTAGCGACCTTTAGGAGTCCGTTAGTGCCACTCCCGATTATTGAAACTCCCTTTGAGAGGATTGCAATGGATTTGGTTGGACCTCTTGTTAAGTCTGCCAGAGGTCACCAATACATTTTGGTTGTCCTTGATTATGCTACCCGCTATCCTGAAGCAATACCTCTAAGGAAAACCTCTGCAAAAGTGATAGCCAAGGAGTTGTTCCAGATGTTTACTAGAGTGGGCATACCTAAAGAAGTACTCACTGACCAGGGGACGCCCTTTATGTCAAAGGTTACAAAAGAGTTGTGTAAACTGTTGAAAATAACTCACTTGCGTACCTCAGTTTATCACCCCCAAACGGATGGATTAGTCGAAAGGTTCAACAAAACCTTAAAAGGGATGCTCAGAAAAGTGGTGGCACAGGATGGGAAAGACTGGGATTGTCTTTTACCATATCTTATGTTTTCTGTACGGGAGGTGCCTCAAGCATCTACCGGATTTTCTCCGTTCGAGTTAGTGTATGGTCGGCACCCTCGGGGTCTTTTGGATATTGCCAAAGAGACCTGGGAGAGTGAGGCTACACCCTACAAAAGTGTGATTGAACACTTGTCCCAAATGCAGGAAAGGATTGGAAAAGTAATGCCCATTGTAAAAGAACACTTGCTGCAGGCCCAGGAGAGTCAGTCCCGGGTTTACAACAGGTCGGCTAAAGTAAGAAACTTCAACCCTGGGGATAGGGTATTAATCCTTGTCCCCACAGTAGAAAGTAAATTTTTGGCCAAATGGCAAGGACCTTATGAAATAGTTGAGAAGGTCGGAGAGGTGAATTACCGGGTTCACCAACCAGGTAGACGTAAGCCCTACCAAATTTATCATGTGAACCTAATCAAACCCTGGAAGGACCGAGAGGTGTTAGCAGCTTACAGCAGTGGGAAAAAGGAATGTAGCGTTGAGATACCAGAGGTAAAAATTGCAGACACTTTGTCGGGATCTCAAACCCAAGAGGCAAAGGAGTTTGTACAGAAAAATAAAGATGTATTTTCTGAGCTACCTGGTCGAACAGATATAATTAAACATGATATTGTAACCGAAGCAGGGGTCAGAGTCAACCAAAAGCCTTATAGAATACCTGAGGCTAGACGTAAAGCTGTCTCCCAAGAAGTCCAAACAATGCTTCAGTTAGGGGTTATAGAGGAGTCCCATAGTGACTGGTCTAGTCCTATAGTCTTGGTTCCCAAACCTGATGGCACCATACGTTTCTGTAATGACTTCAGGAAACTGAACACTGTCTCAAAGTTTGATGCTTACCCAATGCCTCGAGTGGATGAGCTGATTGATAGGCTTGGAAATGCTAGGTTCTTTACCACATTAGATCTTACAAAAGGTTACTGGCAAGTACCGTTGACTGAGGGGGCCAAAGAAAAAACTGCTTTTAGTGTCCCTGATGGCCATTTTCAGTATGTAGTCCTTCCCTTTGGTTTGCATGGGGCCCCGGCCACATTTCAGAGGATGATGGACAAAATTTTAAGACCACATTGTAGATACGCAGCTGCCTATTTAGACGATGTGATAATCCATAGCACGGATTGGGAAAGTCATCTACCCAGGGTAGAAGCTGTCCTGAATTCTATTAGGGAAGCAGGGTTGACAGCGAATCCCAAAAAATGTGCCATTGGGCAAGAAGAGGCAAAGTACTTGGGGTACATGATTGGGCGAGGAGTTATAAAACCTCAAATAAACAAAGTGGAAGCCATCCAGAGCTGGCCAAGGCCTTTGAACAAAAAACAAGTCAGAGCATTCCTAGGTTTAACTGGTTATTATAGGCGTTTTATTGAAAATTTTGCCAGCATTGCGAGCCCTTTAACAGACCTTACAAAAGGGAAGGATTCAACCATGGTCAAATGGACCACGGAAGCGGAACAGGCCTTTCAGAACCTGAAGCAGGCTCTATGTGCCCACCCAGTGTTAGTCACACCAGATTTTAAAAAGGAGTTCATTGTGCAAACAGATGCCTCGGATGTTGGTATAGGGGCTGTGTTGTCGCAAGTAAGGGCTGGGGAAGAGCATCCTGTAGTGTACTTGAGTAAAAAGTTAAATGAACATGAAAAGAAATACTCCATTGTAGAAAAGGAGTGTTTGGCAGTTAAGTGGGCGATAGAAGCTCTCAGGTATTATTTGGTAGGGAGAACATTCAAACTGGTAACTGACCATGCCCCCCTTAAATGGATGTGCCAAAACCGTGAGAAAAACAGGCGAGTGACCCGATGGTTCATGTCTCTTCAAGATTATAGTTTTACAGTTGAACATAGGCCCGGGCGTCAGCTTGGAAACGCCGATGCCCTGTCCAGGATGTACTGTTTAAGGGCACAGAGTGTTCCTACCCCAAGGTCGAAACAGGGGGGGAGGATATGTGACAGGACCAGGGGGAAAGTGGTAGAAGGAGTCTACATTTCACCTAGGTTCCTGTCCTATACGTTCTAAAAAAGCAGCCAGGGAATTGACAGCAAGGAAAACTAGGTTTTCTCTTTGCAAGGGTTTTGTTATAAAACCTGGTTAGAAGGGCCTGGCTGCTTGGAGCAGGGAGAGTTGGGTGGGTCCCTGCTCCAATTAGCCACTCCAGGTATTCAGGGTAACTGTGGCTAATCACCTTGGAACCTGAGTGTGCTATAAAAGGGCAAACAGCTCACTAGCTGATCTCTCTGCTCCTGGGAAGAACCCTGCTGGGTGAGTGGAAAACAACAGTGTGTTTTGTTGATGGAGCTGGGCACAAGGCTCAGTTTCATGTAGTTAGGGACTACTGCCTGTCTAGAAGTAGTGGCCAGACGGCCAGGTATTTCATTTGTTTTGAACTGTTTTGTTTAATTCTTTTTCTGCAAAAATCAATAAAACTGGCTGAGGCCAGTTGCACCATACTTGCTTGGACTGGACTGTGTTTTATGTGCCTATAGCGCCTGTCTATCCCAGGAGACGGCGGTCCTGTGAGCTAATCCCGCTACAATAGGATATTACATAAATCCTCACTCTCCTGGGTATTCTAGATTTGTAGGGCCAGAGCTGCCATCAGGGCAGTACAGGTAGCTCTGTAGTCAACTGAAAAAAAAACTTTCAAAAAAACATGCTGGGAAAAAAAAAAACATTCAGATTCTGTGCTGAATTTTGTAAATAGATTTTCAAAATCCGTTGCGTGAACATACCCTAAAAGTCAAATTAAGGAATGCTACAACTGTATCATTACTAAAGATGAGCGAAATGTTTAAAATTCTATTAAGGCCTGACACGGCAGAATTATTCATCCAAGTCCAAATGAATTTGACCTGCATTGCAAGTGCCTAATAAACTCTCTCTCTCTCCCCTTTTCTCACAAAAACACTGAACTTTTTAGGCTATTACAAGGAATGAATGGCTATCCCAATCTCAGGGTGGATTTGCAGAGATTTGAAGCTATATCAGTATCTGATCAGTGGGGGTCCGACACCTGGGACCCCCAGTGATCAGCTGTTTGAGAAGCGCCGCGGCCTTCTCTTAGCTTGACCTAGGTCAGTGACATCACTTTCATCGGTCACATGGCCTAGGCGCAGCTCAGCCCCATTGATGTGAATAGGGCTGATTTGCAATACCAAGTGAGGCCACTATACAATATATGGTGCTGTGCTTGGTGAGCAGAGAGAAGGCTGCAGTGACGGTGCCTTCTGAAACAGCTGATCGGCGGGGGTCTCATGTGTCAGACCTCTACCAATCGGATACTATCAGTTAAAAAATCTGCAAGGAAACTGAAAGGTTACACAGTTTACAGCTGATCGCTTGGGGATTATCAGCAGGGGGGGCACTTTTTGATCAACAATTCTTTTAACGAGTGAGAATTGTTCAAAGCAGAGAGTCCCTTGAAAAGCCTATGGACACCTTCAATTTTTAATTTTTAATGATGCATTGTACTCATTTTGGGCTAAAAATAATTTTTTTAGATGGTCTTTATTCAAAATGTTCAGCCATTTTTGAAATACAAGGGTTAAAATCAGTCTGTTTAGAAAGTATCACTACACAGTCCCGTCAGCTGACGGCTCATGTAAAGCCTTATCTCTGATATCCTGACCTCATAAACAGTCATTTAAGCCATATTCTTATCAGTTTGATGCGTTTGGTTATAATGAGTGTTCATAAAGTCAGGCGATCAGAGATGAGGCTTCACATGAGCAGTCAGCTGATGGGACAATGACAGACTGATTTCTAATCCTTGTATCTCACAAACGGCAGAACATTTTTAATAAAGACCAATTGAAAAAATATTTTTTAGCCCAAAATGAGTAAAATGCAATCATAAGAAATACCCTGAAGGTGTCCATAGCCTTTAAACCAATGGCTTTAGTGGGTGCAAGAGAACAGGTTATTTCAGCAGAAGCTTGATCTAGAGAGAATGCAGAAAACACATACCCCTTGCATCTGTCTATGGATCACACATGTTCTTTGCAGCGTTTGAAGACTGCATTGTCTTGCAGTTGATTTAGAAATGAGGTATGAAGCGCTGGAATGGTCCCTGGACAAAAGCAGGAGTAAGGTCTCTTTCCACCTCCTACAAGGTGAAGCATAACAAGAGCTGGGCCGGAATTACAACGTGCTTCTAGAAAACCTCTCCATAGGTCCCAGCAGAAGCCCGGCTCCTCTAGACCCGTCCCCTGACCCAGGGTGCATTGCCTCTATGATCTGCTATGTGCAGCCTTCGACTTGTAAATCATTGGCAATAACTTTCTTCCATTATATCACACATAGGAAATTATTGAAACAGTTTGCTACCATGATATTAGTTGGTTAGCACGTTGTGGAAATATTCATTGCTGTTCTGCTTCTCCCATGTTCATCTTTATGTATTTCTGTATATATCCTATTAACCTGTAGACAATGAGACAAGAATAATATTAAGGAACCGAAAAGACAGGAAGGCGCAACAGCACCACCAAGTGGTGAACCAAGGAACGGCCCAGGGCAGCAGAAATAGATTTGTTTTCTTCTTGTCGAATAACTGCAATTATTTCAGCAATTTGTAAATTGAGATATTTTAGAAAAGGTTCAGATAGTAAAAATTCTAACAATTAGACAACCCACATCTACAGCATCATCTGGATGGTGCGGGATATTGCACCTTAATCCCATTCAAACGGCTGATCAACAGGGGTTCTGAGAGTCGGACCATCACCGATCTCAGGTTCAAAATCAATATTCTGGACTTGGAAAAACCCTTTTAATAGAGTTACAAAATTATTTAACTGTTTATATTAATTAATATAATTTATAAACTTGATATGGTATAAATTAAGGGTAGACATAGAATTTATATCTTAAAAAGTCTGACATTCGGTGCTGATGACGTTCACAATCCAGGAGGGCGCCTAAACGGCGTAAGGAGTTACAAGCCAGGCATTGCTCCTCTGGAAATTTGGGAAGAGGGTATGCAAATGAGCTCTTAGCTAGCTCTGCCTCTTATGCCATCAGATGTAAGGCAGCTATCCTATAAGTCAATGGTCGACCTTTCAAAGGGCATCTGTCAGCAGTTTTGTACCTATGACACTGGCTGACCTGTTACATGTGCACTTGGCAGCTGAAGGCATCTGTGTTGGTCCCATGTTCATATGTGTCCTCATTGCTGAGAAAAATGACGTTTTAATATATGCAAATGAGCCTCTAGGAGCAATGGGGGCGTTGCCGTTACACCTAGAGGCTCTCTCTGCCACTGCTGCATCCTATGCATTTGTTTTACCTTCTTCTGCCTATCCATGTAATTAAGAATTGTTGCAGTTTTCAAGTCGGCCACTAGATGTCAACAAAAAAGACTTCAGTCCACAAGAGCATCTCATTTTACAACCTACAGCACAAGTAAGGCCGATGCTGCGTCTGGTACTGTTAGGCCTCTTTCACACTTGCGTTGTCCGGATCCGGCGTGTACTCCACTTGCCGGAATTACACGCCGGATCCGGAAAAACGCAAGTGTACTGAAAGCATTTGAAGACGGAACCGTCTTCCAAATGCTTTCAGTGTTACTATGGCACCCAGGACGCTATTAAAGTCCTGGTTGCCATGGTAGGAGCGGGGAGCGGGGGAGCGGTATACTTACAGTCCGTGCAGCTCCCGGGGCGCTCCAGAATGACGTCAGAGCGCCCCATGCGCATGGATGACGTGATCCATGTGATCACATGATCCATGCGCTTGGGGCGCCCTGACGTCACTCTGGAGCGCCCGGGGAGCCGCACGGACGGATAAGTACACTGCTCCCCGCTCCCCACTACACTTTACCATGGCTGTCAGGACTTTAGCGTCCCGGCAGCCATGGTAACCACTCTGAAAAAGCTAAATGTCGGATGCGGCAATGCGCCGAAACGACGTTTAGCTTAAGGCCGGATCCGGATCAATGCCTTTCAATGGGCATTAATTCCGGATCCGGCCTTGCGGCAAGTGTTCCGGATTTTTGGCCGGAGCAAAAAGCGCAGCATGCTGCGGTATTTTCTCCGGCCAAAAAACGTTCCGTTCCGGAACTGAAGACATCCTGATGCATCCTGAACGGATTTCTCTCCATTCAGAATGCATTAGGATAATCCTGATCAGGATTCTTCCGGCATAGAGCCCCGACGACGGAACTCTATGCCGGAAGACAAGAACGCAAGTGTGAAAGAGCCCTTATAGGGTTGCTTTTCCTGTGCCACCTATAGGGACATTGTGGCAGGCACTGTTGTAGGGATGCTCTTTTTGTTACACCTATAGGGTGTAACGGTCGCGTACACACACACACAGGGGGGAGGGAAGTGACCACTGCGCTCTACCCTTACCCCTGGCCCTGCCTACTTGCCTCGCGAGTCCTAATGACAGGGGACAACTGGACGGCAATCCCTAACTTGGAATAAGTGCAGGGATGACAGACAGACAAACAACAGGACGTGAACGGACCGAGTCAATACCAGGAAAGCTACAAAGTACAAATGGAGCAAGCAGAGAATAGTCAGGAGAAGCCGGGGTCATAAATACCAGGAGAGACGTGAAGTACCAAAGGAGTCAGCAGAGGATCGTCAGGAGGAGGCCGGGGTCAGAATACCAGGAGAGCAGCAAAGTACACAAGGAGCAGGCAGAGGATCGTCAGGAATTCAGCAGGAGGTAAGTACGCCAGGAAAGACCAAATCACAGGTGGAACATAAATTAACAGGCAACCTGTGGCCTGTATTTATAGTGGGGAGTGAGGGTCATGTGACGTGGCCAGCGTCACATGACCGACAGACCAACCAGTCGAGCACCGAGTGATCAGCTCGGCGCTCAAGGCATACTTAGGAGCAGGGAGCCACCCAGCTAGTAAAGCCGCCCCGGGAACGAGGTCAAACACAGAACCTCGCTCCCGAAGCTAAGCAGCCGGTCTGCGGCTAATGGGGGACCGAGTGCACCTTCGGAACCCCGTTACATAGGGACATTGTGGCAGGTACTGCTATAGAAATGCTCTTTGTGCTACACCTGTAGGGACATAATGGCTGGCACCATTATAGGGTTGCTCTTCCTGTGCCACCTATAGGGACATTGTGGCAGTCACTGTTGTAGGGATGCTCTTTTTGTTACACATATAGGGACAGTATGCCAGGCACTGTTAAAGGAAACTCTTTCTGCTACACCTATAGCAACATTGTGGCAGGCACTGTTATAAGGATGCTCTTTCTGCTATATACACCTATAGGGACATGATGGCTGGCACTGTAATAGGGGTGCTTTTTCTGATACGCCACTGTGGTTGGCTCTGTTGTAAGGATGCTCTTTCTATGGCAGCTCTAGAGATATTGTGGCTGCTGCTCATATAGGATCCTTGTAGGAGAACCACCCATAGTGCCCCTATAACAGTGCCGTGTTCCAATGTCCCTATAGCAGTGCCTGCCACAATGCCCCTCAAAACATTTTGGCTACAATGCCCATACATTAACTGATTGTGCTTTTCTCTATTCCTCTACCAGCAGCTCCTCACCTTTCATTTTCCATACTTGCCAGGTCTTCTGGAGCTACTTATGGAGTGTGGACCTTACCGGACTTCGGAAGACTCCCACATGCTACAGAAGGTTAACCAATGGAACCGGCAACAGAGTTTTTGCCTACTGTACCTGTGACCACCAGATGAACATCCAGAATCTACAAACAAAAGGAAGAACGACAGCATCGCAGGCTTCAAGAATAGCTCCAAGTTGAATTATTCAGTCATGTCCACCACCATGCATCCCTTTGTGGTGGACATGACTGGAGCTACACTTGAAGCCTGCGATGCTGTGGTCCTTATTTGCTGCAGAACACTGGTAGAAAGGAGAGTCTCGACTCTAACCACAGAAGATCCCACTGTTCTCAGCTCATTAAGAGCCGATGTACAAACGACAGAAATTAGGAGAAAGTCAGCCTTTGGTGGACGAGGAATATACTGACTCTTTCACATCTTCTGACACTAGTGACCCACACTCCTGAGTGTTCACACAATGTTTTTGTTGCTGTTTTTCACACGTTTTCTATGTGGAATCCACTCCAAAAAACACATCTAAAAAGCCTATCATTCATTTCGATAGCTTTTTTTTTCCACATTGAAAAAAACTGCCTGAAAATAAGAAGCAGCGTGCTCCATCTGGGTGCGGAATCTGGGTGCGGAATCCATGCTGATTTTCCCATTGAAATGAGTGGGAAGCTGAAAGTGTTTTCTACATTCATGTGAACATGCCCTTATGGTGCCAGGTATGGTGACATCATTCTCCCCAACCTACCGAACACATGATCCTGTATCTCCATAGGACATGAACTGCAGGATACAAGAGTTTCTCTCCTATCGCATAGAAAGAGTCGGCGAGTAAATCTCTTGTCAAATTGTGATCTACTAATGACAGGAGAGGCATCAGGTGAAGATGGTGCGAGAAATAGACATTGTAAGTCTCTGCAAGGTGAAGATGTCCAGAGAGGAAATCATCAGAATCTCAGATGTCGGCACCGCAATCCTGTCGAGAAAATCTGATCCTTTTTTATGGGGATTTCTGTCATATCCTGACAAATGAAATAGCTTCAGTAGAGTAAAATAGAGCAATAATTCATCAATCACCTCATTAATAAAAATGTATTGCAGTGTGAAAATATCCAGCAGAAAAGGCCAGAAGAAGTATTATGTATTGTGCCCTCTTGTGTATAGTGATATGGAGCATGCTGGTATAACCTGGGCATCTCCTGTATATAATTATATATGTACAGCTGGTATAAGTTATACATCTTCTTCTATATAGTCATATGGAGCATGCTGGTATAACCTGGGTATCTCCTGTATATAATTATATATGCGCAGCTGGTATAAGTTATACATCTTCTTGTATATAGTGATATGGACCATGCTGGTATAACCTGGGTATCTTCTGTATATAATTATATATATATATGTACAGCTGGTATAAGTTATACATCTCCTGTATATAGTGATATGGACCATGCTGGTATAACCTGGGTATCTCCTGTATATAATTATATATGTACAGCTGGTATAACCTGGGTATCTCCTGTATATAATTATATATGCGCAGCTGGTATAAGTTATACATCTTCTTGTATATAGTGATATGGACCATGCTGGTATAACCTGGGCATCTCCTGTATATAATTATATATACAGTACAGACCAAAAGTTTGGACACACCTTCTCATTCAAAGAGTTTTCTTTATTTTCATGACTATGAAGGCATCAAAACTATGAATTAACACATGTGGAATTATATACATAACAAACAAGTGTGAAACAACTGAAAATATGTCATATTCTAGGTTCTTCAAAGTAGCCACCTTTTGCTTTTTATTACTGCTTTGCACACTCTTGGCATTCTCTTGATGAGCTTCAAGAGGTAGTCCCCTGAAATGGTCTTCCAACAGTCTTGAAGGAGTTCCCAGAGATGCTTAGCACTTGTTGGCCCTTTTGCCTTCACTCTGTGGTCCAGCTCTCCCCAAACCATCTCGATTGGGTTCAGGTCCGGTGACTGTGGAGGCCAGGTCATCTGGCGCAGCACCCCATCACTCTCCTTCATGGTCAAATAGCCCTTACTTTCAAAGTTTTCCCAATTTTTCGGCTGACTGACTGACCTTCATTTCTTAAAGTAATGATGGCCACTTGTTTTTCTTTACTTAGCTGCTTTTTTCGTGCCATAATACAAATTCTAACAGTCTATTCAGTAGGACTATCAGCTGTGTATCCACCTGACTTCTCCTCAACGCAACTGATAGTCCCAACCCCATTTATAAGGCAAGAAATCCCACGTATTAAACCTGACAGGGCACACCTGTGAAGTGAAAACCATTTCAGGGGACTACCTCTTGAAGCTCATCAAGAGAATGCAAAGAGTGTGCAAAGCAGTAATCAAAGCAAAAGGTGGCTACTTTGAAGAACCTAGAATATGACATATTTTCAGTTGTTTCACACTTGTTTGTTATGTATATAATTCCACATGTGTTAATTCATAGTTTTGATGCCTTCAGTGTGAATCTACAATTTTCATAGTCATGAAAATAAAGAAAACTCTTTGAATGAAAAGGTGTGTCCAAACTTTTGGTCTGTACTGTATATACAGCTGATATAAGTTATACATCTTCTTTTATATAGTGATATGGAGCGTGCTGGCATAACCTGGGTATCTCCTGTATATAATTATTCATACCCCTGGCAAATTTTTACTTAAAGTTACTTTTATTCAACCAGCAAGTAATTTTTTGACAGGAAATTACATAGGTGTCTCCCAAAAGATAATAAGACGATGTACAAGAAGCATTATTGTGGGAAAAAAACATTTCTCAGCTTTTATTTACATTTGAGCAAAAAGTGTCCAGTCCAAAATTATTCATACCCTTCTCAATAATGAATAGAAAAGCCTCTATTGGCTATTACAGCAATCAAACGCTTCCTATAATTGCTGACCAGCTTTTTGCATGTCTCTACAGATGTCTCCCCAGGTATTTTTGCCCATTCATCTTTAGCAATGAGCTCCAGATCTGTCAGGTCGGAGGGTCTTCTTGCCATCACCCTGATCTTTAGCTCCCTCCACAGATTCTCAGTTGGATCCAAGTCTGGACTCTGGCTGGGCCTCTCCAAAACGTTAATGTTGTTGTCCGCTAACCATTTCTTCACCACTTTTGCTGTGTGTTTTGGGTCATTGTCATGCTGAAATGTCCACCGGTGCCCAAGGCCAAGTTTCTCTGCAGATTGCCTGATGTTGTCGTTGAGAATCCTCATGTATTGCTCTTTTTTCATGGTGCCGTTTGCTGTGATTAGGTTCCCTGGTCCATTGGCTGAAAAACACCCCCAAAGCATTAGGTTCCCACCACCATGTTTGACAGTGGGGATGATGTTCTTTGGGTTGAAGGCTTCTCCTTTTTTACGCCAAATGAAGGAAACATCATTGTGACCAAACAATTCAATTTTTGTTTCATCTGACCATAATACAGAAGACCAGAAGTCTTCTTCTTTGTCCAGATGAGCTTTTGCAAAGGCCAAGCGAGCTTTTGTGTGCCTTATCTGGAGAAGTGGCGTCCTCCTTGGTCTGCCAGGGGTATGAATAATTATGGGCAGCACTGTATGTGTTTGTGCGTGTCATTTTAGTGACTTAGAGACCAAATACTCCCCATGGCTTCCAAAATGTCTATGTTTGCTACTTCTTGCTACAGTTACAGTTGGAAGAGCAGCTCTGAAGCACAAACTGCAGTCATAAAATACTGTGAACATTAGGAGCATTTATTAGTATTTTTGGATTAGGGCTAAATACCTGTAGACTAGAGAATCTGCAGCATTGAATTCATGGTGCACGTGAAGGCCGCGCAGCATTTTGTTCCTGATCTTTATTGATCCCACTCGCTGCCGCAGAATTAACGAATGTTTGGTGACCAGGTTTAAAAATCTAATTAATAGAGATATTAAACTAATTAAATGACGACAGACATAAATGTCACTGCTGCCGAGAACATCCTCGTAGCTCTGCAATATGCATGAAGATCAGCGGCAAATTTATTGTAAGACACAACCATCAAAGGCCCGCTGTCACGCTGCAGAAGTGGGAGATCATAGACGTTTCCACGCGGATAAAATCCAATTATGACTTTAAAGGACGGAATTTACAGCGCTTTGCTGGGAGCAGGGGTTATGTAAAGCTTACATCACTAAGCTCCTTAGTGCCGAGATTCAGCGCAGATCGTTCCCTGACCTCTTTTGTCTTTCAAAATGGTAGAAGACGTCCAGCAGAAATCAAACGATCTTCAAGGAAGAGAAATGGAGTCTAGCTGAAATGGAGATTTACTGCAAAAATCAGTGAGGGGGGGGAGGGGTAATGACTGGATTTAAAGTAAGAGCAGGGGCATACAGTTTTTAGAGTTTTTTCCTGATATACATGATAAGGCTCTATTGCTCAGATTTCTTTGGTATACAGAGCTGTTCCCCCATAGTCTGCCTTTTTCCACCACTAGGGAGAGTTCTGCATAAAACAGATTCCAAGATTTGGAGCATTTTCCTAATATACTTGATAAGACTGTAATGCTGTGATTCTTAAGTACATAGCGGCATTCTCCAGCTGCCACATTGACACTTGTCTGCCATTTGCCACCACTAGGGGGAGCTCTGCATACAACAGCATAAATGATTTGGAGCTTTTTCCCAATATACTTGATAAGGCTGTAATGCTATGATTCTTTAGTATACAGAGCTATTCCCCTGTTCACTTATAAACACTTGTATGTCTATTTCCACCACTAGGGGGAGCCCTGTGTACAACAGCATAAATGATTTGCGACTCATTCCTAATATAGTTGATACGGCTCTAATCCTCTGATTCTTTAGTACAATGTGGCATTATCTTGTTCACTTATAGACACTTGCCTGCCTTTTTCCACCACTAGGGGGAGCTATGCATACAACAGCATAAATGATTTGGAGCTTTTTCCTAATATACCTGGTAAGGCTCTAATGCTCTGATTCTTTAGTATACAGAGTCTTTCCCTGTTCACTTATAAACACTTGACTGTCTATTTCCACCACTAGGGGGAGCTCTGTGTACAACAGCATAAATGATTTGCAACTCATTCCTAATATAGTTGATACGGCTCTAATCCTCTGATTCTTTAGTGCAGTGTTTCTCATCCAGTGTGCCTCCAGCTGTTGCAAAACTACAACTCCCAGCATGCCCGCACAGCCAAAGGCTGTCCAGGCATCCTGGGAGTTGTAGTTTTGTAACAGCTGGAGGCACATTGGTTGGGAAACACTGCTTTAGTACAATGTGGCATTATCTTGTTCACTTATAGACACTTGTCTGCCTTTTTTCACCACTAGGGGGAGCCCTGTGTACAACAGCATAAATGATTTGGAGCTTTTTCCCAATATACTTGATAAGGCTCTAATGCTGTGATTCTTTAGTATACAGAGCTATTCCCCTGTTCACTTATAAACACTTGTCTGTCTATTTCCACCACTAGGGGGAGCTCTGTGTATAACAGCATACATGATCTGGAACTTTTTCTTAACATACTTTATAACGCTGTAATGCTCTGCTTCTTTAGTACATAGTGTAGCTTCCCTGTTCTCTTATATAAACTTATCTGCCTTATGTACACTCATCCTTCACTGGTTTGATTCATTTTTCCATCACATTATACACTGCTCATATCCAGAGCTTATGACCACCCTGCAATCCAGCACCGGTGGTCGTGCTGTACACTATTGGAAAGAGCGCTGGCCTATGTGTCATGCCATTGTCCCAGCCACCAGAGAGCCGTCACCTATTCCTATAGTGTATAAGCACGACCACCGCTGCTCGATTACAGGATGGTCATAACCCCTGGATACGAGCAGTGTATAATGTGATGGAAAAAATGAATCAAGCCAGCGAAGGAAGCAATATGGAGAATCACAGTACATTAGTAAGTGCCTTGTATTAACTTTGTCTACATGATAAATGCCATTTGCTGAAATGACACAACCCCTTTAAACTTATTCCCTTGTCTATATGATAAGTGTCTGTTTGGGGGTGGGGGGGATCTAACCACTGGGACTTGGCTATCTGTCTGTCCGTCCGTCCATCCATCCACCACCCAGCCTTCTATCTATCATGATTGTTGGGTAACCGAGTGTCATGTTACCTACTTAGGAATTCTAGGTTAATAGAGGTGGTTCTCTGGTCAGGTTCCTCATCTTTTGGCCAGAATGTAGAGCAGTTACATAGGACATCTCTCACTCTGGAGGACCTCTCCTGCATTACACAGACAACACATCAATGTGAATGGACACTGTGCAATACTTCATTTCTCCTGTGGTGGTGCTGCAGGGAAACTGGACACTTACTGTAAGATTCCTTGAGCTGATCACTGGAGATCTCATCAGGGGGGCACTTTGCTAGCTGACCTTTTTTCAAGATGGTTCCTCTAAAAAGTAGGGACTGTTTAACATGAGGACCCCTATAAGCTTTCTTTATGCATAAACAGAAACCCTCTTGGTGGAAGTGGGCTGGTCCACCTTCTTGTCAAGAGGAGGAGCGCAAGAGAGTTCTGGAGAGGGTTAGCTAAGCAAGGCTGGAGTGTGGGAGCACGTCCATCTGCTTCTGCTCCATGGGCTTTGGGACTAGAGACCAGCGTGACTGTGAGGACAACTGCTCCAGGGAGACTGCAGGGCCCCAGGCCACAGAAGTTCTGCAAGCTATAGCATACAAAGTCAGCAGAGTGATCAGCACTAGAGCTATACAGACTTTGCTGCAGGTGAGGGGATAACAAGTTAAGACACCCATCACCACAGTTCAGAACAGGTAGATTCAAAAGCCTGCATCACACAAGTGGACACCTATAGCAACAAGTGCCAGCTTATTGCTCTTAACGAAGGAGAGAAGGACTACTCTAGTGCTATTGTCCGCCATCTTGCCTGCCACCATTCCTCATCACCTAGAGATGCAGACAGTGCACCTTGTGCAGACGACAGCTGGAGGTACTGTAATGTATCCTTTACATTCAGTAAAGAAAAATGTTTGCTATTCTTCTGTCTCTGCCTGATTCCCTCATATTCCTTTCACTGCAACAAACCCTAGGGAGGGTTAAACTGAGGGAGAACACAACATCTCATCGGGACCACTACCACTCCCAACCTCTGCACCGGCTCCTTGGGGTCTTATTGCACATGCTTTGAGTTAAAACTTAGGTACCCTTTAAAATTTTAATCTACTTTTCTAGTACTGAAAAATGCTACAGATTTGCTACAGACAAATCCACACTGGCAAATCTGCCCTTAAGAGGGTTGTGCTATGATTGAGGCAAAAAATCAGACATCATATAGTACAGGACAATCTCTAACAAAGCTCGAACCTGCCCTGTACCTCACATGGGTCCAGAGATCTCCCCATTCATTGCTTAATTTGCTCTGCTACATTTATTACAGGCTGGCAGCTCAGGGGTCATGTTTCTTCTGCTGCAGCTCAGAGTCCATGTCCTTTCTCAGGGTGAATGTCCTTTCTTCTGCAGCTCTCTCACTATCACAGCTCAGGGGGGGGGGGGGGGCTTTCTTCTGCAGCTCTCTCCCTATCACAGCTCAGAGCTGTGTTCCTTCTGCTGCAGGTTCCTCCATATCATAGCTAACAGGGTGTGTCATTTCTGCTGCAGCTCTCTCCCTATCACAGCTCTAGGGGGTGCGCTATTTCTGCTGCAGTTCTCTCCCTATAACAGCTCAGGGATGTGTCCTTTCTGCTGCAACTCTCTCTTTTAAAGCTCAGGGAGTGTGTGCTTTCTGCTCCAGCTCTCTCCCGGTAACTGTCACAGCTTCTAACAGTAGACAGATCTGGCAGCAACTGAAGGATAGAACTGAGCATGTGCGACCTTGCTTATCAAGCTCAGCAGGTGGACGTGCACATTACTGAATAGATTAAACACCTGGAGGCGCCATTATAATGAAGTAAAGAGAATATCTCACAACTGGAGTATCGGTAACAGAAGGTACATTAC
Source organism: Bufo bufo (assembly GCF_905171765.1). Lineage (NCBI taxonomy): Eukaryota > Metazoa > Chordata > Amphibia > Anura > Bufonidae > Bufo > Bufo bufo. The sequence continues at coordinate 33,118,882 of NC_053393.1, forward strand.
AAAAGAAACTAATTTTTTTTAGCTGAATAATATAAAAATAGCATTTATTGAAGGCACAACCCCTTTAACTTGAACAGCGGTGGGGATGTCAAATCTGCAGCTTGCCAATTAATGCCGTGGTTTTCTGCCATGGATTTCACCATTTTACAATGCAGAAGCCGAAACCTGCAGCATTTCTGCTATGTATGGTACATATTTTACTGTTGTGGACCCTTCGTTTCTGGACGTACCCTAAAACTTAGGAGATGTTGCTTCTTTATCAACCCTGTAGGAGTATAAATTGGACATAACTTGTTTCAAACAGCAGAGGTCCAAGGCTGAAGTCTGCGATCAGCGATAACCCCAATCCCAGACATTTAACCCTTAAAAAGCCACAGTCATAACAAAGCCTGTAAAACTATGTGGAATCTGTGTTTTTTTTTCCAAATTCTGCCTCATTTGAAATGTTTTTCCTAGCTTTCCACTACATAGTATGCAACATTAAATGGCGCCATTAGAAATTACAACTTGCCTATAACAAAAACAAGCCCTCATACAGCTATGTGAACGGAGAAATAAAATACTTTTGGCTCCAGAAAGGCCGAAAGTAAAAAAAAAAAAAAAAACACATAAAATCTTTTGGTGCTCAAGGGGTTAATCTATGGTCATTCATAATGACTAAGAAAGCATCCACCTAAAAAAAGCGAAAGACAGGGAAAAGAGAATTGTAGTGACAGTTCTAGATGTGTCCACCAGATGGCGCCTTTTCCTGAGAGCCACAGAATAACATTCTTCACAAACTAATTTTCTCCATTATGTACCCGAAACCTGACAACTCTTGAAACTGATAGCAGCATTTGAAAAATAATTTGCTGAATAAATATGTCCTTAAATGGTTAACGCAGAAAGGCGCTTAAATTTTTTTTGTAAAAAGGTTTTTTATATCATAGTTTGTTAAAAAAAATGGGTTAGGAAAAAACGCTCTCAAAAATATATAAATAATCACTTAGGTATCTTCATGTAGACAAATATAATGTATTTCCTCAAACCTGCACCTTACTTCCAATGCCAGAGGGGAGGGGGATCAAAAACAGCCCAAAACCCCCAATCACCCCTATAGAGGAACAAAAAGCTACCAATGAATACCTAATCCCAATACTTGAGAAAACTCTGCATATATGAAAGCTCTAAATAGATACAATATTTCTCAAAGTATCACAAGTAAAGGATATGTAGGAGGGCTTGGGGAAACAAGACTAGATACATTATATTCAGCCTTCTTTGCAACAACGTCTCTATATACACATGGTCCCTTCACTCTTAGGCTGGTTTCACACGGGCGTTGCGGGAAAATGTGCGGGTGCGTTGCGGGAACACGCGCGATTTTTCCGCGCGAGTGCAAAACATTGTAATGCGTTTTGCACTCGCGTGAGAAAAAATCGCGCATGTTTGGTACCCAAACCCGAACTTCTTCACAGAAGTTCGGGCTTGGGATCGGTGTTCTGTAGATCGTATTATTTTCCCTTATAACATGGTTATAAGGGAAAATAATAGCATTCTGAATACAGACTGCATAGTAAAATGGCGCTGGAGGGGTTAAAAAAAATGTTTTATTTAACTCACCTTAATCTACTTGCTCGCGCAGCCGGCATCGCTTCTGTCTCCTTCTTTGCTGATTGTAGGAACAGGACCTGTGGTGACGTCACTCCGGTCATCACATGGTCCATCACATGGTCCATCACCATGGTAAAAGATCATGTGATGGATCATGTGATGACCGGAGTGATGTCACCACAGGTCCTGTTCCTGCACACAGCTAAGATGAAGACAGAAGAGAAGCCGGGCTGCGCTATCAAGTGGATTAAGGTGAGTTAAATAATTTTTTATTTTTTTTAACCCCTCCAGCGCTATTTTACTATGCATTCTGTATTCAGAATGCTATTATTTTCCCTTATAACCATGTTATAAGGGGAAATAATAATCATCGGGTATCCATTCCGATGGTCTCCTAGCAACCGTGCGTGAAAATCGCACCGCATCCTCACTTGCTTGCGGATGCTTGCGATTTTCACGCAACCCCATTCACTTCTATGGGGCCTGCGTTGCGTGAAAAACGCAGAATATAGAGCATGCTGCGATTTTCACTCAACGCACAAGTGATGCGTGAAAATCACCGCTCGTGTGAACAGCCCCATAGAAATGAATGGGTCGGGATTCAGTGTGGGTGCAATGCGTTCAACTCACGCATCGCATCCGCGCGGAATACTCGCCATATTGCAGTTAAAGCGGAGCAATCCCCAAGTCACCCCCTAGCTAAGCTAATAAATGTTAGCAACACCTCTTAACACACTCACAGTAACACACAAACTCTTAATACAAATTTCTTAACTCATCGCGTTATCTTGAAACAAAACCCATTGAAAAGCAATTGCTTAACGCATTTAGTTGCATTTAGTTTAGATAACATATCTAATAAAGCATGTGTGTTAACCCTGCTACATCCGTAAGCCCTACTCAGACAGACAAACATAAACTCCCATGCTAGCCAACTCACATATGGCAGTGCTACCGGCACTATATCGGGCGTACGTGGGCCGCCGAATCCAGAGAGATTTAAGCGGAGTAACTCCACCCATCTAAAGGGCAAACACCAATAGTGCCACGGAGGCCCTGGAGGAAGGAGTGGCTAACAAGGGCATAATCCCCGGGGCTCCACCGCTGCAGCCTCAACATAGGTGATGTCCACAAAGGGGGAATAAGGTATAAGAACAGATCCCCCAAAAAAGCCATAGAGATATATTAGGCAGAACGGTATCGGTCTGTTGGCATAATAAGACCTGCAGCCCAAGAGTTATAAGGCCCGGGATTGGGTAAGAAAGGATGGAAAACAGCAACATAATATTTTGCTATGCAGGATAATAACAATATGCCTCACATGATATCGGCACTATGGACTCCTTGGTGGTCAGCTAATCTAGATAGAAAAGTTCAACCCTTCAAACCAGCGGTGACATCATAAGGGTGTCATAATAACGAAATCCTCAAACACCTGATACAATTCTTGATGACGCCCTGTGTTGTCCACCCCTCATTGTCAGATATATAACAGTTCACAAGAACATAGTAGACATTAGGGCCATGTCCATACTGGAGAGGATCTTCCTATAGAAAACAAGTATAGGAAATATGATCGTTAAGTCCATTAGGACGCGTCATTTTTAGTGTTGAGCGCGAATATTCGAATATCGAATTTTTTTCGCGAATATCGGCACTTCGCTAATTCGCGAATATTTCGAATATAGTGGTATAAATTCGATATTTCGAATATTCTTTTTTTTTTTTTTTTTTATTGTTAGATTTTTTTCTTTCCCACTTCCCTAAAGTTGTTTTTACCTGTCCTTTGGATTCCTGGCTTCCTGGCTGCTCCAGTCAGTGCCCGTTGCCGCTTCTGCCGACTTCCGTGCTCATGGAGCGTCCCCATCACCATGGGAACGTCTCCATATACTAGAATGTACTGTCGGATTTGAGAATTACGTGAAAAATCGCAATTAGATTATTTCAAGTTATAATAATCGAATTTCGATTTTAACTTAGCACTGCTATATTTAATTCTAGCCTAATATGGAATATAGCAGTGCTAAGTTAAAATCGAAATTCGATTATTATAACTTGAATTAATCGAATTGCGATTTCAACTTGGACCTGGTTTACTATGGTTGGCTTGGTAGAATTAGTGAATATGACGAATGTATTCGTCATATTCCACAAAACGAAGATAACGAAGTATTCTGCATCTTTGTTTTAGCTACCTATTCATCAACTTCGCATGTTAGTATGCTTTATCCAACACTGCGGCAGGGTATCCCCGGCGTTGAAACTGCTGTTGCAGATCTTTTGCGGCAACAAGCTCTATCGTAGGGACGGGCTGCACCTCAATGGGGAAGGGGCAGCTGTGTTGGGGAGAAAGATGGCTAGAAGGTTGGAGGAGTGTTTAAACTAGGGACTGGGGGGGAGGGAAATTACACTATAGAAGGGGAAGATAGTGCAGATAGAGACCGGGGGCAAGGTAGTGGGACTGGGGGAGGAATGGAAGGAGGGACTAGAACAGTTCAGAAGGAAAGGTATAGGGTAAAAATTTACATAAACCTCTCAAATGTATGTATACTAATGCCAGAATCCTGACTAATAAAACTGGGGAGCTGGAATTAGTGATGTGTGAGGAGAACTATGACATAGTGGGAATAACTGAGACATGGCTGGATGATAGCTATGACTGGGCAGTTAATGTACAAGGTTACAGTCTGTTTAGAAAGGATCGTCAAAACCGGAGAGGGGGAGGGGTCTGCCTTTATGTAAAGTCTTGTCTAAAGACCACACTCCGGGAAGATATAAGGCCTGACAGAACAACAGACGTGAAGTTTGGGGGACACCTGGGAAATAGTGACCATAAAGTAATAACCTTCCAATTATCATTCAAAAGAGCGTTTCTACAGGGAGGAAGAAAAATACCAAACTTCAAAAAAGCTAAATTTAGCCAACTAAGAGAGGCCATAGGCCTAACTAACTGGGACAAAGTCCTCAAAAATAAAAATACAGCCACAAAATGGGATATCTTTAAAAACATCCTAAAATCTCATTGTGAGAGGTACATACCGTATGGGAATAAAAGGTTAAGGAACAAAAAGAAACCAATGTGGATAAACAGAACTGTAAAGAAAGCAATAAATGACAAAAAGAAAGCATATAAATCACTAAAACAGGAGGGTAGCACAGAAGCACTGAAAAACTATAAGGAAAAAAATAGAACATGTAAAAAACAAATAAAAGCGGCCAAACTAGAGACCGAGAGATTAATTGCCAAAGAGAGTAAAACTAACCCTAAAATGTTCTTCAATTATATAAATGTTAAAAAGTATAAATCTGAAGGTGTCGGCCCTTTAAAGACTAATGAGGGGGGAGTCGCAGAGAGCGACGAGGAGAAAGCAAAGCTGTTAAATATTTTTTTCTCCAATGTATTCACTGAGGAAAATAAACTGTCAGATGACATGCAGAATGTAAAAATAAATTCCCCATTAAAAGTGTCCTGTCTGACCCAGGAAGAAGTACATCAGCGACTTAAAAAGATAAAAAATAGACAAATGGCCAAGACCGGATGGCATACACCCCCGTATCCTAAGGGAATTAAGTAATGTCATAGCCAGACCCTTATTTCTGATATTTGCGGACTCTATACTGACAGGGAATGTCCCACAGGATTGGCGCATGGCAAATGTGGTGCCAATATTCAAAAAGTGTCCAAAAACAGAGTCTGGAAACTCTAGGCCGGTAAGTTTAACATCTGTTGTGGGTAAACTGTTTGAAGGTTTTCTGAGAGATGCTATCTTAGAGCATCTCAACGGAAATAAGCAAATAACGCCATATCAGCATGGCTTCGTGAGGGATCGGTCATGCCAAACTAATTTAATCAGTTTCTATGAGGAGGTTCTAGACTTGACAGCGGCGAATCAATGGATGTCGTGTATCTGGACTTCTCCATAGCATTTGACACTGTACCACATAAAAGGTTAGTATATAAAATGAGAATGCTCGGACTGGGAGAAAACGTCTGTATGTGGGTAAGTAACTGGCTCAATGATAGAAAACAGAGGGTGGTTATTAACGATACACACTCAGATTGGGTCACTGTGTACTATGTTACATGAAAATCCTGCATAGCCGAGCAGTTGCGGCGCAACCTTGGAAATTGGCTCTTAGGAATGCCCCCCTTTTGGGCCACTGCATGGCAACTGTCCCACTCCAGCAAACTGTTGGTGGCTGTCTTCTATCCGAACAGGAATGTGCCTATCATATTATTTGCCCCTTTGTAGATTATCAAATCCAGAAATGTAATGGATGTAAAGAAAAGCCCCCAATCATTAATGTTTAGGCTCCAAACAAAGGCTGCAAATGTATCTGAGTCTCTTTTCCAGAATATCAGGACATCATCGATGTACCTAAGCCACATTACAATCGATGATGCCCAATAATTCATATTGTCTCCAAAGACAATTTCTCGTTCCAATTCCCCCAAATAGAGGTTTGCATAAGTTGGGGCACAGGGACTCCCCATAGCAACGCTTTTTATCTGTTTGTAGGTCTTGTTATTGAAAAGGAACGTGTTGTGTTCCAAGATAAAGTTCATCAGTTGTAACATGAGTTCGTTATGTTGCCACAGATGTGTCCCCCGTTCCTGTAAAAATGACCCCTCTACCAATCAAGGACGCTCGGTTTATCTATATATCTATGAAACTTATGTCTTTAAATGTCTTGAAATCCTCCACTCAAAATGCAAAAATATGCTTATTCTTAAAGTGCACCCTGAATAAAAATTTCTCCAGAATCCATATTAGTTAACGACTTGTGAATATTCATTCACTCAAGACAAGGAAGTGTCTAATATAAAGCAACTGTCCAGTCCCCCATCATTATGGATGAAGTGGGCAGGCAAACGCTGGCAAGTGATGTCATTAGTAGCACCCACTCCAGGTTAGGTATGCAATTATTGGTTGATTTTTGCTGATTCCATTTTACGTCCATTTTGCAGCAAACAGAAAAGCTTTACAGAAATTTCTCCTGCTGAAAGTGAGACGTCATATCTATACCTGGAAATGTAATCCATCGGCTGCAGGGATCTCTTCATCTCCTCCTCCACTTTTACATCTCCTTCTTGTTATATGTATTGATTTTAGGATTTCACCAAATTCAATATTTTCTGAAGGACGCGGATCCTAATCATTTCTAGCAATGTTGTCTCTGGAAGCGCCGGTTAATAGTAAGAGATTATTGCAGCTTTCTGTAAAGCCCTGAGTCAGACTTATACATTTTATGAGGTTCTTATTTTTTCCAAAGAAAAAATGTGGGTGATTCAGTCAGCACAACCCTGTATGCAGATGCACATCGCTATGGCGAAATACATATACAAACGCAAAATATAAATGCAATAGCACTCTGCAACCAGCATTCTGCCCTGCCTCTATGCTGGATGAGGCATTGGTGTACATTTTGGCCAAAGCGTAATAAGCCACTCACCACGTCAAGGTCGCCTCTATGGAGTGGTCCCTAACACTAGTTCCTACCTGTTTATATGCCATGACAGCCACACAAAGTCCAGGGAATGCAGGTGCAGCATGCACGCCAGGCACACTCTGCTTTTAACCCCGTCCGGTGCCATTACAGCTTTCATCGGATCCAGGGATGCAAGTACCAACATGCATGCTGAGCCCACTATATACTTCTCCTGGAGCCAAATGGCTACTGGTAGGTTCTATATAAGCAGACTCAGCTTTATACTGGACTTTAAAACCAGCCTCCAGGACAGATTGACTGGTCAGGTGTGCATGACTGCATGGAGATCGCCACGCCTCCAATATATACTACAAAGAAAAAATGTGGGTGATTCAGTCAGCACAACCCTGTATGCAGGTGCACATCGCTATGGCGAAATACATATACAAACGCAAAATTCAAGGGTTGTGCTGACTGAATCCCCCACATTTTTTCTTTGTAGTATATATTGGAGGTGTGGCGATCTCCTTGGAGTCATGCACACCTGACCAGTCAATCTGTCCTGGAGGCTGGTTTTAAAGTCAGTATACCAGATTTACGTAGAGGGTGGACTGTGATGTCACGTATAAGGCTCCTTTTGATCTGACTCATAGGCTATAAAGAAAGAAGTAGCGAGGAAGGATGAGAGGTAGGGTGGAAGGGAGGGAGAAAGGAAGGAAGGAAGGAAGAAAGGAAGAAAGGGAGGGAAGCAGGAAGGGATAGAGGAACAGAGGCAGGAATTTAGGAAAGGAGACAGGAAGGAAAAAAGGAAGGGAGACAGGAAGGAAGTAAGGAAGGAAAGGAAGGAGGAAGGGTGGCAGGAAGGAAAGAAGTAAGGAGGAAGGAAGATGCTGCTCTGGTGGTCTGTGCCTGCTTCCATATCTCAGGTACATCCGCCGGTGTGCTCGATAGTTTCCTTCTCTGCTTTTCCGGCCGCCCATGCTCGCCATGTCCCTTTGCCCCTTCCAGGTGGGCAGGGCCATGGGTGTAGAAATGCTCTGTCCACCCCATATAGGCTGTGGCCTCTCAGGCTGTCTGCCTCTCATGCATGCTCTCTCTTTGGCCCTTAAAGGGTAAGCGAGCATACACCTTAGTCTTCCCCAGCCTCTGGCTGGTCACTTTAGGGTATTTAAGGCACCTTACCTTGTGGGAAGGTGCCTGAGCAATAGGTTCTAGTTCTCTAGTTTCCTGCTAAGGTGTGCTACCTGTCATATTCGCTCTCCCATGTATCGATAGGACTGGTCTCCGGATTGAACTCTTCGCTGCCTGACCTATCACCTTTGTCTGATCTATGTACTGACACTGAGCTGCCTGCCCTGACCCTCAGACTGACTGTGAATTTCATGAACTCTACCTGCCCTGACCTCGTGTTGCCCCTGACTATGGTTTTGATTGACCATTCAGTGTTTCGCACAGTTGTCTCTTGACTCCTGTGGCTCAGCAGTTAACTGAACAGAGAGTACTCCAGTAGGTAGTGAACTGGTGGTTTCACTGCAGCAGAAATACCCTCAGGTTCCTGAACTGACCTCATTATATCCCTGACTATGGTTTTGCCTGATCTATCGGTGCCCTGCACCGGTGTTTGTAGACCCCCTTGGGTTAACATTCCACCAAACAGAGACTACTCTAAGAGGTACTGGCTTGGTGGTTCCTCTGCACCAAAATCCAGATCCCTTTCGTGGGGGTTAAAGGGTAACAACCAGGGGACTGCTAGGATAATGTCCTTAAGAGTAGCCCAAAGTCAAACCTGTTGGTTGACACAGTGGTTCCGTACTCACTGCCGTAACAACTGGTTCTCACTGAAAAGATTCGACTGGTGTATGGAGATTTACTTACAAGCAATGCTTCATGGGAAAAATATGTAAATTAGCTCTCCTTCACAAGAAAGAAGACTTCTTATATCAGCCTTATGTTTATGATTTTTCATGTTGTAATCAATGTTTTACACTTGAGACAAAACAGCTTGGTATAGAACATGATCCTCATTCCCTAAATGTAACATCAACAGGCCTTCAGCTTTAGCCATGATAAAACAAACCAGATCATTAGGCTCTACCATAGCCCGCCTCCATCCTCTAACATTATCTAACTTGTATCCAGGGGCGGACTGGCCATGGAGTCTACAGGGAATTTTCTCGGTGGGCCTCCTCACTGTTGCTGGCCGGGTACATACTACTGGGGGAAATATAAGGGTCAATAAATGTAATAACAATGACACTAGCGCTACCGCTGTAGTGTGTCGGTATATGATGTTGTAAAACCGCAAATGACCACTGCTGATTATGTTATGTGAGGGGTTAACTGCTAAGTGGCAAATAAGAGATCTAAGGGTCATTATTAGAGGAAGTCCAGCACGCTGAAGCTAGGGCTAGCTAGGTGCTGTGGCCCACATCTCACCTCCTAAGCACCCTGCTCCATATCTTAATTGGACAACCAATATTAACCGGACAGAATAATATCAAAACATCGGACCCCCAAGGAGTCATAATAATCACCAAAAAAATGAAACTAACTTTCGTATGTATGAAAATCCCCAAAAAAACAGCACAAGGCGGGACACACAGATGAGGAGCAGGACCCAAGGAGAGGCCGGGAGATCAGTGCAAAAAAATACTACAGGGAAAAAGAATACTAACTGAAAGAGCATACCTCAGAGTCTCATAGCAGCAACGCTCTAAACACGATGCAACAGAGGCGATTGTGGAGACTGAGGTTTAAGATGGAAGAAACACAAAGGAACACAATTAAACATACCCTGAATGGTGCAAAGATCTCTCGGCCAACTCCTGACCCAACGCCGTTTCGCCAGTAGATCTGGCTTCTTCCGGGAATACGGAAACACATAAAAACATCTCCCCTATATAGTGCCCACACAGGTGTGTGGAAGATAATTAAGATTGCAAGACCTGAATGACGTCAGCACCAATGGAATTGGAGCACCTAGGTGCTTTTGGTTCTATTTATTGGCTCTTAAGTACTGGGGCTCCAATTCCATTGGTGCTGATGTAATTCAGGTCCTGCAATCTTAATTATCTTCCACACACCTGTGTGGGCACTATATAGGGGAGATGTTTTTATGTGTTTCTGTATCCCCGGAAGAAGCCAGATCTACTGGCGAAACGGCGTTGGGTCAGGAGTTGGCCGAGAGATCTTTGCACTATTCAGGGTATGTTTAATTGTGTTCCTTTGTGTTCCTTCCATCTTAAACCTCAGTCTCCACAATCGCCTCTGTTGCATCGTGTTTAGGGCGTTGCTGCTATGAGACTCTGAGGTATGCTCTTTCGGTTAGTATTCTTTTTCCCTGTAGTATTATTTTGCACTGATCTCCCGGCCTCTCCTTGGGTCCTGCTCCTCATCTGTGTGTCCCGCCTTGTGCTGCCTGTTTTATAATACATGTATGTACTGTTTATATATATTTACAATAAAGCTTTTTGGATTTTCATACATACGAAAGTTAGTTTCATTTTTTTGGTGATTAATATCTTAATTGGAGGAAAGTGGCAGGTATTGATGGCCACCACAGCTTCTGGGGTGGTATTTTGTGCTGCACTGTTATATTTGGTTCTGTGGGATGGTATTCTGTGTTGCACTATGGTATTACTGACCTGGTCAACTTGTATTGACCCCATCTACTTGTGTTGCCCAACCTTCTGTTAGTTTGGACCCACCTAAAACATTTGGGGCCACTTTTAGTTTTTTTCCATGGCCATTTTAAGTTTCCAATCTGCCCCTGTTTGTATCTCTTCTGAATAGTACCATTTCTTGTGGTCATGAATCTTATTTTGACACCTAAGGTTTCAATTGTTGCAGCCTTATACCTTCCATCTTGCTTACTAGTGATTCTGAGAATTATCCAACCAGTCATTTAACCTTCTGTCTTCAACTTCCATCAGATCCTCATAGACCCCACCAATCTATGACTACTCTGCTGTCCATCTCCTCTGCACACAGATTTATACATCTACCAATGTTTAGTTAGCTCCTCCTAGTGGTGGCTCCAGGCAGCCAGAATATTACTATTTATCAAGGTAGAAAAGCAGAACTCATTTATACAAATAAACCAGCAGAGAATTTAGGACCTAAAAATATAATAGTACAGAATTATGGTCTTAACAAATGCTCCTCAATTCCTACATTTCTGCCTATGAAACAATGCAGCTGTTACAAAAAACTGCTTTATGTGGGTATAGTTTATACTATTTCTATACTAAGCTTCACAGATGTGGATATTATTGTATAGCTCTGTTAAAGTAGTTTTACGAGACCTTTTAACTCATAACCGATCCTCTAGATGGGTCATCAGTATCTGATCGGTGGGGGTCTGACACTTGGGACTCCCGTCTATCAGTCCAGTTAGGAATGTAGGAAAAACAGGACAAAAGGAGAAAATGGAAAACAAGAAAAGGAAGGACATGAGAAAGATTTGGAGGAAGGGAGTATTACTTTAGCATTAACCAGTCTACTTGTTTCCAGGTAAGGAATGTGGGTGGAAACCCACACAAAAATGCAAAGAACCTGCAAATTCCTTGCATATCCAAACCACTGAACAGTGATTATTTGGATAATATAATACAAGTATAAGTACAAGAATTTATTTCTCCACATTTAACATGTCTCCACTCTATTTCTCTATAATGTTGCTCCCATCCACCACTCAAAGCTGAATATGGCTCACAAAGTACACAAGGTTGTGGACCAGTGCTACATAGCTATGCCGAAATACCATGGATCCTTATGGAACATGTGTCAAGATGTGCAGTCATGGCTCTTCGGAAAGTATGGGTTTCCCTGGTACCTTGGAACCGAACCAGAGTTCGGGAAATAGTTTTTTACAGTATAAATCAATTTCTGAAGTTATTATGCGAAGTAATAACTTCCGCTCATCGGAGCCAATACATTCTAATACTGTATGGAGCGCTTTCCCCGTACAGTATTGAAACTAAGTTTTATGCGAATCGACTTCGGATGTTTCATCCAAAGTCGATTCGCTCATCCCTAGTTGTAAAGCATTAAAAAAAAACATGTCTAACTATTGACTTCAATAGAGCAGAACTGCAGTACTAGAAACCCTTTTACAGGTGTGGCACTGCTCCTAGGAGACAGCAGCCATGTTTTTCTAGTCATAGACAACTCAACCCAAAGTTTTATTTTCTAGGGGTCTCCGCCAACTGTGATATAGTCCTGCACAATGGACTATTTGTTTATCCAACCCTCAGCTTAATGGTCATAGGGCATGTTTACCAAAATTGCCATGTGTCTCCAAGCCAATTAGGTCTTGCATCTGCTTGTGTTGATTCTGGTTACGCAGCCAAGAATTTAAAATTTTGCATCAATAGATCATTACCAGCTGACACTAAATTTTCATACTTTTTTACCTGGAGAACATCATTAATGAGACACTTTTATCATAAAATATTATCAGTAGAGATGAGCGAATTTTTCAAAAATTCTATTCGCCGGTTCGCCAATTTTTTTAAAAAAAATGTGGCTTGATCCGAATATATTCGCAGCAAATTGCATTAAAAAATGGCTATTCCCTGGCTGCAGAGAGCCTTTATAGTGGTGTAGAACACTGTGCCTTGCAGTAACACGCATAGGGAGTCTGCTGTGGTAGTGAAATAATACTGTGAGTGAGTATGACATGCAGATGACAGGCGTCACTCTTAGAATCACTGGACACTTCACTTATTTGGGCAGTCACGGAGCCAAAACTGACCAAATAACTCAAGTATGAACTCAGCCTTACAGGTCGATGTTAGCGCCAAGAAGTAGCGCACTCCTTTTACACCGTCGTCAGCTGATTCCACATAGATTTCTACAGAACCTGTTCTATTAAATGCTTATACAAGTAGAGCCACCCCGACAGAGTGGAGAGGGTGTCAGCAGTAAGTTTGTGTTGACATCACAGATTATTTTGACGTCAGAACAATAACCCACAAAAAACGGATCCTGTCTGTGGAGTATCCGCCTTCACTCAGTCAGCATTTGGTCAGTAATCCATCAGTTTTGATAATGCCCAAAAAAAACAGGAGTGAATCCAAAACAGAGATGACACGTGAATGTAATATTTGCATGTCTTCTGTGTTTTGTACCCACTCCTGCTTTTGGCTACCAAATCACAAGCCAATTCTGATGGGACCATACAGGCCTTACAGCTGCTACACAGACAGGATCCATTGTGCGTCTCATTTTTCCTTCCTTATGACAGATCAGAAGAAGGGTCAAATAAATGATGATGTCAGCCTGTCATGGTGGGTAGGATACAAGATACAATTAACACACAGAAAACCACAAAACAGGTGACTAGGCCAGAAGCTGGGGATAAAGGTCACCTCCTGACAATTCCCTACCAGCTCTCCCTTCTGTGCCCACGTTCAAACCCTAAAGGTGGGAATCAACGTGTCCCTGTGCCTAAGGCTTAAGAATCCCTAAAATCCCTGAGATGGTAGAAAGAGGGAAAGAGACAGCCTGACTCCTCAGGTCCTGGAGGAGACAGGTGTCTCTCTAACAGCCTAGACAGAACTCCAAAAAGGAAACCAAAATCAACTTATCTTGCAGCAAAGAAGAAACAGCAAATCCAGCTTTCCACAGAGCAAGGTAGAAGCTATAACCCACACAGGACACTGGGAAGGGCATAATTTAAACTCACACAAATGACCCCACCCAGTGTACCTGAAGGGAGGCGGATGCAGCTCAACTCCAAACCCAAAACAAACAAAAAACTACACATGTGCTGCTAACCTGGCAGACCTCTGCACATAACCTGAGCAGGGTATGACAGTACCCCCCCCCCCCCTTCTACGGGTGACCTCCGGACACCCCGGCCCAACTTTATCCGGGTCGGCCCTGTGAAAGGCCCTCACCAGTCGGCTGGCACTAACATCCACCGCCGGAACCCACATCCTCTCCTCGGGGCCGTATCCCCTCCAGTGTACCAGGTTCTGAAGGGAACCTCGAAGAACACATGAGTCGAGAACCCTAGAGATCTCGAACTCTAAATTGCCATCAACCACAACACGGGGAGGAGGCAATGGTGATGGTTCCACCGGTTTCACATATTTCTTCAGTAAAGACCTGTGGAACACATCATGAATCCTCCAGGTCTGCGGAAGATCCAGACGAAACGCCACTGGATTGACAACCGCAGATATTTTGTAAGGTCCAATAAATCTTGGACCCAGTTTCCAAGATGGTACTCTCAGTTTAATATTTTTAGTAGATAACCACACCAGATCACCCACACACAGGTCCGGACCAGTCATACGTCTCCTGTCAGCCATTTGCTTATACCTCTCACCCATCTTCTCCAAATTAACTTGGATCCTCCGCGAGATAGAAGACAAGGCAGAAGAAAATCTCTCCTCCTCTGGCATCCTAGAGGAACCAGTCCCAGAAAAGGTACCAAACTGAGGATGAAAACCGTATGCGCCAAAAAATGGACTCCTGCCTACGGTTATTCAAGGCAAACTCTGCTAGAGATAAGAATGAGGACCAGTCCTCCTGGTTCTCAGCCACAAAACACCTCAAGAAGGTCTCCAAGTTTTGGTTAGTACGCTCTGTCTGCCCATTCGAATGCGGATGAAAAGCCGAAGAGAACGAAAATTGATCACCAAGACGAGAGCAGAACGCCTTCCAAAACCTGGAAACAAACTTCGTGCCCCTATCAAAAACCACATCCGAGGGAATGCCATGTAATTTCACCATGTTATCAACAAAAACCTGAGCAAGAGTCTTAGCATTGGGCAGACTAGCTAACGATACAAAGTGAACCATTTTACTAAAACGGTCTACAACCACCAAAATCACTGTTTTCCCGGAGGAACTCGGCAGATCAGTAATAAAGTCCATAGACAAGTGCGTCCAAGGACGAGATGGAATAGACAAAGGAAGAAGTGAACTGGAAGGTCGAGTGTGAGCAACCTTTGACCGTGCACAGGTCTCACAAGCTGCTACGTAATCCTCAACACTCTTACGCAACCCGGGCCACCAGAACCTCTGAGAAATAAGATCAAAGGTGGACTTGCCACCAGGATGTCCAGCAAGGACAGTATCGTGATGTTCCTTGAATACCTTGTATCGCAGTCCAGCAGGAACAAACAACCTCCCTGTGGGACAAGAATCAGGAGCCGCCTCCTGGGCTCCCAACACCTCCATCTCCAACTCGCGATACAGAGCGGAGACCACCACCCCATCAGCCAAAATGGGAGCAGGATCCTCTGAATCACTTCCCCCCGGAAAACTACGAGACAATGCATCTGACTTGACGTTTTTAAAGTAACCACAAAATTGAACCTAGTAAAGAACAGTGACCATCTAGGCTGTCTAGGATTCAGACGCTTGGCAGATTGCAGGTAAGCCAAATTCTTATGATCAGTATATACCGTAATGGGATGAGACACCCCCTCAAACCAGTGACGCCATTCCTCAAAGGCCAACTTGATGGCCAGCAATTCCCTATCTCCTACATCATAATTCCTCTCGGCGACTGAGAGCTTTTTGGAATAAAAAGCACACGGACGCCATTTGCCAGGAGATGAACCCTGCGACAACACTGCTCCAACCCCCACCTCTGATGCATCCACCTCCACAACAAATGGCTGAGACACATCGGGCTGCATCAGAATGGGAGCAGACGCAAAACATTTCTTAATAGCCGAAAAGGCCTGCAATGCCTCATCCGACCAGACAGAGAAGTCGACGCCTTTCCTAGTCATATCGGTCAAAGGTTTTACAACGGTAGAGTAGTTCAAGATAAATTTTTTATAATAATTGGTAAACCCCAAAAACTGGTCGGTCCCAATCCAGAACCGCCCGGACCTTATTTGGGGTCCATACGAAAACCAGAGTCAGAAAGCAGGTATCCCAGAAACGGAAGCTCCTGAACAGAAAACACACATTTCTCCAATTTAGCATATAATTTATTCTCCCAAAGGATCGACAAAACCTGTCTCACGTGATCCTGATGGGTCTTCAGATCAGGAGAGTAAATTAGTATGTCATCCAAGTAAATTACAATGAACCTTCCCACTAAATGATGGAAAATGTCATTGACAAATCGCTGAAACACCGCTGACGCGTTAGTTAACCCAAAAGGCATAACCAGATTCTCGAAATGACCCTCGTGTGTGTTAAAGGCCGTTTTCCACTCATCCCCCTCCTTGATTCTGATCAGATTGTAGGCCCCTCCTAAATCTGACTTGGAGAACACCTTGGCTCCAACAATTTGATCAAAAAGGTCAGAAATTAAAGGAAGGTGATACGGATCACGGACCGTAATGACGTTCAATTCCTGTAAATCCAAACAAGGTCTAAGCAATCCATCCTTTTTCTTTACAAAGAAAAAACCAACTGCGACCGGAGACTTAGATGGCCTAATATAACTCTTTGCCAAACTCTCGGCAATATACTTTGGCAACTTAGCCCCTGGGATGAGATTAACCGGACAATCATATTCGCGATGAGGAGACAACTCCTGAGCCCCACCCTCCGAAAAGACATCCGCAAAATCTGAGAGATACTGAGGTAGAACCGTAGTAGACACCCCTGAGATAGGGATGTTTTATTTATTTTTTCTTTATGTAAACCTCTTTGTGGTTCTTTATCATCAACTTGCGGTTTAACAAAAGGACAAGCATAAACAAAATGACCACCTTCTCCACAGTAATAACATAGCTTATGCAACCTCCTAAAGTTCCTATTACCTGAACGGAAAGACACCTGACCCAGCTGCATGGGTTCCTCACCTACCCCAGAATTACATGTCATATTACCCTGAGGAACCGGTGAGACGAAACCACTCCCAGAAGGATCCCTCGCGCGGAAGGAACCTTAAACCTCTCTCTAATGCGTCTATCTAACCGTACTGATAAAGACATAGCATTCTCCAACGTATCTAGATACTCATGAAAAGCGAGGGCATCTTTCAATCTCTCAGATAACCCCTGACAAAACTGACTATGTAGCGCGGGGTCATTCCACTAGATGAAGACGGCCGCAGCTGAAAATACAGCTTACATGACTCTCTAAAGCGGATAAAGTCATCCACACCCCCTGAAAATCTATCAGGGAGAGCGACTCTAGGCTCCCGATAAGTTTGACTTCCTCCTATAGCACCTGATGCCAGAGCATTCTGACACCGTGCAACATAATTACGCAGATCAGCAACCTCTAGAGATAACCCCTGCATGCGATCAACTAACGCATCAATTGACTCCATCTCAAGGCAGCTGAGAAATGGCAGTCTAGGTATTGGCAGGTTATAATGTCACGGTGGGTAGGATACAAGATACAATGAACACACAGAAAACCACAAAACAGGTGACTAGGCCAGAAGCTGGGGATAAAGGTCACCTCCTGACAATTCCCTACCAGCTCTCCCTGGACTTTTGTGCCCACGTTCAAACCCTAAAGGTGGGAATCAACGTGTCCCCATGCCTAAGGCTGAAGAATCCCTAAAATCCCTAGATGGTGGAAAGGGGGAAAGAGGCAGCCTGCCACCTCAGGTCCTGTAGGAGACAGGTGTCTCTCTAACAGCCTAGACAGAACACCAAAAGGGAAACCTAAATCAACTGTAGAAGCTATAACCCGCACAGGACACTGGGATGGGGCGTAATTTAAACTCACACAAACGACCCCACCCAGTGCACCTGAAGGGAGGCAGATACAGCTCAACTCCAAATCCAAAACAAACAAAAAACTACACATGTGCTGCTAACCTGGCAGACCTCCGACACATAACCTGAGCAGGGCATGACACAGCCAGGCCGAAAGGCAAAATAGTGGTCCAGTCATGAGGGGAGGGTGGGAACAGCATAAGAAGTCCACAGAGTGGCCCTATGACATAGTGGTGAGGTGGAAGCAGCATGAGGAGGCCACAGAGAGGCCCAATGACAGAGTCTGGAGGTGGCGTCAGCATGAGGAGGCCGCAGAGTGGCATAATTACAGAGTGTGGATGTGGCAGCAGCATGAGGAGACCACAGAGTGGCACAATGACAGATTCTGAAGGTGGCAGCAGCATCAGGAGACCACAGAGTGGCACAATGACAGAGTCGGGAGGTGGCAGCAGCATGAGGAGAGCACAAAGTGGCACAATGACAGAGTATGGATGTGGCAGTAGCATGAGGAGGCCGCATAGTGGCACAATGACAGAGTCTGGAGGTGGCAGCAGTATGAAGAGACCACAGACTGGCACAATTACAGAGTCTGGATGTGGCGGCAGCATCAGGAGGACGCAGAGTGGCACAAAGACAGAGTCTGGAGGTGGCAGCAGCATGAGGAAACCACAGAGTGGAACAATGACAGAGTCTGGAGGTGGTGGCAGCATGAGGAGGCCGCAGAGTGGCCCAATGACAGAGTCTGGAGGTGGCGGCAGCATCAGGAGGCCGCAGTGTGGCACAATGACAGAGTCTGGATGTGGCAGCAGCATAAGGAGACCACAGAGAGGCACAATGACAGAGTCTGGAGGTGGCGGCAGCATAAGAGGCCGCATAGTGGCACAATGACAGAGTGTGGATGTGGCAGCAGCATGAGGAGACCACAGAGTGGAACAATGGCAGATTCTGAAGGTGGCAGCAGCATGAGGAGACCACAGAGTGGCACAATGACAGAGTATGAATGTGGCAGTAGCATGAGGAGGCCGCATAGTGGCACAATGACAGAGTCTGGAGGTGGCAGCAGTATGAAGAGACCACAGACTGGCACAATGACAGAGTCTGGATGTGGCGGCAGCATCAGGAGGACGCAGAGTGGCACAATGACAGAGTCTGGAGGTGGCAGCAGTATGAGGAGACCACAGAGTGGCCCAATGACAGAGTCTGGAGGTGGCGGCAGCATCAGGAGGCTGCAGAGTGGCACAATGACAGAGTCTGGATGTGGCAGCAGCATAAGGAGACCACAGAGAGGCACAATGACAGAGTCTGGAGGTGGCGGCAGCATGAGGAGGCCGCAGAGTGGCATAATTACAGAGTGTGGAGGTGGCAGCAGCATGAGGAGGCCACAGAGAGGCCCAATGACAGAGTCTGGAGGTGGCGGCAGCATCAGAGGCTGCATAGTGGCACAATGACAGAGTGTGGATGTGGCAGCAGCATGAGGAGACCACAGAGTGGCACAATGACAGATTCTGAAGGTGGCAGCAGCATCAGGAGACCACAGAGTGGCACAATGACAGAGTCTGGAGGTGGCAGCAGCATGAGGAGACCACAGAGTGGCACAATGATAGAGTCTAGAGGTGGCTGCAGCATGAGGAGACCACAAAGTGGCACAATGACAGAGTCTGGAGGTGGCAGAAGTATGAGGAGACCACAGAGTGGCACAATGACAGAGTCTGGAGACAGCGGCAGCATCAGGAGGCTGCAGAGTGGCACAATGACAGAATCTGAATGAGGGCATAGTACAGGTTAGTAGGAACAGTATAGGGTATAAGAGGGCATAGTAGAGGTTAGGAAGCATAGTACAGGGGTATCCCCTTATGCTCCTGTAATGTGCCTCCTACAGGGTATTATAATGGGGCATAGAGCAGGGTATAGGGCACAGTACAGGGCAGGCGGCACAGTACAGTATGAGGGACACAGCATAGGGGGCACAGTACAGCGCAGGCGGCACACTACAGTACAGCTTAGGGGGCACAGTACAAGGCAGGGGGCACAATACAGCATAGGTGGTACAGTATAGGGCAGGGGGCACAATATAGCATAGGAGGTACAGTATAGGGCAGGGGGACACAATATAGCATACAGGATACAGTACAGGGCAGGGGGGACACAGTGCAGCATAGAGGGACACAATACAAGGTAGGGGGCACAGTAAAGCATAGCGGGCACAGTACAGGGCAGGGGGCACACACAGTGCAGAATAGGAGGCACAGTCTAGGGCAGGTGGCACAATACAGCATAGGGGTACAGTATAGGGCAGGGGGGCACAATATAGCTTAGGGGATACAGTACAGGGCAGGGGGGACACAGTGCAGCATAGGGGGACACAATACAAGGTCGGGGGCACAGTACAGCATAGCGGGCACAGTACAGAGCAGGGGGCACACACAGTGTAGCATAGGGTGCACAGTACAGGGCAGGGGGCACAATACAGCATAGGGGGTACGGTACAGGGCATGGGGTACACACATTGCAGCATAGGGGGCACAGTGCAGCATAGGGGGCAGAATACAGCATAGGGGACATAGTACAGGGCAGGAGGCAGAATACAGCATAGTGGTCATAGTACACGGCATGGGGCACAGACTCACCATTGTTGGTCAGGCTGGCAGTGAGTCTGAAGGTTGGCAGCATTGGCTGGCAGGCAAGCTGCAGTGATGCTCAGAGGGCTGAGCAGGAGGTCAGTTGGCACTACAATTGAGGCGGGTGGGCTGCATGTAAGAGAGACAGCCTGCGAGGCGGACAGGCAAGCGGACAGTCACATCCAGGCCCTGCACATACTATTATATCTGGCCTTACTATTATATCTGGGCGCCGCTCCGTTCGCCCGCTGTGGCCCCCCTTTACCGTCTCCCGCACTGTATGATAATTACTACTATCGGAGCAGGGAGGAGAAGACTGACTTGTTTCTCAATGGGCGTTCCATCACAGCCAGGGGTACTGATGCTCTGCGCTGGGATTGGACAGGGAGAAGGAACGCCCATTGAGAAACAGGGCAGTCTCCTCCTCCCTGCTCTGATAGTAGTAATTATTATACAGCGCAGGAGACGGTAACGGGGGCCACAGCGGGCAAATGGAGTGGCGCCCAGATATAATAGTAAGTGCAGGGAGATCCCTGGGCGCCGCTCTACATGTCCTGCTACTTAGTTCTCAAAGTCCGGACCCATGAAAGGTCCTAGTCTTTAAATAATCTGACTGACACGCTGCCGGGCGCCTTGTCAGCCCAGGCCCCGAAGCAGCCACTTTCCCTGCTTCCCTGGTAGTTACGCCACTGGACCACATCTCCAGTCTGCTGACCAGCCAGATTTGCCAGCATCTGTTCCAGGACATGAAGCAGTGGAATGATGTTGTTAATCCTGTAGTCCTGGCGACTGACAAATAACGTGGCCTCCTCAAAGGGCCTGAGAAAACCGCAGGTGTCACGCATGAGCTGCCACTGGCTGACATCGAAGTTACACAGCGGAGTACTCCTGTATGCTTGGATCATCAAGAAATCGTTTATGGCCTTTCTCTGTTCGTATAGTCGGTCCAACATATCGAGGGTGAAATTCCAACAGGTGGAAACGTCGCATATCAGCCTATGTTGGGGATGCCATTCTGCCGTTGCAGCTCAAGGAGCTTTGCAGTGTACGAGTGGCTGAAGTGCATGCAAAGTTTCCTCGCCATTTTTAGGATGTCTTGCAGATGGGTGGAAGACTTCAGGAACCGCTTGACAACCAGACTGAACATGTGTGCCATGCAGGGCGCATGGGTCAGCCCTCCTTGATGCAGCGCCAACACCATGTTCTTCCCATTGGAGGTCACCATGGTTCCAATTTCGAGTTGTCGCAGAGAAAGCCAGGATTCGATTTCTTGATGAAGGACACGGAGCAGTTCCTCCCCTGTGTGACTCTGTTCTCCCAGGCAAACCAGGTGCAGAACAGTGTGACACCGCCATGCCCTGCACATGTGGTATGTTGAAGGGACACTGTGACTTGTTCCTGCAGTGGAGGCTGAGGACACGGTGGAGGATGAGGAGGCAGAGGTGGACATTGTCACAGGACCAACGGCGTGACAATGTGGAGGCAGAAGCAGCATCACCTGGCCAAGTTGCTGGTGTGGCTGTGCAGGAACCACATTCACCCAGTGGGCCGTAAAGGACATGTATTGTCCCTGACCATAGTTACAGCTCCACACGTCGGCGCTGCTGTGCACTTTGAGCTCAAGGACTGGCCCACCTTCTGTTCTACATATTTGTGCAGGGCTGGTACTGCCTTTTTGACAAAGAAATGACGGCTGGGGTCTCTCCACCTCGGATCGGCACAAGCCATCAGTTCTCTGAAAGATGCAGAGTCCACCATTTGGAAATGGAGGGACTGCAGCACCAGCAACTTGGACAGCAGCACATTCATCTTCTGCGCCGTTGGATGAGTGCATGCATATTGTTGTCTCTTAGCAGTCGCTTCAGTGATCGATTGCTGATGGAATGACTGATGAGGAGTAGGAGGAGAAGGAGGAGGAGCAGGAGCATCAGAACCAGCAGATAATGGGAAGGACAGACAGCTCCCTTCCATAGAGGTGGTGGAGGCTTGACTGCCTGAAACCAGGTGCGTGCCACTGGGTGATGCAGCAGTTGCAGCGGCAGGCTGGACATCAGAACCACGGTTCTCCCAGGCCAGTTTATGGTGACGCTGCATATGTTGATGCATAGTAGTGCCAACATTGGCACCCTGGCCACACTTCACAGATTCTACATATGGCCATGTTCACCTCCTCCGGCGGCTTAAAAAATTGCCAGACCGCCGAGTAGGTGATTTTACCCCCAACACTACGCAGGGACTGACTGCTACCGCCGCTTCTTCAGTGAACCCGTGCACCACTACTTTACTACTTTCGGGGCAGGTGGTCTACCACGGGCACGTTTGGTCTACCACTACTTTACTACTTCCTCTGAAGCAGGTGGTCTACCACGGGCACGTTTGGCTCCGGACCTCCCACTGCTGCCACCCTTCTGACTTCCGGCTGCGCTAGCGACTTGCCAGCTCCGCCGCTGCCTCACAGGCAAGCTGCCACCCTCTTCTCCCGATGATGAAGCCCTTTCATCACCTGGCTCCCAAGTGCGATCAGCTACATCATCATCATTGAGTACTGTCTGCACGTCACTGATGTCCTCCTCAACTGTCTCTGGGTGAGGAGCCTCACCGCTCGCAATAACCTGTTCCCACGCCACTCTCCTCATCACTACTTGCCCGCCTAGGGGAGGAAGCGACGGATGTCTCCTCAACATCTTGGCTGGACAGTAGCTGCTGACTGTCCTCTAGTATCTCGTCCTCACTGTATAGTGGAGATGAGCCCACAGCATATAATACTTCTGTGGCTGAGGGAACAGAAAAGGACGGAGGCAGGTTGAGGACAGGTGAGGGCACAGGGCCTGCTCTCGGGCCGTGCCAACTAAGGGTTGTGTCTGACGAACTCACCGACTGTTGGCTGGGGGTGTCTGATGTCACTTGTGACGAAGTGGATGACCGAGTCAACCATTCAAGAACCGCTGGGTTTCTGGTCAAGACAGGACTGCTAGATGAGACTGGGAGCTCAGGCCTCTCGCTGTGACCCTGCTGCCACGACCCCTTACTCTGCTGCGACCTGTGCCTGCGCCAGAAACATTTAGGCCTCTGCCACCCCCCTGTGCAGGGCCTGGCACTTCTCTGTCTGACATACTGTTAGATGAAAAAATTAAATAAAAAGCAAGTTAAAACACCCAAAAAAAGTCTGTAATTTTCTCACTTCACCACACAACGGCAAATACTTTTTTTGTGCCACTAATACATGTAGAAAAAGGCTTTAGAACATATAACTGCACTGCATATCGACAAATATATTTTTGGTTTGCCACTAATACACAACAAAAATGGCTTTAAAACAGATAACAGCACCGCTGACCCGCAAATATATATATATTTGTTTTTTGGTAATACGGGCAAAAAATGGGTTAAGAACTGTCCAACGTAAAAACTGGAAGGATAGTGGGGAACCATCGTATTCAAGGAAGAAATGTGGCCGGAAAAAAGTCCTGAATTATCGTTATTGGCGATCACTTAAACGTTTGGTGAAATCAAATCAAAGAAAAACAACAAGAGAACTCAGGGCTATGTTTAATAGTGAAAGTAAGAGCGTTTCCACACGAACAATGCGAAGGGAACTCAAGAGATTAGGACTGAACAGCTGTGTAGCCGTAAGAAAACCACTAATCAGTAAGGCAAACCAGAAGAAAAGGCTTCAATTTGCTAGGGAGCATAAAGATTGGAATCTGGAGCAATGGAAGAAGGTGATGTGATCTGATGAGTCCAGATTTACCCTGTTCCAGAGTGATGGGCGCATCAGGGTAAGAAGAGAGGCAGATGAAGTGATGCCCCCATCATGCCCAGTGCCTTCTGTACAAGCCGGTGGGGGCAGTGCTATGATCTGGGGTTGCTGCAGTTGGTCAGGTCTAGGTTCAGCAACAGTATGTGCTCCAAGAATGAGGTCAGCTGACTACCTGAACATACTGAATGACCAGGTTATTCCATCAATGGATTTGTTCTTCCCTGATGGCATGGGCATATTCCAAGATGACAATGCCAGGATTCATCTGGCTCAAATTGTGAAAGAGTGGTTCAGGCAGCATGAGACATCATTGTCACACATGGATTGTCCTCCACAGAGTCCAGACCTTAACCCCATGGAGAATCTTTGGGATGTGCAGCGGTCAGACTCTACCATCATCAATGCAAGATCTTGGTGAAAAAGTCATGCAACACTGGATGGAAATAAATCTTGAGACATTGCAGAAGCTTATCAAAACAATGCCACAGCGAATGCGTGCCGTAATCAAAGCTAAAGGCTTTTTTTTTAGGGCGACTTTGTTTTTGGACAGGCAGTGTATAACAGCACCGCTGACCAGCAAATATATTTTTTATTTTTACGGTAACACACGCCACAAAAGGCTTTAAAACATATACAGTAACTGCACCGCTGAACGTTAAATTCTTTTTGTTTTGCCACTAATACACGGCAAAAATGGCTTTAAAACATATAACTGCACTTCTGACCGGCAAATATTTTTTACTTTTGCCAGTAATACACACCAAAAAAGGGCTGTAATTTTCGCACTTCACCACACAACGGCTAATAAGCCCCTTTTTCCCACTAATACAAGCCAAAAAATGCTTTAGAACATATAACTGCACCGCAATAAGATACAGAAATATTTCCTTGAAATAAACCCTGTTAATGCCTGTATCAAACAGCACTTGCACCCGAATAAGAACGGTTTGCTGGAATTACAGAGCTGTATAATGGGAATTTGGATACGCAGTCATTGCAGCAAGGTGTAATAGGATTGTTCCTATTACCCAGGCTGTAACCTCCCCTACTGAACCCTGTTCTACATAAATGCTGTGGAATGATTCCTCCCCATCCTTTCCCTACACCTTGAATAATCTTTCCCTGCACTTATCAATTGCTTTATTGTGTTTTCTATCACTGTCCCTAGCGCCTGCAGACGTCTCTCCCTGTTCTAAGTACAATGGTAAATGGCAGAATCTAAGATGGCTGCCGCTATTTATAGGGCTGTGACATCACAGGGCTGGCTGGCTGGCTGCTGATTGGCTGCATGCATGCATGGCATTATGGGTGATCCTACCTTCCCAGAGTTCCTTGCTCCATGTCCTCACACGTGGAGCAGCCATTTTAGGAAAAAAATGTGATTCGTTACCACGAAGCGCGAAGAAATTCTGCTTCGGTGCGAAACAAATTTTTCCTGAAATTCGGATCGAATTCCACTTAGTCAGCTTCGATTCGCTCAACTCTAATTATCACATATAAACAACCCATGTGTGACTATGTAATTTTTTTTCAATGGGTGGATTGTTTTCTGGATGCAACTTTTTGAAGTTGCTCCATGTATATTAGTTTTTGTCTAGAGCAGGCATGGCCAACCTGCGGCTCTCCAGCTGTTGTAAAACTACAACTCCCACCATGCCCTCCTGTAAGCTGATAGCTGCTGGCAGTCTGGACATGATGGTAGTTGTAGTTTTGCAACAGCTGGAGAGCCTCAGGTTGGCCATCCCTGGTCTAGAGTCTTTAACAAATAGACTTTTAAGACTTTGAGTGCAGCAGAGTCTCACTTAACACTCAGACTATTAGTATGACCAAGAAGAAGTGATGTCAACAATCAGTGAGACCAAGAAGAAGTGAGGGATGGTAACTCAATTAGAGCTCCACCAATCCACGATGATATTCCAGCAGTGTGGCTGGTCTATTCATCCTCAATGTTTCTAAGTCACTCCATGTATAATACTTTCTGTCCAGATTCTTTAACTTCTCCATCTGGACTTTGAGCACAGCAGAGAGTCTCACTTAACACTCTCAGGACATCAGTCTGACCAAGAAAAACTGAGGGGTGGCAACTCTATGAGTTCCCCTTGAAGGGTGTTTTCCAAGACTGCTTAACTGATGGACTATCCAGCTGTTTGAGAAAGCAGAGACACTTGCAGTAGAAACACCGCCTTCCTGCAGCTTTGTCTAGGCCATATGACGTCACATTTATTGGTCACATAGCCTCTGTGCAGCCCCATTGAAGTTAATGGGACTGAACTGCGATGCCAAGCACAGTTCTACTGTGAGTTGTGGTGCCTTCTCAAACCGATGATCGGCAGGGTTCCAAGTGTAGGACCAATCAGATACTGATGTCTCATTCAGAAAACCCCATGTATACTACTACTTCCTGTCCAGAGTCTTTAACTTTTCTCTACCTGGACCTCGAGCGCAGCAGAGAGTCTTACTTAACACTCTCTGTCAGACCATCAGTGTGACCAAGGAGAAGTGAGGGGTGGTGACTCAATTAGAGCTCCACAGCTGCCCTGTGCTATACCAGCAGTGTGGTTGGTCAGGCCTATTTTATTATTGATCCTCATTATGTATTTCATATGCCCCAGTATTAATGACCTAGGTAGCTAAAATCAGGATGAAAATAGACCCATGTTAAGGCCCCTTCGCAGTAGCTAGTTGCTTTTTGACAGTCTCCAGGCAATGTAATAATAATATATGACAATGATACAGAATTTTGCCGTCTAGAAAGCCAATTTTAATCAAAGTTGGGTCTCTTCTTTCAGTACTTGATTGCAAAATTGACCCAATTAAGATCTTCATGACATACAGTATACCAGAATCGAAGCTAGAGAGGAGCTTAAAGGGGAAAAAATACCTTTGTGTGAGATTCATTTGGCCTTTGGTCTGGCAATTGGACGTTCGTAATGTAGAATTGATATAATTACTGCAGATTATAGCACTGAAGCAATTGTATTACTGGATGATATGTTAATTAACCTCGCAGAGCTCAATTGTAAGTCAGTCCGTTCTGTGACATCGATTCAGATGCAAATTTCTTTCCCCGACAGGCTTTAAGCAGTCCTGGCCCCCGGACTGAGGTCAGACGTGGTCGCTTCCCAAACATATCTGAATTATTATTAGTTAAATAGATAGACAGAAACAAATGCACTGAAGGAGCGGCAGCAAATATGGTTTGTGTTACCACGAGGTGAACGTAGGGAATGAACAGAGTGAAAATCTCAAGAGCTGGCATTATTGTACGGATGTCCCAATGAAACGTAAAAGGTATTCCTCGATAACTGGGGATAACTGTCCTAAAGCAGACCCCCACCAATTACAAGAATTGGCGTCCAGTACCCCGTGCGCTGCTTCATTAAAACATTATGGGACTAACAGAGAGTGTGAGAGATGTACTCCAGCGGTCTCATTGTGATGAATGGAGCGGCAGGGCGCAAGAACGGTATGAGACCCCCATTCTTGTGATCAGTGGGGGTCTCAGCAGTCGGACCCTCACCAATCTAACAGTTATGCCTTATCCTTGTTTTGTTCTGTCAAGAATACTCCTTTAAAGGGGTTGACTACTGCAGCGAGTCCCAGAGGAGCCAGTGCAGAAGATGGGAGTGGTAGTGATCCTGATGATGTGTTGTGTCACAGTGTACTCTCTCAGGCCATAGCTCCCTGGGGTTCGGTGCAGTGGAAATGTACAGTAGTTTGAAGAATGGGGCCAGGATTAAACGTAAACAAGTCTCTTTTACTAAGTGCAAAATATAACTGTAGGTACATTCAAGAGCAGCTGATTTCTAGTGCAGTTCTTTGGCACCAGTAAGAAATATGGGGGCAGGTTGAATGGCTGCAGTTTACACTAGTATTGTACTGGCCTAGTAGTATTCTAGGTGATGGGTGTCTTATCCTTAGTCCCTCACCTTACAGCAGTGTCTTTAATGCTGGTTGTAGCTCTTCACTCTGCTGTCTGACTTCTCAAGGATTTACTTGAGGCAAAATCAGGTTGGTCTCTCTGGAGAACCTGTCTTAGGAGCAGGAGCTCCTCTCTTAGGAGGTGTGCCTCCTCTCCACTCTCAGGTTGCACTGAAACTCCCCCTCCTGGCAGGAAGCAGTACGGTCATATAATATATAACTCTAAAATACAGTACAGACCAAAAGTTTGGACACACCTTCTCATTCAAAGAGTTTTCTTTATTTTCATGACTATGAAAATTGTAGATTTACACTGAAGGCATCAAAACTATGAATTAACACATGTGGAATTATATACATAACAAACAAGTGTGAAACAACTGAAAATATGTCATATTCTAGGTTCTTCAAAGTAGCCACCTTTTGCTTTGATTACTGCTTTGCACACTCTTGGCATTCTCTTGATGAGCTTCAAGAGGTAGTCCCCTGAAATGGTTTTCACTTCACAGGTGTGCCCTGTCAGGTTTAATAAGTGGAATTTCTTGCCTTATAAATGGTGTTGGGACCATCAGTGGCGTTGAGGAGAAGTCAGGTGGATACACAGCTGATAGTCCTACTGAATAGACTGTTAGAATTCGTATTATGGCAAGAAAAAAGCAGCTAAGTAAAGTAAAACGAGTGGCCATCATTACTTTAAGAAATGAAGGTCAGTCAGTCAGCCGAAAAATTGGGAAAACTTTGAAAGTAAGGTCTATTTGACCATGAAGGAGAGTGATGGGGTGCTGCGCCAGATGACCTGGCCTCCACAGTCACCGGACCTGAACCCAATCGAGATGGTTTGGGGTGAGCTGGACCGCAGAGTGAAGGCAAAAGGGCCAACAAGTGCTAAGCATCTCTGGGAACTCCTTCAAGACTGTTGGAAGACCATTTCAGGGGACTACCTTTTGAAGCTCATCAAGATAATGCCAAGAGTGTGCAAAGCAGTAATCAAAGCAAAAGGTGGCTACTTTGAAGAACCTAGAATATGACATATTTTCAGTTGTTTCACACTTGTTTGTTATGTATATAATTCCACATGTGTTAATTCATAGTTTTGATGCCTTCATAGTCATGAAAATAAAGAAAACTCTTTGAATGAGAAGGTGTGTCCAAACTTTTGGTCTGTACTATTGTCACGGATGGTGTACAGGAAACAAGACAATACCATATAAACAATGTCTCTCTGGATCCACAACTAAGGAACAAGGGGAGACCCCTGCAATAGAGCTGCCGCTCTCCCTCACTGCTCAGCCTATGCGAACACCCCAAAGGTGGATGGCCGCATATCCACGTTCCTCGGCTATCTATTACCTGAAGACCCTACAATAGTGAAGGGACACGACCACCGGCTCCCTACACTGACACGGAGGGAGTCAGGGTCACCTGGATCCAGAAAAGACAAAAACATAAATACATAAACAGCACTTATCTGCAGACGACTGAGGACTGAGGACTGAGGACTGGGAACTGGGAACAGCATGCACACACACTCCAGGAAGTTGTATCAGCCGCACACTACTGCATTATGGGGAGGAACTTAAAGGGTAGCGATCAGTCTGACTGCATGACAGCTGAGATAGACTAACGAGATGAGAAACTAAACCAAAACAAAGAAATTCAAGGAGGAGGATCTGAGAAGCTCCTGTGAGCGCTTCTCAGCTGTCTGGCTGTGACAACTATATATTTGCTTCATAAAAGCCTTCTCCAAAATGAGAAGGACCACAGATCTATTTCACAACCTTGCAAGCCAGAAGTCAGTACAAGGTTCGAGGCTTAGTGGCCTCCCTTTCCTGAAGCTTAGGGAGAACCCATTTATGCTTCGGCATTTGCCTAGGGCAGGGATACCCAACCTGTGCCCCCCCTCCCCCAGCTGTTGTAAAACTACAATTCTCACCATGCTCGTCTGTAGACTGATAGCTGTAGGCTGTCCAGGCATGCTGGGAGTTGTAGTTTTGCAACAGCTGGAGAGCCGCAGGTTGGGCATCCCTGGCCTAGGCCGCTGCTCACACATCTGCTTGCTTTTAGCTCAATATCTAGGTTTGGCTATCCTAGAAGGGAACCATATACTCCACTCGAGACTCCCAAGATGGACATCCATAGAGAAATCCAAAGTGACAAACATACAAAGTGAACACACAGTGACATAAAAAAAATGCAAAGCCGGCCGAGCCTTAAGGGCTGGAAATATGACAAATTCTCATATTCAAGACCTTGGCTAAAAAAGAATTGAGTGCACAGAAAAGAGTGAAAATAGAAGCGGATGTGCAAGCGTCTCCTACTAAGGCCTCATGCACATTTCCGCATTTTGTATCCATGTCTGCAAAAAACAAATGTAACATGGACGTCACGTGGATATCATCCTTGTTTTGCACACTGCAAAATGGATACTATCCTGCGCATGAGGCCTAAAGGGGCATTTAAAAGTCCGTATGTATTTTTTGGTTTAAAAAACACGGATCCACAAATGACTAATTAAATCCATGTGACATCCGTGTTGCATCCGTTTTTGTTTTTTTTGCAGGCCCATTGACTTTAATGGGTCTATGGTCCACATTTGTGTCCAAGAATAGGACAAGTTCTATCTTTTCCGAAACAGACATACGGATGCAGAAAGCACACGGAATGCATCCGCAAAAGCAGAATCATGTATTTTGGTTCACTCCCCACCAACCCCAGTCAGTTCTATGTGCTCCAAAATAGTGACAATGAAAACTGCAACTCATCCCACAAAACACAAGCCCTCATAAAGCTACAGACCTGTCGATGAAAAAACATGTGGTTCTCGGGAATCTGTGTAGCGCCCTGGAAAAGGAGTACTTTGAAGTCTGGACATTTGTGGAGCTTTGCCCCCAATTTTCCCTATGCAAAGTCATCAACTCCTTACTTTATTTCACTTTAAAGGGTTAACTTGCAATGGCTTATACTGTTTACTACGGTGTAACTGCATTTTATGTTTGTTGTGATATATATCCTGTTTATTTGCACTGTATTTGCACGGCACTATGGAAAGGGTTATTGAATAGAGAGACTTTTGTGACTTTCTATCTAATAAGGAGAAGCTGGTAATTTTCCACAGTTACGATAAGGTTTAAAAAAAAAAAAGCATGTTTTGGAGGGGAAAAACCAGACTTGTTTACCACCAAAATCAGACAAACCTTTTGAATTGGTTTGGTCTGGTTTAGCTATTTTATTTGTCTGGAAAAACTGCTTTGTCTCCTTGTCTTTTCCATTACGTATTACTGAAGTTCTAATGCAAGTCTATGACAGACGATGACTGTAACATTGTATTTCTTTGGGTTGTGTTTCTCCACTTCACCCCTACCACTAGAAGGTTCTAGTTCAGCTACAAACTGTATATGAAGAGAGCACTCAGTTCCTAGTGTTCTGCAGTTAGGGAACAATGCTTAGAAGAGGAGACTCTGCCAGACTACCTGAGTAACCCGAAGAAGACGCTGAGACGGGGATACTCTGCCACAGACCCTGGCCTGGATAACCATCCTTTGACCAGTATACCAGCCATCTGAGAGGGACAGCTAGCTCAGGCCTTTCCTCACCACCAAACCTTCTGCTAGGGAGGAGACTGGAGAAGCCAGCCCTATGCCTCGCCTGTTTTGTTTTGCACTTGGGTTCCTCCAGTAAAGAAGCACCCTGGTTTACTGCAAACCCTGACTCTCTGGACTTATTTCCCATTGGGGTACACCACGCCCTACCATCACTTCCAGAGAGCAGCAACACGTGGTGACACCTCAGTGGTGTCCGGGGAACTCAGCGTAATGTGCTCATGTAAAAAAACGGGAAAAAAAATAACACCTGAAAAATAAACTTGGTAAAGTGATAAATGTTGTAAATGAAGATAGATGGAATACCTCTAAGGGCCCATTCACACAACATTTTTTTGGTGCTGTTTTTAATGCGTTTTCTGCAATGAATCTGTACCACAAAAGCCTCGAAATAGCCTCCCATTCAATAAAATGGGAGGCAGAACTTGTTTTTTTTTGCACAATAAAAAAGCAGCATGGAAAAAAGAAGCAGCATGCTCTATCTTGGAGCGGAATCCGGGCTGATTCTCCCTTCCCAATGAATAGGAAGCTGAAAAAAAGTTTAAAAAAAAGTAAAAAAAAAAAAAATGCACCAAAAACCACACCAAAACGGCACAGAAAATGAGTGCGGATTCCGAGCTGACTTTTTCAGCACCTTTTCAAAATCCATTGTGCGGACATCCCCTTAGCAGACCTGGCTTATCCTTAGGCCGATATTGTTAGAGTGGATACAAAAATACATCATGTAGCTATGTGGTCCGGGGAACTTAGGTGTTCCTAACAGCAACCGCCATAATGTTCATAAAACAGTACCAACCACTATGTCCACATACCAGTGCCAGCCACAATGCCTTCAAAACAGCACCAGCCATTATGCCCATGTAATATATCCAAACCAGCTCTGTGTACTAATATAATGTCCCAAAGAATATTACTATTACTCTGAACATTTTGGGCAAAATATAGCACACATTTCATTCCGAAATTCTCGTGCTTTGCCATAGATAAAAGCACGGTGGCCCAGTGTTTAGCACTGGCGTCTTGCAGCTCTGGGGTCCTAGGTTTGAATCCGACCAAGGACAACATCTGCATGGAGTTTGTATGTTCTCCCCGTGTTTGACTGGGTTTCCTCCCACACTCCAAAGACATACTGATAGGGGAGTTAGATTGTGAGCTCCATTGGGGACAGTGAGGGATGATGAATATGAAGTTCACCCACAATTATGGAGGTTCCACTTTGGAATTCTTGGATGTGCTGGTATCTGTGAAAGATGGTGGATTGGTCACGGAGGGTTATAGAAGACCGATGGCGACCAACTCGCTATAACCTTACTCCAGTTATCATCCTCAGAGTGTAAAAAGGTCAGTCCCATATGGACAATTTATTAGGTTAAAGAGAATAAATGGTACGGAGGAGAGTTATAGGACACAGGTCCAGGATTTGAAAAACCGGTTGTTAGTTAGGGGTTACCCAATGGAGATGCTTAATGAGGCTATGGAGAACCTAATAGTTCTCCCAGGGTGATTTACTGGCCGGAGGAACGAACACAAGAAATAAGGAGAAGGAGCAGAAACGTTTTGTATTCTCTTTTAAATATAGCCCAATGGCAGACACCATAAGAAAAGTGATATGTGATCATTGGGAAACATTGTCGAGGGATGACAGTTTGAGCGATATCGCTGATATGAAACCATTGGTAGCATTTAGGAGAAGCCATACACTTAAAGACCGATTAGTCAGGAGTCGTTTGGTTGAAGAGAAACTGAATGGGTGTCTATTGCAACTAGAATTCCTAGCGAAACTATTTGAGTTTTGGAGGGACACATCATAAGGTTAATACCCTAATAACATGTAGAAGCAAACATGTGGTATACTTGGTAATGTGTAAATGTGGTAGATTCTATACAGGAAAGACGACCAGGAGCCTCTACGAGAGATTTAGGGAACATGTAAACTCTATTATTACAGGGAAAGGTTGCCAGCGTGTCAGGTCTGAACATAGAGGTAATCCAATCCTAGGGTCTTGAGTTTCTCTGGGATAGAGGTACAATTCCGTGTCTGCAACAAGGGCGAGATCGACATCGCGCCATATATTGAGAAAAGAGGCGAGATGGATTATACGACTGCAAGCCATGGGCCCTTTAGGGTTAAACGAGGACAATGATCTCAGTGTGTTTTTATAGATGTAAAAGCTTTGTATTGGATTTCAATTTTGCACATTTGTTTTTTATATGTAGGTAGCTGATTTCTTGGGATTGACATTTTTTTTCTTTGCCAACCCGACGAATCAGCATATAAAGGATGAGATGTAAGTCATTATCTCAACGTCGGTGGCCTGAGGAAGCGCAGTACCGCAAAACAGCCGTCGCCACCAGCTGTACGTTTTTTCTGCCCCTGCCTTGTTGTTCAGAAACTTGCTTCTGTTTGGAATAAAAGAAGAATCCCCAATTATGGTGAGTGCCACCTATTTTTTCTTTATGTTGCATTTTTGAAGCCTAATACAAGGCTAGAGCACCGCCTATAGTGTATGAAAAGACCCGCTCACGGAGACACACTGTCTCCGAGTTATTACCGATGAAAATGTGTATAAAGAGCTGCGGAATATGCCAGCGCTATATAAGTGAGTATA
Source organism: Bufo bufo (assembly GCF_905171765.1). Lineage (NCBI taxonomy): Eukaryota > Metazoa > Chordata > Amphibia > Anura > Bufonidae > Bufo > Bufo bufo. The sequence continues at coordinate 33,153,064 of NC_053393.1, forward strand.
ATAAGTAAGTAAATAAAAGATCTCAATAATGCTATGCGGACAGACACATCAACCCACAGCAGATACTTACAACATGTTACATTAAGTCCATGTCGTTCACCATGTTATGTGCAAAAAAACAGATCACTACCCGACTCATTTGTACAGTATTTCCCTTGCGTGAGATCAATGACAGCGGCAGGAGACCTCTTGAGAAAATGACTTATAAAAACGCAATAATATTTCTCAGAATGAAAGAAAAGAGCGATACACAATATTTACTCACATTCACTGCAGCTCTCTGCGCCGCCACCTTCTACGGTCAAGTAGTTTTCGTCTCGGGCAATGTCGCCTTGAAGTTGATGGCTGTGCGATTACCCACTTAGGAGACAGATTTGCCTTACTTTTTTTTTTAAAGGGATTGAAGTCAGTTCCCTGTCATGCTGGGAAATCGCTCTAAGACCATAACACTCCTAGATTGATTTTTCATAAAACGCGTCAGATCAAAATTGCAGGGTTCACACATGGAGATTTAATTTCTGACGGTGATGTTGACTGTTGCTCTGCTTCATAAATCACACCACGATAGATATCATCCTCATGTAGCTTAAGACATCTTGTGATACAATCATACTCAAGTAGAATTATACCAGTTTGGGTATTCTTGGGCCAATACCCTCATACTGGGCACCTCAATTACACTGCACAAGTGAGATTATAGTTTTCTATTCGAGGACACGAGATGTCAGAGAATACGTAGATGTAACATATTCGTCACCAGGTGACACAGTGCCTGAGCGAGATGAATATGTCGTCCCCCCCCCCCCCCCCCACCCGGATGATTTATGGTTACGTCAGATGAGTCATCCTCATTCATAACTGATCCGCAGCAGAACTAATCAGCAACCGCAAAAAGCGTCACTGATGCCGAGTCTCACAACAAATCTGTCACCTGCATTGGAAATAGAAGAAGATCGTGTTTATTTAACTCTTCAATATGAAATGTTATATAGTATGTATAACAGCATTCTCTGGTCAATGCACTAGTGCTGCAGAAAATGTTTCCATATTAAAGATATATCTAAACTGGGATAACTTGTAAATGTCAATCCCATCATGCCTCAGTGTGGCTTAAAGGATTATTCTTACCAACAAGTATGACACCATAGCAGCAGAAGATAAACCTGTATAATTCCACTGCAAAATTAGATATTATGGACAAGGATTTAACTGCTATAATACTGTTCGCTATGTACAAGAATATATCTACTACACTGCGTGCAGAATTATTAGGCAAATGAGTATTTTGACCACATCATCCTCTTTATGCATGTTGTCTTACTCCAAGCTGTATAGGCTCGAAAGCCTACTACCAATTAAGCATATTAGGTGATGTGCATCTCTGTAATGAGAAGGGGTGTGGTCTAATGACATCAACACCCTATATTAGGTGTGCATAATTATTAGGCAACTTCCTTTCCTTTGCCAAAATGGGTCATAAGAAGGACTTGACAGGCTCAGAAAAGTCAAAAATAGTGAGATATCTTGCAGAGGGATGCAGCACTCTTAAAATTGCAAAGCTTCTGAAGCGTAATCATCGAACAATCAAGCGTTTCATTCAAAATAGTCAACAGGGTCGCAAGAAGCGTGTGGAAAAACCAAGGCGCAAAATAACTGCCCATGAACTGAGAAAAGTCAAGCGTGCAGCTGCCAAGATGCCACTTGCCACCAGTTTGGCCATATTTCAGAGCTGCAACATCACTGGAGTGCCCAAAAGCACAAGGTGTGCAATACTCAGAGACATGGCCAAGGTAAGAAAGGCTGAAAGACGACCACCACTGAACAAGACACACAAGCTGAAACGTCAATACTGGGCCAAGAAATATCTCAAGACTGATTTTTCTAAGGTTTTATGGACTGATGAAATGAGAGTGAGTCTTGATGGGCCAGATGGATGGGCCCATGGCTGGATTGGTAAAGGGCAGAGAGCTCCAGTCCGACTCAGACGCCAGCAAGGTGGAGGTGGAGTACTGGTTTGGGCTGGTATCATCAAAGATGAGCTTGTGGGGCCTTTTCGGGTTGAGGATGGAGTCAAGCTCAACTCCCAGTCCTACTACCAGTTTCTGGAAGACACCTTCTTCAAGCAGTGGTACAGGAAGAAGTCTGCATCCTTCAAGAAAAACATGATTTTCATGCAGGACAATGCTCCATCACACGCGTCCAAGTACTCCACAGCGTGGCTGGCAAGAAAGGGTATAAAAGAAGAAAATCTAATGACATGGCCTCCTTGTTCACCTGATCTGAACCCCATTGAGAACCTGTGGTCCATCATCAAATGTGAGATTTACAAGGAGGGAAAACAGTACACCTCTCTGAACAGTGTCTGGGAGGCTGTGGTTGCTGCTAAACGCAATGTTGATGGTGAACAGATCAAAACACTAACAGAATCCATGGATGGCAGGCTTTTGAGTGTCCTTGCAAAGAAAGGTGGCTATATTGGTCACTGATTTGTTTTTGTTTTGTTTTTGAATGTCAGAAATGTATATTTGTGAATGTTGAGATGTTATATTGGTTTCACTGGTAAAAATAAATAATTGAAATGGGTATATATTTGTTTTTTGTTAAGTTGCCTAATAATTATGCACAGTAATAGTCACCTGCACACACAGATATCCCCCTAAAATAGCTAAAACTAAAAACAAACTAAAAACTACTTCCAAAAATATTCAGCTTTGATATTAATGAGTTTTTTGGGTTCATTGAGAACATGGTTGTTGTTCAATAATAAAATTAATCCTCAAAAATACAACTTGCCTAATAATTCTGCACTCCCTGTATAATTACTGCCTCCTATGTACAATAATATAACTATTATAATACTGCCTCCTATGTACAAGAATATAACTATTATAATACTGCTTCCTATGTACAGGAATATAACTACTATAATACTGCCTCCTATGTACAAGAATATAACAACTATAATACTGCTCCTATGTACAAGAATATAACTACTATAATACTGCTCCTATGTACAAGAATATAACTACTATAATACTGCTCCTATGTACAAGAATATAACTACTATAATACTGCTCCTATGTACAAGAATATAACTACTATAATACTGCCTACTATGTACAAGAATATAACTACTATAATACTGCTACTATGTACAAGAATATAACTACTATAATACTGCCTCCTATGTACAAGAATATAGCTACTATAATACTGCTACTATGTACAAGAATATAACTACTATAATACTGCCTCCTATGTACAAGAATATAACAACTATAATACTGCTCCTATGTACAAGAATATAACTACTATAATACTGCTATGTGCAAGAATATAACTACTATAATACTGCCTCCTATGTACAATAATATAACTACTATAATACTGCCTCCTATGTACAAGAATATAACTACTATAATACTGCCCCTATGTACAAGAATATAAATACTATAATACTGCCTCCTATGTACAAGAATATAACTACTATAATACTGCCTCCTATGTACAAGAATATAACTACTATAATACTGCCTCCTATGTACAAGAATATAACTACTATAATACTGCTCCTATGTACAAGAATATAACTACTATAATACTGCCTTCTATGTACAAGAATGTAACTACTATAATACTGCCTTCTATGTGCAAGAATATAACTACTATAATACTGCTCCTATGTACAAGAATATAACTACTATAATACTGCCTCCTATGTACAAGAATATAACTACTATAATACTGCTCCTATGTACAAGAATATAACTACTATAACACTACCACCTATGTACAGGAATATAACTACTATAATACTGCGTCCTATGTACAAGAATATAACTACTATAATACTGATTCCTATGTACAATAATATAACTACTATAATACTGCCTCCTATGTACAAGAATATAACTACTATAATACTGCCTCCTATGTACAATAATATAACTACTATAATACTACCACCTATGTACAGGAATATAACTACTATAATACTGCCTCCTATGTACAAGAATATAACTACTATAATACTGTCTCCTATGTACACAAGAATATAACTACTATAATACTGCTCCTATGTACAAGAATATAACTACTATAATACTGCCTCCTAAGTAGAAGATTATTACTATAATACTGTTCCTGTGTACAAAAAAATAACTACTATAATACTGCTCCTATGTACAAGAATATAACTACTATAATATGTCAAACTAATTTAATCAGTTTCTATGAGGAGGTAAGTACTAGACTTGACAGCGGCGAATCAATGGATGTCGTGTATCTGGACTTCTCCAAAGCATTTGACACTGTACCTCATAAAAGGTTAGTATATAAAATGAGAATGTTCGGACTCGGAGAAAACGTCTGTAAGTGGGTAAGTAACTGGCTCAATGATAGAAAACAGAGGGTGGTTATTAACGGTACATACTCAGATTGGGTCACTGTCACTAGTGGAGTACCTCAGGGGTCAGTATTGGGCCCTATTCTCTTCAATATATTTATTAATGATCTTGTAGAAGGCTTGCATAGTAAAATATCAATTTTCGCAGATGACACTAAACTGTGTAAAGTAATTAACACTGAAGAGGACAGTATACTGTATATATACTACAGAGGACAGTATACTGTGTATACACTACAGAGGACAGTATACTGTATATATATACTACAGAGGACAGTATACTGTATATATACTACAGAGGACAGTATACTACTACAGAGGGATCTGGATAGATTGGAGGCTTGGGCAGATAAGTGGCAGATGAGGTTTAACACTGAGAAATGTAAAGTTATGCACATGGGAAGGAATAATGCAAGTCACCCGTACATACTAAATGGTAAAACACTCGGTAACACTGACATGGAAAAGGATCTAGGAATTTTAATAAACAGCAAACTAAGCTGCAAAAAACAGTGTCAGGCAGCGGCTGCCAAGGCCAATAAGATAATGGGTTGCATCAAAAGGGGCATAGATGCCCGTGATGAGAACATATTCCTACTACTTTACAAATCACTGGTCAGACCACACATGGAGTACTGTGTACAGTTCTGGGCTCCTGTAAACAAGGCAGACATAGCAGAGCTGGAGAGGGTCCAGAGGAGGGCAACTAAAGTAATAACTGGAATGGGGCAACTACAGTACCCTGAAAGATTATCAAAATTAGGGTTATTCACGTTAGAAAAAAGACGACTGAGGGGAGATCTAATTACTATGTATAAATATATCAGGGGGCAGTACAGAGATCTATCCCATCATCTATTTATCCCCAGGACTGTGACTGTGACGAGGGGACATCCTCTGCGTCTGGAGGAAAGAAGGTTTGTACACAAACATAGAAAAGGGTTCTTTACGGTAAGAGCAGTGAGACTATGGAACTCTCTGCCTGAGGAGGTGGTGATGGTGAGTACAATAAAGGAATTCAAGAGGGGCCTGGATGTATTTCTGGAGTGTAATAATATTACAGGCTATAGCTACTAGAGAGGGGTCGTTGATCCAGGGAGTTATTCTGATTGCCTGATTGGAGTCGGGAAGGAATTTTTTATTCCCCTAAAGTGAGGAAAATTGGCTTCTACCTCACAGGGTTTTTTTTTGCCTTCCTCTGGATCAACTTGTAGGATGACAGGCCGAACTGGATGGACAAATGTCTTTTTTCGGCCTTATGTACTATGTTACTATGTATAATACTGCTCCTATGTACAAGAATATAACTACTATAATTCTGCTCCTATGCACAAGAATATAACTACTATAATACTACCACCTACAGTCAGGTCCATAAATATTGGGACATCGACACAATTCTAACATTTTTGGCTCTATACACCACCACAATGGATTTGAAATGTAACTAACAAGATGTGCTTTACCTGCAGACTGTCAACTTTAATTTGAGGGTATTTACATCCAAATCAGGTGAACGGTGTAGGAATTACAACAGTTTGCATATGTGCCTCCCACTTGTTAAGGAACCAAAAGTAATGGGACAGAATAATAATCATAAATTAAACTTTCACTTTTTAATACTTGGTTGCAAATCCTTTGCGGTCAATTACAGCCTGAAGTCTGGAAGACATAGACATCACCAGACGCTAGGTTTCATCCCTGGTGATGCTCTGCCAGGCCTCTACTGCAAATGTCTTCAGTTCCTGCTTGTTCTTGGGGCATTTTCCCTTCAGTTTTGTCTTCAGCAAGTGAAATGCATGCTCAATCGGATTCAGGTCAGGTGATTGACTTGGCCATGGCATAATATTCCACTTCTTTCCCATAAAAAACTCTTTGGTTGCTTTTGCAGTATGCTTTGGGTCATTGTCCATCTGCACTGTGAAGCGCCGTCCAATGAGTTCTGAAGCATTTGGCTGAATATAAGCAGATAATATTGCCCGAAACACTTCAGAATTCATCCTGCTGCTTCTGTCAGCAGTCACATCATCAATAAATACAAGAGAACCAGTGCAATTGGCAGCCATACATGCCAACGCCATGACACTACCACCACCATGCTTCACTGATGAGGTGGTATGCTTAGGATCATGAGCAGTTCCTTTCCTTCTCCATACTCTTCTCCTCCCATCATTCTGGTACAAGTTGATCTTGGTCTCATCTGCCCATAGGATGTTGTTCCAGAACTGTGAGGGCTTTTTAAGATTTAATTTGGCAAACTCTAATCCGGCCTTCCTGTTTTTGAGGCTCACCAATGGTTTACATATTGTGGTGAACCCTCTGCATTCACTCTGGTGAAATCTTCTCTTGATTGTTGACTTTGACACACATACACCTACCTCCTGGAGAGTGTTCTTGATCTGGCCAACTGTTGTGAAGGGTGTTTTCTTCACCAGGGAAAGAATTCTTTGGTCATCCACCACAGTTGTTTTCCGTGGTCTTCCAGGTCTTTTGGTGTTGCTGAGCTCACCGGTGCATTCCTTCTTTTTAAGAATATTCCAAACAGTTGTTTTGGCCGCGCCTAATGTTTTTGCTATTTCTCTGATGGGTTTGTTTTGTTTTTTCAGCCTAATGATGGCTTGCTTCACTGATAGTGACAGCTCTTTGGATCTCATCTTGAGAGTTGACAGCAACAGATTCCAAATGCAAATAGCACACTTGAAATGAACTCTGGACCTTTTATCTGCTCATTGTAATTGGGATAATGAGGGAATAACACACACCTGGCCATGGAACAGCTGAGAAGCCAATTGTCCCATAACATTTGGTCCCTTAACAAGTGGGAGGCACATATGAAAACTGTTGTAATTCCTACACCGTTCACCTGATTTGGATGTAAATACCCTCAAATTAAAGCTGACAGTTTGCAGTTAAAACACATCTTGTTCGTTTCATTTCAAATCCATTGTGGTGGTGTATAGAGCCAAAAATGTTAGAATTGTGTCGATGTACCAATATTTATGGACCTGACTGTATGTACAAGAATATAACTACTATAATACTGCCTCTTATGTACAAGAATATAACTACTATAATATTGCCTCCTATGTACAAGAATATAACTACTATAATACTGCTCCTATGTACAAAGAATATAACTACTATAATACTGCTCCTATGTACAAGAATATAACTATTATAATACTGCCTCTTATGTACAAGAATATAACTACTATAATACTGCTCCTATGTACAAGAATATAACTATTATAATACTGCCTCTTATGTACAAGAATATAACTACTATAATACTGCTCCTATGTACAAGAATATAACTATTATAATACTGCCTCTTATGTACAAGAATATAACTACTATAATACTGCTCCTATGTACAAGAATATAACTATTATAATACTGCTCCTATGTACAAGAATATAACTACTATAATACTGCTCCTATGTACAAGAATATAACTACTATAATACTGCAAATGTGAAGCAACACCCAGTTAGAGAATAAAATTTTCGGATCTATTTAATCTTCATAAAATTCCAAGGTAAAAACACAAGCAGAGGTACAAATGGGCTAAATTTGAAATATTTCCCACAAAGTCCAGGCTCAATCACATTAAGGCCTCTTGCACACAAATGTTTTTTGTTTGTTTGTTTACGTTCCGTTTTTTGCATTCCGCCAAAAAAATGGAAGGTACTCCGTATGCCTTCCATTTCCATATTTCCGTTCCGTTCAAAGATAGAACATGTCCTATTATTGTCTGCATAACGGACAAGGATAGTACTGTTCTATCAGGGGCCAGCCGTTCCGCAAAAAAAAACGGAATGCACACGGACGTCATCTGTATTTTTTGCAGATACGTTTTTTGCAGACCGCAAAATACTGAGAAAGCCATACGGTCGTGTGCAATAGGCCTTAAGAGAAGTGAAAGCCAGAGTTTAAACACAAGGAAAGAACAGCCAACAAAACATAACATTATTACCTAATGTGTCTTTGTTATTTACTCTAGATTCCTTAGATATAACAATTGCAGATCATGAAAATACAATAGAAAAGTGGTGTATTGTTCTCTCAGGCTGCAGCCATGTCTACTACCCCTCCTTCTCCCCCTCTCATGCTAGTACACGTGAGCCATAAAGTATAGGTGTCACAACCAGACAGCTGAGAAGCTCTGACAGGAGCCGTCCAGAACCTCCTCCTTGAGTTTCTTTGTTTTGATTTCAGTTCCTCATCTCGTTAGCCTATCTCAGCTGTCATGCAGTTGGACTGATTGCTTCCCTTTAAGTTCCTCCCCATGATGCATTAGGTTGCGGCTTATACAACTTCCTGGAGTGTGTGTGCATGCCTTTCCTAGTTCCCAGTCGTCTGCAAGATAAGTACTGTTTATGTATTTGTGATTTTCTGTTTGCTGGATCCAGGTGACCCTGGCTCCCTCCGTGTCTGTGTAGGGGGCCGGTGGTCTTGTCCCCTCACAATTGTAGGGTCTTCAGCTGTAAGATAGTCGAGGTACGTGGATATGCGCCCATCCACCTTTGGGGTGTTCGCATAGGCTGAGCAGTCAGGGAGAGTGGCAGGTCTCATGCAGGGGTCTCCCTTTTGTTCCTTAATTGTGGATCCAGTGACTCATAGATTATATTGTATTGTCTTGTTTCCCTGTACACCATCCGTGACATTATAAGCCGCCAAAACCGTCTCAAGCATGGATCCGGTTTCACTTTTGGCTGAACGCTTCCAGGGTCTTTCATTGGAGGTAGCTGATCTCCGTAAGACTTTTTCTCAGTTTCAAGTGACCGGTTCAGCTTGCGTTCATGGAGTTTGTTCTGAGCCTAAGATCTCGCTCCCGGATACGTTCTCCGGGGGTAGTGAGAATTTTGTGCGTTTTAGAGAGGCTTGCAAACTCCATTTTCGCCTTCTTCCCCATTCCTCTGGTGAAGAGGAACGGATGGTGGGGATCATTAGATCGCTGCTCAGGGGTAACGCTCAGTCCTGGGCCTTTTCGCTGCCGGAGGGGGCACGGCCCCTCCGTTCAGTGGATGAATTATTTTTAGCCCTGGGTCAGATATATGATGATCCGGATCATATTGCTCTGGCTGAGTCTAGACTACGTCTGTTATGCCAGGGTGAACAATCCGCAGAGATATACTGCTCAGAATTTCGGAGATGGGCAGCTGATACTGGTTGGAATGATGCTGCACTCCGAAGTCAATTTTGCCATGGTCTTTCAGAAGGATTGAAAAATGCATTTGCCTTTCATGAGAGACCTACCTCCTTGGATTCTGCTATGTCTCAGGCCGTTCGTATTGACAGGCGTCTTAGAGAGAGAGGAGAGATCTCTCCTTCCTGTCATGCTCAGTCCCGGGACAGTGCAGCGGTCCCATTCTGTGCGCAGGGGTCTCAGTCGCTGTCAGCCCCTTCTGAGCAGGAGCCCATGCAGCTGGGGTTGATTGCCTCAGACAATAGAAGATTCAGCCCGCATGGGAGGGTTTGTTTTTGTTGTGGAGGTATAAATCATTTGGCAAATGTGTGTCCCTCTAGGAGATTCAGGCAGTTTTCTGAGAGTAATAAAGAAACAAAAAGGAAAAAATCTTTTAAAAATGTTCCGTCTGTTACTATTGGCAGGGTTGAGGCGGAAATTGAAGGTTTTCCGTTTGCTTGTAGTTCCCGTTTTGTCCTGCCTGCTAGGGTGGCGCTAGAGAGCAAGAGCATTTTTTGTGAGATTTTTGTGGATAGTGGAGCAGCTGTCAATCTCATTGATAATCAATTTGCAATAACTCATGGTTTCCAGGTATGCACTTTGGGAAAGGATATTCCTGTTTTTGCTATTGATTCCGCTCCACTTTCTCAGAAATCATTAAAGGGCATAGTTCACAATATCCGTTTAATTGTGAGTGATGCTCATGTTGAGGATGTGCCATGTTTTGTCCTTAGCGGTTTGCCTACTCCTCTAGTGTTGGGGCTACCCTGGCTCACTAAACATAACCCCACCATTGATTGGCAAGCGAGGCAAATAAATGGTTGGAGTGACTTTTGCAGAGAGAATTGCCTCATGACATCTGTTTCTGAGGTTTCTACTAAGACTGTTCCACCTTTCCTCTCTGAATTTTCGGATGTCTTCTCTGAGAGTGGAGTTCAGGATTTGCCTCCGCACAGGGAGTACGATTGCCCTATTAATCTCATCCCAGGCGCCAAGCTGCCTAAATCTCGTTTATACAATCTTTCCCAACCTGAGAGGGTCGCTATGCGTGCTTATATCTCTGAGAGTCTGAGACAAGGACACATACGACCCTCGAAGTCACCTGTTGTTAAGAAAAAAGATGGTTCTTTAAGACCTTGTCTGGATTTCAGGGAGCTGAACAGTATCACTATTCGTGACCCTTATCCGCTTCCTCTGATTCCGGACCTGTTTAACCAGGTTGTTGGGGCTAAAGTCTTTTCCAAATTAGACCTAAGAGGGGCATACAACCTGGTCAGGGTCAGAGAAGGAGACGAATGGAAGACGGCTTTCAATACCCCTGAGGGCCATTTTGAGAATTTGGTTATGCCTTTTGGTTTGATGAATGCCCCAGCCGTTTTTTAGCATTTCGTGAACAGCATTTTTTATCATTTAATGGGAAAATTTGTATTAGTGTATTTGGATGACATTTTGATTTTTTCTCCTGATTTCAAGACTCATAAGGAACACTTACGTCAGGTCTTGCTCATCCTGCGGGAGAATAAATTATACGCGAAACTGGAAAAATGTGTGTTTGCGGTTCCAGAAATTAAATTTCTGGGGTTTCTTCTCTCCGCTTCTGGTTTTCGCATGGACCCCGAGAAGGTCCGTGCTGTGCTTGAGTGGGAGCTTCCTGAGAATCAAAAGGCGCTGATGCGTTTTTTGGGCTTTGCCAATTATTACAGGAAATTTATTTTGAATTATTCCTCTGTTGTTAAACCACTCACTGATATGACCAGAAAGGGGGTAGATTTTTCTTCCTGGTCGGTAGAGGCGCATAAGGCCTTTTCTAATATAAAGGAGAGTTTCGCTTCCGCTCCCATCCTGGTACAACCTGATATTTCTTTACCCTTCATAGTTGAGGTTGATGCTTCTTAGGTGGGTGTGGGTGCGGTCTTGTCTCAGGGTTCCTCTCCTGCCAAATGGCGACCGTGTGCCTTTTTCTCGAAGAAACTCTCCTCCGCAGAGAGAAATTACGATGTGGGAGATAGGGAGTTGTTGGCCATCAAGTTAGCTTTTGAGGAATGGCGCCATTGGCTAGAGGGAGCCAGACACCCTATTACCGTGTTTACTGACCATAAGAATCTGGCCTACTTGGAGTCAGCCAAGCGTCTAAACCCGAGACAGGCCAGATGGTCTTTGTTCTTTTCAAGGTTTAATTTTGTTGTCACGTTCCTCCCTGGGGTTAAGAATGTGAAGGCAGATGCCCTGTCACGTTGTTTTCCGGGAGGTGGGAATTTTGAAGACCCGGGTCCCATTTTGGCTGAAGGTGTGGTGGTCTCTGCTCTTTTTCCTGAATTGGAGGCAGAGGTGCAGGCAGCCCAGTCGGAGGCTCCTGATCTTTGTCCTCCTGGGAGGTTGTTTGTGCCTCTCACTTTAAGACACAAGATTTTTAAGGAACACCACGATACGGTCCTTGCTGGGCATCCGGGGGCAAGAGCCACACTGGATCTCATCGCTCGGAGATTCTGGTGGCCTGCGCTTCGTAAGTCGGTTGAGGGTTTTGTGGCAGCCTGCGAGACTTGCGCTCGTGCCAAAGTCCCTCATTCACGGCCATCAGGTCCTCTCCTTCCCTTACCCATTCCTTCCCGTCCTTGGACACATCTGTCCATGGACTTCATAACGGACCTGCCTCGTTCCTCGGGGAAGACTGTGATTCTGGTGGTGGTGGACCGTTTTAGCAAAATGGTGCATTTCATCCCTTTTCCTGGTTTGCCCAATGCTAAGACGCTGGCGCAGGCATTTATTGACCACATTGTCAAATTGCATGGTATCCCTTCAGACATAGTCTCTGATAGGGGCACGCAGTTTGTTTCCAGATTCTGGAAGGCTTTCTGTTCTCGCTTGGGGGTTCGGTTGTCATTCTCTTCTGCTTTCCACCCGCAGTCGAATGGCCAGACGGAGCGCGTCAATCAGAATCTGGAGACATATCTGCGCTGTTTTGTGGCGGAGAATCAGGAGGATTGGTGTTCTTTTTTGTCCCTTGCTGAGTTTGCTTTAAATAACCGTCGTCAGGAGTCCTCTGATAAGTCACCCTTTTTTGGTGCATATGGGTTTCATCCGCAGTTTGGGACTTTCTCGGGAGAGGGGTCTTCTGGTTTACCTGATGAGGACAGATTCTCCTCGTCTTTGTCATCTATTTGGCAAAAGATTCAGGATAATCTAAAGAGCATGAGTGAGAGATATAAGCGTGTGGCGGATAAGAGACGTGTGCCTGGTCCGGACCTGAATGTTGGTGATCTGGTGTGGTTGTCTACCAAGAATATCAAATTAAAAGGTTCCATCCTGGAAGTTGGGTCCTAGATTTATTGGGCCTTACAAGATCCTGTCTGTCATCAATCCTGTTGCCTACCGTCTTGATCTTCCTCAGACTTGGAAGATCCATAATGTTTTTCATAAGTCCTTATTGAAACCTTATGTTCTACCTATTGTACCCTCGCCTTTGCCTCCTCCTCCGATTATGGTTGATGGAAATCTTGAATTTCAGGTCTCTAGGATTGTGGATTCTCGTCTTGTCCGCAGTTCCCTCCAGTACCTCGTTCATTGGGAGAGTTATGGTCCTGAGGAGAGGATGTGGGTCCCAGTGACGGACATTAAGGCCACTCGTCTCATCAGGGCTTTCCATAGGTCCCATCCTGAGAAGGTGGGCTCTGAGTGTCCGGAGTCCACTCGTAGAGGGAGGGGTATTGTCACAACTAGACAGCTGAGAAGCTCTGACAGGAGCCGTCCAGAACCTCCTTCTTGAGTTTCTTTGTTTTGATTTCAGTTCCTCATCTCGTTAGCCTATCTCAGCTGTCATGCAGTTGGACTGATTGCTTCCCTTTAAGTTCCTCCCCATGATGCATTAGGTTGCGGCTTATACAACTTCCTGGAGTGTGTGTGCATGCCTTTCCTAGTTCCCAGTCGTCTGCAAGATAAGTACTGTTTATGTATTTGTGATTTTCTGTTTGCTGGATCCAGGTGACCCTGGCTCCCTCCGTGTCTGTGTAGGGGGCCGGTGGTCTTGTCCCCACACTATTGTAGGGTCTTCAGCTGTAAGATAGTCGAGGTACGTGGATATGCGCCCATCCACCTTTGGGGTGTTCGCAGAGGCTGAGCAGTCAGGGAGAGTGGCAGGTCTCATGCAGGGGTCTCCCTTTTGTTCCTTAGTTGTGGATCCAGTGACTCATAGATTATATTATATTGTCTTGTTTCCCTGTACACCATCCGTGACAATAGGAGGAGGGGGCTGGGATTAGTCTCGATAATTTTTGTCTACACAACAAAAGTGGCCATTTTGTTGAAAGGAATCTCCTAGATAGTAATAGTAAACAAATCTATTTTGTACTATCATGTGGAACTATAATAGACTACGAATACTAAATCTTCCAAGATTATTACCACTCCTCACTGCTAAATACTGCTATAGGCAGATTTGCCTTTCAGCTTCCTGGGAAAGCTGGGTTACCACCATGTGAAACTGTAATAGACTGCAGAGAACTAAATCTACTACGATAAATCCTTCTCCTCACTCCTAACTAGTGCCACAGCAAGGCAGATTTGTCTCTCAGGTTGCTGGGAAAGCTCGTTTACCACCATGTGGAACTGTAATAGACTGCAGAATACTAAATCTTTTCAGTATAACTGCCTCCTCACTTCTAAATGGTGCCATAGCTACGCAGATTGGTCTTTCAGGGTCCTAGAAAAGCTGAGTTACAATCATATGGGACTGTAGTAGAATGCAGAATACTAAATCTAGTAAGTTAAATCCTCATCCCCAATCCTAAATAGCACCACTGCTAGGTTGAATTGCATTTAAAAGGGTTGTGTCACTTCAGCAACTGGCATTTATTATTGTAACGGTCACGTACACACACACACAGGGGGGAGGATAGTGACCACTGCGCTCCACCCTCAACCCTGGCCCTGCCTACTTGCCTCACGAGTCCTGATGACAGGGGACAACTGGACAGCAGTCCCTAACTTAGTATACGTGCGGGAAGGACAAACAAGACAAATAACGGATAGTGAATGGACCGGGTCAAAACCAAGAGGACAACGCAGTACAGAGGGATAAGCAAAGAAAGGTCAGGAGAAGCCGGGGTCATAAATACCAGGAGAGTCGAGAAGTACCAAAGGAGTCCGCAAAGCATAGTCAGGTGGAAGCCGAGGTCAATATACCAGGAAGGATGCGCAGTACAGGAGGAGCAGGCAAAGGATCATCAGGGAAAAGGATCAGGTAAGTACACAGGTAACCAACAACTGCCAGGAACCTAAAATAACAGGCAACCTGTGGCCAGCAGGCTGCCTGTATTTATAGTGGGGAGTGAGGGTCATGTGACGTGGCCAGCGTCACATGACCGACAGACCAACCAGTCGAGCACCGAGTGATCAGCTCGGCGCTCAAGGCAGACTTAGGAGCAGGGGGCCTCCCAGCTAGCAAAGCCGCCCTGGGAACAAGGTCAAACACAGATCCTCGCTCCTGAAGCTAAGCAGCAGTTCTGCGGCTAATGGGAGACAGAGTGCACCTTCGGAACCCCGTTACAGTACCCCCCCTTTTACGAGGGGCCACCGGACCCAAGACTTCAGGCGATGGCCTTTCAGGGTGTTCTAAATTAAATTTTCAAACAAGTCTAGGAGCATGAACCTCCCTGGCAGGTACCCAAGATCTCTCTTCAGGTCCATACCCTTTCCAGTGAATCAGGTACTGCAAGGAATTACGCACCTTCCTGACATCCACTATTTTAGACACCACATACTCGACAGCATCATTAACAAGAACCGGCAGAGGCGAGGCTTTCGATGGTACTACCGGTTCAAAATATTTTTTAAGTAGAGATTTATGGAATACATTATGAATGTGGAATGACTCGGGCAGCTCTAACCTAAAAGATACCGGGTTAATCACCTCCGTGATCTTATATGGTCCAATAAAACGAGGAGCAAACTTTTTAGAATCTATCTTAAGAGAGAGATTCTTGGAGGACAACCATACCTTATCCCCAATCTGAAAATTCACCCCCCTTGAACGTCTCCTATCGGCCTTGAGTTTCTGAGAACTTTGAGCCTTTTCTAAGTTCGATTGAACCCGGGCCCAAACCGTGCACAGTTCAGAGGAGAGCCTATCCGCCTCAGGGTTAGAGGAGGAGACGGATGACCCAGAATGAAAACAGGGATGGAAACCATGGTTACAAAAGAAAGGTGAAACCCCCGCAGAAGAATTGACACGGTTATTCAAAGCAAATTCAGCCAATGGAAGAAATTTCACCCATAATTGCTGGTCATCAGCAACATACAACCTCAAGAATTGTTCCACAGACTGATTAAGGCGTTCAGTCTGCCCATTACTCTCAGGGTGGTAGGCAGAGGAAAAAGACAATTAAATTTTAAATTTTTGACAGAAGGCCCTCCAGAATTTGGACACAAACTGCACACCCCTGTCAGAAACAATATTTTCCGGGATACCATGCAATTGAACAATTTCTTTCACAAAAATAGACGCCAGGGTTTTGGCATTCAGGAGTTTAGCCAGGGGAATGAAATGGACCATCTTGCTAAACCTATCGACCACTACCCAAACTACAGTCTTACCCTCCGCCGGCGGTAGGTCAGTTAAAGTCCATCGAGATATGGGACCAGGGTCTACTGGGAATGGGTAGGGGTCGTAGGTTACCAGCAGGGCGAGTCCTAGGTGTCTTGGACCTGGCACAAACCTCACAGGCTGACACGTAGGACTTGACATCCCTAGTTAGAGTGGGCCACCAATAAGATCTAGAAACCAGATCCTTAGTGCCCTCAACACCCGGATGTCCACAAAAGGCAGAATCGTGACACTCACCCAACAGCTGGAGACGAAATTGTACGGGAACAAACAACTTATCTGTAGGGGTGGATACCGGTGCCAGATGTTGTTCAGACCTAATGCGAGCCGAGATATCCTGGGTTAGAGCTGCTATGAAGATTTTTGCTCATAGGATAGATTCAGGTGGTACCTCAGTAGGTTGAAAAGCATGGAAGCTCCGAGATAATGCGTCCGCCTTCACATTTTTACTTCCCGGCCTGAACGTAATAGAATAATCAAAACGAGCAAAAAACAGAGCCCATCTGGCTTGACGGGGATTCAACCTCTTAGCAGACTCGAGAAACATAAGGTTTTTATGGTCAGTGACAACAGTTACACAATGCCTTGCCCCCTCCAGAAAATGCCTCCACTCCACAAATGCCCATTTAATGGCCAGCAGCTCCCTATTCCCTATGTCGTAGTTTCTCTCCGTGGGAGAGAATTTCCTGGAGAAGAAGGCACATGGTCTCAGGTTAGTGAGGCTAGCAGGACCTTGTGAAAGGACTGCTCCTGCGCCGTCCTCGGACGCATCCACCTCCACAATAAAAGGTCTCTCCTGATCAGGCTGGATCAGAATGGTAGCGCTACTGAATACCTTTTTTAATTTTTCAAATGAAGAAATGGCCTCAGTAGACCAATTCTCCAAATTCGCCCCTTTCTTAGTAAGGTCGGTCAACGGTTTAGCAATTACGGAAAAATTCATAATAAATTTATGATAGTAATTGGCGAAACCTAAAAACCGTTGTAAGGCCTTTAAGGATGAAGGTCTTACCCATTCCTTAATTACTAGTACCTTACCAGGATCCATCTTGAAGGCGTGAGGAGTCAGAACATGCCCTAGAAACAGAATCTCCTTGCTTAGCGGAGATAGCTAAGACACATTTCTCTTGTTTAGCGGATAGCTGATTCTCCCTCAACACCTCTAATACTTGTTTAACATGAGACACATGGGATTCGAAGTCAGGAGAGAATATCAAAATGTCGTCAAGATAGACAATAACAAATTTACCTAAGAACTCCCTTAGAATGTCATTCATGAAGTTTAACACACAGCTGGGGCATTGCTGAGTCCAAAAGGTATCACCTGATATTCAAAGTGTCCTACCGGAGTATTGAACGCCGTCTTCCATTCGTCTACCTCCTTGATTCGGATTAGATTGTATGCCCCTTTCAGGTCAATTTTGGAAAACCAGGTTGCCCCCAGAACCTGGT
Source organism: Bufo bufo (assembly GCF_905171765.1). Lineage (NCBI taxonomy): Eukaryota > Metazoa > Chordata > Amphibia > Anura > Bufonidae > Bufo > Bufo bufo. The sequence continues at coordinate 33,170,707 of NC_053393.1, forward strand.
TAAATAAATCCGGACTCAATGGGAGAGAGTATTTATTCTGGACAGTGATTTTATTTAAATTCCGGTAATCGATACATGGCCTAAGACCACCATCTTTTTTCTTAACGAAGAAAAAACCCGCCCCCATAGGAGAGACAGAAGGTCTAATATGCCCTTTACCAAGGCTCTCCTTAATATAATCTTCCATGGCCTTGCGTTCGGGCTTAGAAAGATTATAAATTCGCCCCTTAGGAAACTTGGCCCCCTCTACTAGCTCTATAGTACAATCATAAGGTCTATGGGGGGGGTAGAACCTCCGGGTTGGTGATGAGAATACATCAGAATATTCCCTAACAACAGTGGGTAAAGTATCAGACTTTACTGAGACCCCAGCCTGTACCACGGACAAGCACGAGTCACACTTATGAGGCTCCCATCTCACCAACTCCCCATTGGACCAATCTATAGTTGTCACAGCCAGACAGCTGAGAAGCGCTCACAGGAGCTTCTCAGATCCTCCTCCTTGAATTTCTTTGTTTTGGCTTAGTTTCTCATCTCGTTAGTCTATCTCAGCTGTCATGCAGTCAGACTGATCGCTACCCTTTAAGTTCCTCCCCATAATGCAGTAGTGTGAGGCTGATACAACTTCCTGGAGTGTGTGTGCATGCTGTTCCCAGTTCCCAGTTCCCAGTCCTCAGTCGTCTGCAGATAAGTGCTGTTTATGTATTTATGTTTTTGTCTTTTCTGGATCCAGGTGACCCTGACTCCCTCCGTGTCAGTGTAGGGAGCCGGTGGTCGTGTCCCTTCACTATTGTAGGGTCTTCAGGTAATAGATAGCCGAGGAACGTGGATATGCGGCCATCCACCTTTGGGGTGTTCGCATAGGCTGAGCAGTGAGGGAGAGCGGCAGCTCTATTGCAGGGGTCTCCCTTTGTTCCTTAGTTGTGGATCCAGAGAGACATTGTTTATATGGTATTGTCTTGTTTCCTGTACACCATCCGTGACATTATCAGCCGCCAAAACCGTCTCAAGCATGGATCCGGTTTCACTTTTGGCTGAACGCCTCCAGGGTCTTTCATTGGAGGTAGCTGATCTCCGTAGGATTTTTTTCTCAGTTTCAAGTGACCGGTTCAGCTTGCGTTCATGGAGTTTGTGCTGAGCCCAAGATCTCGCTCCCGGATACGTTCTCTGGGGGTAGTGAGAATTTTGTGCGTTTTAAAGAGGCTTGCAAACTCCATTTTCGCCTTCTTCCCCATTCTTCTGGTGATGAAGAACGGAGGGTGGGGATCATTGTATCGCTGCTCAGGGGTAACGCTCAGTCTTGGGCCTTTTCGCTACCGGAGGGGGCACGGCCCCTCCGCTCAGTGGATGAATTCTTTTTAGCCCTGGGTCAGATATATGATGATCCGGATCATATTGCTCTGGCTGAGTCTAGACTACGTCTGTTATGCCAGGGTAAACAATCCGCAGAGATATACTGCTCCGAATTTCGGAGATGGGCAGCTGATACTGGTTGGAATGATGCTGCACTCCGAAGTCAATTTTGCCATGGTCTTTCAGAGGGATTGAAAGATGCATTTTCCTTTCATGAGAGGCCTATCTCCTTGGACTCTGCTATGTCTCAGGCCGTTCGTATTGACAGGCGTCTTAGAGAGAGACGAGAGATCTCTCCTTCCTGTCCTACTCAGTCTCGGAACAGTGCAGCGGTCTCATTTTATGCGCAGGAGTCTCAGTCGCTGTCAACCCCTTCTGAGCAGGAGCCCATGCAGCTGGGGTTGATTGCCCCTGACAATAGAAGATTCAGCCCGCATGGGATGGTTTGTTTTTGTTGTGGAGGTATAAATCATTTGGCAAATGTTTGTCCCTCAAGGAGATTCAGGCAGTTTTCTGGGAGTAATAAAGAGACAAAAAGGAAAAAATCTTTTAAAAATGTTCCGTCTGTTACTATTGGCAGGGTTGAGGCGGAAATTGAAGGTTTTCCGTTTGCTTGTAGTTCCCGTTTTGTCCTGGCGCTAGAGAGCAAGAGCATTTTTTGTGAGATTTTTGTGGATAGTGGAGCAGCTGTCAACCTCATTGATAATCAATTTGCAATAACTCATGGTTTCCAGGTATGCACTTTGGGAAGGGATATTCCTGTTTTTGCTATTGATTCAGCTCCACTTTCTCAGAAATCATTAAAGGGCATAGTTCACAATATCCGTTTAATTGTGAGTGATGCTCATGTTGAGGATGTGTCATGTTTCGCCCTTAGTGGTTTGCCTACTCCTCTAGTGTTGGGGCTACCCTGGCTCACTAAACATAACCCCACCATTGATTGGCAAGCGAGGCAAATAAATGGTTGGAGTAACTTTTGCAGAGAGAATTGCCTCATAACATCTGTTTCTGAGGTTTCTACTAAGACTGTACCACCTTTCCTCTCTGAATTTTTGGATGTCTTCTCTGAGAGTGGAGTTCAGGGTTTGCCTCCGCACAGGGAGTATGATTGCCCTATTAATCTCATCCCAGGCGCCAAGCTGCCTAAATCTCGTTTATACAATCTCTCCCAACCTGAGAGGGTCACTATGCGGGCTTATATCTCTGAGAGTTTGAGAAAAGGACACATACGACCCTCGAAGTCACCTGTTGCCGCTGGTTTTTTCTTTGTTAAGAAAAAAGATGGTTCTTTAAGACCTTGTCTGGATTTCAGGGAGCTGAACAGTATCACTATTCGTGATCCTTATCCGCTTCCTCTGATCCCGGACCTGTTTAACCAGGTTGTTGGGGCTAAAGTCTTTTCCAAATTAGACCTAAGAGGGGCATACAACCTGGTTAGGGTCAGAGAAGGAGACGAATGGAAGACGGCTTTCAATACCCCTGAGGGCCATTTTGAGAATTTGGTTATGCCTTTTGGTTTGATGAATGCCCCAGCCGTTTTTCAGCATTTCGTCAACAGCACTTTTTATCATTTAATGGGAAAATTTGTATTAGTGTATTTGGATGACATTTAGATTTTTTCTCCTGATTTCAAGACTCATAAGGAACACTTACGTCAGGTCTTGCTCATTCTGCGGGAGAATAAATTATATGCGAAACTGGAAAAATGTGTGTTTGCGGTTCCAGAAATCCAATTTCTGGGGTTTCTTGTCTCCGCTTCTGGTTTTCGCATGGACCCCGAGAAGGTCCGCGCTGTGCTTGAGTGGGAGCTTCCTGAGAACCAGAAGGCGCTGATGCGTTTTTTGGGCTTTGCCAATTATTACAGGAAATTTATTTTGAATTATTCCTCTGTTGTTAAACCACTCACTGATATGACCAGAAAGGGGGTAGATTTTTCTTCCTGGTCGGTAGAGGCGCGTAAGGCCTTTTCTAATATCAAGGAGAGTTTTGCTTCCGCTCCCATCCTAGTACAACCTGATATTTCGTTACCCTTCATAGTTGAGGTTGATGCTTCTGAGGTAGGGGTGGGTGCGGTCTTGTCTCAGGGTTCCTCTCCTGCCAAATGGCAACCGTGTGCCTTTTTCTCAAAGAAACTCTCCTCCGCAGAGAGAAATTATGATGTGGGAGATAGGGAATTGTTGGCCATCAAGTTGGCTTTTGAGGAATGGCACCATTGGCTAGAGGGAGCCAGACACCCTATTACCGTGTTTACTGACCATAAAAATCTGGCCTATTTGGAGTCAGCCAAGCGTCTGAACCCGAGACAGGCCAGATGGTCTTTGTTCTTTTCAAGGTTTAATTTTGTTGTTACGTTCCGCCCTGGGGTTAAGAATGTGAAGGCAGATGCCCTGTCACGTTGTTTTCCAGGAGGTGGGAATTTTGAAGACCCGGGTCCCATTTTGGCTGAAGGTGTGGTGGTCTCTGCTCTTTTTCCTGAATTGGAAGCAGAGGTGCAGGCAGCCCAGTCAGAAGCTCCTGATCTTTGTCCTCCTGGGAGGTTGTTTGTGCCTCTCGCTTTGAGACACAAGATTTTTAAAGAACACCACGACACGGTCCTTGCTGGGCACCCGGGGGCAAGAGCCACACTGGATCTCATCGCTCGGAGATTCTGGTGGCCTGCGCTTCGTAAGTCGGTTGAGGGTTTTGTGGCAGCTTGCGAGACTTGCGCTCGTGCCAAGGTCCCTCATTCACGGCCATCAGGTCCTCTCCTTCCTTTGCCCATTCCTTCCCGTCCTTGGACACATCTGTCCATGGACTTCATAACGGACTTGCCTCGTTCCTCGGGGAAGTCTGTGATTCTGGTGGTGGTGGACCGTTTTAGCAAAATGGTGCATTTTATCCCTTTCCCTGGTTTGCCCAATGCTAAGACGCTGGCGCAGGCATTTATTGACCACATTGTCAAATTGCATGGGATTCCTTCAGACATAGTCTCTGATAGGGGCACGCAGTTTGTTTCCAGATTCTGGAAGGCTTTCTGTTCTCACTTGGGGGTTCGGTTGTCATTCTCTTCTGCTTTCCATCCGCAGTCGAATGGCCAGATAGAGCGCGTCAATCAGAATCTGGAGACATATCTGCGCTGTTTTGTGGCGGAGAATCAGGAGGATTGGTGTTCTTTTTTGTCCCTTGCTGAGTTTGCTTTAAATAACCGTCGTCAGGAGTCCTCTGATAAGTCACCATTTTTTGGTGCATATGGGTTCCATCCGCAGTTTGGGACTTTCTCGGGAGAGGGCTCTTCTGGTTTGCCTGATGAGGACAGATTCTCCTCGTCTTTGTCATCTATTTGGCAAAAGATTCAGGATAATCTAAAGAGCATGAGTGAGAGATATAAGCGTGTGGCGGATAAGAGACGTGTGCCTGGTCCGGACCTGAATGTTGGTGATCTGGTGTGGTTGTCTACCAAGAATATCAAATTGAAGGTTCCCTCCTGGAAGTTAGGTCCTAGGTTTATTGGGCCTTACAAGATCCTGTCTGTCATCAATCCTGTTGCCTACCGTCTTGATCTTCCTCAGACTTGGAAGATCCATAATATTTTTCATAAGTCCTTATTGAAACCTTATGTTCAACCTATTGTACCCTCGCCTTTGCCTCCTCCTCCGATTATGGTTGATGGAGATCTTGAATTTCAGGTCTCTAGGATTGTGGATTCTCGTCTTGTCCGCGGTTCCCTCCAGTACCTCGTTCATTGGGAGGGTTATGGTCCTGAGGAGAGGATGTGGGTCCCAGTGACGGACATTAAGGCCTCTCGTCTCATCAGGGCTTTCCATAGGTCCCATCCTGAGAAGGTGGGCCCTGAGTGTCCGGAGTCCACTCCTAGAGGGAGGGGTACTGTCACAGCCAGACAGCTGAGAAGCGCTCACAGGAGCTTCTCAGATCCTCCTCCTTGAATTTCTTTGTTTTGGTTTAGTTTCTCATCTCGTTAGTCTATCTCAGCTGTCATGCAGTCAGACTGATCGCTACCCTTTAAGTTCCTCCCCATAATGCAGTAGTGTGCGGCTGATACAACTTCCTGGAGTGTGTGTGCATGCTGTTCCCAGTTCCCAGTCCTCAGTCCTCAGTCCTCAGTCGTCTGCAGATAAGTGCTGTTTATGTATTTATGTTTTTGTCTTTTCTGGATCCAGGTGACCCTGACTCCCTCCGTGTCAGTGTAGGGAGCCGGTGGTCGTGTCCCTTCACTATTGTAGGGTCTTCAGGTAATAGATAGCTGAGGAACGTGGATATGCGGCCATCCACCTTTGGGGTGTTCGCATAGGCTGAGCAGTGAGGGAGAGCGGCAGCTCTATTGCAGGGGTCTCCCTTTGTTCCTTAGTTGTGGATCCAGAGAGACATTGTTTATATGGTATTGTCTTGTTTCCTGTACACCATCCGTGACAATAGTGGGGTTATGTAGTCTGAGCCAAGGCAACCCTAGTACCACCTCAGCCGGTAGGTTCTCCAGGACTAAAAGGGAACATCTCTCTGACTGGCACACACCCACGGTTAGAGAAATCTCTGAGGTACATGAGCTCACCGTACCACCAATAAGAGGAGTAGCATCAATAGCCATGACATGGATAGGAGTTGGTAAAGCAAACATTGGAATACCCAATCTTACAGCATACTCAGAGTCAATAAAGCTGGTCGCTGAGCCAGAATCAATAAAGGCCTTACCCGGCCATTTATCTACTCCCAGAGAAATCGTAATGGGTACCAAAAGCTTACATTTAGAAAAATCAGGGTGTACCTGGTCTTTAGGTTGCCTTGCCTTAGGAGACTTGACAGAGAGGACCTTCTTAGGACACTGGTTGATCCAATGGTCAGGATCTCCACAGGAAAAGCATTCTCCACGTCTGCAGCGAAGATTCCCTCGGGTCATGCCAACCTGCATGGGTTCATCGGTGGAGACCTCAGCATTGTCTCTGGGATAGATCTCTCTCTAACCCGTCGGTCAAGTCGGACAACAAAGGTCATCATCTCCTCTAAGGTCTCTGGAAGTTGGTAACTGACCAGAAGATCCTTTAAATTATCAGACAGACCTGACCTGAACTGACTCTTCAGGGCTGGTTCGTTCCATCCTGAGGGGACACACCACCTTCTGAATTGGGTGCAATAATCCTCCGCAGGTAGATTGCCCTGAACCAGTGCCTTCAGAGCCGTCTCGGCTACTAGAACCCTGTCTGGTTCATCATAGAGGGTACCCAGGGCCTGAAAGAACCCCTCCACAGAAGATAAACAACTGGTGCCAGCAGGTAAAGAGAACGCCCAGTCCTGGGGATCACCCTGTAGTCGGGAAATGATAATGCCCACGCGTTGACTCTCGGGGCCAGAGGACACGGGGCGCAAACGGAAGTAAAGTTTGCAACTCTCCTTAAAAGAGAGAAACTTCTTCCGGTCTCCAGAAAAGGGTTCTGGGAGCTTAATCTGGGGCTCAAAATGCAGACTGGAGGCCTGAGGAGTGGAAGAACCTTGCCCTAACTCAAAAGAACTGAGTTTTTCCCCTAACTCCTGCACCATCTGCGTCAGATTAGAGACATGGTCAGTCAGGGTGACCAGAGGATTCATTATACAGTGGTTATTGGGCCTGTTAATCTGTAACGGTCATGTACACACACACACAGGGGGGAGGATAGTGACCACTGCGCTCCACCCTCACCCCTGGCCCTGCCTACTTGCCTCACGAGTCCTGATGACAGGGGACAACTGGACGACAGTCCCTAACTTATTATACGTGCGGGAAGGACAGACAAGACAAATAACGGATAGTGAACGGACCGGGTCAAAACCATAAGGACAACGCAGTACAGAGGGATAAGCAAAGAAAGGTCAGTAGAAGCCGGGGTCATAAATACCAGGAGAGTCGAGAAGTACCAAAGGAGTCCGCAAAGAATAGTCAGGTGGAAGCCGAGGTCAATATACCAGAAAGGATGCGCAGTACAGGAGGAGCAGGCAAAGGATCGTCAGGGAACAGGATCAGCTAAGTACATAGGTAACTAACAACTGTCAGGAACCTAAAATAACAGGCAACCTGTGGCCAGCAGGCTGCCTGTATTTATAGTGGGGAGTGAGGGTCATGTGACGTGGCCAGCTGTCATGCCCCACTCTGACGATGTGCGGAGGTCGGCCAGGATTGCAGCACGAGTTTAGTGTTTGTTTTGGAGTAGTGCTGGATCCGCCCCTCATCAGGTGCACTGGGTGGAGTCATTAGTTTAAATAGCTCCTCTGCCCAGTGCCCTGAGCGGATTATATTCATTATTGTGATCTTGGAAGCTAGGAAGGAAGGTTGGCTGTCTGCTCCAGCTCAGGAAGATAAGTGTTGTTTCTAGTTGGTTGTTTTGTGTCATCTTTCCCATCCAGGTTCTGTGCGAGCAGACCATCTCAGGGAATTCAGGGTTTGTCAGCCCAGGCATGGGGACATCTCAGCCTGGTTGGTTCGTTATCTGTCATACTGAGTGCACGCCCGCCGTGACATTATAATCCGCCATACTGTGACTGCCATCACTCAGCGCTTTTGTGATGGTGTCAATTGATGCACTGGTTGACCGCATGCAGGGTTTATCCCTAGAGGTTGCGGATCTGCGTGGTACGGTCACACAGTGTCAGAGGTTTCTGGCATCAGGTACAGGTCAAATTGGTGGGGAGCCTAAAGTCGCTCTTCCCGACAGATTTACAGGGAGTACGGATGATTTTTTCCGCTTTAAAGAGTCATGCAAATTGTACTTTCGGCTGCGTCCATTTTCGTCAGGTAATGAGGATCAGAGGGTTGGTATCATCATGTCTCTGCTTAAAGGGGACGCTCAATCCTGGGCTTTTTCTCTGCCGCCCGGTTCTCTGGCTCTCCGGTCAGTGGAGGAATTTTTCCAAGCCCTGGGATTGATTTACGATGACCCAGATCGGGTCTCGATGGCAGAATCGAAATTGCGTAACTTACTGCAGGGTGAACATACTGCAGAGGGTTACTGTACAGAGTTTAGGAGGTGGGCTACTGAGTCGGGGTGGAACGACCCCGCGTTACGTAGTCAGTTTTGTCAGGGGTTATCTGAAAGGTTGAAGGATGCCCTGGCTTTTCATGAGTATCCGGATACTTTAGAGAATGCAATGTCTTTGGCTATACGGTTGGATAGACGTATCCGAGAGAGGGGTAAGGGTCCCTCCGTGCAGGGGATTCCTCCTGCGTGTGGTTTTGTTTCTTCTTCTGCCCAGGGTGATATTGCTTATAACTCTGGAGTAGCGGAGGAACCCATGCAATTGGGTCAGATTTCTTGCCATTCTGATAGTAGAGACTTTAGGAAATTGCACAAACTATGTTACTTTTGTAGAGGGGTCATTTTATTTTTTCTTGTCCTCATGTTAAATCACAGGTGGAAGAGAAAAGGAAAAAAGAAAAAAAAAACTCCCTCACACTTGGTAGTATGAATGGTGTGGTGGAGCAGACAGATATGCAAGCTCCCTGCAGTTCCCGTTTTCTCCTTTCAGCTATGGTGGCGCTAGAGTCAAAAAATGTGTTTGTTGATGTATTCCTTGATTGTGGTGCTGGGGTAAACCTAATTGACTTTCTTTTTCTTCAAGGCCTGGGACTAAGTACTTGCACGTTAGAGAACGAGATTCGTGTTTTTGCAATTGATTCTTCCCCTCTTTCTCAAAGGAGTCTCACTCACATTGTTCATGGTATTCATTTAAGGGTGGGTAATTCACATGCTGAAATTATTTCTTGTTTTGTCATGAAGGATTTGCCAGCTCCTATAGTTTTGGGGTTGCCATGGTTGATTAGACATAACCCAATTATAGACTGGCAAGCGAAACAAATCATTGGTTGGAACGAGTTTTGTTCGGACAATTGTCTTGTCACATCTATTTCTGAAGTGTCCATTACGGCTTTACCTCCGTATCTCTCGGATTTTGCGGATGTTTTTTCGGAGGGTGGGGCTCAGGAATTGCCCCCTCATCGGGACTATGATTGTCCAGTTAATCTCATTCCTGGCGCCAAGTTGCCAAAGTCTCGGCTTTACAACCTCTCTCAACCCGAAAGAGAGGTCATGCGAAAGTATGTCGCCGAGAGTTTGGCAAAGGGTCATATTAGACCATCTAAGTCTCCAGTGGCAGTAGGTTTGTTCTTTGTGAAGAAAAAAGATGGATCACTGAGACCGTGTTTGGATTTCCGGGAGTTGAACCGTATTACAGTCCGGGATCCATATCCCCTGCCCTTGATCTCTGATCTTTTTGATCAGATTGTTGGAGCCAAGGTGTTCTCCAAGTTGGATTTGGGAGGAGCCTACAATCTGATCAGGATCAAGGAGGGGGATGAGTGGAAAACGGCCTTCAATACGCACGAGGGTCATTTTGAAAACCTGGTGATGCCTTTTGGGTTGACGAACGCGCCAGCAGTATTTCAGCGATTCGTCAATGACATTTTTCATCACTTGGTGGGGAGGTTTGTAGTAGTTTTCCTGGATGACATTTTAATTTATTCTCCTGATCTGAAGACCCATCAGGATCATGTGAGACAGGTTTTGACGATCCTTCGGGAGAATAAGTTGTATGCCAAATTGGAGAAATGTTTGTTTGCGGTGCAAGAGCGTCCATTCTTGGGATACATTCTTTCTGATTCCGGTTTTCGTATGGACCCCGAAAAGGTCCGGGCGTTCTGGAGTGGGACCGACCAGAGAATCAGAAAGCTTTGATGCGGTTCTTGGGGTTTACAAATTATTAGAGGAAATTTATTTCAAATTATTCTACCCTAGTAAAACCTCTTACTGATATGACCAAGAAGGGCGCCGATGTCTCTGTCTGGTCGGATGAAGCGTTGCAGGCCTTTTCGGCTGTTAAGGAGCGTTTTGCGTCCGCTCCCATTCTGGTGCAGCCGGATGTGTCTCAACCATTCGTAGTGGAGGTTGATGCATCAGAGGTGGGGGTTGGGGCGGTGCTGTCACAGGGTTCATCTCCTGGCAAGTGGGTCCCGTGTGCCTTCTTCTCCAAGAAGCTCTCGGTTGCCGAGAGGAATTATGATGTTGGAGATAGAGAGTTGTTGGCCTTTGAGGAATGGCGCAACTGGTTGGAGGGGGCGTCTCACCCCGTTACGGTGCATACTGACCATAAGAATTTGGCTTACCTGCAATCTGCCAAGCGTCTGAACCAGGTTCAATTTCGTGGTTACCTTTCGCCCAGGGGTCAAGAACGTCAAGGCTGATGCCTTGTCTCGCAGCTTCCCTGGGGGAGGTGATTCAGAAGATCCAGCGCCGATTTTGGCGGATGGAGTGGTGGTCTCCGCTCTGTACCCTGAATTGGAGATGGAGGTGTTGGGAGCTCAGGAGGGGGCTCCTGGTTCGTGTCCCCCAGGGAGGTTGTTTGTTCCTGAGGGCCTACGATACAAGGTGTTTAAGGAACATCACGATACTGTTCTCGCTGGACATCCTGGTGGTAAGTCCACCTGTGATCTGGTGTCCCGGAGGTTCTGGTGGCCAGGTTTGCGTAAGAGTATTGAGAATTACGTGGCAGCTTGTGAAACCTGCGCTCGGTCTAAGGTTGCTCATACTCGACCGCCTGGTTCACTTCTTCCATTGTCTATTCCATCTCGTCCTTGGACACATTTGTCCATGGACTTTATTACGAACCTACCGAGTTCCTCCGGGAGAACAGTGATTTTGGTGGTAGTCGATCGTTTCAGTAAAATGGCTCACTTTATACCACTAACAAGTCTGCCTAACGCTAAGACTCTTGTGCAGATTTTTGTGGATAATATTGTTAAATTGCACGGTATTCCTTCGGATATTGTCTCTGATAGGGGCACGCAGTTTGTCTCCAGGTTTTGGAGGGCGTTCTGTTCTCGACTTGGCATTCAACTTTCTTTCTCGTCGGCTTTTCATCCACAGTCGAATGGTCAGAAGGAGCGTACCAATCAAAACCTGGAGACCTACTTGAGGTGCTTTGTGGCTGAGAATCAGGAGGACTGGTCCTCGTTCTTGCCCTTAGCAGAATTTGCATTGAATAACCGTAGGCAGGAGTCCACGGGTAAGTCGCCATTTTTTGGCGCATACGGTTTCCATCCTCAGTTTAGTACCTTTTCTGGGTCTGGTTCCTCCGGGATGCCAGAGGAGGAGAGATTCTCTTCTGCCTTATCCTCTATCTGGCGGGGCATTCAAGGGAATTTGGAGAGGATGGGTGAGAGGTATAAACGAATGGCTGACAGGAGACGTGTGACTGGTCCGGACCTGTGTGTGGGTTCCGGCGTCAGATGTCAACGCCAGCCATCTGGTGAGGGCCTTTCATAGGTCCCATCCGGATAAGGTTGGTCCAGGGTGTCCAGAGGTCACCCGTAGAGGGGGGGTACTGTCATGCCCCACTCTGACGATGTGCGGAGGTCGGCCAGGATTGCAGCACGAGTTTAGTGTTTGTTTTGGAGTCGTGCTAGATCCGCCCCTCATCAGGTGCACTGGGTGGAGTCATTAGTTGAAATAGCTCCTCTGCCCAGTGCCCTGAGCGGATTATATTCATTATTGTGATCTTGGAAGCTAGGAAGGAAGGTTGGCTGTCTGCTCCAGCTCAGGAAAATAAGTGTTGTTTCTAGTTGGTTGTTTTGTGTCATCTTTCCCATCCAGGTTCTGTGCGAGCAGGCTGCTCCTATTTCCCACTTCACCATCTCATGGAATTCAGGGTTTGTCAGCCCAGGCACGGGGACATCTCAGATCTACCTTCAAGATCTGTAGATTGGCTGAGCAGTGCAGAGAAAGAGGTCAGGGATTAGCTAGGAGGTGACCCTTTCCTGTCTCTCGCCCAGAGCCTGGTTGGTATGTTATCTGTCATACTGAGTGCACGCCCGCCGTGACACCAGCGTCACATGACCGACAGACCAATCAGTCGAGCACCGAGTGATCAGCTCGGCGCTCAAGGCAGACTTAGGAGCAGGGGGCCTCCCAGCTAGCAAAGCCGTCCTGGGAACGAGGTCAAACACAGATCCTCGCTCCCGAAGCTAAGCAGCAGGTCTGCGGCTAATGGGAGACAGAGTGCACCTTCGGAACCCCGTTACAATTATGTAGAGAAAGTTACTACAAGGCACTTACTAATGTATTGTGATTGTCCATATTGCTTCCTTTGCTGACTGGATTCATTTTTCCATTACATTATACAGCCTCGGTGGTCATGCTTGCACACTATAGGGAAAAGAGCTGGTCTCTCTGGTGACCGGGACTGCGGGAGTGCATATAGGCTGGTGCTTTTCTCTATAGTGTGCAAGCACAGCCACCATGCTTGATCGATTGTATGGTGGTCGTAAACATGGAAACAAGCAGTGTATTATGTGATAGAAAAATGTAATCCAGCCAGCAAAGGAGGCAACATGGACAGTCACAATACATTAGTAAGTTCCTTGTATTAACTTTCTCTACATGATAAATGCCATTTGCTGAATTGACAACCCCTTTAAGGGGCATCACTGGTTATTACATGGAAAGGGATATGAGAAGAGAACTACAACTCCCAGGATATCCAGACTGTTATTATGGGGCATTAGTGGACATTATAGGGAGAGGGGTATTAGAGGAGAAAACTAAAACTCCTAGTATTTGACAACTTATAGAGGGAAACACTAACCTCTCACGGACACACAGCTCACACAGGATGGCATCACACAGGTCCTTCACCACTTCTCTGCACTGCTGAGCTCTGTGAAATAAAATTAGCTTAAGTGGACTGAGCAAGATTATAAGGCAGGGAGGCAGAAGATAGATCTCAGGGGAGTGGGAGAGAAAGTGCCTGTTGGGACCAAGGGGTCCTATACAAATTCAGATAGATCGATCTGCTTGCATTTCAGCGTGGCTGGTTAATCCTTGCCCTTCTCCTGAACTTTTTGTTCAGAGTGTGACACCAACATGTTCACCTAGCTGTTCTGTAGCAGAAAATGGAAATAATGGAAAGAAAAAGGTCTTTGTATGCAAGATTTCTCCTAAAGTACTTAAGACAGTAGTTTGGGGAGCACCTTGTAGGCAGAGCTATGTGTGCATTATGGATTATATGTATTTGTGTAATTTATATTTTTCAGATTTTTGTTCCTCTTTAATAAATTTGCCAACTGATTCCAAACGACCGCATGAGAGCACAGAATTCTCTCACAATTATGGCATAAACTGTATATTACTGTACAAAAGTTTTAGGCAGGTGTGGAAAAAAAAATGCTACAAAGTAAGGATGCTTTCAAAAATAGAAGCATCAGTAGTTTATTGTTATCAGTTAACAAAATGCAAAGTGAATGAACAAGAGAGCAATCTAAATCCAATCAATATTTGGTGTGACAGCTCTTTGCCTTGAACACCAGTTCTACAAGGCCCACTTGCACACAGTTTTTGAAGGAACTTGACAGGGAAGATGTTCTATACATCTTGGAGAGCTAACCATATATCTTCTGTGGATGTAGGCTTGCTCAGAAACTTCTGTCTCTCCAAGTAATCCCAGACTCGATAATGTTGAGATCAGGACTCTGTGGGGACTATATCATCACCTCCAGGCATCCTTGTTCTTCTTTACACTGAAGATAGTTCTTAATGACATTGGTTGCATGTCTGTGGTCATTGTCCTGCTGTAGAATAAATCAGAAGCCCATCAGATGCCTGGTCTTGCATGATGAATGTATTTCTCAGCATTGAGGACACCATTCATCCTGACCACGTTGATGGTAGAGCAATGGCCAGCCAAGGAAACTTAGTGTAGCAGGTGAAAGACCCATTATGCTTACTTCCCTTCAAAATCGGAAGCAGCCCAGCAATTCCATCAGCTCAGAACTGTCAAAAACCAGTGGGACCCAGGTACACCCATCTACTGCCTGGAGACGTCTGGGCAGAAGTGGTCTTCATGGAAGGAATGTGGCCAAAAAGCCATACGTTCGACAATGAAATAATTCCAAGTGACTCAACTATGCACAAAAACATAGAAACTGGAGTGCATAAAAACGGCAGCCGGTACTCTGGACTAATGAGTTGGGATGTGAAATATTTGGCTGTAACAGAAGGCTGGAGAGCAGTACACTAATGAGAGTCTGCAGGCAACAATGAAGCTTGATGGAGGTTTGTTGGGAGCTGCATATCAGCAAATAAAGTTGGGGATTTGATCCGGATTAATGGTGTCCTCAATCCTGAGAAATGCACACAGATACTTATCCATCATGTAATACCACCAGGGAGGTGTCTGATTGGCTCCAGATTTATTCTGCAGCAGGACAACAACCTTAACCTGTTCCGGACACATGACGTACCGGTACGTCATGTATAGTTCCGATCACCGCCACCCAGTGGGCGGTGATCGGAACCCGGTGCCTGCTCAAATCATTGAGCAGGCACCTTGGCTAAATGCGCCGGGGGGTCCTGTGACCCCCCCATGTCGGCGATCGCAGCAGACCGCAGGTCAATTCAGACCTGCGGTTTGCTGCGTTTCCGGGTTATTCGGGTATCTGGGGACCCGATAACCCGGAACAGGATGGTGATCGGTGGTGTGATAATACACTACCAATCACCATCCTGCGATCCTGAGAGGTGATGGTGACATCACCTCTCAGGATCTCTCTCATTGGTCGGCTGCAGGGGCCGGAGGTTTAAATTACGGCAGTGCTGCTCTCCTCCTCCTTTTGTGTCCGGGGAGCCGAGGAGAGAGGAGCGCTGCACGTGGATCGCTGCACGGATCTCCAGCCAGCACCCCCATCTGTGCCCCAGCACCCCCATCTGTGCCCCACTACCCAGGTAATTAGGGAAAGGCTAGGGACAGGTTAGATTAGACAGGGATAATTTAGGGCAAGTTAGTGAGAAGAATTTTTTTTTTTTTTAATTGTATCACCCTAAATCGGGTGTCTAGGGTCCAAAGCACAGCTGTGTGACCCTAGACCCCCCAGGGGTGCTGCAGCTTGCCCCCCTGCCCCCCCCCCACAACTTTTTTGGGGGGCGCAAGCATTTTTTTTTTTTTTTTGTGCATACGCTGACTGTGGCCGGCACTCTTAGCGTCCGGCCATTGTTAGCGCATCGCACACCCCACCGCTGATCAACTTTGGACGGTTGATCAGCAATTTTTTATTTTTTTAAAATTTTTCTTCTAATTTTTTGTCGTTTTTTTAGTTAGTCATTTTTTTTTTGTCTGTTAGGTTTAGGGTGAGTTCGCGAACACCCGTGCCCCCACACACACGAACACCAAATAAAGTTTTCCACGCACGCCCACGCACACACACACTCCCCTATGGCCCGCCGGATGTTCTCGGCCGAGGAGGCATACGCCCAGCTTGCCTCCGAGTCCGAGAGTCCCAGTGAGGACGAGGATGACCCCCCTTTCCTTTTGTCATCCGCGTCCTCCTCATAATCTAGCCGGTCCCCAGGCGGAGCAAGAGGACCGCCATGCTAGGGACGCTGTGGCCCACCCTAGTACGAGCAGCTCTGGGGCTCGTACTAGTTTTCCGGCCCACCAGTTAAATCCACCAAAGCCCCCTGCCGGTGAACTTATCTGGTATACCCCAGAGCGTTATGAGCCCGTGATTCCTGATTTTGTAGGCCAACCAGGAATCCAGATTTCCACAGTGGGCTTCACTGAATACGACTATTTTAGTCTTTTTTTCAGTGACCACTTTGTAAATCTAATGGTGGAGCAGACGAACCTGTACGCCCAACAGTTCGTTGCTCAACACCCGGGTTCTTTTTTGGCTAGGCCCGGTGGCTGGACCCCGGTCAGTGCAGCCGAGATGAGGACATTTTGGGGCCTCGTGCTGCACATGGGCCTAGTCAAGAAACCTAGTGTCAGGCATTGCTGGAGTGGGGACGTCCCGGAAATGCCTGCATTATTCAGATAATGCAGCATGTCCCCCCCAAGGTGATCCTGCCTATGACCGCCTGTACAAAATCAGGCCGGTCATCGATCACTTTGGGGCAAAATTTGTACAGGCCTATGTACCTGGAAGGGAGGTCGCAGTTGATGAGTCTCTCATTGCTTTCAAGGGGGGACTCCGTTTCCGCCAGTATGTTCCCTCTAAGCGGGCGAGGTATGGCGTGAAGCTGTACAAACTTTGTGAGAGTACCTATGGGTACACTTACAAGTTTTGTGTGTACGAGGAGCGAGATTCCCGTATTCAACCCCCAGAATGTCCCCCCACTCTAGGTGTTAGCAGGAAATTTGTGTGGTACCTTATGCACCCACTGCTAGATAAGGGTTACCACTGGTACGTGGATAACTTTTATACTAGTATCCCCTTGTTCCAGTCCCTCGCTGCCAGATCCACGTCCGCTTGTGGGAAAAATCTACGCGGCCTCCCTACCCACCCCCTCCAGGTACCTATCCCCAGGGGTGAGACCCGTGCCCTTACCAGTGGAAACCTGTTGCTGGTCAGATACTGTATAAGGACAAGAGGGATGTCCTTGTACTGTCCACAATTCATGGTAATGGCATCACCCCTGTCCCTGTGCGAGGTACAGCGGCAACGGTCCTCAAGCCCGATTGTATCGTCGACTACAATCGGTATATGGGAGGAGTTGATCTATCTGATCAAGTCCTAAAGCCAGATAACGCCATGCGCAAAACCCAGGCATGGTACAAAAAATTTGCGGTCTACTTGGTGCAGGTTGCCTTGTACAACTCTTTTGTGCTGTCCCAGAGCGCTGGCAACACAGGGACATTCCTTCAGTTCTATGAGGCAGTCCTCAAGGACCTAATCTTTTCTGACCGGGAACTGGAGGCGCCTGGATCGTCCCTAGCCAACACTTTCCAGGTGTGGTCCCCCATACTGGAAAGAAGGGACGGACCCAAAACCGGTGCAGAGTGTGTCACAGGAGGGGGATACAGAAGGACACCACTACTCAATGTGACATGTGCCCCGATCATCCGGGCCTCTGCATTAATGGTTGCTTCAGGGAGTACCACACTTCCATGGAGTACTAAATTTATATCCCAATTTAGCCACTGACAATCGGATAAAAAACTGGTTCTAAAACAAAAACAAAACATTTTTTCAAAAATATTATTTAGTAAAACTAAAATAAATAAAAAAAGTAGACATATTAGGTATCGCCGCGTCCGTAAGAATCTTCTCTATAACAATACCCCCCCAACTCTTCAGATTAACACGGTCAAAAAAATAAAATAAAAACTGTGCAAAAAAAAGGTTTTTTTTGTCATCTTACATCACAAAAATTGTAATAGCAAGCGATCAAAAAGTCATATGCTGTAATGACCGGCGTCACGCACAGGGAGGGAAAAGGGAAAGCCCTGCCCAAGGGAGAGGGAAAGGTGGTGACCCCTGACTCACCTTGCGGCTGGCACCTGACTGCCCTGACGTCCCTAGACGAGTTCCTCACCCGTGCGGCGATCACGTGCCTAAACCCTGGCTTTCCCTAAAATGAGCCCTAGATAGTGAACGGGCCGGTGGGATCGCTAGTCCGCACCACTGACACTAAGAGGGAAACACCAGGGAGAGGACAGACAATACAGACAAACACATACACCCAGGTGGGCGACCACAGCAGACCACAAAGGTCCAACAGGGATCCGGAGGGTAACGTTCTGGACCAACAACCAGAGAACGCATCAACACAGCTCCAGAGGGTCAGTATAGAAGTCCAGGCAGGAAGCTCTATATCTGGCAACCAGAGAAGTGTGAGAGGGGAATATAAGGAGGTTGGGAGTGCTGGACAAGGAACAGCTGAGGAGAAGGAGCTACGGATCCCTGAGTGAGCCAAAAAGGGTTGCAAAGCAAACCCAGAAAGCTACCATAAGGAAACAGCCCTATCTTACATAGAGCGCGCAGCCAACCGCTGCGACTTCCTGACCCCGGGTATAACGGAGTCAGGCGTGGTTCTTGACACCCTCGTGACATATGCCCCCAAAATAGTGCCAATAAAACCATCCTCTCATTCCCTAAAAAATGAGCCCCTACCTAAGATAATCGGCTAAAAACAAAAAAAAATGATTCTTAGACTATGGAGATACTAAAATGTTTTTTTTTTTGTTTATAAAAAGATAATATAGTATAAAACATAAATAAATAAAAAGTAGACATATTAGGTATCGCCGTGTCCGTAAGAATCTGCCCCCCTAACCCCTCAGATGAACACGGTCAAAAAAAAAAAAAAACGGTGCCAAAGAAAAAAAATTGGGGCAAATTTTCCATTTTAATCAGTTTTTTTTTTTCAGTAACAAAGCAAGGGTTAACAGCCAAGCAAAACTTAATATTTATTACCCTCATACTACAGTTTACAGAAACACCCCATATGTGGTCATAAACTGCTGTAGGCAGATTTTAATGGACTTTTTTTTGGGGCACCATGTTCCATTTGAAGCCCACCTGATGCACCCCGAGAGTAAAAACTCCATAAAAGCGACCCCATCTAAGAAACTACACCCCTCAAGGTATTCAAAACTGATTTTACAAACATCGTTAACCCTTTAGGTGTTCCACAAGAGTTATTGTCAAATGGAGATGAAATTTCAGAATTTCTATTTCTGGTAACCGTGCCTCACAAAAATGTAATATAAATAAACCAAAAATCATATGTACCCTATAAATAGTCCCAACAAAACTGACACCTTATCCCGTAGTTTCCAAAATGGGGTCACTTTTATAGAGTTTCTACTCTAGGGGTGCATCAGGGGGGCTTCAAACGGGACATGGTGTAAATAAACCAGTCCAGCAAAATCTGCTTTCCAAAAACCATACGGCGCACCTTTCCCTCTACGCCCTACTGTGTGGCCGTACAGTAGTTTACGGCCATATATGGGGTGTTTCTGCAAACTACAGAATTGGGGCAATAAATATAGCATTTTGTTTGGCTGTTAACCCTTGCTTTGTTACTGGAAAAAATTTATTAAAATGGAAAATTTGCCCAAAAATTTTAATTCTCAAATTTCATCTCCATTTGCCAATAACTCTTGTGCAACACCTAAAGGGTTAACAAAGTTTGTAAAATCTGTTTTGAATACCTTGAAGGGTGTAGTTTCTTAGATGGGGTCACTTTAATGGAGTTTCTACTCTAGGGGTGCATCAGGGGGGCTTCAAATGGGACATGGTGTAAATAAACCAGTCCAGCAAAATCTGCCTTCCAAAAACCATATGGCATTCCTTTCCCTCTACGCCCTGCCGTTTGTCCGTACAGTAGTTTACGACCACATATGGGGTGTTTCTGCAAACTACAGAATCAGGGCAATAAATGTAGCATTTTGTTTAGCTGTTAACCCTTGCTTTGTTGGAAAATTTGCCAAAAAATCAAAATTCTGAAATGTTATCTCCATTTTCCATTAACTCTTGTGGAACACCTAAAGGGTTAACGACATTTGTAAAATCAGTATTGAATACCTTGAGGGGTCAAGTTTCTAGAATGGGGTCATTTATAAGTGGTTTCTATTATGTAACCTTTACAAAGTGACTTCAGACCTGAACTGGTCCCTAAAAATTGGGTTTTTGAACATTTCTAAGTATCCCCAAAAACTAAAATGTCATTCCCAAAATGATACAAACATGAAGTAGACATATGGGGAATGTAAAGTAATAACTATTTTTGGAGGTATTACTATGTATTATAGAAGTAGAGAAATTTAAACTTGGAAATTTGCAATTTTTTCCCAAATTTTGGTAAATTTGGTATTTTTTTTATAAATAAAAACAAAAAAATTTTTTACTCCATTTTACCAGTGTCATGAAGTACAATATGTGCCGGAAAAAAAAGCTCAGTATGGCCTGGATAAGTCAAAGCGTTTTAAAGTCATCACCACTTAAAGTGACATTGGTCAGATTTGCAAAAAATGGCCTGGTCCTTAAGGAGTTAAACATACAGCCAATGTCATTAAGAACTACCTTCAATGTAAGCAAGTACTAGGAGTCCTGGAAGTGATGAGATGGTCCCCACAGAACTCTGATCTCAATGTCTGTCTATGATTACACGAAGAGACAGAAGGATCTGAGCAAGCCTACATCCACAGAAGATCTGTGATTAACTTTGAAACAACCTCCCTGCTGTTCCCTCAAAAACTGTGGGCACGTGTATCTACCGCAAAAGAACTGATGCTGAAGGCAAAGAGTGGTCACACTAAATATTGATTGGATTTGGATTTAGATTTAGATTAGATTTAGATTTCTATTTTGTTCATTACCTTTGCATTTTGTTAATTGATAAAAAATAAACTATTAACACTTCTGTTAGAGGTACCTAAAACCTTTAAACAGTAATATATGTACAGTATGTCCATTTGAGCTAAGTGGTTAAAAATGGTTAATTGGGATATATGGAGGCCTTTTAGCCAGAGCAGAGGATTAGTGTTAAAAATGCTATTACTTTGAAGAACTCGCTATCTATAACCGGCAGATTTCCTCCATTATAAATGTATGCTCAAAATCTACAACTTGGCCCTCCATGGGGTGCGCGGGCTCCGATATGTTCTTGAACGGAATATATTGGCTAAAATCTCATTTTAACATCTAGCATGACGGTTTAGCCTTGTATTTTCATTTGCATATATTGTAGTGCATCTTTTGCAGTGATTTATGTATTCTCATAGTCTAATCTACACTTTATTTCATATTGTGTAGGATTTTTTTGTGGCACATGTGGTCCGCTGCCGGCATCCTCCATTGTATGCATTAATAGCTGGGGATTACCGTTTGCAGCGGATCACATGTGGAGATTTTGCTCCCCCGGGTTATAAATACGCTACAGTATTTGGAGTTCTGAGCATTTCCTCCCAGTTAGGCCACTTTATTTTGGGATTTGTTCCCTCCACATTGTCCGACAGAACTACTTCACCTCTCTTATCTCCTCTCAAAGAACTCAAAATGACTTTGATACTTTTCACTCCCTTCTAACCCTAAAGGGCACTTGCCCATCACCGACCTCTGTGCTGAAGAACAGAAATAAGATTGATAACATCCAGACGGAAATAATCTCTCAGTCCCCAACCAGCTTCAGTCATCCTCCTTCCCACACTTCCTCAAGTTCTCTTTCCTCATTTGACCCTAGAATGGTAAGAAGTCTCTAGGCTTCTCTCTTTTTCTCAACCCATGACCTGCAGCAGTGATCCTATTCCCTTACACCTTCTTCAGTCCCACTCCCCGGCTGTCATTACTTGCCTAACTACAATATTTAACCTCTCTATCTACTGGTATCTTTCCGTCCTATTTCAAACAATCTGTTATAAACCCACTACTAAAAAATGTTTTGACCCAACTTGTACTGCTAACCAGGGCTTTTTTTCTCAGAGAAAAGGTGGTAGAACTCACCCCCCCTCCCCTGGCCACGCCCCTACCCACCCCTAGGACCGCCCCCTAAAACCGCCCCTTTAGAGAACACGGATACACTGTGCCACACAATACTGTATATTGTGTGGCACAGTGTAGAGGTATACTGTGTGGCACAGTGTAGCGGTATACTGTATATTGTGTGGCACAGTGTAGAGGTATACTGTACATTGTGGGGCACAGTGTAGAGGTATACTGTGTGGCACAGTGTAGAGGTATACTGTATATTGTGTGGCACAGTGTAGAGGTATAGTGTATATTGTGTGGCACAGTGTAGAGGTATACTGTATATTGTGTGGCACAGTGTAGAGGTATACTGTGTGGCACAGTGTAGCGGTATACTGTATATTGTGTGGCACAGTGTAGAGGTATACTGTACATTGTGGGGCACAGTGTAGAGGTATACTGTGTGGCACAGTGTAGAGGTATACTGTATATTGTGTGGCACAGTGTAGAGGTATAGTGTATATTGTGTGGCACAGTGTAGAGGTATACTGTATATTGTGTGGCACAGTGTAGAGGTATACTGTACATTGTGGGGCACAGTGTAGAGGTATACTGTATATTGTGTGGCACAGAGTAGCGGTATACTGTACATTGTGGGGCACAGTGTAGAGGTATACTGTATATTGTGTGGCACAGTGTAGAGGTATACTGTATATTGTGGGGCACAGTGTAGAGGTATACTGTATATTGTGTGGCACAGTGTAGAGGTATACTGTATATTGTATGGCACAGTGTAGAAGTATACTGTATATTGTGTGGCACAGTGTAGCAGTATACTGTACATTGTGGGGCACAGTGTAGAGGTATACTGTATATTGTGTGGCACAGTATAGAGGTATACTGTATATTGTGTGGCACAGTGTAGCGGGTTTACTGTATATTGTATGGCACAGTGTAGAAGTATACTGTATGGCACAGTGTAGCGGTATACTGTACATTGTGTGGCACAGTGTAGAGGTATACTGTATATTGTGTGGCACAGTGTATGTTATATGTCTATAACATAAACATATTTCACATGAAAACTTACTGTTACTTGGCTTGGCCCTTGGGGATCTCGGAAACCACTTCAACACTTTGGCCGGGGGCTCGGCGGAGCTGAAGTTGTGTTTTATCCTAATGAGAGAGATTTCATAATAAGGATTTGGAGAAGGGGCTGAGGGGTCACAGAGCAGGGAGAGGCTGGTGCTGCTACTAGGAGGGGTCATACCATGGGGGAGTAATAAAGCCCACCATAATGCCCCCCAGTAGAAATAATTATCCTTATAATGTGACAATGCAAAAAATACCTCCTTATGCCCCCAGTTGAGCTAATGTCCCCCATAATGTGCCAGTATAAAATACCCCTATATAGTGTCCCCAGTAAATGCCCCCATAGTGCTCCTCTCCCCCTTCCTCCTAGTGCCCCCCATAATGTACCAGTATAAAATGCCCCATATATCGTGCCCCAGTAGATGCCCTCAGTGTCCCTTATAATTTGCAAGTATAAAATACCCCTTCTTAGTACCCCCCGTAGATGACTCCATAGTACTCCTCTCCCCCCTTCCCCATAGTACCCACCATGTGTCCAAGTATAAAATGCTACTGTAAAGAGCCCCCCATATAAAATACCCCTTCTTTGTGACCTCAGTAGATGCCCCTATAGTGCCCACCAATAATGTGCCAGTAATAAGGGCCCTCAATCACGTGCCACTGCCAGTAATAAGTGCCCCCCTTCACGTGCCAGTAACAAGAGCCCCCCATCACGTGCCAGTAATAAGCCCCCATCACATGCCAGTAATAAGCCCCCATCACATGCCAGTAATAAGCCCCCATCACATGCCAGTAATAAGCCCCCATCACATGCCAGTAATAAGCCCCCTCATTACGCGCCATTAAGCCCCCCGCCCCCCCCATCATGTGCCATTAAGCCCCCCCGCCCCCCCCCCCCGTCATGTGCCAGTATTGTAATAAGCCCCCCAATGTGCCAGTAACACTATTTAAAAAAAAAATATATATATATACTTACCTCAGTGTCAGCGATGCGATGCAGGCCTCTTCCGGCCTGTGTACCGCGCTGTATGGCTCAGGCGGCGCAATGACGTCATCGCGCCGCCCACGCCGGCCTCTGATAGGCTGCCGGCCTAGTGCCTGCAGCCTATCAGAGGAAGGGGAAGGGACACGCCTCTCCCTCCCCTGCACCGCCGCAGCACAGGCAGATTACTATGGAGATGAGCGCAATGGAAGCGCTCATCTCCCTGTGTCCGGCAGCGGCGGCAGCTCACTTGGGGGGGGGGCATTTTAGTTGGGGGGGCACATGGGGGGGCACAGCGTGATGTAGGGGGGGCCGTGGCCCCCTCTGCCCCCCCGGTGACGCCACTGCTAAGCAGCGGGCCGGCTGGGCCCAGTAGCTAAAGGGGGGCGAGTCGGCAAAAATAGGTGGCGGAACGCCG
Organism: Bufo bufo; assembly: GCF_905171765.1. Lineage (NCBI taxonomy): Eukaryota > Metazoa > Chordata > Amphibia > Anura > Bufonidae > Bufo > Bufo bufo. The sequence continues at coordinate 33,194,749 of NC_053393.1, forward strand.
TTTCGGGGCGTTCCGCCAGGCCTGCTGCTAACTACAGTACCGACCTGTTTCTAATCTCTTCTTCAACTTTAAACTCTTGGAAGGTCTCGTCTACTGTTGCTTAAAGGGACACTGTCACCTGGATTTCACTTACTGAGCTATTAACATCACCACATCAGTCTCCACGATTTACATTAAAATATACTAGTATTACTGCCCTGTGTCTTGTAATTTGTCTAGAAAATAGCTTTTAATCATATTTTAATTACCTCAATAAGGAGCCCAAGGGGCTGTTCCTCCGGCCATTGGAGCCCAGCCGCGCCCATTATCTTGGAGCCCAGCACCGCCCCACTTCTAATTTATTCACTACTCATCGCTAGCGTAATGTGTTTGTTGTGCCCGAAATCTTGCGCATGCACCGTGGATACACATGTCAGCGCAGTGTCCTAGCATCGGCCTCACAGAGCAAAGTGCGCATGCGCCAGCTTCGCTCGATCGGGAAATGCGCGAGATTTCAGGTGCAACAAACATATTACGTCTGCGATAAGCAGTGAATAAATAAGAAGTGGGGCGGTGCTGGGCTCCAAGATAATGGGCGCGGCTGGGCGCCAACGGCCGGAGGGACAGCCCCTTGGGCTCCTTATCGAGGTAATTAAAATATGATTAAAAGCTATTTTCTAGACAAATGGAAAGACACAGGGCAGTAATACTAGTATATTTTAATATAAATCGTAGAGACTTATGTGGTGATGTTAATAGCTCAGTAAGTGAAATCCAGGTGACAGTGTCCCTTTAATAAGCTATCTTTCTGCAAACTCTCTTCTTGATCTTGACCCCTTACAAATCTGGCTTTTGCCCCTCCAATCTACAGAAACTACTCTTACCAAAGTGTCTAACAATCTCCTGACGGCAAAAAAGAATGGCAACTATTCTCTACTAATTCTTCTGTCTCTTTCTGCAACATTTGATACGGTAGACCACAAACTCATTCTCACCATGCTCCACTCAAATGGCCTTAAGGACACTGCTCTCTCCGGGTTCTCTTCCTATCTCTCTGGCTGCTCCTTTAGTGTATCATTTGCTGGCTCTACTTCTTCTCTTCCTCTTGATGTTAGGGTTCCTCAGGGTTCAATTCTAGGTCCTCTTTCTACACAGCCCCTAACAGATAGACTATCAGTAGATTTGGTTTTCAGTACCATCTCTATGCTGATGGCATACAACTATACACCTCATCACCTGACATAACCCCTGCATTACAAAAAAAAAACACCAGTAATTGTCAGACAGCTGTCTCTAACATCATGTCCTCTCTCTATTTCAAACTGAATCTTTAAAAAAACTCTTGTCTTTACCCTATCTACTTACCCTATCTTTACACTATCATGGAGTTATGTTTGACTCAGATCTTTCCTTATTCTGTCACTTGCATTGTCATCTGCACAACAAGAACATCACCAGAATCCGTCCTTTTCTCACAGTGGAAATGGCCAAAACCCCTCTTGTTGCTTTAATTCATTCTTTTCTTGACTATCGTAACTAATTACTAATCAGTCTTCCCCTCACTAAACTCACTACCTTTCAGTCTGTCCTAAATGCTGCAGCCAGGCTCATCTATCTCTCCACCCTGTGCCAGTCAATTCACTGGTTGCCCATCCACCACGGAATACAGTTCATACTTCTCACCCACAAAGCCCTCCACAGTGCTGCACCTCCATACATATCCTCCTTCAGGAGCGTAGCTAGAAATGACTGGGCCCCATAGCAAAAAAAATGTATGCCCCCCCCCCCCTCCCGGATCTTCCACCCCCACATACCTCTCGGACATCGCCGCCACATCCGCAGCTCCTCATGCACTTGCGATGGTTATGCGTAGGACTGAGCACAGACAGTTGGTCTGAGCTCGCTCTGACATATTTCGTCTCTTTCATATTATAAGCTCCCCTTATATATAATTTACTTACAGTTCTGAAGACTCAGGGGTGCTGACAGGCTTGGCCTCAGGGGTGCTGACAGGCTTGGCCTCAGGGGTGCTGACAGGCTTGGCCTCAGGGGTGCTGGCTGGCTTGGCCTCAGGGGTGCTGGCTGGCTTGGCCTCAGGGGTGCTGGTTGGCTTGGCCTCAGGGGTGCTGGCTGGCTTGGCCTCAGGGGTGCTGTCTGGCTTGGCCTCAGGGGTGCTGGCTGGCTTGGCCGGGCAGAAGGAGTGTGGGAGACTGAGGCCTTTTTTCTCCAAGCTGCTCCGGAAAAAAAAAAATTGCATTACACCGCAGGTCAGACCACCAATCAGACCCCCAATGTTAATCAGACCTCAGCTGACAGCCCCAATAAGATCCCCAATGTTAATAAGACCCCAATAAGACCTCAGATCACACCTCAGCTCAGACCCCAATATGAATGACCCCCAATCAGACCTCAGATAAGAGCCCCATGCCTCATAGCAGCCCTCAGTAGCCTCTCACCAGCCCCCAGTAGCCTCTCCATCAGCCCCCAGTGCCTCTCCATCAGCTCCCAGTGCCTCTCCATCAGCCCCCAGTGCCTCTCCATTAGCCCCCAAGTGCCTCTCCCCAGCCCCCAGTGCCTCGCCATCAGCCCCCAGTGCCTCTCCATCAGCCCCCAGTGCCTCTCCATCAGCCCCCAGTGCCTCTCCATCAGCCCTCAGTGCCTCTCACCAGCCCCCAGTGCCTCTCCATCAGCCCCCAGTGCCTCTCCATCAGCCTCCAGTGCCTCTCACCAGCCCCCAGTGCCTCTCCATCAGCCCCCAGTGCCTCTTGCAGCCAGCTAGTTGCAGGGGCAATATCTGAGGTGCACGGTGGACCGATGAGGGGCCAAATAGTATAACACACAGTTCATCAGTTTACTCACGGTTAGCAGAAAGCCTCCCTGGGCTGGCAGCACAGTGTTGAGGTGGACAGCACAAAATCCTCCGGAGCACGCTCTGTGGTAGGAAGCATCAGCCAAGATGGTGGTTGAGGTGCCCTTGATGTTAGGGGTGCTTAGGGTGCTTGTTGCGGCTGAGTTCCTTGATGGTTTTTGTCGTGACGCCAGTACCGTTAATGGTGGTACAACCATAGGTAGCAATAATGAGGTAGACAGTGGTAAGATGCAACTCACAACTTTTACTTTGGATGTCTTTTAGTTTCAGCAGTACAATTATGCAGTCTCTAGATGGTACAGAGTTAATTCTGCAAATCCACTGTTTTAGGCTGTTTAGGTTTCGTGGTTTTGGAGCAGTGGATTACTTCAATGTCAGTGGAATTTTGGTGAGGTTGCCGGAGGCTAAGGTATCCTTCACCTGAATATCCCAAAGGTCCTTTTATGCCTGGTTTATCCTTTGGATGTATTTAAATTTGTCCTTTTTCTCTTGTCCCTTTCTGGACTAAAACTTGTCTTTTGGAGCTAAAGTGCTGGATCTGCACCTTTCCACTATCTCAGTGTCAGTCTACTTACTGATCTCCACACTGACCTCTGGTCACAACTGAACTCCACTCTTAATCTGCCTAATCTCTCCTGTCCCACTAGGCCTGACCTGGATATACATATAGGACCTGAACTTTATCCCCATCTAGTGGTGGGATGTACAAATTACACCTAATAGGCCTGTTAACAGGGATTTTTCAGATACATAAATGCAAAGTTATACCATACTGTACAATGCAATTGTTAGGATCAAAAAGTATTTTAAGCAGTTCCCACACACACTTGCGTAGTGGGACGCTGCACTCTCACCAGCCCCCAGAACCCTCTCCAACAGCCCCCAGTACCCTCTCCATCAGCCCCCAGTGCCTCTCACCAGCCCCAGTACCCTCTCCATCAGCCCCCAGTGCCTCTCACCAGCCCCCAGTACCATCTCCATCAGCTCCCAGTATGCCCTCCCTGGTATTAAAATCATTGGTGGGCAGTGCACCCCCCCCTCGGTATTAAAATCATTGGTGGGCAATGCACCCTCCCCCCCCCGTATTAAAATCATTGGAGGGCAGTGTGCCCTCAACCCCACCCCCCGTATTAAAATCATTGGTGGGCAGTGTGCCCTCCCCCCAGGTATTAAAATCATTGGTGGGCAGTGTGCCCTCCCCCCCTCCCCTGTATAAAAATCATTGGTGGGCAGTGTGGACCCCCCCCCCCCCGCCCGCCCTTCATATTAAAATAATTGGTGGGAAGTGTGCCCCCCCCCCCAGGTATTAAAATCATTGGTGGGCAGTGCGGACTCCCCCCGCCCCCGTATTAAAATCATTGGTGGGCAGTGTGCCCTCCCCCATCCCTTGTATTAAAATCATTGGTGGACAGTTTGCCCTCCCCCCCTCCCCTGTATTAAAATTATTGGTGGGCAGTGCAGAACCCCCCCATCATTGGTGGCATCGGCAGTTCCGATCGGAGTTCCAGTGTAATGCTAGGGCTCCGATCGGTTACCATGGCAGCCAGGACGCTACTGGAGTCCTGTATGCCATGGTCAGTTACTCTGCAGCATACTTACATGCGCTGTGGCCGCCTGCCGCTCCTTCTTCTTGTAACTCATCACAGGTCTGTGCGGCGCATTGCTTATGCTTATGCTGTGACGAGTTACAAGAAGGAGGAGCGCCCTGCGACCACAGCGCATGTAAGTATGCTGCAGAGTAACTGGCCATGGCAGACAGGACTTCAGTAGCATCCTGGTTGCCATGGCAACCGATCGGAGCCCCAGCATTACACTGCTGGGACTCCGATTGGAACTGCCACCAATGAGGGGGCCCTATTGCACCGCCACTTGCACAGCCACGGCTTTACTGTGGCTCTCCTGGCTTGAGGGGGCCCTGTGGGCCCCCCTGACTTAGGGGCCCGGTCGCAATTGCGACCGCTGCGACCCCTATAGCTACACCAGTCTCCTCCCTCATTTCCATCTACCACCCTACTTGCGTTCTCTGTTTTGCTAACAATCTAAGATTAACATCTTCCAAAATTCGAACTAAAATTGATTCCCATCAACAAGACTTTTCTCAAGCTGCACCAGTTCTCTGGAATGCACTTCTCCGGACAATCAGGTAATTTCCCAACCCCCTTAGCTTCAAACATGCCTTAAAAACATATCTTTTCAGGCAGGCTTAGGCTACTTTTACACTTGCGTTGTTAATTCCAGTATTGAGATCCGGCAGAGGATCTCAATACCAGAATTAAACAAATCTATTTTGCTTTTGCACATCAGGATGCATCCATCCATAGGATGCGGTAGTGTGAAGTCAAAACTGAAAAAAACAATCGAGTTTTTAAGGCTCCTAAAAAAAATGGATCCATCACTATTGACTTACATTGTTTTCAGTGTCAGATCGGTTTTTTTCTTTCCGTTTTTATGACCGGACACAAAACTACAGCTTGCAGCAGTTTTGTTTTCGGTCGCAAAACAAAATGCTGACGGAATGCATCCTGATCAGATCTCTTTCCATTCAGAATGCATGAGGACTAAATGGAAACGTTTTTTTCCGGTATTGAGATCTTCTGCTAGATCTTAGTACTGAAAAACAACAGCGCAAGTGTGAAAGTAGCCTTATCATGCTACCTAAACTGAGTCCCCGCACCTCCCCCAACCCTTATTCAGAACTGAACTCCATCTTCTGACAGTAATCCCCACACCCAATGCAGCTCGGCCTGCAAAACCCTATCTAGTATACAGGAGGCTGGACCGCTTTGTAAATCAATAAACTTTTGCGAGCTGGTGTTTTAGTTGATTATTACCCTGCAATTTTGTGATGTCTTTTGATTTGCACATGAACTATCTGAACTGTAAAGCGCCGCGGAATATGGTGGTGCTATATATAAATTAAGATTATTATTGATATTAGGTGTTAGGCCATTCGTTTGCTCATGGGTTCGTGTAATACCACAAGTCTCCACCAGTGGCTGCTGCGTGGAAAATTTGAAGCTATCTAGACAGAGCAGGCATGCTCAACCTACGGCCCTCCAGCTGTTGTAAAACTACAACTCCCACCATGACCTGCTGTAGGCTGATCGGGAATGCTGGGAGTTGTAGTTTTGCAACAGCTGGAGGGCCGCAGGTTGAGCATGCCTAGTCTAGAGCTTTCACTTTTTTTTGTTTTAGTTGTCAGATCAGTAGCATTTAGTTGATCGTCATTGGGTTCTCATTTAGAGAAGTGATTGTTCAAATCACCTTTTAGGGAAGAGAAACAAACAGAGACTCCCATCCATATTCGTACACAGAGTGAGAAAAAATTGAGCCGTTCTCAAATGGTTATTAATGGTTATTAATGCAAGGCTGCTGAAAAACTGTTAATTGCTTGCAAAAACCATGTGGACATTATCAATCACTTGGCTGCATTCATACCTCAGCCAGACTGGAGACACTGCTGTGAAATATATGACCACCTATATCATTACAGCCGGCCACTCTGCTTGCCTATAGTCCAGAATGGCAAGTGAGCAAAGTGTACAGTGGGAATTATTACTGCAGAATATACAGTACAGACCAAAAGTTTGGACACACCTTCTCATTCAAAGAGTTTTCTTTATTTTCATGACTATGAAGGCATCAAAACTATGAATGAACACATGTGGAATTATATACATAACAAACAAGTGTGAAACAACTGAAAATATGTCATATTCTAGGTTCTTCAAAGTAGCCACCTTTTGATTTGATTACTGCTTTGCACACTCTTGGCATTCTCTTGATGAGCTTCAAGAGGTAGTCCCCTGAAATGGTCTTCCAACAGTCTTGAAGGAGTTCCCAGAGATGCTTAGCACTTGTTGGCCCTTTTGCCTTCACTCTGCGGTCCAGCTCACCCCAAACCATCTCGATTGGGTTCAGGTCCGGTGACTGTGGAGGCCAGGTCATCTGGCGCAGCACCCCATCACTCTCCTTCATGGTCAAATAGACCTTACTTTCAAAGTTTTCCCAATTTTTCGGCTGACTGACTGACCTTCATTTCTTAAAGTAATGATGGCCACTCGTTTTTCTTTACTTAGCTGCTTTTTTCTTGCCATAATACAAATTCTAACAGTCTATTCAGTAGGACTATCAGCTGTGTATCCACCTGACTTCTCCTCAACGCAACTGATGGTCCCAACCCCATTTATAAGGCAAGAAATCCCACTTATTAAACCTGACAGGGCACACCTGTGAAGTGAAAACCATTTCAGGGGACTACCTCTTGAAGCTCATCAAGAGAATGCCAAGAGTGTGCAAAGCAAAAGGTGGCTACTTTGAAGAAACTAGAATATGACATATTTTCAGTTGTTTCACACTTGTTTGTTATGTATATAATTCTACATGTGTTAATTTATAGTTTTGATGCCTTCAGTATGAATCTGCAATTTTCATAGTCATGAAAATAAAGAAAACTCTTTGAATGAGAAGGTGTGTCCAAACTTTTGGTCTGTACTGTATATAAGTAATCTGAAAATGCTGGGCCATAATCTATGTGATAGCTGTGGGTGAGGATCAGGGTTGCCAACCAGAAATTTTCTTTTTTCTGGACAACTTATCCTAAAAATCGCAGACAGCCAATATTTTTTACGGACAAATTGGAAAACCATAATGGAGGATAAATATTATAAGTCACACATGTCTATAGCTCAGTATACTGGTAAAAACTCATTACCAGCATTTACTGTGAGCTGTAAAATGATGATAATTGCCACCAAAATAATCTAGTCAACTAACACCAACCTGAAAAAAATCAAGGACACGACTATTTTATTTTCACGGACACAGGAAAAAAATTCACCTATTTTTACGTAATGTCCAGACGGGAGGTCCAATCAAGGACTGTGATTCTATTTTCAGTGAAAATGCCCTTTAAGTACAGCATGTTTTTTAGGGGGTTTGGATGTTTTGTGTCTGTACATAGAAGACAAGGTGCTTAGGATTTTATCTGAACAGACTGTCCCTGGCTCAGGTACAAAGAGCCGCCTCCGACCTTCACACTCCGAAACTTCTTAATACTGTAATTACTTAGCAATAATTTACCCACAAGTTGTACAAAGGAATCCCTCCATATCAGAAGTAACAGATATGGAAACAACATGCACAACATATACTGTAATATCAATCACTGTATACAGATGGCTATAATATATAGACTATGATATTAAATCACTCATTAATTAAGATTTCAGTTTATTCTAGAGAACAAGAGTCCAAAGACTATCATACTATCTCCTGTGTAAAATAATTTAATTACAGTACAACAATAATAATACCTCCCATGGACAAGAATATAACTACTATAATACTGCTCCTATGTACAAGAATATAACTACTATAATACTGCTCCTATGTACAAGAATATAACTACTATAATACTGCTCCTATGTACAAGAATATAACTACTATAATACTGCTCCTATGTACAAGAATATAACTACTATAATACTGCTCCTATGTACAGGAATATAACTACTATAATACTGCCTCCTATGTACAAGAATATAACTACTATAATACTGCTCCTATGTACAAGAATATAACTACTATAATACTGCTCCTATGTACAAGAATATAACTACTATAATACTGCCTCCTATATACAAGAATATAACTACTATAATACTGCTCCTATGTACAGGAATATAACTACTATAATACTGCTCCTATGTACAAGAATATAACTACTATAATACTGCTCCTATGTACAAGAATATAACTACTATAATACTGCTCCTATGTACAAGAACATAACTACTATAATACTGCTCCTATGTACAAGAATATAAATACTATAATACTGCTCCAATATACAGGAATATAACAACTATAATACGGCTCCTATGTACAAGAATATAACTGCTATAATACTGCTCATATGTGCAGGAATGTAACTACTATAATACTGCTCCTTTGTACAAGAATTTAACTACTATAATACTGCTTCCTATGTACAAGAATATAACTACTATAATACTGCCTCCTATGTACAGGAATATAACTACTATAATACTGCCTCCTATGTACAAGAATATAACTACTATAATACTGCTCCTATGTACAAGAATATAACTACTATAACACTGCCTCCTATGTACAAGAATATAACTACTATAATACTGCCTCCTATGTACAAGAATATAACTACTGAACTACTGCTCCTATGTACAAGAATACAACTACTATAATACTGCCTCCTATGTACAAGAATATAACTACTATAATACTGCTCCTATGTACAAGAATATAACTACTATACTACTGCTCCTATGTACAAGAATATAACTACTATAATACTGCTCCTATGTACAAGAATATAACTACTATAATACTGCTTCCTATGTACAAGAATATAACTACTATAATACTGCTCCTATGTACAAGAATATAACTACTATAATACTGTTCATATGTATAGGAATATAACTACTATAATACTGCTCCTATGTACAAGAATATAACTACTATAATACTGCTCCTATGTACAAGAATATAACTACTATAATACTGCCTCCTATGTACAAGAATATAACTACTATAATACCGCTCCTATATACAAGAATATAACTACTATAATACTGCTCCTATGTACAAGAATATAACTACTATAATACTGCTCCTATGTACAAGAATATAACTACTATAATACTGCCTCCTATGTACAAGAATATAACTACTATAATACTGCTCCTATGTACAAGAATATAACTACTATAATACTGCCTCCTATGTACAAGAATATAACTACTATAATACTGCTCCTATGTACAAGAATAAAACTACTATAATACTGCTCCTATGTACAAGAATATAACTACTATAATACTGCCTCCTATGTACAAGAATATAACTATTATAATACTGCTCCTATGTACAAGAATATAACTACTATAATACTGCTCCTATGTACAGGAATATAACTACTATAATACTGCCTCCTATGTACAAGAATATAACTATTATAATACTGCTCCTATGTACAAGAATATAACTACTATAATACTGCTCCTATGTACAAGAATATAACTACTATAATACTGCCTCCTATGTACAAGAATATAACTACTATAATACTGCTCCTATGTACAAGAGTATAACTACTATAATACTGCCTCCTATGTACAAGAATATCACTACTATAACACTGCTCCTATGTACAAGAATATAACTACTATAATACTGCCTCCTATGTACAAGAATATAACTACTATAATACTGCTCCTATGTACAAGAATATAACTACTATAATACTGCTCCTATGTACACGAATATAACTACTATAATACTGCTCCTATGTACAAGAATATAACTACTATAATACTGCTCCTATGTACAAGAATATAACTACTATAATACTGCCTCCTATGTATAAAAATATAACTACTATAATACTGCCTCCTGTGTACAAGAATATAACCACTATAATATTGGCAACAAGTTACAAGAATATACCTATATAACTTTTACAGCACTGACATGCAAATACCTTTAAAAGCAATTGTGCCCCTTCACCAATAGCACCCTAGTAAGCTACCTACTTATCCTCCTTGACCTGGCTCTGGTTGCAATGAATTTATAATGAACTACCACAATTGTTTTCAGCACACGTGTCATAAGGAAGAGAAGTTTGTTTAGTATGTTACTTCCATTTACTGTATTTTTCGTCCAAAGTGGGGGGGAAATGTCAGTACAAGAGGACCTGGGAGCAGTGAATGCAGCGCTCCCTTTGCTCTGAAGCAGGGGTACTGTGAAGTCTGGACATTTGTGAACATCTGTCCCTTTTTCCCCTATGCAAAGTTATAAACTTCTTACTTTACTTCACTTGAAAGTGTTACGTGTAACTTGCACTGATCAATATCATGTAACTGAATTTGATTTGTTGTTATATATATCCCGTTCATTTGCCCTGTATTTGTGTGGCTCTGTGGAAAGGGTTAATGAATACTGAGAGACTTTTGGGACTTTGAATAAGAAGCTGGTAATTTTCCACTACTGCCATAGGGTTTAAAAAAGATCATGTTTTGGAGGGAAAAACCCAGACTTGTTTACCACCAAAACCAGACAGACTGACCTTTTGAATGTCTGGTTTAGCTCTGTTGTTATGTCTGGAAACTTGTTTTTGACTGGAAAAACTGCTGTGTCATTGCCACTGGGTATCATTGAAGCTCTGATGTACTGTATTTTTCACCCTATAAGATGCACCTGCCCATAAGACGCACCTAGGTTTTAGAGGAGGACAATTAGAAAAAAATATTTTTCATTAGACCTCAGATCAGACCACCAATCAGACCGCTAATGTTAATCAGACCATAGCTGACAGCCCCGATCAGACCCCCATTGTTAATAAGACCCCACTAAGACCTTAGATCAGACCCCAATCAGACCTCAGCTCAGACCCCAATGTGAATGACCCCCAATCAGACCTCAGATAAGAGCCCTCTCTAATCAGCCCCCCATTGCCTCTCACATCAGCCCCCATGCCTCTCTTATCAGCCCAAATGCGTCTCTTATCAGCCCCCATGCTTCTCTTATTAGCCCCAATGCATCTCTTATCAGCCCCAATGCCTCTCATGTCAGCCTCCATGCCTCTCATGTCAGCCTCCATGCCTCTCATGTCAGCCACCCAACCACAGGGCATATAAAATAAAATAAAAACTTACCTCTCCTGGTCCGGATGCCTCCACTCCTCACAGCCTGCTTACAGCTGTGATGTGAACCGGTGCGCACAGCATGAGGTCACAGAGCGCCCTCATGCTGTGCGCAGCCACAGCACAGTTGACAAACGAGAACCAGGAAGCAGTGAGTACACAGCCTTCAGCACTTCCCGGTCCTCCAGTACTAATGAGCGCTTCCATAATGGAAGCGCTCATTAGTATTCGCCCCATAAGACGCAGGGACATTTTCCCCCAACTTTTGGGGGGAAAAAATGCTTCTTATAGGGCAAACAATACGATAAGTCTATGAGAGATGGAAAGTGTTACAATGTGTGTTTGTGCTGAGCATCTCCACTCCACCCCTCCCACTAGAATGTTCTAGTCTAGCTAGAAATGGTATATAAGGAGAACAATAAGAGCCCCTGGTATTCTGCAGTTAGGGACCAGTGCTTGGGGGGGGAAGACTGCATGAGTCTGCATTAGAGTTGAGCGAACACCTGGATGTTCGGGTTCGAGAAGTTCGGCCGAACTTCCCGGAAATGTTCGGGTTCGGGATCCGAACCCGAACCAAACTTCGTCCCGAACCCCATTGAAGTCAATGGGGACCCGAACTTTTGGGCACTAAATAGGCTGTAAAACAGCCCAGGAAAGAGCTAGAGGGCTGCAAAAGACAGCAACATGTAGGTAAATCCCCTGAAAACAAATGTGGATAGGGAAATGAATTAAAATAAAAATAAAAAAAATAAAAATGACCCAATATCAATTGGACAGAGGTCTCATAGCAGAGAATCTGGCTTCACGTCAGCAGAGAATCAGTCTCTTCATGCCATAGCAAAGAATCTGGCTTCATGTCAGCAGAGAATCAGTCTCTTCATGCCATAGCAGAGAATCTGGCTTCATGTCACCCACCACTGGAAGAGGCCACTGTCACATATTTAGGCCCTGGCACCCAGACAGAGGAGAGCGGTCCCGTAACAGAGAATCTGGCCTTATGTCAGAGCAGAATCTGTCTTCATGTCATAGCAGAGAATCAGGCTTCACGTCACCCACCACTGGAAAAGGCCACTGTCACACATTTAGGCCCAGGCACCCAGGCAGAGGAGAGAGGTCCCGTAACAGAGAATCTGGCCTTATGTCAGAACAGAAACTGTCTTCATGTCATAGCAGAGAATCAGGCTTCTCGTCACCCACCACTGGAACAGGCCACTGTCACACATTAAGGCCCAGGCACCTAGGCAGAGGAGAGAGGTCCCGTAACAGAGAATCTGGCCTTATGTCAGCGCAGAATCTGTCTTCATGTCATAGCAGAGAATCAGGCTTCACGTCACCCACCACTGGAACAGGCCACTGTCACACATTTAGGCCCAGGCACCCAGGCAGAGGAGAGAGGTCCCGTAACAGAGAATCTGGCCTTATGTCAGCGCAGAATCTGTCTTCATGTCATAGCAGAGAATCAGGCTTCACGTCACCCACCACTGGAACAGGCCACTGTCACATATTTAGGCCCAGGCACCCAGGCAGAGGAGAGAGGTCACGTAACAGAGAATCTGGATTCATGTCAGCACAGAATAAGTCTTCATGTCATAGCAGAGAATCAGGCTTCACGTCACCCACCACTGGAACAGGCCACTGTCACACATTTAGGCCCCGGCACCCAGACAGAGGAGAGGTTCATTCAACTTTGGGTTGCCCCGCAATATAATGGTAAAATGAAATTAAAAATAGTATTGAATGAGGAAGTGCCCTGGAGTAGAATAATATATTGTTAAGGGGAGGTAGTTAATATCTAATCTGCACAAGGGATGGACAGGTCCTGTGGGATCCATGCCTGGTTAATTTTTATGAACGTCAGCTTGTCCACATTGGCTGTAGACAGGCGGCTGCGTTTGTCTGTAATGACGCCCCCTGCCGTGCTGAATACACGTTCAGACAAAACGCTGGCCGCCGGGCAGGCCAGCACCTCCAAGGCATAAAAGGCTAGCTCTGGCCACGTGGACAATTTGGAGACCCAGAAGTTGAATGGGGCCGAACCATCAGTCAGTACGTGGAGGGGTGTGCACAGGTACTGTTCCACCATGTTAGTGAAATGTTGCCTCCTGCTAACACGTTCCGTATCAGGTGGTGGTGCACTTAGCTGTGGCGTGTTGACAAAACTTTTCCACATCTCTGCCATGCTAACCCTGCCCTCAGAGAAGCTGGGCGTGACACAGCTGCGTTGGCGACCTCTTGCTCCTCCTCTGCCTTCGCCTTGGGCTTCCACTGGTTCCCCTGTGACATTTGGGAATGCTCTCAGTAGCGCGTCTACCAACGTGCGCTTGTACTCGCGCATCTTCCTATCACGCTCCAGTGTAGGAAGTAAGGTGGGCACATTGTCTTTGTACCGGGGATCCAGCAGGGTGGCAACCCAGTAGTCTGCACACGTTAAAATGTGGGCAACTCTGCTGTCGTTGCGCAGGCACTGCAGCATGTAGTCGCTCATGTGTGCCAGGCTGCCCAGAGGTAAGGACAAGCTGTCCTCTGTGGGAGGCGTATCGTCATCGTCCTGTGTTTCCCCCCAGCCACGCACCAGTGATGGGCCCGAGCTGCTTTGGGTGCCACCCCGCTGTGAACATGCTTCATCCTCATCCTCCTCCACCTCCTCCTCATCCTCGTCCTCCTCGTCCTCCAGTAGTGGGCCCTGTCTGGCCACATTTGTACCTGGCCTCTGGTGTTGCAAAAAACCTCCCTCTGAGTCACTTCGAAGAGACTGGCCTGAAAGTGCTAAAAATGACCCCTCTTCCTTCTCTTCCTCCTGGGCCACCTCCTCTTCCATCATTGCCCTAAGTGTTTTCTCAAGGAGACATAGAAGTGGTATTGTAACGCTGATAACGGCGTCATCGCCACTGGCCATGTTGGTGGAGTACTCGAAACAACACAACAGGGCACACAGGTCTCGCATGGAGGCCCAGTCATTGGTGGTGAAGTGGTGCTGTTCGGCAGTGCGACTGACCCGTGCGTGCTGCAGCTGAAACTCCACTATGGCCTGCTGCTGCTCGCACAGTCTGTCCAGCATGTGCAAGGTGGAGTTCCACCTGGTGGGTACGTCGCATATGAGGCGGTGAGCGGGAAGGCCGAAGTTACGCTGTAGCGCAGACAGGCGAGCAGCGGCAGGGTGTGAACGCCGGAAGCGCGAACAGACGGCCCGCACTTTATGCAGCAGCTCTGACATGTCGGGGTAGTTGCGAATGAACTTCTGCACCACCAAATTCAGCACATGCGCCAGGCAAGGGATGTGCGTCAAACCGGCTAGTCCCAGAGCTGCAACGAGATTTCGCCCATTATCGCACACCACCAGGCCGGGCTTGAGGCTCACCGGCAGCAACCACTCGTCGGTCTGTTGTTCTATACCCCGCCACAACTCCTGTGCGGTGTGGGGCCTGTCCCCCAAACATATGAGTTTCAGAATGGCCTGCTGACGTTTACCCCGGGCTGTGCTGAAGTTGGTGGTGAAGGTGTGTGGCTGACTGGATGAGCAGGTGGAAGAAGAGGAGGAGGAAGCTGAGTAGGAGGAGGAGGAGACAGGAGGCAAAGAATGTTGCCCTGCGATCCTTGGCAGCGGAAGGACGTGCGCCAAACAGCTCTCCGCCTGGGGCCAAGCCGCCACTACATTTACCCAGTGTACAGTTAGGGAGAATTAGCGTCCCTGGCCGTGCTTACTGGTCCACGTATCTGTGGTTAGGTGGACCTTGCCACAGATGGCGTTGCGCAGTGCACACTTGATTTTATCGGACACTTGTTTGTGCAGGGAAGGCACGGCTCTCTTGGAGAAGTAGTGGCGGCTGGGAACAACATACTGTGGGACAGCAAGTGACATGAGCTGTTTGAAGCTGTGTGTGTCCACCAGCCTAAATGACAGCATTTCATAGGCCAGTAGTTTAGAAATGCTGGCATTCAGGGCCAGGGATCGAGGGTGGCTAGGTGGGAATTTACGCTTTTTCTCAAATGTTTGTGAGATGGAGAGCTGAACGCTGCCGTGTGACATGGTTGAGATACTTGGTGACGCAGGTGGTGGTGTTGGTGGTACATCCCATGTTTGCTGGGCGGCAGGTGCCAACGTTCCTCCAGAGGCAGAGGAAGAGGCCGAGGCGGCGGCAGCAGCAGCAGAAGAGGCCGAGGCGGCGGCAGCAGCAGAAGAGGCCGAGGCGGCAGCAGCAGAAGAGGTAGCAGGGGGAGCCTGAGTGACTTCCTTGTTTTTAAGGTGTTTTTTCTCCACTGCAGTTCATGCTTTGCATGCAGGTGCCTGGTCATGCAGGTTGTGCTAAGGTTCAGAACGTTAATGCCTCGCTTCAGGCTCTGATGGCACAGCGTGCAAACCACTCGGGTCTTGTCGTCAGCGCATTGTTTGAAGAAGTGCCATGCCAGGGAACTCCTTGAAGCTGCCTTTGGGGTGCTCGGTCCCAGATGGCGGCGGTCAGTAGCAGGCGGAGTCTCTTGGCGGCGGGTGTTCTGATTTTGCCCACTGCTCCCTCTTTTGCTACGCTGTTGGCTCGGTCTCACCACTGCCTCTTCCTCCGAACTCTGAAAGTCAGTGGCACGACCTTCATTCCATGTGGGGTCTAGGACCTCATCGTCCCCTGCATCGTCTTCCACCCAGTCTTGATCCCTGACCTCCTGTTCAGTCTGCACACTGCAGAAAGACGCAGCAGTTGGCACCTGTGTTTCGTCATCATCAGAGACGTGCTGAGGTGGTATTCCCATGTCCTCATCATCAGGAAACATAAGTGGTTGTGCGTTAGTGCATTCTATCTCTTCCACCCCTGGGGAAGGGCTAGGTGGATGCCCTTGGGAAACCCTGGCAGCAGAGTCTTCAAACAGCATAAGAGACTGCTGCATAACTTGAGGCTCAGACAGTTTCCCTGATATGCATGGGGGTGATGTGACAGACTGATGGGCTTGGTTTTCATGCGCCATCTGTGCGCTTTCTGCAGAAGACTGGGTGGGAGATAATGTGAACGTGCTGGATGCACTGTCGGCCACCCAATTGACTAATGCCTGTACCTGCTCAGGCCTTACCATCCTTAGAACGGCATTGGGCCCCACCAAATATCCCTGTAAATTCTGGCGGCTACTGGGACCTGAGGTAGTTGGTACACTAGGACGTGTGGCTGTGGCAGAACGGCCACGTCCTCTCCCAGCACCAGAGGGTCCACTAACACCACCACGACCATGTCCACGTCCGCGTCCCTTATTAGATGTTTTTCTCATTGTTCCCGTTCACCACAATTTTGAGAATGGCAAATTTGGGAATAGTTTTTCAACCCAGAACAAAAAGTCTGCTTTTACGGTCACTACAAATAACTTGACCAGCTAAAACTGTGCAGATTTGGTTGAATAGAAATGTGAGGCCTGTTTTTTTTTTGCGCTGTGTGACAGGTATAGGTTTAATCACAGAATGACACTTCTATCAGCACGCTAGCGTGTGTCTTAGGTTTTTCTGAATGACACTATCAGCACCTTTGGGATAGATTTCAAGTAGGCCTCATATACCAGAAACTAGTTATTTTGAGAATGGCAAATTTGGGAATGGCCAAAAAATAACCAGACTGTTGATGGTTAAATGCACTTCGGTGACACAGGCTCAGCCTGCAGCTGATGTAGGATATAGCACAAAATAACCACACTATTGATGGTTAAATACACTTGGTGATAGCTTGTGCTGGCGCACCACAAGTCACAAAATGGCCGCCGATCACCCCAGAAAAAAAGTGATATAAAAACGCTCTGGGCAGCCTCAAAAAAGTGAGCAAGTCAATATTAGCACTTCAATGATCCACAGCTGCAGATCGATCACAGAATGAAGTCTTTTGGAGGAGTTAATCTGCCTAATCTCGCCCTAACGTCGCAGCTGCAACCTCTCCCTATGCTTGAATCAGCAGAGTGACGTGCAGCGCAATGTGACCCAAGCTTATATAGAGGCTGGGTCACATGCTGCACTGGCCAATCACAGCCATGCTGTGATGGCCTCTTGGGGCAAGTAGTATGACGCTTGTTGATTGGCTGCTTTGCAGCCTTTCAAAAAGCGCTAAGAAAGCGCCGAACACCGAACCCGAACCCGGACTTTTACGAAAATGTTCGGGTTCGGGTCCGTGTCACGGACACCCCAAAATTCGGTACGGTTCGGGTTCGCTCATCCCTAGTCTGCATGAGTGACTGGAATAAAACGCTGAGATGGGGACGCTGAGCCACAGACCATGGGTCACTATCTCTGTTACCAAGGAGCCACCCAGACTACTGAACCACAGACCGTGGGCCTTTGGCCAGGGTACCAGCCTTCTGAAGAGCGAGAATGACAGCTGGCTCAGGCCTCCAGTAAAGAAGCACACTGGTTTACTGCAGACCCTGACTCTCTGGACTTATTTCCCATTGAGGTGCAACACGCCTTATTATCCGTTCCAGAGAGGAGCAACATGTGGTGACACCTCAGCGGTGTCCCGGGGAACCCAGCGTAGCGTTGGGGCCACCCCAAACCCGGCCACTGCATGTACTCACTGCTTTCTGGTCTTCCTCAGCCCCTTGCTCTGCTGTGACTGTGCAAAGCGTGAGGATGTCAGAACCCTGTGATTTCATGCTGTGTGCGTCGGGTCACAGCACAGCGTGGCAGGAAGAACAAGGAAGAGTATTGGATGCCAGGAGCGGCGTCGACGTCCGGAGCAGGAGAGGCAAGACAAATTTTTATTTTTTTTGCCTGCTCTGAACATGAAGGTCTGAATGGGGCTCTGATCTGAGGTCTGAATGGTGGCGCTTATTGACATTGTGGCTCTGATCTGAGATCTGATTGAGGGTCTTATGAGCATTGAGGGTCTGAGTTGAGGTCTGAATGGGGGTCTTATTAACATTAGGGGTGTGATTGGGGTTCTGAGCTGAGTTCTGATTAACACTGGAGGTCGGATCTGAGGTCTAATTATAAATATATATATATATTTTTCCCTCCTCTAAAACTTAGGTGCAGCTTATAGAGAGAAAAACATGCTATATCAGTTTAGCACAATTGCCATCAGATACTCTGGATCAATGTAGGATCAATGTCTCTGGATCAATGTAGGGTACTGTGTCACCTTCATTTCTATAACTGCCCAAAAATGCTTCTTTACTAATTGTGCCGTGTTTTCTTCCCCCTTTATGGTCTGTGGCTCATTAGTACAACCAATAATATCACGTGCCAGGAATGTGTAATAATGCCTGGCTGCTGTACCTCGATGAACGAGTCTGACGGGTATTTTACAGGCATGACTTCAAATAACATTGATTTAGCCTTGTTTGCTTATGCCCTTGCAGGTGATTATATGTGGATCTACATTTTACCAACAGCGTTATAAAGTTCAGGAAACCTTATTGATATCAAGAAATGGCGGTATGGATTTGTAGAGGACGAGATGCTGGCATTGCGGAGAATCAGGGTAATTCTTCTTGAACTTGTCTAGAAACAGGTGTGCTGTGCTTTCATATGTAGCTGACATCCTTTTCGGAAGCTTTCCACAGTCGCGCTATGTCAGCTGGTTTGTGCCCGGAGTGCTATATCAGAATGCCTCTCAATAAGGGGGTTAGCCACCATTTGGAGGATTTTTGTCAAACCCAGGGATACTTGCTTACTTGTTCCCCATGATGGGTCTTGTCTCCTCCGCTATCCGTCCTTGGCTGCCTCGCTTGGGTCCCCACTGTCAATATCCACTTGCTTTGACACAGTATTAACTACTATAATTTTGCCTCCTATGTACAAGAATATAACTACAACAATACTGCCTCCTTGCTGAGAGGTTGTGTATCTGTAGCTCTCCTGAGTCTTTGGATGTCTGGAGAAAGCCCAGGGAGGGACCACCATGGGAGGGGAATCTCCCCAAGCAAGGCCCAGGCTTCTAGGCCAAATCTGGGAAACAATACCCAGACAACTCAGTCAGGGGATGTAAATCCCAAAGTCCCAAAGTTTCTATGTATGGGAAGTATGTCAGCAGTACTAGTTCCAGTGTAAGACCAGAACAACCAAGAAGTAAGTGCCTGGTGAAACCACCTGCCAGTGTGAATGAAGGGTCACCTGTGTGCAAGACCAAACTGTCGGAGAGTCCAGAAGTAAGAACCATGCAGAGTGTGCAGGAGGTGAGACAATCTCCATTACCAGCCTCAGGTGGACAATCCACCTCCACCACAGGAAGGCAGAGGAGGACATCTCTGGAAAAGCAAACCATCCAAAAGAATCTGCAGCAGTGTGTGGTGATAGAATCTGAGCACAGAAAGTCTAGGGGCATGCAAGCTGTAAAGGAGATTAAGGCAGTAATGGAGGTGCTACCAGTGCCATCTCTGCTACACATCCAGGATCCAGTCGCCCATCAGGAGATTGTGACCCAAGAGCAGCGACAGCAGCCACAAAACTCCTTGCGCCAGGAAAGACAGAAACCTGTACTGCAAACAAACAGCCTGCAAAACTCCCCAGCAGCAATAAGAGGCCTCCAGAGCAATCACCTGAGCACCACCTGGCTGATCAGATCCCAACACTGGTGAGAAGAATGGAGACACGTAAGAAACATAAACTGTACCTGCAAAAACAGATAAACTGTGCATACAAACTGAAGGCTGCAAACCCAGGGAAGCTGATGTCTCTGTGTGTGATAAAGTCCCAGCTGAGGAGTCATCTATGGCAGCTGGTAACATAGAGAACGCTGGTACTGATGGTGGGGAGGAGGCAGTGCAGTCTCAGGCTGAGGAGTTTCCCTCTTTAGTTACACAACAGGCAGCAGAGCCCCATAGTACGGGAGGTCAGCAGCCCACACATCGCACCCCGCAGGACACCAGTACTGGTCAGAAATCTGGGAATGCTTGGAGTCGGGGTTCTCCATCATTTTCCTCTAACACCAGATACACAGGCCAGGCCTTTAAGAGAAGGAACGTTGTTAGGTTTAGACATAAAGGGTCAAAAGAAGATCTACCTGACAGAAGGTGTGTGGTCAGAGACATGTTGTGTACCCAGATGGGCTTCCTGCCAGGCAACATCCTGGCAGTAATAAACCTCCCAGACAGACAGGGCTATGATATTAGCTTTAAGCTCATGTCTGATCTGGACCGGTTCTGGGCTCTCTACACCCGGGTCACAGATACTGAGGGGTGGAATAAGTTCAGCTTTATTCCCATCTCTAAGCCTGACACTATAAATGTCACCATCATTTTCTGGAACGAGTCTGTCCCCCCTCAGGATAATATTATCTGGCTCAAAAGGCATTGTGACCTCAAGTCAAACCTAACCAAGACCAGGGATGAGGATGGAATCTGGACCGGGGGGTGGAGGGTCCTGGTTACATTACACCAGCACCAGAACATCACCCATCACCTTTTTAATTCCTTCTTCATTGGCCGGGAGAAAGGTGTGTGTTTCTATGATGGTCAGCCCAGGCTATGCTTTAAGTGTGGGAAATCGGGTCACGTGGCGAGTGTCTGCACCATGATGAAGTGCAGCCTGAGTGCCACCTGCCAGAACATAAGGTGTAACCTGTGCGGTAACATTGGCCACCCCCATAGAGACTGTCCTGAAGCTTGGCATAAGGGTCCTTTCACACTTGCGTTGTGAAGATCCGGCACGCAGTTCCGTCGCCAAAACTGCCTGCCGGATCTGGAAATCCGTGTGCAAACGGATAGCATTTGTAGACGGATCTGGACACGAATCTGTCTAACAAATACATTGAAACCCCCGGATCCTTCTCTCCGGTGTCATCCAGAAAAACGGATCCGGTATTTATTTTTTTTGCATTTTTAAAGGTCTGCATATGCGCAGACCGGAAAACCGATTCCGTTTCCGGCATTAATGTATTTCAAAGGAAAATAATGGCAAGTGGTCCATAATTTTGGACGGAGTTTTCTCCGGCCAAATACCGTAAGAGCGACTGAACTGAAGACATCCTGATGCATACTGAACAGATTGCATTAGGATAAAACTGATCAGTTTTTTTCCGGTATTGAGCCCCTGTGACGGAACTCAGTACCGGAAAACTTTAACACTAGTGTGAAAGTACCCAAACATCTGTAGAGATCTCCCTGATGATGACTTGAGGGAAGGGGAAGATGTCCCAAATGAGGAGCAGGAGGAGGAAGCGCTATTGTCAGGGACATTGTACACAGTACCAGAGACCCCACACATGATTAGTACTGTGCCGGACCACCCACAGGCAGGTAACACAGAGGGGGACCTGGAGGTTGTGGATCAGCCTGTAGAGCATCCAGTGTCTGTCTCTTCCCCTGCACCAGCACCCACCACTGGGGAAAATAAATTCCTTAAAAAACTGAAAAAAGATAAGTCCAGCCGCAGGCCTGAAGGTGCATGGACCAACGTCCAAAAACCCACTAAAAGGAGAGTGGACAGACAGGCTAATGTAACAGTAACAACCAACAGATACAGTGTGCTGTCTGAGTCAGATGCAGAGGCAGAAATAGATAGAGAGCTTAACCGTATAATGGCGGAATGTGATGACGACCCAGGAGTGGATCCTCCCACAAAAAGGAGACCTCTTCATGCCGAGTCACAGTCTGTATGGGAAATGGAAACTGGTAGTAGGCAAGACAACTTTGACTCTGATTTATGATGATGGGGGATATATTTCTTCTTCTTCTCCTGATGGTAGACTTCCATCTTAAAGTGGTCACCAGTAATGTGAATAGCATTAGAGCTAGAAGGACCAGAGATGCTGTCTACGAACACCTGAGATACCTCAAGGCTGATGTGTTTTTCTTTCAGGAGACATGCTTAAACACCTTAGGTCTCATATGAGAGGCAGAGCGAGAATGGCAGTCTGGTTCGTCCTTTTGATCGATGTCTGTGGAGCCTTATGCCGGGATTACTATCTTGTTTAACACCCGTGATGTAATTGTACATAGATTAACGGAGATCTCGATGGGAAGGTGCCTGCTGCTAGAGATTACCATCCGAGGTAGAAGACTCCAGCTTATTAACATCTATGGGCCACAGACAGTGAGTGAAAGGACTCCGTTTTTTAATAATGTTAAGCCATACTTATTCATATCTTTTCCTGTTATCATGGCTGGAGACTTTAACGCCACCACTACAACCAGCGACAGGCCTAGTGGTAGACCCCTTACTAGGGACTGTAAGGTCCTAAGCAATATTATTCTGTAGGCCGGCCTGTCTGATGTTTTTGTACAGGGTGGTAGGAGTCCAAAATTCACTTACACCTGTGCAGGATGCAGTAGTAGGATAGATCTGGCTCTGGTGAGTCCTACTGAAGCCATCAGTGAAAGAAGGGAAAATACAGTCCCTTATTCTGATCATTTGGCCTTGTACTTTTTTTGGGTGCCACTAAGCATCCAGATCTTGGTAGAGGGCTATGGAAACTGAATTCTAGTCTTTTAGATGTTAGCTCTGTCTAGGAATACGGCAGTATCAGTACAGCAGGTACACCTCCCTGGTAGCTGAACGGCATTATGGGTCCTTAGGGGCTCCTGATCCCTTTGAGAATTGCCGGGAGCGCGAGGCTAAAAAACTGATCACAGGTCTCACTGACTCCCAGGGTGTTTTAAAAGAATCTTGGGAGGGTACCCTGGGGGTAGTGAGATCTTATTATACTGATTTGTGTTAGAGGAAGGTTTTGGAGGTG
The DNA here is from genome assembly GCF_905171765.1 of Bufo bufo. Taxonomy (NCBI): domain Eukaryota; kingdom Metazoa; phylum Chordata; class Amphibia; order Anura; family Bufonidae; genus Bufo; species Bufo bufo. Next base: position 33,217,920 of record NC_053393.1, read on the forward strand.
CTCTGAGGTGTGGGAGGTATGTTGTAGGTCTGGACCAGGCTAAAGCCTTTGACAGAGAAGACCATGAGTATCTATGGGCCACTTTATCAAAGTACGGTATTCTGGGACAATTTGTAGATTGGCTGAAAATATTGTATAGAGAGGCAAAGAGCTTTCCTCTGATCAATGGTTGGCAGGGTGACACATTCAGGGTTGAGGTGGGGGTTAGACAGGGTTGCCCGTTGAGTCCACAGCTGTATGTGTTTGCCTTAGACCCGTTCCTGAGATCACTGCAGCGGTGTGATTTTCAGGGGGTGCTGGCCTACCATTGGATGTTGTTGCCTACGCGGATGATGAGGCCTCAGGGTCTCTGGTCAACCTTGAGAAGAGTCAAGCTTTCTGAACATTTGATACTGACCCTAATTTTGGTCTGCCACAGTTTGCGAAGGCCTCCACCCATACTAAAATCCTTGGGGTTAAATTTGGTAGGGAAGATAATGCCAAACTAAATTGGGAGGAAAAGTTGAATGCCGGAAATGTAAAGGTTTAGCGATGGAAGAACTGGAGGCTAACCTATAGAGAAAGGGTTACTATGTTGAACACTTACCTGGTCCCTGTTTTCTTGTACATCTCTGTCGTCTTTCCTTTGTCAGAATCTTTCTCGGCTAGGCTCTTTAGCCTGTTCTTCCAGCTGTTATGGGGGAACAGGTTGAATCAAGTAAAAAGAGGGATCACCTACCTACAGAGGAGAGAGGGTGGGCTGGATATATTAAATCCAAGGGTTTTCTTTGACTCCATGTTTCTTAAAGTTAATTTTGGTGACCTGGACTCAAACAACAGTCCCCTGTGGGTGAATAGTATCAGGGATTGGATATTGCCTTTTGCAGAATCTTGGATGCGAGGCGGCAGTCTCAAGAGGGGCCGATTGACTCGTGACTACCTACCCCAGTACCTAGACTATGGTATAAGATGTCTGAAGAAATGGGGTATAGACAAGTCTTTCATTGAGAGTAAAATCAGGAAAGATCTATTCTCCAGAGTATGTAGGACTTTCTATTGTTTACTGCTAGCACTTACAGACTGTCCAACCACAACCTTGCAGGATAGTCTGAGGCTTTTCAATGGACTGAGGCTGCACCCTAAGTTCTGTGATATCGCCTGGCTCTCATTGCAGGGAAAACTGTTTGTCAGGGGGAATCTAAAACTCCTCAATGTGTCAGATCACATATGCCCTTAGGATACCGAGGGGACTTAGATCTAACCTTCGCCCCAATTTATTCCCTACCAATGGTGATTTTTGTAAAGCCTTTGAAGCAATCAACAACCAATACTCTTTTGAATTAATGTTATTAAACATAGACTTTTTACAGAAAGAGGTTGACAACCTGAAGAAAACCACAGCCGAGTTGGATACCCAGATTCGGGACCTTGTGAGTATTGAGGATTATACAGTATACAAAGAAAAGACCACTCAACACATTGCCCGACACAAGTTGGAAGTGGAACACATCAAGAGAGATAAGTGGCATAGGGACTTGGAGGATTACCAGTCTGGTAAAATATATAACTGGCAGGCATCTCAACCACAAAGGTTTAATAGGCGTAGACGCGGCAAACGCTTTGATCAAGGTAAATTCGGCTTTAGTACTGGTGAATCCGATTCTGCTGATGAATCAGGTGCGTTCAATTTTTTAGGCCCAAGCAGGAAAAGAGGGGAGGGCGATACAGAAGGGGTGGTAGGAAACACCACCGATCCAACAAGGACCCTTCCCCCAATACCAACAGAGGCCTGCACCCACATTCAGGGGAGAGTAACGAGACGCGGACAGCGGAAATGATGAATCTGGTAGTGAACATCTCCTCTTTTCAGCTTGATAAAGCACAAATTAGTGTACTAAGCCGTGGCTTGACATTCTGCCCTACAACCTCACGGGACTGGTTCGAATTTGAGCTCGACTTACAAAAGTTTTTTAGACGCTTGAGATTAAAAGCTTTCTTTTCAGCTAGAAATACTGATGTATCTGCCAGTCAGTCTGATGTATCCACTGTTGTATCCACTGATACTTTGATGTGTAGGAATTTCGAATTACGCAATAAAAGTCATTTTCTTCCACCACAAAACAACCATGTGGTGGAAACATATATCAGTTTTGTCAGAAAACGTATCGATCAATTGAGGGTGGAGGGTACCCACCAGTTCAGACACAACCTATCTCAAGATGAGAGACGGGCTGTTCTTGAACTGGAACATAACAAACAATTGACGATTAAACCAGCTGACAAGGGGGGTGCCGTGGTCGTGATGGACACATGTAAATATACTGATGAGATCACAAGGCAGGTAAGGGATGACAATGTCTATGAGATGCTGAGTAAGGATCCAAGGTGGGACATAGCAGGTGTCATAGGGGTGCTATTGGATGAGGCTCTCAGCCAGGGAATCATTGATGATGAATTAAACAGCTTTTTGCGTGTAAGCCATCCAATCACCCCTGTGATATATGTCTTACCAAAGATCCACAAGAGCCTTGTGGATCCCCCTGGCCGACCCATAGTGTCGGGCAGGGGCTCCATCTTCAATCCTGTATCCATCTTTCTGGACAAGATATTACGGATCCACGCGACCACGGCCCCCTCCTATGTCAGGGATACTGGCCATTTCTTGACTAAACTGAATTCACTTGACTTGCCGGCGGAATTTTTACTTGTGAGTTTTGATGTTGTATCCCTGTATACATCCATTGATCACTCCTATGGTTTAAATGTCGTCGATGTGGCCCTGGCCGGCACGGGGCTCTCTCTTGGGGCGCGCCGGCTGATCCACGCCCTCTTGGAGGTTGTCCTGAGGAGGAATTACTTTCTCTTCGGTGACACCTTCTACCAGCAAAAGCGGGGTGTGGCGATGGGGTCCAATGTGGCCCCCACCTACGCAAACATCTTCATGGCGGAGGTCGAGGATCGGCTGGTGTATCGCTCCATATTTTTTGAGAGAGTCCTGTGCTGGTGGCGCTACATCGACGACATTTTCTTGATTTGGACTGGCACCGTGCCTGAACTGGATTAGTTTCATGCGCACCTGAATTCTGGGGTCCGGGACCTGCAGTTCACCGTGATGCATTCTGCCCGTGAGCTGCAGTTCCTTGACGTCCGAATTCAGGTGCACAATGGAAGGATCTGTACTGATCTCTTCCAAAAACCTACGGACAGGAATACCTTGTTAATGTATGACAGTAGTCACCCTCAGAACATGGTGAGCTCCCTCCCGTGGAGTCAGCTACTTAGGGTACGCCGTATCGTATCGGATGACACCCTCTTTGGTATTAGGGTAGATGAGATGTGTAATAAGTTCAGCAGGAGAGGATATCCCATCAAATTGATCAACCGTACCAAGCATAGGATTACATCCATGGAACGTAGTGCCACTCTGGTAAGGAAATCCCAAAAACAGGAGACCCCCCGCATTCCATTTGTATCCATCTATGGGGGTGATAGCGGCAATATAGCCAACATCCTACGACAGGAATGGCGGATCCTACAGAAAGGATTGCCTGCAGTCACTGAATTTTCAGTTCCCCCAATGATGGCATACAAACGGAGCCCTAACCTACGCGATAGATTGGTGAAGGCGGATATAGGGGGGAAGGACATCGAAAGACAGAAAAGGCTAGCACCACTGAGGAATGGTAATTTCCCTTGCCTTTCATGTTGCAACTGCGGTGGCATCATGAAAGGTGATGGTTTTACACATCCCTACAGTGGTAAACGGTTTAAGATCAAAGGTCATTTTACATGTAAATCCACGGATGTGGTTTACATGATACAGTGCCCATGCAGTTTGATCTATGTGGGGGAGACCACGATGGAATTGAGGGAAAGAATTAACAAACACAAAAGCACAATTAGAACAGGTGCACTTGACAAACCGGTTGCAAAACACTTCATTGACTGTAAACATTCCATTAATCAATTGAGATTTCGAGTTATTGACAGTGTAGGATACTTGAGAAGGGGTGGGGACAGGAAGGGAATCCTGAGGAAGAAGGAACTTAAATGGATCCATACCCTCAGGTCCCTCCAACCTTTTGGCCTGAATTTAGAGTTTAATGTCGCATCCATCGATTGATGATTGTCACTGTTTTGTCCTCTCAGTATAGTGACATCATGTTTTTAAATATATATGTGGCACATCCCTGGTGCAACAGTCTTTAGTCTATATGTCAAAGGACCATGTTGATGGTCCATATGTGATGTATATATGGGATACACCATCCAGATGATGGTTATGTGTGGTTATTGTGCACCACACTTATGAGGTTATGTATTTTTCCATTAGCTGTTATGTGCGTGTATATGTGGGGTCATGATTAATTTCCCTCTATAGTCATGTGATTATCGTTGTGAGCGGAGGTTCTGTAATATATAGACCCGGCCACTTCAGATACAGATCACACATGTAATAAGTAGTGGTGACCGTGGCGTCATCGTTGCCATGGCGCCGATGTTCGCGCCGGGTCTTCATTGGCTGCGTACCCTACGTGACTAACGCTATTGACGCACTGATGTGCGCACTTGAGTGTGGGTCATGGGGTGGACGCACAAGCTGTGACGTCAGTGAGTGCGTCCTGCAGCACATTGGCTGGAGACACGTGCGCCGCCGGGAGTCATGGCAACGTATGACACTTCCGATATGCAAATACATTGAGATGCGGCTGCGCATTACAGATATTGGAACGCCGAGGTGAACAACACGAGCGGGGTGGACATATCATTAACTGTGAGTTGTAATATCAACATGTGTATACTATTGTGCAGTGATTTGTACTGATGATGTAACGGGGTGTGTCTTTTATGTGGGGGGTATATATATGCCTACCAGAATGTATGTCATTAGGCTTGACAAAGACTGGTGTACAGTCGAAACGTTGCCAATTGTGTCTGGAGGTACGAATAAAGGATCGTTTTGATATTGCGGAATGCTGCCGAAGCCATCTTCTTTTCTATATGCCCTTAGGTTGTCAGCAGGAGGAGACTATGCTTCATTTTTATCTCAGAGTACTGGGGTGGACGGAAAATCTGGCATGACATAGCCGCCAAGCTAAAAATCCCGTCATTACAGTCCCTAAAATACCCAGAAATCCTTTATGGGGGTCACATCTCATCCTTAAGGGCCGGCGTGCATGACTTCCTGTGATTTATTCGTTTAGCACATGTGACCATGCTGACCAATTCTAGCCCTCCTGCGACTATATATGTGGTCCAGCCCTCTTCCCAGGTGCCTGAGCGTCAAAGGGCCTTGTTGCTGTTGTCTGTACTTGAGTTCCTGTTTACCTGACCCGCGCTTGTGTTTCTGGACTCCACTACCTGTTTGATCCCTGCCTGGTTGTCTCGACTCTCCTGTTGCTGACCTGGATTGCCTCACCTGTACCTATGCCACCTGCCCTGACCCAATGCTTGTTTGACTTCGCCTCTGCCTCCTCCTTCGGTCCTGCACTGTTGCTCCTGGATACGACTCGGCCTGCTGACTATGACTGTACTTCTGGTACCTTGCACTGGTACCCGCTGGTCCGCCTGGATTAACTGACTCATGTGCCAATCCTCCTCAAGAAGTAGCGGTTCACTTAGACAACGCCCTTAGAGGAGGTTTGTCACGTGGCACAGTGGGTTCACACTCGCTGGTGACATACTGTATGTGTCGCTTTTATGTTCATATTAATGTTCTGATCCACCTCCTCTCTTATTGTTTATTCTATTAATAGTATTATAAGACCTACCTTAATGCTGAATATTTAACGAGCTTTACTCATTATCTGTTTACTGGCTTTGCTGATTAATTACATTATATTTCCTGCAGAGCGTGACATATAGCTGTTACATACAGTTCCTATTCCTACATTTACATGAAAACAGTTATTATTAGCAATCTGACTGGACTTGCATGAAGCATGAATGAGTTTGAGTTCATTAAAGATACATACTCACCAGGGCGCGACATAAGATAAGATAAGATGCCTTTATTGTCACTGTACAATACAATGTAATACAATGTACAATACAATGAAATGTTTGGAGCAATCCTAGATGCCATGGACAGAGGAACAAGACAACATTTAAACTAAAGCATACACCTAATTTACATTACAAGCTGAGTTCCAACCTATTTTATACTCCAGAGCTGCACTCCCTATTCTACTGGTGGAGTCGCTTTGTACATACATTACATTACATTACTTATCCTGTACTGATCCTGAGTTATATCCTATGTTATACTCCAGAGCTGCACTCACTATTCTGCTGGTGCAGTCACTGTGTACATACATTACATTACTTATCCTGTACTGATCCTGAGTTACATCCTATCTTATATTCCAGAGCTGCACTCACTATTCTGCTGGGGCAGTCACTGTGTGCATACTTTACATTACTTATCCTGTACTGATCCTGAGTTACATCTGTATTATACTCCAGAGCTCCAATCACTATTCTGCTGGTGCAGTCACTGTGTACATACATTACTTATCCTCTACTGATCCTGAGTTACATCCTATCTTATACTCCAGAGCTGCACTCACTATTCTGCTGGTGGAGTCACTGTGTACTTACATTACTTATCCTGTACTGATCTTGAGTTACATCCTGTATTATACTCCAGAGCTGCACTCACTATTCTGCTGGGGCAGTCACTGTGTGCATACTTTACATTACTTATCCTGTACTGATCCCGAGTTACATCCTGTATTATACTCCAGAGCTGCAATCACTATTCTGCTGGTGGAGTCACTGTGTACATACATTACATTACTTATCCTGTACTGATCCTGAGCTACATCCTGTATTATACTCCAGAGCTGCACTCACTATTCTGCTGGTGCAGTCACTGTGTACATACATTACATTACTTATCCTCTACTGATCCTTAGTTACATCCGGTATTATACCCCAGAGCTGCACTCACTATTCTGCTGGTGCAGTCACTGTGTACATACATTACATTACTTATCCTGTACTGATCCTGAGTTACATCCTGTAGTATACTCCAGAGCTGCACTCACTATTCTGCTGGTGGAGTCACTGTGTACATACATTACTTATCCTGTACTGATTCTGAGTTACATCCTGTATTATACTCCAGAGCTGCACTCACTATTCTGCTGGTGCAGTCACTGTGTACATACATTACATTACTTATCCTGTACTGATCCTGGGTTACATCCTGTATTATACTCCAGAGCTGCACTCACTATTCTGCTGGTGCAGTCACTGTGTACATACATTACATTACTTATCCTGTACTGATCCTGAGTTACATCCGGTATTATACTCCAGAGCTGCACTCACTGTTCTGCTGGTGCAGTCACTGTGTACATACATTACATTACTTATCCTGTACTGATCCTGAGTTACATCCTGTATTATACTCCAGAGCTGCACTCACTATTCTGCTGGTGCAGTCACTGTGTGCATACATTACATGACATATCCTGTACTGATCCTGAGTTATATCCTGTATTATACTCCAGAGCTGCACTCACTATTCTGCTGGTGGAGTCACTGTGTACATAGATTACTTTACTTATACTGTACTGATCCTGAGTTACATCTTTTATTATACTCCAGAGCTGCACTCACTATTCATTTTTTTTCTTTTTAAAATCTTTTTATTGATTTTCAACAAAGAGATATACAATGTAGACAATGGAAGAACAATATGCTCAGCAAAAACATGTCGTCCATCAGTACATAATGAGGGTAACCGAGCACTTGCGGGAATGTATCTTTAAAAGGAAAAACATATACCGAAATCAAGAAGGTCAGGCTCCTAAGGGTTCAATGATACCTTTGTGAAATTGAGTGTTCTTGTTCATGAAGCAGACGGGGTGATGCATGAATACTGAGCACACAAACAAATAAACAAACAGTAAACCCGTATGGACGGGAGGGAGGGGAGCGGGGGATAATGGGGTGAAGGGGTAAGGAAGGGCAGGGAGGGAAATAGGAAGGTATATATGAGATCGAGCACTAGGTATGGAACCGGACCTGGCCTATAAGGATCATGTCTTGGTATCCACTAACATACAGGAGGGGGATTGCTCCTTAATTGGCACTTGCAACTACTGAGTCTAGTTCTAGGGTCACTACAGAGATGAGCCTCTTAGACATCCTAATCCGGGATTAGGAGAAATGTGGTGTTCCTCCCAAGGCCCAAGAAACTAGTTGATAGTTCTCCAATTTTCCCATAGTGAACAGAATACGGTATACTTATGGAGGGACCTTTGCTCCCAGTGAGAAAGTTCCTCTAGTATGGAGATGGATTTTACTCTGTCTATCCAAAGAGCAGTTGTGGGGCGCAATTCAGATTTCCAATTTGACGCTATCAGTAACCTCGCTGCAGCTAATAAATTCCTTATTAGACCTTGTTTGGGTTTGGTGAGTGTATCTGGAAGTAGGGATAATAGAGCAATTTTGAGTCACATCTGAAGTTTTGAGTTATGTGTTTTTAGGATATGCTTTAGCTTATCAAATATTGTCTTCCAAAAGGTCGCTAGCAAGGGGTAGGACCACCAAATATGTAGGAAGGTGCCCTTATTTGTTTTACATCTCCAGCAGAGATCAGAGGTGGTTCCATGCATCATTCTTAGCTTAACGGGGGTCAAGTACCACCTAGTTGAGACTTTATATGCATTCTCTTGTATAGTGGTGCACCTTGAAGTGAGCTTGGGTGCCAATAATATGATGTGAATTTCACTTCCAGGTCTCTTTCCCATTCTTTGCTAAAAAATAATGATGAAAAGGACTCATTTCGTGAAATGGTAGAGATTTGCTTGGGAGGGTACTGTACCTGGGTAAGTCATTTTTCAAACCAGGTGAGCGGGAGTGGTCCGACCCCAGGCGACAGCCCTGTCTTGAGAGAAGAGCGAATGCAAGCATATTGCAAATAATTAAGATGGGGTATATTGAATTTAGCGCATATAGAGGGGGCATCTAAAAACGCTCCCTCTCTGTCTAACAAATCTCTCGGTGAAAGCAACGAGTTTCTCAGTTGGTAAGGAAGGGTGGAGTAGCCCTCACCTGAGGTCAAGAGACAATCGCCCACGACATTAAAGATGAGGGGTATTTGAAACATGACAGTCTTATCTCAGAGGTGCGCCAAACTGACAAAGTTGCTGCCAATATTGTATTATCCTTCCGCTTATGAGTCAAACATGACGGCTCAGAGAACACTAGGGATCTGAGTGGGCAATGAGCCAAATTTTCTTCAACTAATACCCAGTGTTTATGGGCCGGTCTCCTTAACCAGTCAATAACTCTACTGAGATGGACAGCATGGTAATATCTTTTCAGAGAGGGGAACCCAATCCCACCTTTTTGGAAAGGACACAGGAGAATCTTATTGGAGATCCTGGGTTTTATTGAGCCCCAGATATAGGAAAAGCGCAGTTTTCGGAAGGAGTCAAAAAATCGGCGTGGAAGATGTATTGGTAAAGTTAGTAGTAGGTAAGTGATTTTAGGAACTATCAGGGTATTGAACATATTCCTTCTTCCCAGACACAAAATAAAGGTTGGGGACCAGGAATTGAGAATTTCTGGAATGGATTTTAATAATGATAAGTAGTTTAGATCATATAACTGATACCCAGAAATTTTAGGGATATATTAGTCCACTCAAAGGGGGAGTTTGAACTTAACCTCTGTGATTCTATAGGTGACAGGTTAATACCGAATGCTTGGGATTTAGCAATGTTAATCTTAAAGTTTGAGATATACCCAAAGGATTGAAAAATGTCAACTAACACAGGGAAGGCTTGAGGGGGATTAGAGATTGTGGCGAAACCAACCTCGCCACTGGGTTTCGGAGGGGCCTGGCTACCAGCCTCTTGCCTCAGGATTATGGCCCATACTAACTTTAAAGGAGCAGACAGACCGGCCGCACAGCTTAAATCTGTCTTTGCAATTGTATTTTGTTATGTGAGGGTACCCAGATAGCTAATTGTATTGTATTTGTGTATTCTGAGTGCCATTCACCTAATGATATGCACTCAGACTTGAGCTATCTGGGAATATGTTAAATGTCTGTGTTTGCGGTGGGGGTGTGACATTGTGTGTTTGGGTGGTGATTCCTGTCCTATTGTATCCACATGTGTATTGGCGATTTCCCTTTGTCTTGAGAGATAATTGGATTACTCCTCGGGTGTCTCCAGGGCAGAGAGGAGGAAACCATGATGCATTGTGGGGATGTGTTGTGTCCTGAGTGCTACATATTTGTCCTGTGTCACAGTCTTCCTTCTGGTCCCATAGGGGCGTGTACACCAGATGGGGACCTGCATAAATATGGGCGGGTAGCCCTCAATAAAGTGTTCCTGTTTTATCCTTCATCATGTTGAGGCTGATGTTTGGGTAACTGATCGACGATGGGGATTGCTATACGCTGAATATTTGCTATACTCCCCTGGCTATAACTACTAGCTCTTTTAAGAGCTGTTCCTGCTCTCTGCATTTAGGAGAGGTTCACCCACGGGAGCCTGGAGCCTTGTCGTAGGTCCAGGGGGGGTAGGAGACGGTGAGACCTCAACCAAGCTTCGGCGGTTCGTGGGGTCTGCAGTGCGTACGGTGTCAAGTGGAGTGCTTGGAGTCCTCGGAAAGCACTAGGAGCATCTATCAACGGAGGTACCCGGTCAGGGTGCTAGGAGTTCCGTTACATTTGGTGGCAAGCAGTGGGATGGCGTCCTAGTGTGAGGAGAAGCAGCTCGGAGACACCGTTCGTGGATTTACTAAATTGAGGGCAACGCTAGTATCCGTACAGCGCCCCTGGCTACAGCAGGATGGAATCGGCTAGTCTTCGGACAGCGTTCTATGATGAGGAGGAGGAGGCAGCCGCAGACTACAGGGATGCAGACAGAAAGGAAGTCTGGTATGATGCCCTGGAAAATGCCCAGCGGCGGCGAGGTGAGAGTCTCCCCAGTTATGAGCAGCGGCTACAGAAGCGTGTGGCGATGCGGATGGGTCTCTTGGGAGAGCAGCCCCTGGATGACTGGGTAACAGAGCTCCAGAACCTGGTATGTAAGGAGCTTTGGCTAGAGGACGCTTACCAGGCCCTAAGGTGGCATGTCATTTAACATTCCCCCTGGATGGCTGAGCACAACAGATCTGAGGGTAAGGAGTTTGATGGACCGGGACTACTATGGGATGCCTTGGAGGAGGACATTGATCTTGGCAGCACGGAGGAGTCTAGGTTTTGGGATATCTACGACTACCAGATGGGCATGCATGTTTATGCTGACGGAAGGGAGGTGAGCAAAGACATGACCCACCTGGTAACAAGGGAGTGGGAGCTGGAGCAGACCTTCCAACACCTGCTCAGCTCCATTCATCCCCAACCTACTCAACAAGCAGAGCCAGATCTGCCCTCCTGCAACTGGGAAGACTTGCCGGCGATACCCCCTGCTTCCCTACCAACTCCCAAAGTAGGGAACTTCATCGACTGGTTCTGGGAAGACCTCCCGATGGCAGGTGGAGATGGGACCGAGGTCTCTCCACCGGCCCTACAGAGATGCTGGACGGCCGGTTCAGATCCCCCACCAACCCTGCAGGAATGCCAGGAGGAGGAGGAGGTAAGCGATTCCTCCTCTCCACAGCCGATCTGCAACAAGGTCCTGGGGATAGGATTCCCTGACCACATCCCAGTAGAAGAGCTGGCATCTGGGCAGAGCGCAGTCAGCCTCTGCCCTCCCCTATCCTCTTCTCCAGAGCCGGACATCCCACAGGCTACCCCAGCGGAAGAGCTGGCATCTGGGCAGAGCGCAGTTGGCCTCTGCCCTCCCCTATCCTCTTATCCAGAGCCTGACTCCCCACAGGCTACCCCAGCAGAAGAGCTGGCATCTGGGCAGAGCGCAGTCAGCCTCTGCCCTCCCCTATCCTCTTCTCCAGAGCCGGACATCCCACAGGCTACCCCAGCGGAAGAGCTGGCATCTGGGCAGAGCGCAGTTGGCCTCTGCCCTCCTCTATCCTCTTATCCAGAGCCTGACTCCCCACAGGCTACCCCAGCAGAAGAGCTGGCATCTGGGCAGAGCGCAGTCAGCCTCTGCCCTCCCCTATCCTCTTCTCCAGAGGCTGACTTTCCACAGGCTACCCCAGCGGAAGCGCTGGCATCTGGGCAGAGCGCAGTCGGCCTCTGCCCTCCCCTATCCTCTTCTCCAGAGCCGGACTTCCCACAGGCTACCCCAATGAAAGAGCTGGCATCGGGGCAGAGCGCAGTCGGCCTCTGCCCACCAAGTACCTACAGCTCCAAGCTAGAGAGCAACAAGGAAGCAAGGAGTAGCAGATGCCCCCTCAACAGCTGGGGACATACAGAACAGAGCCAGGCCCCAAAATTCAACAGGTCCAGTATTGGGTTGTGGGTGGACTTCCAGACTAACTCAGCTACCGACCGGCATGAGGTCAGGTATCTGGTTAGTCATCCCTGGGAGGGGGAGATATGTGGCGAAACCAACCTTGCCACTGGTTTTCGGAGGGGCCTGGCTACCAGCCTCTTGCCTCAGGATTATGGCCCATACTAACTTTAAAGGAGCAGACAGACCGGCCGCACAGCTTAAATCTGTCTTTGCAATTGTATTTTGTTATGTGAGGGTACCCAGATAGCTAATTGTATTGTATTTGTGTATTCTGAGTGCCATTCACCTAATGATATGCACTCAGACTTGAGCTATCTGGGAATATGTTAAATGTCTGTGTTTGCGGTGGGGGTGTGACATTGTGTGTTTGGGTGGTGATTCCTGTCCTGTTGTATCCACATGTGTATTGGCGATTTCCCTTTGTCTTGAGAGATAATTGGATTACTCCTCTGGTGTCTCCAGGGCAGAGAGGAAGAAACCATGATGCATTGTGGGGATGTGTTGTGTCCTGAGTGCTACATATTTGTCCTGTGTCACAGTCTTCCTTCTGGTCCCCTAGGGGCGTGTACACCAGATGGGGACCTGCATAAATACGGGCGGGTAGCCCTCAATAAAGTGTTCCTGTTTTATCCTTCATCATGTTGAGGCTGATGTTTGGGTAACTGATCGACGCTGGGGATTGCTATACGCTGAAGATTTGCTATACTCCCCTGGCTATAACTACTAGCTCTTTTAAGAGCTGTTCCTGCTCTCTGCATTTAGGAGAGGTTCTCCCACGGGAGCCTGGAGCCTTGTCGTAGGTCCAGGGTGGGTAGGAGACGGTGAGACCTCAACCAAGCTTCGGCGGTTCGTGGGGTCTGCAGTGCGTACGGTGTCAAGTGGAGTGCTTGGAGTCCTCGGAAAGCACTAGGAGCATCTATCAACAGAGGTACCCGGTTGGGGTGCTAGGAGTTCCGTTACAGAGATCATTAATAATAAGTCATCTGCGTATGTTACCTGCTTAAGCTCGTGATCCCCACATTTCACTCCTCTTATCATATGGGTTAACCTAATATGCTGTAGGATGGGTTCAACTGAGAGCATAAAATTGGGGAAAGGGGACAGCCCTGCCTGGTACCGTTATTGAGCTCTACCGCCTGAGATAGAACATCATTCACCTTGATATAAGCTCTAGGTTGGTCATACATTGCGAAGATCACCCTAATGAAGGAAGTAGGAAACCCCATTTGGAGCAAGGTGCATTTAAGGCCATGCGACTCTGTGAAAGGCCTTTTCGGCGTCTGAACCTAATAACACCAAAGACTCTTTCCTTTCCCTCACCAGGGCTATAGAGTTCAGTATTTTATATGTATTGTCTCTACCTTCTCTGCCTGGTATGAACCCAGTTTGGTCAGGGTGAATCAGATCTTTCAGCAGGGGTTTTATTCTACAGTAGAGGCAAGAATTCTGGCATATATTTTTAGATCTAGGTTTAGCAGAGATATTGGCCTGTAGCTAGAGCATAAGGTTGGGTCTTTTTCTGGCTTGTGTATCAGGGTAATGTGTGCGTTTAGCGTTTGAGGGGGAAAGGGGTTACTAGAAAGAGCGGAGTTAAAGGATTAAAACATATATGGTGACAGAGAATCTTTAAAGGTATCGTAATATAGGACATAAAACCATTAGTTTTAAGGTTGATGATAATTCTTGTAACGTTATTGGGGCGCACAAGTTTAAAGCTTGGTCAGTAGATATGGACTGGAGGTGAACATTCTTCAGAAAGGCCTGCTTGAGTCTGTGGAGTTAATATTGTAATATAAGTCGGTATAAAAACTATGGAAGGCCTTTGCAATGTTGGCATCGTCTTTGATTAGAGGTTTACCTGCCTGCTTGATAGCCGGGATCCTGGATTTGCGTTTGCGCTGGCGTAACAAGGCCAGCATGAACTTAGTAGATTTATTGCCATTTGCAAAAAAATTCTGTTTTAGTGAGAGGTATAATTTGGGTTATGATTGGGTATTTAGAACCTTTTTCAGTTCATCTTTAGCAGAGGACAGTTCCTCTAGCTGTTTCTTATCAAGGGAACGCTTGTGTGCATATTCCAGTTTAGATATTTTATCGTATAGTGTGGCTATTTTAGTCCTTATTATTTTAGTTATGTGTGAAGCTATAGAAATGAATTCACCTCTTATCACAGATTTGTCAGCTTCCCATACTACATACATGCGGGGAAACTTCTCCAGACCCTTAGGTGGTGAAGTATTCTTTCAGTTTCTTATCTATCCTGTCTTTGACTTCTTGCTTGTCTAAAAGCGTCTCATTTTAGCGACAGTTAAAGCTCTTGGGGGAAGCGTCAGGGGGGTTGAAGGTAATAAATACCGGGGAGTGATCTGAGTGTAACATGCTTCTCTGCATCTGTGTATAAGAGTTGCAGGCAGGAAAACATAATCTAGCCTGTGATATGTATTATGAGGAGAAGAGAAGAAAGTGTAATCTCTCGTTTTAGGGTTAAGTGTGCGCCAAGCGTCAATGAGGTTACTGTTATGTAGAAGTCTTTTTGTCATTTAGCGTTCTTTTGGGAACGGTTGACGTACCAGAAGATGTGTCAACCTTAGGGATGAGAGAATTAAAGGGAACCTGTCACCGGGATTTTGTGTATAAAGCTGAGGACATGGGCTGCTAGATCGCCGCTAGCACATCCTCAATACCCAGTCCCCATAGCTCTGTGTGCTTTTATTGTGTAAAAAAAACGATTTGATACATATGCAAATTAACCTGAGATGAGACCTGTCCCTGAGATAATAGCACACAGAGCTATGGGGACTGGGTATTGCGGATGTGCTAGCGGCCATCTAGCAACCGATGTCCTCAGCTCTATACACAAAATCCCGGTGACAGGTTCCCTTTAAAGTCTCCAGCTACTATTAACAAACCTTTGCTAAACTCTTCTAATTGTTGCCAGAAAGAGTTGAACCACTGTCTATGTGCCGTATTTGGCGCATAAATGTTTATAAAGGTATAGATTTGCGTATTTATCCTCCCTTTTACTAGTAAAAATCTGCCTTCACTATCAGATTTTGAATCGATCAGGTTGAAGTGTATACCTAGGCTTACTCCCAGTCTATTAGAATGTGTAGAGGAACTGTGATACCAGAGGTTGTATCTGGAGCGTGAGAGATTAGGGATCTTGTTGTGTTTAAAGTGAGCTTCTTGGACAAAAACAATATCGACTTTCTCTCTATTTAGATGTTGTAGGATTTGGCATCTTTTTGCAGGGGACTTAAAGCCTCTCACGCTGTAGGTGGCTATACGTATTTCTGCCATACCTTAATGTTGAGGTAATGAGTTAGGCTGAGTACATACCGCACAGTGGATGAGTTTTCTTTACACAGCTTGCAAGCTATGGGTTTAAGTCTGGTAGGGGGGGATAGGGTAGGAAAGGGTAGAGGGAAACTACAACACAGAGAACAAAGCAAAAAGTTACAAAAAAGCAAATACAAATAATCCTCCAAATTTGAGAAACCGAGGGGAAAGATCTAGTCCCCAACCAAGACCATATAAGGTCTGAACTTTTGAGCAAATTCAAAAGTTGGCAGCTCTTCATCTGGACATTGAGCTGCCACAGTAATGTGACTAAGAACATGCAATCCAAAAAAGAACTGAGGTGGAAAATTAACAACCATAAACATCAACTGGAACTCAATAAGTAAGCTATGAGTATAAGGAAGCCACCATATTTTGGGACTACAGATGGCTGTCCCCAGGAATCCGCAGCGCCCCCTGCTTGTTGCTAGTGATTTAGGCAGTTAACTAGACGCCAACGAACCCAGGTGACAACCAGGTCCCAATTATTATGGTAATATGGTGGCAATCACTCATGTCGCAACTACTCAGAACAGACAGAGACATGTAGGGCTTTAGTCTTCTTCTGAGATGATGCATCTTGGAGTCAGTCTTCCCTGCTTCTTCTTAGAGCGTTGAGCTTTGCCGTGGGTGAACGTCTCCCAAGGGGTTGATGGAGACATTTCTGCAGGTATGCACACATCGTTGGTCGCAGACCAGTGCAGAATGTCTATAGTCTCAATTTCCAGGGCCGCATAGATGTCAGGTAGATCTCTTGGAGACCTGATTACAAATTAATTTTCTTTCCAAGTAATTAACATTCCGAATGGAAACAACCAGCGGAAGGGGATTCTTTTATGTCTCAGAAAATCTGTCAGAGGTTTAAGAATACCTCTCTTATTTAAGGTGGCAGGAGCCAGGTCTTGAAATAAAAGGATAGGTGAACCTTCATATAGTACCTTCGAACTTTTGCGTGTCCTCTTCATCACTTGTTCTGTCTGTGTGAAATTTTAAAGTTTTCAAATCACTTGGCTTGGGTTTGGGCCGTAAGGCCCTGTGGACTCTTTCGATGACTATAGGTTCAGAGAGATCTTCTCCGAGTAGTGAGCTGCATATTTCAGTCACAGCTTTTTGTAAGGCGTCGGGGGCCACCGTTTCAGGTACTCCCCTGAGGCGGATGTTGCTTCTCCTGCCTCTGTTGTCCTGATCCTCCATATAGTCATATAAATGATTGATGTGTTGTTGTTAGGTCAGAGAATCTGAGGTTTGCTTGGAGAAAGTTGAAAAGGCAGACTGTGTGGCTTCAAGTGCCTCTACTCTGTGACCGATCTGTCTCATTTTTCTTTTTATCTCTGGGAGTTCTTCTAAGACCGGATTGAGAGCCTTTGAAAGAGCTTGTGAGATAAAGGACCTAGAAATAGGAAGGTCTGGTGTGTCATCAGCATTATCTTCATTGTCAGTGTCTCTGTCTTGGTGTATCGGCTGTTGGCGTGCAGCAGAGCTTTTAGGGGTGGATGATTGGGCCCCTTGTTGTGCTTGTGTTTTTTTCATCACAAATTTGTCTAGGTTTGGCTGATGCGCCCTTCCTAAGTTGACCAGCGCTTTCAGTGACTTAGGTAATTGAAGGAGGGAGTGGCGATCCGCTAGGGTCAGGGTATAGATTGTTGAGCGCAGTATCCCCAATCCGGGTGCCGTCTTCTATTAACAGAGAGACGGGTCTGTCACCGGGTGGCGATGCAATTCGGGTTGCGGTACCTTGTAATGTCCTCTGTTGGTGTCGAGGTTCAGTGGGGATCCTTCTGTGGCATCGGAGCTCAATACAGAGAAGGGAGATGTCAGCAGTCTGGGGATGCGCTATGTACTGTGAAGGCGCACGTCGCAACTTTAGTCCGGGGCTTCTCCAGTCCGGTAGGCCCAAATTGTATCCACGGTATCGGCGGGTCAATTGCCACCGGAATCACTTCAAACTGGAGTCTGAGGCTTTGTTGGTCTGTTGACTATAAAAACAGACTTTATCTTGCTGTTTTAGGGGCAGATGACAGCAGATTCAGTTTGTTGGAGCGGAGCTATGTGGAGACATGTCTTTGCTCCTCAGCGTCCAGACATGCCCTCCTGTACCCCATAGCTGCACTCACTATTCTGATGGTGGAGTCACTGTGTACATACATTACTTATCCTGTACTCCAGAGCTGCACTCACTATTCTGCTGGTGGTGCAGTCACTGTGTACATACATTACTTATCCTGTACTGATCCTGAGTTACATCCTGTATTATACTCCAGAGCTGCACTCACTATTCTGCTGGTGCAGTCACTGTGTACATACATTAAATTACTTATCCTGTACTGATCCTGAGTTACATCCTGCATTATACTCCAGAGCTGCACTCACTATTCTGCTGGTGCAGTCACTGTGTACATACATTACTTATCCTTTACTGATCCTGAGTTACATCCTGTATTATACTCCAGAGCTGCACTCACTATTCTGCTGGTGCAGTCACTGTGTACATACATTACTTATCCTTTACTGATCCTGAGTTACATCCTGTATTATACTGCAGAGCTGCACTCACTATTCTGCTGGGGCAGTCACTGTGTACATACATTACATTACTTATCCTGTACTGATCCTGAGTTACATCCTGTATTATACTCCAGAGCTGCACTCACTATTCTGATGGTGGAGTCACTGTGTACATACATTACATTACATTGCCAAGAAAACACAAAAGAGGCGGGGGGCAACTCTGTGAATGTCCTTGAGTGGCCCAGCCAGAGCCCTGACTTGAACCCAATCTAAAATCTCTAGAGAGACCTGAAAATCGCTGTCCACTGATGGTCCCCAATCCAACCTGACAGAGCTTGAAAGGATCTGCAGAGAAAAATGTTAGAAAATCTCCTAATCCAGGTGTGCAAACCTTGTGCATAATACCCAAGAAGACTGGAGACTGTAATTGCTACCTGGGTCTTCAACTAAGTCATGAGTAAAGGGTCTAAATACTTATGTCAATGCAAGGTTTTAGTTTTTCCTTTTCAATAAATTAGCAAAGGTTTCTCATTATAGGGTGTTGAGTGCAGATTGATAAACAAAATTGTGAAAAAGTCTGAAGACTTTCTGAATGTACTGTATCTATAGAACAGGGATCTATCAATGTCTGACCTTCACAACACCAGTTTTTGGAAGCGTATCATGGCACAAACCAAGAAGACCTTAGAAGAAGAGTTGTTGATGCTCATCAGGATTGAATAGGTTACAAAACCATCTCTAAAGAGCTTGGACTCCACCAATCCACAGTCAGACAGATTGTGTACAAATGGAGGAAAATCAAGGCCATTACCAGGGGTGGTTGACCAACAAAGATCAAACCAAGAGCAAGGAGTATAATAGTCCACGAGGTCACAAAGGAACCCAAGTTAACCTCTAAGCAAGTAAAGGCATTTCTCACATTAGTTAAATGTTAAAGGGTTTCTATCACTTCATATCACATATTTAGGTGTCAGACACTAGCGATCCGCTAGTGTCTGCTCTGCCCAACCATCCTAATATGATTTTTTGGGGCAGCCGTTTTGCTAAAATAACAACTTATATCTATATGCTAATGAGCCTCTAGGTGCTATGGGGGCGTCATTAGCACCTAGAGGCTCCGTCTACCTTCATAAACTGCCGCCGCCCAGCGCGTCCCTCCAGCCCGCCCATCTCCTGCTGAATGCGATCCTCTCCGTGCGCGTCTCTGTTCTGCGCATGCGCAATAAATGTCTGACCGCTTCCCTGCTCAGACATCTCCACTGCGCCTGCGCCGATGACATCATAGTGCTCCGAGGAACAGGCGCAGTGGAGATGTCTGAGCAGGGAAGCGGTCAGACATTCATTGCGCATGCGCAGAACAGAGACGCGCATGGAGAGGATCGCATTCAGCAGGAGATGGGCGGGCTGGAGGGACGCGCTGGGCGCCGACAGTTTATGAAGGTAGACGGAGCCTCTAGGTGCTAATGACGCCCCCATAGCACCTAGAGGCTCATTAGCATATAGATATAAGTTGTAATTTTAGCAAAACGGCTGCCCCAAAACCTATTATATTAGGATGGTTGGGCAGAGCAGACACTAGCGGATCGCTAGTGTCTGACACCTAAATATGTGATATGAAGTGATAGAAACCCTTTAATCCTCATGTCCCCACCATCAGCAGGACACTGAACAACAATGGTGTCTATGGTGGGATTGCTGGAAGAAAGCCAGTTCTCACCAAAAAGAACATTGCTGCCCGTCTGCAGTTTGCTAAAGATCTCATGAACAAGCCTCAAGGCTATTGAAACAATGTTTTGTGTACAGATAAGACAAACCACCATGTTTTATCTCAACTGTGAAACACAGTGGTGGCAGTATCACAGTTTGGGCTTGTTCTGCTGCATCTGGGCCAGGACGGTTTGCCATCACTAATAGAACAATGAATTATACCAGCAAATACTAGAGGAAAATGTCAGAACATCTGTCCATGAGCTGAGTCTCAAAAGCACGTTGGTCATGCAGCAAGGCAACGACCCTGAGCTAATAAATCGTTCCACCAAAGAACGGTTAAAGAAGAATAAATTTGAATTCTTGGCCATTTCTTTAGATAGCAGTTATAGCTGACAATCAGGACAAGCAAAGTTCAAGTTGCTTTCAGCTGCAGTGATAGTGGCCACAGTAAGGTAGATGGAAAGCCTAGAGAGTGGTAGGTGAGCTGAGGTCAGGGCATAGAAACACAGTAGACCAACACAGTAAAAAATCTCTAGCTCATGTTCATAGTCTGAAGAACAAACATTCTTATTGCTCACATGGTGGAACCTTTGAAATCTTCTGTGGCTATCCTGCATGCTTAGTGAAACAAAAAACAAAGGCCACCCGGAAAAGGAAAGCAGTGCCATTGACTTCTGAAAATTATAGTCAACTACAAAGCCATAAAATATACGTCTTCTCCTCGTGATCTATTATCAAAAAGAATCAAATTCTTCAGTTATTTTTGTTTTTCCAACCAGAACATTTTCTTGTAAAGGATTACATTACATGTTGATGGGAGTAACAACGGCCAAAGATCTCAGCTCCGATGTCCTTCTCCTTGCACTTGGCTTTGGCTGACTTACAAGTATTATGAGTTGTAGTATCAGATAAGAATAAAACTTAATTCCTCCCAGCTCAGTCAAACCAGATCACTACTCAAACACTGTGATGACATCAAGATTTGAGGGTTGACGCTTCGTGGCCCCATTGGAAAATCTGTAACAAGGCCCCTCACCTATCATGTACCAGACAAACAGACCTTCGGGCCCCCTTAAGCAACCAGAGCTCGGCTGCAACTTCTACTTCTGCGCCCCTGTGGTTACATTCCTGACAAAAGCTACTAGATTCCACTTTTTCCGTGGAAGTACCAGAGTGGCAGAGGGACCCCGGCGGTAATGGATGTTTGTCCTCACTCTGTGGCCTAGTGCAATACAGTGATATCATGGCACCTGCTAGGCTGCGTAGAAGAGTGCACGGGCCAAGGAACTTTCCCTGGCCTGTCCTTGGTGCTTGCACTGTCTCAGTTCAGCAGGTGCAATGACCTCACTGCTTCAAGCCTGCTGGGAACCATTACTGTGTGGGGGCACAGCTACTATATGGGGGCACTAAGGGGCCATAACTATTGTGTGGTGGCACAAAAGGGGCATAACTACTATGTAGGGGCATAAGGGGGTATAACTACTGTGTGCAGGCTCTAAAGGGGCACAAGTACTGTGTTGGGACCCTAAGAGGGCATAATCATTATGTGGGGGCACTAGGGTGGTATCTTTACTGTGTGTGGGCACTAAGGGGCATTCTACTGTGTGGAGACCCTAAGGGGGCCTAACTTCTTGTGGCTGGAGGGTTGTATGGCGAGCGTGGATCTGTCTTTACTAACTGTGGAGGGGGAGGTTGTGGTTAAGTTGCTCATGGGACCCCTCATTTTCTAGTTACACCCCTGCTTAGGGTCTATTCACATGTCCGTAGTGCATTGCGGATCTGAAATACACCCGGCCGGCATCCCCATAGAAATGCCTATTCTTCTCCGCAATTACGACAAGAATAGGACATGTTCTATTTTTATTCCTGAGCTGCGGACCGGAAGATCGGGGGGGCGCGCTCCGGAAATGCGGATGCAGAGAGCACATAGTGTGCTCTCCGCATCCATTCCGTCCCCATTTGTGGACGTGTGAATGGAGCCTTATAGGGATATTTTCTGTAGACTCTTATTTGGGCCACAGCTTCCATGTTGGCTCCAGAACTTCGGTCTAATAGCTGCCACTATAGCAGATCCAAGGATTTCCTCCATCCTAACTGAGGATAGCCTTTCCCCTCAGATCCACAATCCAGGCCATGTCCTAATCTCATGGAGCACATCTTAAAGGGGTTCTCCCTCAAAACATACTGTATTCTACACTTTTCAAACCAGCACCTGGATCCGAACAATTGTGTAACAGCACGTAATTAAAAATGTATTATAGCCACTGAGATGTTCACTGAACTCTATCTATATAGCGCCACCTGCTGTTTGCTCTTTTTCTAATTTCTCTGCCCTACTCACTGAGATGGAAGCACATGCTCAGTTCTTTCCTTCAACTGCCACTAACTGCAGCAGAAAGGACACGTCCCCTAAGCTGACAGCTTGAAATAAATCTAGCAGAACAATTGGAGCAATGAATGTGGAGATCTCTGGATCCATGTGAGGTGCAGGACTGGTTCTAGGTTTGTTAGAAAGAGGTTGTCATGTCCTATATGATGTCTGATTCTCATTTTTTTTTTTACTTTATTCATGGGATAATAAGATCTCCTTGTCCGATCGCTGGAGTTCTTCTTTAGTCCAGGGAACCACAGATATAGAGATCCAGGGACAACCCTCCAACCACTGCAGAACAATCCCGTTCTCCGTTGCTTTCCCCCATCTCTCTAGAGACTAGTGTTTTTATGTTTCTGTCAGGGGCTGCAAAAATGGATGCCCCATAGCGGCCATGGATTGCTTTTGAAAGTTAATGGATTAAACTGAGCCTACATACGGCGTCTTCACTGGCTTCCCGAGCCGCACGGTCACTGTCTGTATAGCTTGGGACATACAAAAGAAAACCGCGTGTAAGTAAATTAAAATAAAAGGGCATCTGTCAGCAGTTTTGTCCCTATGACACCGGCTGACCTGTTACATGTGCGCTTGGCAGCTGAAGACATCTGTGTTGGTCCCATGTTCCTATGTACCCGCATTACTGAGAAAAATGACGTTTTAATATATGCAAATGAGCCTCTAGGAGCAACGGGGGCGTTACCATTACACCTAGAGGCTCTGCTCTCTCTGCAACTGCTGCGCCTTCTCCACTTTGATTGACAGGGCTAGGCAGTGTAAATGTCATCACACCTGGTCCTATCAATCAAAGTGCAGAGGGTGCGGCAGTTGCAGAGAGAGCAGAGCCTCTAGGTGTAATGGTAACGCCCCCGTTGCTCCTAGAGGCTCATTTGCATATATTAAAATATAATTTTTCTCAGCAATGCGGGCACATAGGAACATGGGACCAACACAGATCCCTTCAGCTGCCAAGTGCACATGTAACAGGTCAGACAGTGTCATAGGGACAAAACTGCTGACAGATGCCCTATAATGGGAAGAACCACTTTCCATACGACAATCTTAAAAATGGGGCCCTCCACTTGAGACCCCCACACTGTGAACCAGAGCGGAGAACCACAGCAAGAAGCTGATCTGAAGGACCGGGTCTGTCCATGCATCACGCCATGGACGGCCAACCTGAAGCTCTCTAGCTGTTGCAAAACTACCACAGCTCCCAGCATGTCCGGACTGCCTACAGCAGGGCATTGTGGGAATTGTCGTTTTACAATGGCCGCCATGTAATGGAGATTTATGGCGGGTTGCAGTTTCCCGCACAGCTTCCAAAACTGGACTCCTAGTTGTCTTCATATATTAAAATTGTTAGAAATTCTCCTCATATTTTATCTGTTTCCCGGAAAGCTAGGTGACGACCATTGCCGATCCCACAAGGGTCCTCACCCAGCTTTCCCAGACTCTTGAACGGTAAATCAGCATATCTACGCAGTGAAACGTCTCCCATTCCCAATACCTAGGCATTCTAGGAGTAAAGCCAACTTGGGTGACAGGGACAGCTGTAATGGCAGCCATAATGGTAGTCACCCAGCTTTTCAAGGACAAATATAACTAAAAACAACTCACAAAGAACATATATATTAATATGCTGCACGGCTTTCCTGTCAGAAAGTACACTCTTTACACAATTTGAAGGACATTGTGACCTAATTACAGGCCAAGCAAGAAACCTCCTTGCTTCCTAGCCATCACCTCACGACTGTCATTCATAGGACAACCATTGAGCTCCGGCAAAATGGCGCCTCCCTGAAAGACAAGCCGTTAACTACTGGGGTTCACTCTAGTAACAGCGCCAGCCAATCACATTCCACGTCCTCTTGACGGCGCAATAGACTCGCGCAGCGATTGGCGGAGTTTCCAGCGTAGGGATTGGCCGGTAGAGTGAAGGTGGGCGGGGCTTGGAGCAGCAGGGAAGTATTTTGCAGGGTTACGATGTAACCTCGCAGCTTCCGGTACACACAGTGTTCAGCTGTTAGTGACGGGCGCCGGGTGGTCCGGGCCTCGGAGCCGGTTACAGGTCAGTGTCTGACGGGGAAGAGCCACTTTATGAGCTGCACCCCAGGGGGCTGGAGGAGAGGAAGCATCACTGCAAAGTGGGGTAGTTGGGGGCGCCCCCTGGTGACAGCCCCGGGTACTGCACCAGGCCCATTTGACCTCCTGCAGCCTGCACACGCTTCTGCTGCTGGGGAGGACAAACTGAAGGGCCCCGAGAAGTTCCTGCAACCGCTGAAGGTCATAAACTTCCACAGCTGTGTCCTTGTGAAGGGTTAATACTGTATCACCAGTGGAGACTTGTGCATTGTGTTGCTGTTCTATCATGTGGCATGCACAGGGTTAATACTGTTGCACATGCTTGTAGAATTGCTGTTTGGCTGTAGAGGGGTTAAAACATTTGCATCGGCTTGTAGCTTTACTGTGTATGGAGGGGGTTAATACTTGTGCATTGTGGTGAACAGTGGGTGGCACTTGTGTGTGTAGGTATATATATATATATATATGGCATAGTGTTTGGGGGGCTAAACTACCCTGCAGCCCGGCCAGTGGAGGGTCGGGGGTATCCTCTGGGGGGCAGCTCCTGAAGGTCACACATCACATTGGTGACTGAATGATCTCTATTTGTCCTTGTGTTTGTTACATTGTGTCCTATAAGCACAGTACAGGAAGATTGGGGGGGGTCTGTGAGGGGTTAATATTTATCTCCTTATACTTCTCAGAACACTGCATGTTATGTCCACACCTGGTGGGGGGCCTGCTTCTCAGGGAATTATTTTTGTTTCCCCCTTTGGAAGTCGTCAGGTGCTTATGTGCAGAAATAATACACAGAAAGTTACATCTTGTATTATACTCCAGAGCTGCACTCACTATTCTGCTGGTGCAGTCACTGTGTACATACATTACATTACTTATCTTGTACTGATCCTGAGTTACATCCTGTATTATACTCCAGAGCTGCACTCACTATTCTGCTGGTGGAGTCACTGTGTACATACATTACATTACTTATCCTGTACTGATCCTGAGTTACATCCTGTATTATACTCCAGAGCTGCACTCACTATTCTGCTGGTGCAGTCACTGTGTACATACATTACATTACAGCTCTTCACCTTGTGGTCAGGCCTTGAGGTTTCTTGTAGGATGTTGAAGAATTATCTCCTGACTCTGTACCTTATGGGTTTGGCACCGGAGCTTTGAGGGGCTGTAACAGTCTATTCATGTCGTGGGAAGGTCTGCTGTTACCTTGATCTCTGCTTGCAGTCAGTGAGCGGGATTTTTATTTTATTTTATCCAGTCAATGTAAAGCTGCTGTGACCTCCTATTTCCCACAGCTCTTGTTGCTGCTACAGTTGTCTGTAATCTCGTAGTTCTTCTTCTTCTCTGAGCACACAGCCTGACACATTGTACCAAACTCGGGATAGGAAAGAGACTGTTGCTGCTGATGTATTTACCTTCCAGAGGGTTGTCAAGACTGGATGCAACTGAAGCAAACCCTCAGCTATGAAAAGGTTTGGGGTCTGTGCAGGTTTGCAGCTTCAGGATGTACAAACAGCTGTTTCCATTCACTTGGAGCAAGCACATAACAGAACCGTGTCAGAATTTGAGAGAGCATTGCTCCTCCTCTGTATAGAAGTGAACGAGGCTGAGCTGCAGTACCGCGTACAGCCTGTGCAGAGACGTGGTGCTGCTTTAGAAAAGGAGAGCATACCTGTCGCCTGTAGGGAGGTCGGATCTAGAAGAGGCCCTCACGGTGCCATGTGAGGCATGCTGAACCTTAAAGGTGACCTTAAAGGGGTTGTCACCTTTGGCCTGGGGGAGGTGGGTGGCTTATCCCTAACCCCCCCCCCCCCCCCCCCCACACACACACTCTTGGCCAAAAACCTTCTTAAAAGTGCACAACTCCTTTAATACACGTCATCTTCGGGTAGCCTGTGTGGGTCGACATTCCCGCAGGGGTCATCAGCCTCTGGCTGTTTTGAAACTACAGCACCCAACATGGACACTTGCTCGGCTGTCCTTTGGAACTCCCATAGAAGTGAATGAAGGATGCTGAGAGTTGTAGTTTCACAATAGCTGGAGTGTTAGAGGTTACTCCCCCGCCTAGGATAACACCGGGGTAGCGGTCATCCCGCAGCCATGCAGGCCTAACCTTAAGAGAGAGGTGGAGTAGTAGTCCGTGCTGCTCCTTCATGAAGGACGTTCTTCAGTCCATGGCTGCCTGCCAGGCCACAGGAAAGCAAACAGGAATCCAAGTCGCAGGAGCGCGCTGCACAGGTATGGCTCCCGCTGCTCTGTCTCCGTCCGTCAGTCACCTTTTTAAAGTGACAGCGCGCTTTTAGTGTCGATAACTGCTCGCATGACCATTCCCTATTAGTCCCTCCTGTATATTGAGCCGCTGGGCACGACTATAGTGGAGTGGCTTCGTGCGCCTGTCAAGGTCACGTGACCTTCATTGACGAGTGTGAGTACTGTTGCAATGTGCTTTTTTACTGTAAAGTCCCTTTAATTCAACAGTAGGGGGTCCTGAATCTGGCTGCAGTGCTCCTCATGGCCCTGGCCCCCATGATCACTACTTTAGGTCTGACCTTTCTGCACATCCTCATGTTTGAAATGAGCTGCTCCGCTATAGCCGTGCTTCCGAATACAGGGATGTCGGCCCTTTAAATTGACTATTCGTAGGCTCTGACCTCCGTTTTGCTAAAGAACACTCCTCCTGCGTCCAGAGAGGGGTATTTACCCGGTGTCTGAGGAGGAGCTGCAGGTCGGATGCCGTGACCTTGTCTAACCTCTAATTAACCTGCGGTAAGAATTCTGCAGCTCTGAGCTGGATCTCTCGATGACGGACTTTATCTAGTGGAGGACCCCCGTGTAAATCCGGAAATGGAGAGGAGTCTTTTTTAGATCTTTGGAGCGGTCACAAATAATCTGACGACGCCATCTCAATCAGAGACGGTCGCTCAGCTTTTTTTACAAGACTCTACCGAAGGGTATTGTCTTATCAAGGCAGGACCTGTTGGTGCTCATGTCCTCAGAGGAAGTGGTGCCCGCTGAGCAGATGTAGAGCTATGGTACGTGGTCATGAGTAACGCTAAGTCCTCCCAGGTTGGAGCTGCTTGTCCCCTTTACAAAGACGATAAGTCTTGAAATCCATCTTCCAATTGTCACCCCCAGCTGTGAGACCTTCTTAAAGGGCTGTCCAGCCAAAGACTTAACTCTTATTTGAACCTTGTTTCAAAACTTTTTTAATCAGCTGGACGTCCCCTTTAATATGAGTGTGGTCTCCCAGCTTGGCTACTACGAGGGTCTCCACTCTTCTGGTTAGATCTTTCACCAGGTTCTCCAGGGAACCACCTCCATTCAGCCATTTGAAGTCCACCCTTGATGTGGACCAGCAGTGGGGCCCGGCTCGGTCAATGTCCTAGTTCATCCTGTTGGGGTTGGGGTGAGGACTCTCTCTGCAGTTGGGCTCTTCCACCATGAGCTTGGCCTTTTTTTATTTTTTGTGGACCTTACCATGTAGAGGGATCGGGATCCTGCTCTCATTTTTAGCTAGTGGACAATGTGAACTGGAGGCTATGAGCTGTGTGGGGTATCTTTTGGTACCACAATGCAGAAGTCCTTGCTGGCTGTTGGAAATGTCCTACATTTTTGAGGAACCTGGTGATGCACCAGTATTCTGTAATGGCACTGACTCCTAAGGGGGTTATCCAACCCCTATAATGCCCCCAAGATGCCTAGGCCCCTCATACTGGTTATACTTACCCGGCACCCCTGTGAATCCTGATGCCCACCGCTGGATCTCCGTCAAGAGGGGGGGGTTCAGCCATTCAGTAAATAGCAGCGTAGCGTTAACCGCGATGCCGCACAGGTTCGTTCCCGTCCCAACTTGCTAATTGTATTCCACATGGAATGACCATTCTTAAGCATCTCTTCTTATAAATGTATATTGTGTTGTTCCTCTGTTATTCCTACTAGAATACATCGTGTCCCGGCACAGTGTGCCGCCGGTGTCAGACTGGGAAGGAACACACCCTTAACTGGTAACACCCATCTGGACCTTTTTTATTTGGTAATTTCTAGCAGAAATAATAAAGGAATGGCCCGACACGGTTATCTAAATAGTTGCTCCAGAATTGTTGTTACATGGGGAATGCAAGTGGTTACTTGGACGCCGGACATGTCAGGAGAGGCGACGGCTCCTCTTTAATTTTCGGGGCAGTTTTGCGTACGTCTGTTGCCATGCCCGCGGCGGCGTCCTCTGTTTGCCCGCTCCTGGTGCCGTTGGCTATCTACAGTACACACTGGTTGTAGTTCCTGGAAGCTACCTGCGCCGTCTGGTAATTAATGAGCTGTAGAATCGCAGAGTCGCTCCCGGCAGGTCAGCCGTCTCCATAGTAACACGCCTGTCATCCGTGAAACCTCTACACGTGAGTAGTTGGCAGCCGTCTCCGTGACTTTTAATAAACCTTTCCAGATGCCTGATCCCAGAGCAGCATAATCCCCAGATCTTTTATTTCTTGAAGAAAAGTCCAGGTGGACACCGCGTTCTTAAAGTCCCCCCTAGTTATTAACTTTCCATTGGGTGAGGGGCGGCTGCAGCAAAACTTCTTAACCGACTGTTTCCGTGGGGGGAGAGTCATGGATTTCGAGGGGGCTTTGTGGGGTCCTTGAAGAGCGGGGAGTGGTGTGTTGTTTAGGTCAACCATTAATAGAAGTATGTACCCCAATAACTTGGGCGCTCCTGTCCCCACAAGCAATGGTCGCTCTGGCGAGGCTGCTCCAGTGCAGGTGGACAGTGGGGCCTTTCATCTGACAAATCAGAAGATCATAAAGTGACCTTGGGCGATCAGCTGTGATCTGTGGGGAAACCTGGCAGTGAGGCCCCTTTCACACGGGCGAGTTTTCCCGCGCGGGTGCGACGCGTGAGGTGAACGCATTGCACCCGCACTGAATCCGGACCCATTCATTTCTATGGGGCTGTTCACAGGAGCGGTGATTTTCACGCATCACTTGTGCTTTGCGTGAAAATCGCAGCATGTTCTGTATTGTGCGTTTTCCACGCAACGCAGGCCCCATAGAAGTGAATGGGGCTGAGTGAAAATCCCAAGCATCCGCAAGCAAGTGCGGATGCGGTGCGATTTTTTTATTTTTATTTATTTTTCACGCATGGTTGCTAAGATGACAATGTATTATTTTCTCTTATGGTTATAAGGGAAAATAGCATTCTTAAATACAGAACGCTTAGTACAAGGTCAGTTGAGGGTTAAAAAATAAAACAAATGAACTCTCCTCCTCTTGATCGCGTAGTTGCCGATCTTCTTATTACTTTAATCATGAGCTGCCGGCTAAAGGACCTGTGGTGACGTCACATCACATGGTCCATCACCGTGGTGATGGACCATGTGATTGGACCATGTGATGAGCTCAGTGACATCACCACAGGTCCTGAAGAAAGAACAGGAGACCGGCAGCTACGCGATCAATTGGAGGAGGTGAGTTAATTTAATTTTTTTATTTATTTTTTTAACCCTCAATTGACCTTGTACTAAGCATTCTGTATTAAAGAATGCTATTATTTTCCCTTCTAACCATGTTATAATGGAAAATAATTACATCTACACAACACCGAACCCAAACCTGAACTTCAGTGAAGAAGTTCGGGTCTGGGTACTACAGTCAGTTTTTTTTTATCACGTGCGTGCAAAAACGCATTGCACCCGCGCGATAACAACGGAAGGCAATCGCAGTCAAAACTGACTGCAATTGCGTACCTACTCGCGCGGGTTTGCCGCAATGCACCCGGGACGCATTCGGACCTAATCCGGACACGCTCGTCTGCATGGGGCCAAAGTGTTAGGTTTCTCTGCAGCGCCACCACAGAGGAAATGAAGTATTGCACAGATAACCCATTGCTGTGGACATTGTCTATTGCAGGACAGGTCCTCCAGAGAGACCATCATTGTAATCGCGCTATAGCCAAGAGATGACGATCCTGGACATAGGACAACCTATGTATAGGATTTTTAATAAAACATGGCTGTGTTCTTCCAGAAACGGCACCATACCTGTCCACAGATGGTGGGTGGTATTGCAATTCAGTCCCATTCTCTGCAATGAAGCTGAGCTGCAATACCAGATGTGACCCATTGGCAGGTGTGGCACTGTCTGTGGTAGAAAGCAGCCATGATTTTCTGATCTTGGATGACCCCTCTAGCTCATGACTACCTCATAGAGTATCTGAGTGGGGTTGTTTCTCCAGCACGTGCATAAATTTGTGCAAGACTGGACAGACGCCGAAACATCTACAGCAAACCTGTTAATTGTGAACTTGCCCTAACAGGACTGCTGTCAGGGGAATATGTATCTAATTAAAGGGTTCCCCACTTTGTGAGCATCTAATTGGCAGGCGGGATCCTTCCTACAAAACAGATTGTCCATGGTGCCTTTCTGCTATGACCTTCAGTGATCGGCTGCAATCTATTGGAGCAAGTGCTTGATTTCCCTGCAGCACCTCCACTGGCGAAAGAAAGTATTACACAGTTCTCATAGATAACAGTGGGCTGTCTGTGTAGTAGGAGACCTCCAGGGGAACAGTCAAGCTTTGCGTTAAGGCAGGCATGCTCAACCTGCGGCCCTCCAGCTGTTGCAAAACTACAACTCCCATCATTCCCGGACAGCCTACAGAAGGGCATGGTGGGAGTTGTAGTTTTGCAACAGCTGGAGGGCTGCAGGTTGAGCATCCCTGCTTTAAGGCAATGGAGGCTCTTGTAGGTTTCCACAGGAGTCTGGACAACTGGCGGTCTCCTGCACTCAGGTTGCTGCTTTCTTCAGACTCCATCATTACAGAGCTGCCATACTTGTTTCCTGCAGTGTTTGAACATACCCGTCTCGTGATGAGGATGACCCTTTTCATTCTTGCTCTCTCTCTTCTTTTCCAGCTTCTTGAAGATGGCAGCAGATGGGAGCTGGATTTGTAGTCTGTGGCTGTAAACATCCCCGACTGGAAGCTTTGAGGCTAAATGGAGCTTTCAGTCCGATGTTTGCTGCCACCGGCCATAAAAGTCTCAATGAATTGTGGACTTCGTGTTATGTAAGTATTCATCAGTGAGTCTACCTACCTGACCGAGAAACACATTTCTTATGGTTGTCAGTGAGGCTCCTGGAAGTTTCCAGAAATGTGGTTTTTGTAATGAGTATTAAACCAAGAAACAACTTTAGTGTGAGTTCAGAATTATCTGGTACTGATCCTGAGTTACATCCTGTATTATACTCCAGAGCTGCACTCACTATTCTGCTGGTGCAGTCACTGTGTACATACATTACATTATCCTGTACTGATCCTGAGTTACATCCTGTATTATACTCCAGAGCTGCACTCACTATTCTGCTGGTGCAGTCACTGTGTACATACATTACTTATCCTGTACTGATCCTGAGTTACATCCTGTATTATACTCCAGAGCTGCACTCACTATTCTGCTGGTGCAGTCACTGTGTACATACATTACATTACTGATCCTGTACTGATCCTGTATTATACTCCAGAGCTTTGCGGAGACCCTGAACAAGCAGGGGATGGTTGTAAATCTCAGCACTGAAGTCTGCAGATTTGTTGTTCCTTCACAGGAACGTCTCACACAACTTTAGGACTTGGTGATGAGATTGTAGAGCGTTGACCTCCTTGCTCGCTGTAAGTGGCACACCTTCTGAAGGAGCAGGACCGAGAGGTTTAATTTTAGCAGTCGAGGGAACGTTTCCTGTTTCCCCCTTTCCTCTACACACAGTTTCTGCACAGCGGTCTCTATTGTCTCCAGATCCCTCAGCTTCCTCTCTATGAAGCCTCCACGTGTTTCACTTTTTGTCTGCTCCACCCACAGAGGCTCGTCCTGCCAAGAGTTACTGTATAAGAAAGCGTGCCGCAACCCATCCTCCCGTACAGCGCGTCTTGTCCTAATAAACTCGCTGCTCCTCAGTTCTTGTAAACATCCTACACTCAGCTCTGGTGTGTGATACGGCTGGGCGGAGGATGCTTACCTTAGCTGATCTGTGACTTCCAGCAGGACGTATCTGGGTGGCTGATGATGGAATGAAGCGTGCTCGTCTGTTTCCCTGGAGATGCTGCTTTTTCTTAAAACCACTCGTTGACTTTTTATCTGTTGTCACTTGTTATTCTTGCCTTTCATGACTAGTTTGTGCAGGTCAATAAATTCTCCTTGTGCCTCATATTTAAACATGTTTCTGCTCTATGCCATGAAGCCTGAGGCTAGGGTTGCACGCACTTTCGGCCACGCGAGATGTTGCTCAGCCAGCTTCCCGCAGTATTGCAATGCTGCACCGCGACGTAGTGAACGTTAATGGGTTACATTTAGACTCAGAAGTTGAACATGTGGTGACTCGAATGTCATGGTCGAAGCAACTTGTCGGGCGTAACGCAGCAGCGTAGCCCAAGCCTAGGATCTTATATAGCAATTCCAATCAAACTGCATGGTAGTAACTAAGTAAATTAGTAACTGCATTGCTATTATAATGCGACTGCTATGTAAAATATACTGTAATACAGTTCCCTCTATACAAGATGATACTATAATACTGCTCTTATGTACAGGAATATAACTACTATAATACTGCCTCCTATGTACAAGAATATAGCTACTATAATACTGCCTCCTATGTACAAGAATATAGCTACTATAATACTGCCTCCTATGTACAAGAATATAACTACTATAATACTGCCTCCTATGTACAAGAATATAACTACTATAATACTGCCTCCTATGTACAAGAATACAACTACTATAATACTGCCTCCTATGTACAAGAATATAACTACTATAATACTGCCTCCTATGTACAAGAATATAACTACTATAATACTGCCTCCTATGTACAAGAATATAACTACTATAATACTGCCTCCTATGTACAAGAATATAACTACTATAATACTGCCTCCTATGTACAAGAATATATTGTATTCTATTCTCTAGATGACCAGTAAGGTGTGTGGCGGTATTATTTGCAGAGATGCTGCCGGCTGGTGGAAGGTGAGTAAATCCTGGGAGTTTCCTGATCCATCAGACCCCGATAAGTGAGGCAGGAGATGCTGTTCTTCTCCTCCGCTGGCTTAGCGCCATCTCTTAATAAAAGCTGATTGGTGAGCAGATGGTCGGGTGAAGTGCGCCGTTCAATCATATTTATCGTTGTCTTGTACAAAATGTCTTATTTCCTCCTCATTGCATCCCATTAGTCTGGTGATTATAAGGAGACTGGGGGGAGTTGTTGGTAGTTGTGGGGGGAGGGGATTCTAGCTCGGAGTCGGTTGCTATTATTTTCCTAAGTGATTAGTTGTAGTAATTACGTTGCGTGTCCCGTTCAGCGTCCTCTCCCGGAACATTCTGTGCACAGGACGATTATCTTAAATTAAATACCGTGAACATCACTATGTATTTGTGACCGTGCGCTTCTCCAGTCAGCACCCGAGGCTCGTGTCTCTTAGGGTTCAGCTACACGGTGACATGTTGGTGTCGCCCAGTGACGCGTGCCGTACTGCACATGCTAGATGTTGTGTCGCAGGTGGCACTTGACTCTTACTCCATTGACTTTAATGTAACTCATGCACAACACACAATTCACAGCAAAATCACAGTTTTAAAATACTCTCTCAACGGCAAGTTGCAGCCTTTTTTTTCGGTATTGCGTAGAACATTTCGCCGTGTAGCCGAACCATTCAGGCTGAAAACAAGCATTGGCGGGGGTTAGCGTTTCTGGTATTCCTACACACAAGAATTTGGCTCTGCCCAAAAAAAATGCAGAATAAGGGCTCATGCACACGAACTTATTTTTGTGTTCTGTCCTTTTTGCGGACTGTATGCGGAACCATTCACTTCAATGGGTCTGCAAAAAAAAACGGAAGGTATTCCGTGTGCATTCTGTTTCCGTATTTCCGTTCCGCAAAAAAATAGAACATGTCCTATTATTGTCTGCATTACGGACAAGGATATGAAGGGCCAGCTGTTCTGTTCCGCAAAATGCGGAATGCACACGGACGTCTTGTGTATTTTTTGCAAACCGCAAAATACATACGGTCGTGTGCCTGAGCCCTAAGTGTTTGAGGACCCTTTTTTTTTTTTTTTTTTCTCAGTTTTGCTACATTTTTATGTTTTTGCCGGTTGTTTGCAATAATTTGAGACTTTTTGGCAACAAAGCAAGTGATGTAAAAAAAAAAATTAAAGCTGCAAGCTACAGCCTGGGGGGGTGTGTGTGTGTTTTTTTTTTTTTTTTTTTGGGGGGGGGGGGGATAGAAGTAAAAGAGCTTAATGAACAAAATGACCTTTGGCAAGAAAAAAAATAAACATGCTTGTGTTTCCCATAGACCAGATAACATCAACTTTATGTTATCTGGTCTATGGGAAACACAAGCATGTGGTTTAACCCTTAGGATAGAGGAGTGTTTTTTTTTTTTGTTTTTTTATTTTTCATTTTTCTTCCCTATCTTCCTTGAGCCATAACTTTTTGTATATTTTGGTTCACATAGTTGTATGAGGGATATATATATATATATATATATATATATATATATATATATATATATATATACACACTGCTCAAAAAAATAAAGGGAACACTTAAACAACACAATGTAACTCCAAGTCAATCACACTTCTGTGAAATCAAACTGTCCACTTAGGAAGCAACACTGAGTGACAATCAATTTCATATGCTGTTGTGCAAATGGGATAGACAACAGGTGGAAATTATAGGCAATTAGCAAGACACCCCCCAATAAAGGAGTGGTTCTGCAGGTGGTGACCTGACCACTTCTCAGTTCCTATGCTTCCTGGCTGATGTTTTGGTCACTTTTGAATGCTGCCGGTGCTTTAACTCTAGTGGTAGCATGAGATGGAGTCTACAACCCACACAAGTGGCTCAGGTAGTGCAGCTTATCCAGGATGGCACATCAATGCGAGCTGTGGCAAGAAGGTTTGCTGTGTCTGTCAGCGTAGTGTCCAGAGCATGGGGGCGCTACCAGGAGACAGGCCAGTACATCAGGAGACGTGGAGGAGGCCGTAGGAGGGCAACAACCCAGCAGCAGGACCGCTACCTCCGCCTTTGTGCAAGGAGGAACAGGAGGAGCACTGCCAGAGCCCTGCAAAATGACCTCCAGCAGGCCACAAATGTGCATGTGTCTGCTCAAACGGTCAGAAACAGACTCCATGAGGGTGATATGAGGGCCCGACATCCACAGGTGGGGGTTGTGCTTACAGCCCAACACCGTGCAGGGCGTTTGGCATTTGCCAGAGAACACCAAGATTGGCAAATTCGCCACTGGCGCCCTGTGCTCTTCACAGATGAAAGCAGGTTCACACTGAGCACATGTGGCAGACGTGACAGAGTCTGGAGATGCCGTGGAGAAAGTTCTGCTGCCTGCAACATCCTCCAGCATGACCGGTTTGGCATTGGGTCAGTAATGGTGTGGGGTGGCATTTCTTTGGAGGGCCGCACAGCCCTCTATGTGCTCGCCAGAGGTAGCCTGACTGCCATTAGGTACCGAGATGAGATCCTCAGACCCCTTGTGAGACAATATGCTGGTGCGGTTGGCCCTGGGTTCCTCCTAATGCAAGACAATGCTAGACCTCATGTGGCTGGAGTGTGTCAGCAGTTCCTGCAAGACGAAGGCATTGATGCTATGGACTGGCCCGCCCGTTCCCCAGACCTGAATCCAATTGAGCACATCTGGGACATCATGTCTCGCTCTATCCACCAACGTCTATCCACCACAGACTGTCCAGGAGTTGGCAGATGCTTTAGTCCAGGTCTGGGAGGAGATCCCTCAGGAGACCGTCCGCCACCTCATCAGGAGCATGCACAGGCGTTGTAGGGAGGTCATACAGGCACGTGGAGGCCACACACACTACTGAGCCTCATTTTGACTTGTTCTAAGGACATTACATCAAAGTTGGATCAGCCTGTAGTGTGTTTTTCCACTTTAATTTTGAGGGTGCCTCCAAATCCAGACCTCCATGGGTTAAAAAAATTGATTTCCATATATTTTTTTGGTGTGATTTTGTTGTCAGCACATTCAACTATGTAAAGAACCAAGTATTTCAGAAGAATATTTAATTAATTCAGATCTAGGATGTGTTATTTTTGTGTTCCCTTTATTTTTTTGAGCAGTGTATATATATATATATATATATATATTTTTTATAAGTTGTACTTTCTAATGCCACTATTTAATATGGCTTACAATGTAGTGGGAAGTAGTAAAAAAAAAATTGAATTGAGGGTAAAAAAATTTTTTTAAAAAATCCTTCACCGTTTTATGGATTTTGTTACCACGGCTTTCCATTTGAGGCAAAACTAACCCATGCCCTTCATTCTCTAGGTCAATACAATTACGATACCCTATATGTATAGTTTTTTTTTATGTCTAAACAGTAGAAAAATAAATAAATGTTAATGTGTATTTATTTTTTTACATCTAGAGATGTGCGAATATTCACTTTTATGACCGAATGCATAATGGATCCGTCCCGTTTCCGTTATGCAGGCGAGTGCTCCCCTGCATAACGTAAACGGGACGGATCCGTTATGCAGCCCATAGACTTCTATTCTGGCGGAATGAATAACGAAATGCCTTTTAGAGGCATTCTGTCCTAGAATTGCGTTATGGTCCGTGGTAACGGAATCCATAACGCAGTTCTTTTACCAGTAAATAAATCGCAAATGAATTTCATAAGTGGAAATTCGCTCTTCTCTAGTTATATCTACTGAGCGTTGTGGGGGCTCATTTCCTGTGGGACAATCTGGAGTTTTTAGTCGTACAATTTTTGGAGTCTGTGTGGCTGTTTTGACCCTTTTTTCAGTTGTGCCATTCGCCGTATTGTGAGTATATTTTAATAGTACAGGTGTTTTTGGGCATGTGATGTTTATATTTTTGTTTATGTATCTTTTTTTTTTTTTTTACTTTTTGTCCTGATTTTTGAAGCTCGTACTTGAGCGTACAAAATCTATTATTTTTTTTCCCATTTCATCCTCCACGACGGCATACCATGAGCGAGAACCTTCCTCCAACCAGGTAGGGACACAAAGCTTAAAAGTAGGCCCTCCTCCATCTCACCTTCAGTGTCTTCCTGTCCCTCCAGGTGTTGAGAGGCCATCTCTCATGGCATTTGCTATGGGACCACTCAGGAAGGGGGGGTCAGTACTGGGTGGAGATGCAGCAGACTATTGGAACAAAACCGGTTTCTGTCCTGTCAACTACTTTTTCAGCTGGGATGGCTAATAAACTGGGAAAAATCCAAACCAGTTCTCTCTCAGCAGATAGTTTCTGGGGTTGTTGCTGGATTCCACCAAACGGAGAACTTTTTTTTTTTTTTTGCCTCCCCCAAAAATAGGATCCTTAATTTCCAAGGTGTCAAGTTTCCAGAAACTCCTGCACTGTTCATTCACGGAGGCCATGTCCTTACTGGGGTCCCTAACAGCATGCATCTTGTGCCATGGTGGGCTCGATTTCACTCCCGCATAACCCAGGATTGGTTGTTGAAAAGCTGGGACAGGGATCAGAACTCCCTGGAGACAAATATCGCCATTCCCAGTTGTGTAAAGGATTCCCTACTTTGGTGGCTGAATTCTGTCCACCTGTGGAGGGGAGTATTCTTGGATCTCCAAAGACCTAGTAGTTGTAACTACACTGCGTGCAGAATTATTAGGCAAATGAGTATTTTGACCACATCATCCTCTTTATGCATGTTGTTTTACTCCAAGCTGTATAGGCTCGAAAGCCTACTACCAATTAAGCATATTAGGTGATGTGCATCTCTGTAATGAGAAGGGGTGTGGTCTAATGACATCAACACCCTATATCAGGTGTGCATAATTATTAGGCAACTTCCTTTCCTTTGGCAAAATGGGTCAAAAGAAGGACTTGACAGGCTCAGAAAAGTCAAAAATAGTGAGATATCTTGCAGAGGGATGCAGCACTCTTAAAATTGCAAAGCTTCGGAAGCAAGATCATCGAACAATCAAGCGTTTCATTCAAAATAGTCAACAGGGTCGCAAGAAGCGTGTGGAAAAACCAAGGCGCAAAATAACAGCCCATGAACTGAGAAAAGTCAAGCCTGCAGCTGCCAAAATGCCACTTGCCACCAGTTTGGCCATATTTCAGAGCTGCAACATCACTGGAGTGCCCAAAAGCACAAGGTGTGCAATACTCAGAGACATGGCCAAGGTAAGAAAGGCTGAAAGACGACCACCACTGAACAAGACACACAAGCTGAAACGTCAAGACTGGGCCAAGAAATATCTCAAGACTGATTTTTCTAAGGTTTTATGGACTGATGAAATGAGAGTGAGTCTTGATGGGCCAGATGGATGGGCCCGTGGCTGGATTGGTAAAGGGAAGAGAGCTCCAGTCCGACTCAGACGCCAGCAAGGTGGAGGTGGAGTACTGGTTTGGGCTGGTATCATCAAAGATGAGCTTGTGGGGCCTTTTCGGGTTGAGGATGGAGTCAAGCTCAACTCCCAGTCCTACTGCCAGTTTCTGGAAGACACCTTCTTCAAGCAGTGGTACAGGAAGAAGTCTGCATCCTTCAAGAAAAACATGATTTTCATGCAGGACAATGCTCCATCACACGCGTCCAAGTACTCCACAGCGTGGCTGGCAAGAAAGGGTATAAAAGAAGAAAATCTAATGACATGGCCTCCTTGTTCACCTGATCTGAACCCCATTGAGAACCTGTGGTCCATCATCAAATGTGAGATTTACATGGAGGGAAAACAGTACACCTCTCTGAACAGTGTCTGGGAGGCTGTGGTTGCTGCTGCTATCAATGTTGATGGTGAACAGATCAAAACACTGACAGGATCCATGGATGGCAGGCTTTTGAGTGTCCTTGCAAAGAAAGGTGGCTATATTGGTCACTGATTTGTTTTATTTTTGTTTTTGAATGTCAGAAATGTATATTTGTGAATGTTGAGATGTTATATTGGTTTCACTGGTAAAAATAAATAATTGAAATGGGTATATATTTGTTTTTTGTTAAGTTGCCTAATAATTATGCACAGTAATAGTCACCTGCACACACAGATATCCCCCTAAAATAGCTAAAACTAAAAACTACTTCCAAAAATATTCAGCTTTGATATTAATGAGTTTTTTGGGTTCATTGAGAACATGGTTGTTGTTCAATAATAAAATTAATCCTCAAAAATACAACTTGCCTAATAATTCTGCACTCCCTGTATGGATGCAAGTCTTTGGGTCAGTGGCCTGCTCTTCTGAACGACCTCTCGTTAAATCAAAAAGAGCTCTGGGCTGTTTGGGAGGCACTAAAAATCTGGTTGGATCTTCTATCAGGAAAAGACGTTTAGGTGAGGTCAGACAACACCTCGGTTGTTGCTGATCCAAATTGACAAGGGGGTACAAGAAGCAGGGCTCTAAGGCCTCTTGCACACGACCGTATGCCCTCCAAGACATATGGTCCAGGAGCAGAGTGGCATTGATCGTGCGCACGGGAGCGCACAGCGTCATAGATTACCATAATGCTGTGCACATCGGCCCGCCCGCTGGTGCTATTGTCCCGTACTCCATATAGTGTGGGACAATAGCGCCGCGAGCGGACAGACATGTGCAGTGTCCTGAAACACACTGCTTAATACTGTGATTGTGTTTCATGTAAATTGTGCTTGTATTTGAGTTCCAATAACATTGCATAGGGAGGGTCTAACAAGCCTCCCAGGGCTGACTCTGCCTTGCACACAGTACAGAGGAGAAGGAAGTCAGTGTGTGTGACGTCTGAGGAAAAGCTGCACCTCAGCAGCTATCTTGGAGAGTTACAAAAACTCCAAAGTTAGTTCCATGTACCA
The DNA here is from genome assembly GCF_905171765.1 of Bufo bufo. Taxonomy (NCBI): domain Eukaryota; kingdom Metazoa; phylum Chordata; class Amphibia; order Anura; family Bufonidae; genus Bufo; species Bufo bufo. The sequence continues at coordinate 33,258,132 of NC_053393.1, forward strand.
GCCCATAGAAGGGAAAGATTAGGCTCTAGTCTCCTTTACATGAGGTGGAGAGATTCTAAGCTACAAGCTGCCCACCATAACCAAGGACAGAAAGGCCATCTGTCAGAATATAGTATTCCTAGAGAGGATACAGAGGTATATGATTATACAGTACAGCAGAGATAGTCCATCCCTCCAGCCTGGAGAAACAAGGGAGAGAGATTGATTGTCGTAGAAAACTGCCCCTTATGCAACTTCTGGGAACAATCTGAATCGCTGTAAATGACTTTTGCATACAGTGATCACCATTGGATCAGCTTCAGTAAAGTACTGGGAGTTTATTAAGAAACGTGGTGTCATTATTCCACTTCATCTCCTAATTGCACCTCACGGTGCTGGCATCACGAACACAGGGGCCCAGCCACCAAAGCACCTAAGCGTACCCATTACCATCAAGGGCACCTCAACTTCCATCTGGCTGGTGTTCCCCGCAATAGAGAGTGCCCCGGAGGATTTAGTGCTGTCTTCCTCATCACTGCACGCCGACCCAGGGAGACTCCGCTAACTGTGAGTAGATGAACTACTACCCCCATCGGCCCACTGTGTCTCACGTGTTGCCCCTGCGGTCCGGTCCGCTGCATTAATTTTGGCGGTCACGAATGGGATCCAAATCCTTTGTGCCTTTTTAGTATAAACAATATACATGTGCTTTCAGATCACTGCCGAAGCTTACAGCATCTGTAAAAACCTCATGCAAGTGACTGTATTGCATTTATTTGCTGCTGGTAAAACAGGGGTTAATCAGCCATCTTGTTTTTGCTCTCCACATACTGAGGGAGACAAACAGCCTGCCTCCACAGAGGAACAAAAGTGTTTGAGTGCAAGTTCCTAGGAGGACAGAAATACCAGCTGTACCCATAGAGGAAGTGAAAGAAACTCGACCTTGAAAAAAAAAAAAATATATAGAGTTCCGACTCCCCTGCAGCCTGAGAATCCTCCATGAATGTCAGTGAGTGCAGTTGGGGAAAATTTAACCTTAATAAGAACTCCTCTATATTAAGCTGTCATAGCGACTCTTAAAGGAGCCACGCACCAATACTGCTGCCGTTGTCCATAACAATGCAAAAAGTGTGTAAAACTGTATTTAACCTGCATTATATTGAAAAACTCAGTTATGTATTTATTTATTTTTTTAAGGCTTTTTATTTTTCCATTTTCACAGAAATAAACAAACTTTAAATAGGGGAACAACCCCCTCAACAAGGTATAACCTTGAACATCACATTCAATTGACAGACAGAATAATAGGATTACATATAGACAAACATGTCTACAAATGCAAAGGTTATATTGTAATTCACATCAGTCATAGAGCAGCAGCATTGTCATGAAGTCGAATTGTCCCATTAAGACCTGTCTCCATCCACGCACACATTCATACTGGCAGTGACCTGGACGTCTCAAAAACCCTCTCCAGCCCCATTGCACAGTGACCGAGTTTGCACTCAGCCAAATATCCGATGGTTTTCCCAAATTTTTCCGGTACGCCCCGAGCTTCGTAAGTTAGCTTGTATACTGATAATGTGGCGTTGATAAGCTGGATCCAATGAGACAATGTTGGTTTCTTGGTGGGGCTTCCAGTTTAGCAGAATTGACTTTCTCGCATAAAACATCAGCAACCTATAAAGGATTTTGGTATGTTTAGTTGGAATAATATCGTTGACAAGACCTAGTAGACTAACTTCAGGTTCCACAACTGCCGGGAGCCCTAGAGGAGCATCCAGATAGTCATGTATCTGCGTCCAGAATTCAGCAATTGCCGGACACTCCCATACCATGTGCATTAGGGTCCCCCTGCCATTATCACACCTTGTACACGTATCTGAAGCAAGTTTATGCCTGCGTACCAGTCTCACTGGGGTATAGTAGACTCTGTGCAACCATTTCGTCTGAATCAGCTGATCCCGTGCTCAAATCACCGTCCCCCTCCAAGAGGCCGACAGCTCTTTCTCATGACAATCCTCCAATGCAGAAATATCATCCTTCCACTTAAGAAAAGCCCTGGTCATCGGCGAAGGCCGGGAGGATAGAAGGAAAGCATAAAAAGACGACACCATTTTAGTATGGGTTGCCCGTCTGGCAATTTTCTCTACTGCATTATATTCCAGCCCCAAACTGGGATTCGCAAGCATGTCTCAGTTGAAAAAATCTAAAAAGAGATTCTTGTGGCAGGTTATATTCCGTTTGCAAGGTTGAGAAGGTCTTTAAAAAACCCGTCTTCATACACTTGACTCGGGTATTTGACGCCCTTTCGCGGCCAGAACTCAAAATCAAGCAGAGAAGTTAGTTCCACCAGTCTGGGAATTCCCCACAAGGGCATCACTGGGGACAATATATTGCTTTCCTCTCCATCCCCCCTCACCCCCGCAAAAGTATTCCACGCATTAATCACACCCGCCATCAATGTAGTAAAATGTTTTACCGCGTACTTCCCTGCTCTATACACTCAATTTGTCATAGCTTCATATGACCCCGTGAGAGCCGCCGGCTTATAAGGGTCTGCCTTAATCCACCAAGCAGCATAATTTAGTTGTGTCGCAATGTAGTATAGGCACATGTCCGGAAGTGCCAGGCCACCTCTCTCAGTAGTAGCTTTCAAAGTGTCCCTAGCTATGCGAGGAACTGAGTTGTTCCACAAAAAGGGCGTTAGCAGGCGATCGAAAGTCTGAAAATGAGATTTCTGCAAAGTTAAAGGGGTTGCTCTATATCTGTACAGTAGCTTGGGAAGAAGGATCATTTTAAATATATTGATGCGTCCTATCAGTGACAGTGGTTGCGCCTCCCAAGCTTTCAGTTTTTGCGAAACGTATTTCACTACCGGGTTTATGTTTAAGTCTATAAACTGGGTGACCTCTTTATGTATGACTATCCCCAGGTATGTGAAGTTACTCACCACCTGAAGTGACGACAAGGGTGATACACTCTGAGGGGAAAACTCATCAACCAAATATAATGCCGATTTGGCCCAATTGACCCGTAGCCCTGAAAAAGTTCCATATAAATCCACTATTTCTACACTGTGTGCAGAATTATTAGGCAAATGAGTATTTTGACCACATCATCCTCTTTATGCATGTTGTCTTACTCCAAGCTGTATAGGCTCGAAAGCCTACTACCAATTAAGCATATTAGGTGATGTGCATCTCTGTAATGAGAAGGGGTGTGGTCTAATGACATCAACACCCTATATTAGGTGTGCGAGATATCTTGCAGAGGGATGCAGCACTCTTAAAATTGCTTCTGAAGCGTGATCATCGAACAATCAAGCGTTTTATTCAAAATAGTCAACAGGGTCGCAAGAAGCGTGTGGAAAAACCAAGGCGCAAAATAACTGCCCATGAACTGAGAAAAGTCAAGCGTGCAGCTGCCAAGATGCCACTTGCCACCAGTTTGGCCATATTTCAGAGCTGCAACATCACTGGAGTGCCCAAAAGCACAAGGTGTGCAATACTCAGAGACATGGCCAAGGTAAGAAAGGCTGAAAGACGACCACCACTGGACAAGACACACAAGCTGAAACGTCAAGACTGGGCCAAGAAATATCTCAAGACTGATTTTTCTAAGGTTTTATGGACTGATTAAATGAGAGTGAGTCTGGATGGGCCCGTGGCTGGATTGGTAAAGGGCAGAGAGCTCCAGTCCGACTCAGACGCCAGCAAGGTGGAGGTGGAGTACTGGTTTGGGCTGGTATCATCAAAGATGAGCTTGTGGGGCCTTTTCGGGTTGAGGATGGAGTTAAGCTCAACTCCCAGTCCTACTGCCAGTTTCTGGAAGACACCTTCTTCAAGCAGTGGTACAGGAAGAAGTCTGCATCCTTCAAGAAAAACATGATTTTCATGCAGGACAATGCTCCATCACACGCGTCCAAGTACTCCACAGCGTGGCTGGCAAGAAAGGGTATAAAAGAAGAAAATCTAATGACATGGCCTCCTTGTTCACCTGATCTGAACCCCATTGAGAACCTGTGGTCCATCATCAAATGTGAGATTTACAAGGAGGGAAAACAGTACACCTCTCTGAACAGTGTCTGGGAGGCTGTGGTTGCTGCTGCACGCAATGTTGATGGTGAACAGATCAAAACACTGACAGAATCCATGGATGGCAGGCTTTTGAGTGTCCTTGCAAAGAAAGGTGGCTATATTGTTCACTGATTTGTTTTTGTTTTTGAATGTCAGAAATGTATATTTGTGAATGTTGAGATGTTATATTGGTTTCACTGGTAAAAATAAATAATTGAAATGGGTATATATTTGTTTTTTGTTAAGTTGCCTAATAATTATGCACAGTAATAGTCACCTGCACACACAGATATCCCCCTAAAATAGCTAAAACTAAAAACAAACTAAAAACGACTTCCAAAAATATTCAGCTTTGATATTTAATGATTTTTTTTGGGTTCATTGAAAACATGGTTGTTGTTCAATAATAAAATTAATCCTCAAAAATACAACTTGCCTAATAATTCTGCACTCCCTGTAGTAAAGCTTCCAAAGAATGGCCAACATCTCCCAGTATATCAGCATATCGTCTGCATAAAGCGAGATCTTTTCGGATATACCTGCAATGTCCCATCCTTTTATTCTATTGCTACCTGCTATGTACACCGATAGCGGTTCCATTACTAAAGCAAAGAGAAAGGGTGACAAAGGACACCCCTGTCTGATGCCCCTTTTCAGCGCAAATGACTTGGACAAATATCCATTGACTCCCATTTTTTTTTAACCCCTCCAGCGCTATTGTACTATGCATTCTGTATTCAGAATGCTATTATTTTCCCTTATAACCAAGTTATAAGGGAAAATAATACAATCTACACAACCTTGAACCCAAACCTGAACTTCTGTGAAGAAGTTCGGGTCTGGGTACCACAGTCAGTTTTTTATCACGCGCGTGCAAAACACATTGTACCCGCGCGATAAAAACTGAACAACGGAACGCAATCGCAGTCAAAACTGACTGCAATTGGGTACCTACTCGCGCGGGTTTGCCGCAATGCACCGGGACGCATCCGGACCTAATCAGGGCCGGACTGGGGATAAAAACCAGCCCTGGAAAAAGTTGCACACCAGCCCCACAGCATTGCGGCATTATTTACTTCTTTATAATAGGAGAAAGCATTCATTTTAAAACACGTGTGTAAACACGAATATGAACTTTGCCCCACGATAGCTCTTTTGTAGAACCCCCATAAAAACTTACAATTACTTGGCTTGGCCCTTGGGGATCTCGGACGCCACTTCAACACTTGGCCGGGGGCTCGGCGGAGCTGATGTTGTGTTTTTATCCTAATGAGAAACATTTCATAATAAGGATTTGGAGAAGGGGCAGAGGGATAGCAGAACAGGGAGAGGCTGGTGCTGCTACTAGGGGGTCATACCATGGGGGAGTAATAAAGCCCACCATAATGCCCCCCAGTAGAAATAATTCTCCTTATAATATGCAAAACATACCCCTTTGTAATGCCCCCAGTTGAGCTAAAGTTCCCATAATGTGCCAATATAAAATACCCCTTCTCAGTGCCCTTGTAGATGACCCCCATAGTGCTCCCCCCCCCTTCCCCATAGTACCCACCATAATGTGTCCCAGTATAAATTGCCCCTATACAGAGCCCCCATATAAAATATCTTCTTTTTAGCCTCAGTAGATGCCCCTATAGTGCCCCCTAATAATCTGCAGTAAGATGTGCCCCCAATCATGTGCCAGTAATAAGAGCCCCCCACCATCATGTGCCAGTAGCCAGAGCCCCCCACCATCATGTGTCAGTAGCCAGAGCCCCCCCATATCATGTGCCAGTAGCCAGAGTGCCCCCAATCATGTGCCAGAAATAAGAGCCCCCCACCATCATGTGCCAGTAGCCAGAGCCCCCCATATCATGTGCCAGTAGCCAGAGCCCCCCCATATCATGTGCCAGTAGCCCCCATATCATGTGCCAGTAGCCCCCCTTATGTGCCAGTAGCCCCCCTTATGTTCCAGTAGCCCCCCTTTATGTTCCAGTAGCCCCCCTTTATGTTCCAGTAGCCCCCCTTATCATGGGCCAGTAGCCCCCCTTATCATGGGCCAGTAGCCCCCCTTATCATGGGCCAGTAGCCCCCCTTATCATGGGCCAGTAGCCCCCCTTATCATGGGCCAGTAGCCCCCCTTATCATGGGCCAGTAGCCCCCCTTATCATGGGCCAGTAGCCCCCCTTATCATGTGCCAGCCCAGTAGCCCCCCTTATGTGCCAGCCCAGTAGCCCCCCTTATGTGCCAGCCCAGTAGTCCCCCCCTTATCATGTGCCAGCCCAGTAGCCCCCCTTATGTGCCAGCCCAGTAGTCCCCCCCCTTATCATGTGCCAGCCCAGTAGCCCCCCTTATCATGTGCCAGCCCAGTAGCCCCCCTTATCATGTGCCAGCCCAGTAGTCCCCCCTTATCATGTGCCAGCCCAGTAGCCCCCCTTATGTGCCAGCCCAGTAGTCCCCCCCTTATCATGTGCCAGCCCAGTAGCCCCCCTTATGTGCCAGCCCAGTAGTCCCCCCCCTTATCATGTGCCAGCCCAGTAGCCCCCCTTATCATGTGCCAGCCCAGTAGTCCCCCCTTATCATGTGCCAGCCCAGTAGTCCCCCCTTATGTGCCAGCCCAGTAGTCCCCCCTTATCATGTGCCAGCCCAGTAGTCCCCCCTTATCATGTGCCAGCCCAGTAGTCCCCCCTTATCATGTGCCAGCCCAGTAGTCCCCCCTTATCATGTGCCAGCCCAGTAGTCCCCCCTTATCATGTGCCAGCCCAGTAGTCCCCCCTTATCATGTGCCAGCCCAGCCCAGTAGTCCCCCCTTATGTGCCAGCCCAGTAGGCCCCCTTATTATGTGCCAGCCCAGTAGCCCCCCTTATCATGTGCCAGCCCAGCCCAGTAGTCCCCCCATTATCATGTGCCTGCCCAGTATTGTACCTATATTAAAAAAAAAAAAAAAAAGAAAACACTTATACTCACCTCCAGCGATGTGATGCGATGCAGGCCGCCTCTTCCGTCTGTGTCCCTCGCTATACGGCTCAGGCGACGCGATGACGTCATCGCGCCGACTCCACCGGCATCTGATAGGCTGCCAGCACTAGGCCGGCAGCCTATCAGAGGAACAGGAGGGGACACACCTCTCCCTCCTCTGCCGCAGCATAGACATCTGTATTGCCGTCCTCAGGACGGCAATACAGATGACTATGGAGATGAGCGCTTCCACAATTGAGGCGCTCATCTCCTGCTCTGCCCTGCTGCCGGCCGCGGCCGCCCCCACTTGTCACCAGGGCCGCGGCCTTGCGGCTCTCAGGCTTGCCGGCCTACCGGGAAATTTCCCGGTATCCCGGCAGGCCAGTCCGGCCCTGGACCTAATCCGGACATGCTCGTGTGAAAGAGGCCTAAGATCTGCGGATTGTCAAATTTTCAAGCCCCTAGCTCCAATCTGTGGCATGTAGGAGGGGTGTAAAAGCCAGATTGAAAGCAAACTTTTTAGTGTTTTTAGCCACATGCACCCTCAAAAATCAGCTCAAGTCGTGTGGGAAGATTGTGCGATTCCTCGTGTTCATGTGTCAGTTATCCCCACATGTCACAGACTGAAAAGGATAGGATCCTACGACACCCTGGTTTATCGCGCCATCAGATCGCTAGGATATGGGATATCTTTAGTCGTCAGTTGCAAAGGATGCTGCCAGCAGCAGATCTTGATGGTTTGCGTGCCCAAGTGCATTCAGCATGGCAGAACATTCCTCACACAACCATTAATAATCCCATTGATAGCAAGTGTGAGTATTTTTGCACGTGACACTCATACTCGATACTGAATAAATGAAGATTTATTTTTTTTTTATATATATTTTATTTCCATATTTTATCATTTACATATCATCAGCATGTCTATTGATCCATTATTCTTTGACTTTTCTTTCCTATGCAGTTTCAGTGTTGAGGAGTGTGTGTAGGTATGTATGTATTATATATACACCTTTGCAACTATTTTTGTCCAGTCCATGACAAAAATGTAAATGGCTGGAGCTGTTCATAACTCCATGTGATGCGCTGCACAAGAGATTTTAGGCTAGGGCTACATGGAGACATGTATCACATTGCAGCATCATTGACTATCATTACAAGAAATGTCTTAAAGACCCATTACTGTGTCTGTTATTTTTTTTTCTTCAAAAAACCTGTTGCAAAACTTCTACTGCTCAGAAGTGTGCAATAAGCAAATTTTAGCGCGTCAACAGTGTGTATTCTGGTCGTCCTATTGCACTAATTTTGTTTTTTTCCCAAAAACCTGTTGCAATTTTTCTACTGTTTATAAGTGAGCGTTGCAACGATCGCGTTTTAACCACTGCTTTTTCCTATGCCACCATGGGTACGTAAACAACATCTGCCCCCAATAAAGCCTCGTTCACACGTCAGTGTGCTGTGCGTGTTCTCCACAGACAGCATACGTACCCATTCATTTTACTGTGTACATTCACACATCCGTGTTTTACCACGGTCCATGTTCATACAATCTGTTAACACCGTTCACCATGCCTTTACCCATAGCTATATAGGTCAGCGTCGCTCTGACATTATATTATATTGCTGTCTTTGCGTTAAAGAGATTAAAAGTTCCGATTCGCGCCTTAATAGAACTTTTAGAATCGAACATGAAAAATGAATTTCAAGAAATTTGCTTATCTCTAATGGGGACACATAGTTCTGCATTGGAGCTGTATTCAGTGTCTGTAGCTGATTTTTATTTTTTATTTTTCTCCCCAATCACGGGTGTTTTCAGAGTTGCCCCAGCTTACATTATAGATGCATCAGAGAGTAATGAAAAGGATGTGTTCACACTACATTCTGGAGCTCCTTCATACGGGCCACAGGCATGGCTTCTGCAGGGGTGGTCGTCAGGCTTTCCCAGGCATGTAAATGGCAGATTTCCCTGACTATTCATGGTATAGTCGGTAATCGCCTGCGGGAGCTGTACTGGCAGCCATATTGTTGTCCCACAATTTTTCCAAGCAACAGCCATACCTAAGTAGCAGCAGAGTGCACTTTATATTATCTCAGCAGAAGAGGACCACCTAAGAACTTCTGGTCCCCGGGTGCATTTTATTAAAGGGGTATTCCAGTTACAATAAGGGCTCATGCACATGGCCATAGTTTTAGTCCGCATCTGGATCAGCTGCAGACCCACTCCTCTCAATGGGACTGCAAAAAAATAGACCGTGTCCTATTCTTGTCCGTTTTGCAGAGAAGGATAAAACATTTCTGCTGGAGTCAAAAATAAAATGGCGCCAGGATCCATGTGTTGTGGATAGAGTATAACTATTAGATTGGTGGGGGCCCCGTACCCCCTTCAACCCCCCCTGAAATGAACAGAGCGGCTGGTCAGGAATGCGCATAGCCGCTCTCATTTCTATGGGAGTTTCTATAACGCTCGGCATAGCTCCTGAATGGAGCTGCCATATGCATGCCCATCTGACCGCTCGATTTATTTCAGGGGGCTGAAGGGGGTAGGGGGCCGCTGTTCTTGTAGGACCCCGACCGATCTAATATTTATACCCTTTCCTGTGGATAGGGGATAACTTAATGTAACTGGAGTACCCCTTTAGTGATGTACAGTCGTGGCCAAAAGTTTTGAGAATTACATAAATATTGGAAATTGGAAAAGTTGCTGCTTAAGTTTTTATAATAGCAATTTGCATATACTCCAGAATGTTATGAAGAGTGATCAGATGAATTGCATAGTCCTTCTTTGCCATGAAAATTAACTTAATCCCAAAAAAACCTTTCCACTGCATTTCATTGCTGTCATTAAAGGACCTGCTGAGATCATTTCAGTAATCGTCTTGTTAACTCAGGTGAGAATGTTGACGAGCACAAGGCTGGAGATCATTATGTCAGGCTGATTGGGTTAAAATGGCAGACTTGACATGTTAAAAGGAGGGTGATGCTTGAAATCATTGTTCTTCCATTGTTAACCATGGTGACCTGCAAAGAAACGCGTGCAGCCATCATTGCGTTGCATAAAAATGGCTTCACAGGCAAGGATATTGTGGCTACTAAGATTGCACCTCAATCAACAATTTATAGGATCATCAAGAACTTCAAGGAAAGAGGTTCAATTCTTGTTAAGAAGGCTTCAGGGCGTCCAAGAAAGTCCAGCAAGTGCCAGGATCGTCTCCTAAAGAGGATTCAGCTGCGGGATCGGAGTGCCACCAGTGCAGAGCTTGCTCAGGAATGGCAGCAGGCAGGTGTGAGCGCATCTGCATGTACAGTGAGGAGAAGACTTTTGGAAGATGGCCTGGTGTCAAGAAGGGCAGCAAAGAAGCCACTTCTCTCAAAAAAAAACATCAGGGACAGATTGATCTTCTGCAGAAAGTATGGTGAATGGACTGCTGAGGACTGGGGCAAAGTCATATTCTCCGATGAAGCCTCTTTCCGATTGTTTGGGGCATCTGTAAAAAGGCTTGTCCGGAGAAGAAAAGGTGAGCGCTACCATCGGTCCTGTGTCATGCCAACAGTAAAGCATCCTGAGACCATTCATGTGTGGGGTTGCTTCTCATCCAAGGGAGTGGGCTCACTCACAATTTTGCCCAAAAACACAGCCATGAATAAAGAATGGTACCAAAACACCCTCCAACAGCAACTTAATCCAACAACAGTTTGGTGAAGATCAATGCATTTTCCAGCACGATGGAGCACCGTGCCATAAGGCAAAAGTGATAACTAAGTGGCTCGGGGACCAAAACGTTGACATTTTGGGTCCATGGCCTGGAAACTCCCCAGATCTTAATCCCATTGAGAATTTGTGGTCAATCCTCAAGAGGCGGGTGGACAAGCAAAAACCCACTAATTCTGACAAACTCCAAGAAGTGATTATGAAAGAATGGGTTGCTATCAGTCAGGAATTGGCCCATAAGTTGATTGAGAGCATGCCCAGTCGAATTGCAGGTCCTGAAAAAGAAGGGCCAACAGTGCAAATACTGACTATTTGCATAAATGTCATGTAATTGTCGATAAAAGCCTTTGAAACGTATGAAGTGCGTGTAATTATATTTCACTACATCACAGAAACAACTGAAACAAAGATCTAAAAGCAGTTTAGCTGCAAACTTTGCGAAAACTAATATTTGTGTCATTCTCAAAACTTTTGGCCACGACTGTACATCTTCTTCCTATTGGAAGCTTTTGTATGGGTTTCAAAAGTGACAACTCCTTAACCAGAAATGTACTCAGGGTGGTTAATATTGATGGCTTATCCTCAGGCTCGGCCATCATTTTCTAGTTAGTGGGGGTCTGAACCCCTGCCGATTAGCTGTGGTGGACCACGATGGATGGAGCTGTACTTCTGACACCAGAGCTCCTGAAGCTACTGCAGAACAGCTGATCAGTAGGGTGTGCGTGGCGCCGGACCCTCACCGATCAGATATTGATGGGCCATTCTAAAGATAGGTCATCAAAGTCCCAGAAGACCTCTTTAATAGCGATCATGACTGGAATTTCCTTTTAACCCATTAATGACCACCAGTATGCCTTTTTTCAGTGGTCATCAAGTGGCCTCATGCTGCGGTGCTGCCCCTAGTGCGGGTGTGCTTCAGCCCTAATGAATAGAATCAGAAGAAGCTCCAGTCCTGGCCGTTCAACCCTTTGATTGCCACAGTCGAGTGACTGCGACATGATCAATAAGGCATTCCCCCTTCCTATCAGGTGACAGTGATGCGATAAGGTAAAGAAGAGGACCGGCACTCGCAAATGGAATTTTCACTGCTGTGGTTTATTCAGTCACTCTTAAAGACATAGTGATGCGATAAGGGTCTTGAGAACCCCTGAGCAGTCAGGCCTGGGGACCTAGAAAGGACCCCAGTCAGTATATGGGGACCTAGAAAGGACCCCGGGTCTGGCTGTATATGAAGCCTGCTAAGGCCAATTTCGCACAAGCGTATTTAGTCCGTTTACTACACTGTTTGACGGTAGTATTTCCTGGTCTTGACGCTGGTCCTGTGACATTAGGGTTCATACACACAAACATATTTTTATTTTCTTGTCCATTCCGTTTTTTTTTTTCCTGGCCCGTATGCGGAAGCATTTATTTCAATGTGTCCCCCAAAAAAAGGAAATGTGCATTCCGTTTCCGTATGTCTGCAAGTCCGTTCCGCAAAAAAGATAGAACATGTCCTATTCTTGTCCGTTTTGTTGACAAGGATAGGCATTGTTAGAATGGATCAAAAACAAAAAAAAACGGATGCAGTGCGGATACATGTTTTGGGAATACATACGGTCGTGTGTGTGAGCCCTTGTAATGATTTACAATGCTGTGTGCTCCAGCTCGTTCTCGGATTTAATGAATTGCACTCGTATGATGGGGTCAGTACAATTCAGGACAGCCGAGTTGGGCAGGAACATTTAGCATTATAAATCTGGTATAATGCCGTCCAGCAGTGAGTTTGTGTCACCGGAGCAGCAGTGTTCATGCTGTAAGAAGACCACGCTAGATGTGATGTCTAGCGCTGTCAATCAACGGGGGGGTGGCGGGTTTGTTGTGAGGACATGGGGTGTAGCTGTAGTGGTGCCTGAAGCGCTTCATCCCGCACCTTGGTGCTCCAAATAACTCATTTGCATACTGATAAAAGAGCAACTAACTCAACGACGCTGTAAGCTATAGATTAAAGAAATAATATTGCTTTAATTAGCATGATCAACCCTTCCAGGCAACATGCCTGGTTTACTAGGTCATGATGACAGAGCCTCTTTAAGAAAATTAATTTAAAAATAAAATGTTGCCAAAAAAGAGTTACTGGTAAATACATTTTGCTGCATAAAATAAAAATTATAAAAAAAAAACAACTACTGTGTACACTTACTTTGGTCCCCGCACCTCTGTACTAAATTGAAGCATTTAACAGGTTCTTTAGTGTAACACATGCATAAGGTATACTCTTAATAAAAACAAACTGTGAAGCAAAAAAAAAATATATTATAAAATACTCAGTAATTTATATGCATAGTATAAAAACAGTGTAAAAATACATATATTTACAATTTCAACTGCATACAGCTACGGCAAGTGAAAAAATGAAAAGTTACGGCGGCCTAAATGCAGCATGGCGAAACCTCAAAAGTGGAGCTGGTCATTAAGGGGTTAAATGTTTATTACTTTTTTTTTTTCCCTTTCTTTTTTTCATTTTGCTTGTTACGTAATTGAAGCCCTATTTCTATTGAAAGCGCTGGCTCTGATTCCAGATGGACTGTTCGGTGCGGAGCCCTTATTACAGGCCGCTCATGTGACGCACAATGTATGCATTGTCCTATACAAGTGGGGCAGGGATGAAAGCGCTCTCCAAGCCTCTCCAGCTCCTTTCTGATGTCTCCTCCTTGGCTCCCGTCTGTCTAGAGCCTCTGTTGGGCGCAGGGTTTTCCTCCCGACCCTCTTGAAGCCTGTATTTGAAGTTCCGCCCTTCCTCTCCACTGACATTTCCTAAAGATTGCTGTCAGATAAAAGCCCTTATAATGAAGCTGCGCCTTGGACCCAGTTGGAAATAACAGTAGAAAAGTGGTGCGACGAGGGTTAATTCATTGTACTCGCTAATCTCTCCCTATACATCTACATACGGGAAGATTAGCGCCATTATTTTCCTCCCTGCGCCTGCTCTTGCCGAGTTCTCTTTCATTAGTGGATGGTAATTAAGCAGCTACAAATCATGAATGGTGAAAGTGATTCCAGGATGCTGTTGCCATTTAAATCACCGGCTCTCTGACATTTTGCTTGAATAGAATTCCAGACCTGCAGTGCAGACTGACACGCAACATCACTGTGTTTATTATCCCAATACTGTGACATCACTGTGTTTATTATCCCTGTACTATGACATCACTGTGTTTATTATCCCTGTACTGTGACATCACTGTGTTTATTATCGCTGTACTGTGACATCACTGTGTTTATTATCGCTGTACTGTGACATCACTGTGTTTATTATCCCTGTACTGTGACATCACTGTGTTTATTATCCTTGTACTGTGACATCACTGTGTTTATTATCTCTGTACTGTGACATCACTGTGTTTATTATCTCTGTACTGTGACATCACTGTGTTTATTATCCCTGTACTGTGACATCACTGTGTTTATTGTCCCTGTACTGTTACAGCACTGTGTTTATTATCCCTGTACTGTGACATCACTGTGTGCTTTATCCCTGTACTGTGACATCACTGTGTTTATTATCCCTGTACTGTGACATCACTCTGTTTATTATCTCTGTACTGTGACATCACTCTGTTTATTATCTCTGTACTGTGACATCCCTGAGTTTATTATTACTGTACTGTGACATCACTGTGTTTATTATCTCTGTACTGTGACATCATTGTGTTTCTTATCCCTGTACTGTGACATCACTGTGTTTTATTATCCCTGTACTGTGACATCACTGTGTTTATTATCCATGTACTGTGACATCACTGTGTTTATTATCCATGTACTGTGACATCACTGTGTTTATTATCCCTGTACTGTGACATCACTGTGTTTATTATCCCTGTACTGTGACATCACTGTGTTTATTGTCTCTGTACTGTGACATCACAGTGTTTATTATCTCTGTACTGTGACATCACTGTGTTTATTATCTCTGTGCTGTGACATCACAGTGTTTATTATCCCTGTACTGTGACATCACAGTGTTTATTATCCCTGTACTGTGACATCACTGTGTTTATTATCCCTATACTGTGACATCACTGTGTTTATTATCCTTGTACTGTGACATCTCTGTATTTATTATCCCTGTACTGTGACATCACTTTTTTTTTATTATCTCTGTACTGTGACATCACTGTGTTTATTATCTCCGTACTATGACATCACTGTGTTTATTATCTCCGTACTATGACATCACTGTGTGCATTATTCCTGTACATCAGTTAAAGTAAACCAAAGACTTCATTTGAACTTGCTTCTGCAGGTGCTCATGGTCGGAGTAGAGCCCTATTTCAGATTTTACTGTGGCTTCCCATGGTTACTTGTTATGTACCTAGATAACCAGTAGTGGCCGCCATCACTATCCCTACCGGGGTGAACAACTCAGCGGCATGGTGTATCTCCCTCCTGGGATGCATATTCCTTTCTAGTAATGCAATGAGATGATGCTCACAGCGTCAGACATTGGTCAAGCCCTCATAACCGCAAAAAAAACTGCAGCACTCCGACTTTTCCAGCAAAATAATCACAATTCATCAATGAGATGCCAGGTTTGAATCCTGGCTCCGTCTTCCATGAGAAAGAATCTGATAGGATTTGAAGAGTTGCATCTGATGAATTGAAACTGCTGCTTTGCTGGAAAAGTCAGAGTGCTGCAATTTTTCTGCTGTTATCTCCCTATTGGGGAGTCACCCAGCGTTTTATAGACGGTAAATGGCATATTAACCTGCACTGGTAAATGGTAAGACAGTCATAGAGAAACACTCATGTAACAGACCTAAGACCAGAGGTATAACATGACGCTCCCGCCCCTCAATGCTGCAACCTCATTCAGTTTAAGGGCTGCAGTGCTACACAGCGATCTTTGGTTGTGCAACGAGTTTCACGCCATTTTCACTGTTAAGCCCCAGCCTCCATCTGTACCAGTGCCCCATGTATAATACTGGTGTCTTAACTTGTAGTACCTGGGTGTGACTGCTACCTCTGCATCCCCTATAGCCATGCTCCTGCCTAAGCCCTCATGCACACGACCCTCTCCATATTGCGGTCTGCAAACCGTGGATCAGCAAAATACAGATACATACTGTGTGCAATCTCACTCCCATCCTAGAATTGACTATGCTCGTCCGCAATATGATGGACATATTCTATAATTAACAGAACGGACATACGGATGTGGTCAGCACAGGGATGAAATTAGCTCAGTCAGTGAAAAAAGGCGATAAGACAATCTTCAGATACATAAATGAAAAAAGGAAACTAAAACATTACCAAAGAATTACCAAATTAAAAACAAAAGACGGAAGGTATATGGAAGAAGATAAAGAACCAGCTGACTGCCTCAATGAATATTTCTGTTCAGTTTTTACAAAGGAAAATGAAGGAGAAGGACCTCAGTTAGGAAAGAAGACTAATGAATCTTTTTATGCATGTGTCTTTACAGAGGAAGAGGTTCTAAGTCAGCTGTCTAAAACTAATACAAATAAGTCACAGGGGCCTGATGGGATACACCCAAAGCTATTAAAAGAGCTCAGCGGCGAACTAGCAAAACCATTAACAGATTTATTTAACTAATCACTGGCAACAGGAGTCGTCGCAGAAGATTGGGCACAACATTTGCTAATTTCCATTCACAAGAAAGGTAGTAGGGAGGAATCAGGCAACTATAGGCCAGTAAGCCTGACATCAATAGTGGGGAAAGTAATGGAAACCATACTTAAGGAGAGGATTGTGGAACATCTAAAATCCCATGGATTGAAAGATGAAAAACAGCATGGGTTTACTTCAGGGAGATCATGTCAAACTAATCTTATTGATTTTTTTTGATTGGGTGACTAAAATAATAGATGGTGGAGGTGCAGTAGACATCGCATATCTAGACTTTAGTAAGGCTTTTGATACTGTCCCACATAGAAGGCTTATCAATAAATTGCAGTCTTTGTGCTTGGACTCCCATATTGTTGAATGGATTAGGCAGTGGCTGAGGGACAGGCAACAGAGGGTTGTAGTCAATGGAATATATTCAGACCATGGTCTTGTTACCAGTGGGGTACCTCAGGGATCTGTTCTGGGACCCATATTGTTTAATATCTTTATCAGCGAAATTGCAGAAGGCCTCTATGGTAAGGTGTGTCTTTTTGCTGATGACACAAAGATTTGTAACAGGGTTGATGTTCCTGGAGGGATACACCAAATGGAAAAGGATTTAGGAAAACTAGAGGAATGGTCAAAAATCTGGCAACTAAAATTTAATGTTGATAAGTGCAAGATAATTTACCTGGGGAGTAAAAACCCAAGAGCAGAATATACAATCAGTGATACAGTCCTAACCTCAGTATCTGAGGAAAGGGATTTAGGGATCATTATTTCAGAAGACTTAAAGGTAGGCAGACAATGTCATAGAGCAGCAGGAAATGCTAGCAGAAGGCTTGGGTGTATAGGGAGAGGCATTACTAGTAGAAAGAGGGAGGTGCTCATGCCGCTCTACAGAGCACTAGTGAGACCTCATTTGGAGTATTGTGCTCAGTACTGGAAACCATATCTCCAGAAAGGTATTGATACTTTGGAGAGAGTTCACACAGAAGAGTTACTAAACCGGTACATGGATTGCAGGATAAAAGTGGATGCATGGAATAGCCTTCCTGCAGAAGTGGTAGCTGCAAATACAGTAAAGGAGTTTAAGCATGCATGGGATAGGCATAAAGCCATCCTTCATATAAGATAGAGCCAGGGGCTATTCATAGTATTTAGTATATTGGGCAGACTAGATGGGCCAAATGGTTCTTATCGGCCGACACATTCTATGTTTCTGTGACGTCCATGTGCTGTCCGTTTTTTTATTTTTATTTTTTCCCTTTTCCCAGACCCACAGAAATCAATGGGTCCATGTGATATATGCAAAAATGCAGATTGGACAGGGATGAAAAATACGGTTGTGTGCATGAGCCCTAACACCTGGATCCCTTGTTTTTCTGCTGAGGTCACCGTAGGGTTCTGCAATGATTGAAGGCTGGGTCTCCACATTCAGGTTTTTAGATGCAGTTTTTGAAGCCAAAACCAAGAATGGATCATATTTGGCGGACACGTATAGGGTAAAGACTGAGGCCCAGACTTATGTGTGTGTACCAAAAATCTGCATAAGGTACATAATGTTCCATCTATATAAGTGACTCTTCAGTAGCCATCTGTAACCCCTGCAGAGACAGTAGTAGGTATAGTGAATACTGCTGATGTCTAGGGTTGCACCAGGTATCAAACTTTCGGGATACCCAGATCGATACTGTGCCGCGGCCGCGGCCGCCTCTGCCAGCAATGAAAAGATTAAGGGGAGGGGCTATGAAGCTGCCGCTGGCCACCAACTAATATAATACTGGGGAGGGCGGGGGGCCAGTGACCACTGTGCCACCGATGAATATAATTAACCCCTAAATACAAATGTACGCGGCAGGTGCCAGCTGAATCAAACAGCCATAACCCGGTCTCAATGACAGGGTTTGGCGATCACAACACTTGTGGGGTTAATTGACGGGGTTCGGCGGGATCCCTGCGACCGCGTATATTTTTATTTACAGGTTAATTATATTCATTAGTGTCACAGCCCACCCCCCCCCTCCTCAGTATTATATGCATTGGTGACGCAGCGGCTACAGGGCCCCCACCCTAAGTATTTTCATTGGTGGCAGTGGCAGCTTCCGATCGGAGCCCCAGCAGTGAAATCGTGGGGCTCCGATCGGTTACCATGGCAGCCAGTACGCTGCTGAAGCCATCCAAGGCTGCCATGGTAAGCTCCCTGCTGCTGTGTGCACAAAGCCCAGGGCAGCAGGGAGAGTGTAAAACCCTATTCACCCTAATAGAGCTCTATCAGGGTGAATAGGACAAGGGTTCCAGTCCCCTAAGGGGGCTAATAGTTATTAACTAAAAAAAAAATTATAATAATAAGTTTAAATCACCCCTTTTCCCAATTTTACATATAAAAATAATTAAAAAAATTAAACATATTAGGTATCGCCGTGTCTGAAAAAGTCCAAACTATTAAAATATCTTTGAAAAAAACACCTCCTATGCTGTGAACGCCATTCTATTATGGGCCGGACGTTCCATAAAATGCAAAATGCACACGGCTTATTTGGTGTTTTATTTTTCTTTCGCGTGGTATCAAGTATCACAATACTTTTCTATGGTATCGAAATCAAATCAAAATTTCCACAGACAGATATGTGCCCTGCCTCTGTGCATTAATCCTACAGCACAGACAGCTTCTGTATGAGAAGGGATAGCTCATCTGCTGCATTAAGCCTACAGCACAGCACAGACAGCTCCTGTATAAGAAGGGAAAGCTCAGCTGCTGCATTACCCGTACAGCACAGCCCAGACAGGTCCTGTATGAGAAGAGAGAGCTCAGCTGCTGCATTATCCCTACAGCACAGGCAGCTGCTGTATAAAAAGAGTAAGCTTATCTGCTGCATTACCCCTACAGCACAGTCCATACAGCTCCTGTATGAGAAGGGAAAGCTCATCTGCTGCATTACCCCTACAGCACAGTCCATACAGCTCCTGTATAAGAAGGGAAAGCTCAGCTGCTGCATTACCCCTACAGCATAGCCCAGACAGGTCCTGTATGAGAAGTGAAATCTCATCTGCTGCATTACCCCTACAGCACAGTCCAGACAGCTCCTGTATGAGAAGAGAGAGCTCAGCTGCTGCATTACCCCTATTGCACAGTCCATACAGCTCCTGTAAGAGGAGAAAACGCATCTGCTGCATTACCCCTACTGCACAGTCCATACAGGTCCTGTATGAGAAGGGAAAGCTCAGCTGCTCATTACTCCTACTGCACAGTCCATACAGCTCCTGTATGAGAGTAGAAATCTCAGCTGCTGCATTACTCCTACAGCACAGGCAGCTGCTGTATCAGAAGAGAAAGCTTATCTGCTGCATTACCCCTACAGCACAGCCCAGACTGCTCCTGTATGAGAAAGGAAAGTTCATCTGCTGCATTAACCCTACAACTTAGTCCTGACAGCTCCTGTATGAGAAGGGAAAGTTGAGCTGCTGCATTAACTCTACAGCACAGGCAGACAGCTCCTGTATGAGAAGGGAAAGCTCAGCTTCTGTATTACCACTATAGCCAAGCCTGCATCCCAGGAGGATCTTGCCCCGACCAACTCCACCAGGGATGGACTGGGACAATAAAGTGGCCCTGGACTTCAGCCAGACCGGCCCACTTTATTTTTCCCAAACACACTAAAAAAAAAACATAAGTAAAAACATTCCACTGTAAGTATAAGTATGTTTCCATCTCCTCTGTCATCTACTATCTCATGCGTTATGTCTTCTCCTCTCTCTAATCCTCTGTCTTTTTTCAGAACTTCTCTCTCTTGTCTACACTCATGTTCCTGCTCATCTCCTCTATCGTCTTCACATTCATCGCCTGCCTCATGCTCCCTCTCCTCTCCACTCTCCTCTATTGTGGACCCAGCCTGAGAATAGACATATAGTAAGTCACAACTGTAGGCTAAATATGTTCCATAAAGTCCACAAATCTGTATGTGGTTTAAGAAGGAATAAATAATAATGTCTGACTTACCATAGCAGTCAGGCCCGCACTGCTCTCAGCTTTTGCGGACGTTCCAGCAAATAATGCATCTAATTTTACACATTTAGTGGCATCTGCCTCAAGTGCTTGCCTTTTTTTGTCTCTTAACTTCTCGGCTCCTCCCTTACGTTTAGTCTTGTGTTTTAACATGTTTGTTGTTGCAAGTCACACCTAATGGCAATAGGTAACACTTGTTGTTAACCTTACTTGCTGACGCTGTGGTGGTGGCACTGAATTATCGCTGTACTCGTACACTTTCTCGTTCCTCCTCGGCGGCGCTGGCTCCGCCTCCTCTTGTTGCTTGAACGGGCTCGGCTCCTCCCATACTCCTCCTCTCCTCCCGCATACGGCCGTGAGCGTGACCCCTGAGATACCTCACGTCGCTGGGAGGTGATCAGGGCCGCTCTAAACATAGGAGGAGGCGGAGCCGGAGGGAAGTGGCAGGCCAGCGCAGCTTGATGGACGCCGGTCATTGGCTGACGGCGCCGCCGACGCCAGCCGCCAGGTAAATGAATCAAAATCACACAGAAAATGACAGTGATTGACAGCCGGCCCATAATTCGATCGGCCCACCGGTATTCTCCCGGTACTCCCGATGGCCAGTCCATCGCTGAACTCCACTACCATCAAAGCTTTTGAAGGCTGCAGTCCCGAGCAGGACAATCATAAGTGCACCAACATTAGTGTGCCAACGTTTCTGCAACCGGGCCCCAACGTTCGGTTTGGGTTAATTGCTAGACAGTAGGGTATAGCAAGCTGAATGCTAGGAGTAGATAGCTGGGAAGTGCATACTATCTTTATCTTCCAAAGGAGAGTGTGTGTAAACACCATCACTGCTTACTGTTATAGATAGTCCACCCCCTTCACCTGGGGTTTTCCTTATACAATTGTAATCTGTATTGTTCTTTTATTACATTATCTTTATGTCTTTAACCATTGTTCACCCTTTCCCAAATAAATCTGATCAGTTAACTCCTTCCTGGGGTGTGTACTGAGCTGGGCACATAAGAACCACCATACATGCTGGAGCTGTGGCAGAGGAAGGAGAAGTGCATCATGGGTTCGGTTGGATACAGCAACAGGAAGTGCTACATACAGGATGGAAATGTAGTGCCCTGGAGCAGGGGTACTTTGAAGTCTGGACATTTGCCTATTTCCCCTATGCAAAGTTATACACTTCTTACTTTATTTCACTTAAAAGGGTTAACTTACATTGACTTCTATTGTTTAATACTGTGTAGCTGCATTTTATATGTCTATGGCTATATATGTAGAATAGCGGCTCACCCACCGATTATGCTGGATAAGGTGCATTATCTATATGACTTCACCCCGTCACAGTATAATAAATTGATTTATATAATAGACAGGCACACTTCATCTGGAATAACCCAGAGACCACAATATTCTCAAGTTATTTATTAGATATTCCCCTTAACAGAAATAACATAAAGCAGAAAAAAATATCCCAAAAAATGATAAAAGATGATATCCTAACACATAGAATCTAAAATCAATTTAAAATATATCTATACATAATAACCAACAATGATATCATTTCATTCCTAGATATCCCTTTCTCCATCCATATCCAACATGGATGTGTACATAGGCCTCAGTATTTGTTATCAATTATATGTAACACTGAAGCATATGTTTCCATATAGGATACGGCTATTGGATATACAGTATATGGTTATAAGGCACTCGTAATTGTTATATGTTATCACACACTATTTTCTACTACCAAAATCCACTAATTAGATTCTAAATTGTCCGTATTTATACACTTCTGATATCTAATGGTCCTCTTTCTATAAGTATTTATATACAGTGAGGAATAGAAGTATTTAAACACCCTGCGAGTTCTCCCATTAGAAATCATGGAGGGGTCTGAAATTCACATTGTAGGTGCATTCCCACTCTGAGAGACAGAATAAATAAAAATAAAAAAATAGGAAATCACATTGTATGATTTTTAAAGAATGTATTTGTCTTGCACTGCTGAACATAAGTATTTGAACCTGAGAAAACCAGTGTTAATATTTGGTCCAGAAGCCTTTGTTTGCAATTCCAGAGGTCAAACGTTTCCTGTAGTTCTTGACCAGGTTTGCACACACGGCAGCAGGGATTTTGGCCTACTCCTCCACACAGATCTCCTCTAGATCTGTCAGGTTTCGGGGCTGTCGCTGAGCAACACAGAGTTTCAAGATGTTCTATTGGATTTAGGTCTGGAGACTGGCTAGGCCACTCCAGAACCTTGATATGCTTCTTAGGCTCCATTCACACGTCCGTTATAACACTCAGTTTCCGTTCCGTTTTAAATCGGAACGTTTTTTCGGATCCATTAATTTCAATTGCCTCAGCAAAAATGCGGACACCAATCATAGTGCTGTCCGAATCACTGAATCCGTTCCGTTTTCCTATTTTCGAGTATGCGGATCCTGAAAAAAAATTAAGCTTGTCCTACTTTCTGTCAGTTTTTCTGGTCCGTTGTCCATTCAGGTCAATGGATCCGCATAAAAGCGGATGACATGCACAAAACCATCTGAATGTCATCAGTTTTTTAACTGATCAGTTGACAGGAAACAAAAAAAAAATAATTAAGTCCAGCCCTCATTGCCTGTGGTGAGAGAAGTTCAGGTCATCTTCTGCTCTCCTGCAAAATGGCATATGAAGTGGACCGATTGATCACTATGATCCAGGAACGGCCCTCTCTATGGCATACCAGACAAGAGGCCTACCAAAATAGGTCGCTAAAGGACCCGTGTTGGGAGGAAATTGCCCATGAACTTTTGCCATCCTCCTGGGACTCAGGCAACTTAGCCAAGAGGGAAAAAATAAGGGCTCTTTCACACCTGCGTTATTGTCTTCCGGCATAGAGTTCCGTCGTCGGGGCTCTATACCGGAAGAATCCTGATCAGGATTATCCTAATGCATTCTGAATGGAGAGTAATCCGTTCAGGATGCATCAGGATGTCTTCAGTTCCGGTACGGAACGTTTGTTGGCCGGAGAAAATACCGCAGCATGCTGCGCTTTTTGCTCCGGCCAAAAATCCGGAACACTTGCCGCAAGGCCGGATCCGGAATTAATGCCCATTGGAAGGCATTGATCCGGATCCGGCCTTAAGCTAAACGTCGTTTCGGCGCATTGCCGGAGCCGACATTTAGCTTTTTCAGAGTGGTTACCATGGCTGCCGGGACGCTAAAGTCCTGACAGCCATGGTAAGTGTAGCGGGGAGCGGGGGAGCAGTGTACTTACCGTCCGTGCGGCTCCCCGGGCGCTCCAGAGTGACGTCAGGGCGCCCCAAGCGCATGGATCACGTGATCCATGTGATCACGTGATCCATGCGCATGGGGCGCTCTGACGTCATTCTGGAGCGCCCGGGGAGCCGCACGGACTGTAAGTATACCGCTCCCCCGCTCCCCGCTCCTACTATGGCAACCAGGACTTTAATAGCGTCCTGGGTGCCATAGTAACACTGAAAGCATTTGGAAGACGGTTCCGTCTTCAAATGCTTTCAGTACACTTGCGTTTTTCCGGATCCGGAGTGTAATTCCGGCAAGTGGAGTACACGCCGGATCCGGACAACGCAAGTGTGAAAGAGGCCTAAGTGAGTAAATATATTATAATATGTGTAATTTTACTTTTCCATCTGTCCTAGAGCAGTATACTGTACATGCTTGTCATTTTTTTGTGCTAATTAGAAAATTGCAGCTTCCAGACATGTGGTTCACTGCATTTATCAGAGATTTCTTACACAGCTCCTACTACACCAAAAGCACAATAAAATGGCACCTGTTATAGAAGATGTCCTCTGGTTTCACCACTTTTTTTTTTTTGGTCCCCTAGCAACATCTATTCCTCCTCCTCTTTTTTCTTTTGGAATAAAAAAAATAAAAACGGAAACACGGAACGGATTCGGAAGCACTTTAGTAAAAAAACGGAAGGTCGTACTGAAAAACGGATCCGCCAAAAAAAGGAACGTTTAACTGGAAAGGTAAAAATACTGACGTGTGAATGAAGCCTTATTGTGAGATTTTGAGCAACAACCTCCTTCCCTCAGTCAGAGGCATTGAAGATGGGTCGTGGCTGGGTCTTCCAACATGACAACGACCCGAAGCACACAGCCAGGATAACCAAGGAGTGGCTCTGTACAGTGCAGTCGTCCTGTCCCCTTCACAGAAAAGCACCCCCAAAGCATGATGTTACCCCCCCCCCCCCCCCCCATGCTTCACAGTAGGGATGGTGTTCTTGGGATGCAACTCATCCTGCTTTTTTCTGCAAACACGACAAATGAAGTTTAGACCAAAAAGTTCTACTTTGGTCTCATCTGACCACATGACTTTCTCCCATGTCTCCTCTGGATCATCCAGATGGTCATTGGCAAACTTCAGACGGGCCTGGACATGTGATGACTTGAGCAGGGGAACCTTCCGTGCAATGCATGATTTGAAACCATGACGGCGTAGTGTTCTACCGACAGTGACCTTTAACCCCTTAGGGACATAGCCTTATTTCACCTTAAGGACTTGGCCATTTTTTGCAAATCTGACCAGTGTCACTTTAAGTGCTGATAACTTTAAAACACTTTGACTTGTCCAGGCCATTCTGAGATAGTTTTTTCGTCACATATTGTACTTTATGACACTGGTAAAATGAAGTAAAAAAAATTATTATTTTTGCATAAAAAAACCTAATTTACCCAAAATTTGGAAAAATTAGCAAATTTCAAAGTTTCAGTTTCTCTACTTCTGTAATACATAGTAATACCCCCAAAAATTGTGATGACTTTACATTCCCCATATGTCTACTTCATGTTTGAATTATTTTGGGAATGATATTTTATTTTTTGGGGATGTTACAAGGCTTAGAAGTTTAGAAGCAAATCTTGAAATTTTTCAGAAATTTACAAAAACCCAATTTTTAGGGACCACTACAGGTCTGAAGTCACTTTGCGAGGCTTACATAATAGAAACCACCCAAAAATAACCCCATCTAAGAAACTACATCCCTCAAGGTTTTTGGAGGGCTGATTTTTATGGACCGGTTTATTTACACTGTGTCCTGTTTCAACCCCCCTGATGCACCCCTGGAGTAGAAACTCCCTATAAGTGACCCCATCTAAGAAACTACACCCCTCAAAGTATTCAAAACTGATTTTACATACGTCGTTAACCCTTTAGGTGTTGCACAAGAGTTATTGGCAAATGGGGATGAAATTTGAAAATTTAATTTTTTTGCCTAATTTTCCATTTTAACCCATTTTTTCCACTAACAAGGCAAGGGTTAACAGCCAAACAAGAGTGTATCTTTATTGCCCTGACTCTGCCGTTTACAGAAACACTCAATATGTGGCCGTAAACTACTGTACGGCCACACAGCGGGGCGTAGAGTGAAAGGTGCGCCGTTTGGTTTTTGGAAGGCTGATTTTTATGGACCGGTTTATTTACACCATGTCCCATTTGAAGCCCCCTGATGCACCCCTAGAGTAGAAACTCCCTAAAAGTGACCCCATCTAAGAAAGTACACCCCTCAAGGTATTCAAAACTGATTTTGCATACGTCGTTAACCCTTTAGGTGTTGCTCAAGAGTTATTGGCCTAAATGGGGATGAAATTTGAAAATGTCATTTTTTTGCCTAATTTTCCATTTTAACCCATTTTTTCCACTAACAAAGCAAGGGTTAACAGCCAAACAAGACTGTATCTTTTGGTAACACTATAGTGGATAGCTCACTACCTCTCCAGACAGGAACTGGTGCTCTAGCCTAGAAACTGATCACCCAATCAGTAAAGTGGATAATGAAATAAGATAATATAAGGCTGGCACTCAAATATGTGGTTCATATGAAAAGTGGCAATTTATTAAAACACTTATATTAAAATCAGCATATACTTCAAGATAAAAGGAGATACACTACAATACAATAATTTACAATAGAAAAAAAAGAGTAAAGAATGAATAAAGAAAAAGAGTAAGAAGAAACCGCAGGATAAACGTACACGGGTAGTGCCGTCTCTTGCAGAGATGTCCCTTAATTGTGTCAAGATAGATGTGTGTCTCTCTGTTATATTATCCACAGGGAGATTCTTTGGAGCAGTCACTCTATTGTGTGTGGTCGTGTCTTCCTTAAAGTATTCCCTTCATTCAAGGCAATCGATTGTCCTGATATCGGCACTATGGCCGTATAACAGTAAAGTCCCAGAGAGAAGATATAGTACTCCAGCTGATATTAGTATAGGGATATTAGGACAAGGCTACAGGTGGCGAGTGAGGCATAAACGTAAATCTTACCCATATAGATTGGGGTCGGTGGTTAGAGGGTCCCTCTTTCAAGCCACTACTCACCACACTGCGCCGCCGTCTTCTTTCGCTGTTTGGCGTCCTCGTTCGAGACTTCCGTACCACGTGGTGGTTGTCTCGCGGGAATAGCCTGTTTGATCCGTTCAATCCTATTTCTCCTTTGGGGTATTTTCAAATCGAAAGTCAATGGAGCGCTCAAGCGTTTAGAAGGTTTGCAAACTTTCGTAGTTAATCCGGATCTTTCTTTATGGGGGTGAACTACGCCAGACGCGTTTCGGGGACGTCTCTCCCCTTCCTCAGTGGGCGATGTTAAAAGCTGAGAACTTTGCCAATATCTTCCAGTCAGGAACATATCGGAGCCCCTCATGCACCACGTCACGGTGTCTCAGCACGCATGGGGTCCTACCACTAACCTGCCCGTGGTGTGTGAACAGGGTCTGAACAATGCAATGAACAGAGCCCCTAGTGTTCTGCAGTTAGGGACCAGTGCTTGTAGGGGCAGACTGATGTCTGCATGAGTGACCAAAAGAAGAGGCTGAGATGGGGATGCTGAGCCACAGACTATGGCTATGTGACCAAGAAGCCACCTACTGAGCTACAGACCGTGGTCCTTTGACCAGGATACCAGCCTTCTGAGAGAGAGGTTGAGGGACAGCTGGCTCAGGACTTTCTTCAGCATCAAACCCTTCTTTTGCCAGGGAGGAAACTGGAGAAGCCAGCCGTATGCCTCGCCTGTAAATTCGTCCAGTAAAGAAGCACACTGACTCTCCATTGGGTTGCACCACGCCTTACCGTCCCTTCCGGAGAGCAGCAACAGGTGGTGCATGCACCACTTTTTTGTGGTGCGGACTGTCCTATGCGGATCGCAGACCCCATTCGCCCCTCATTGCAGACCGCCATTTGCACGGCCCTAGCCAGCATACGTTTGTGTGCATGAGCTCTAAGGACCATAGCAAAAACCACAGCATCACAAATCTTCTTTCAGTCCTGACAGGTGGCTGTTACTTGCACCCATAGCAAAAAGCCCATCACCTGAGCAGGAGGAAAGAAACAGCTCCTCTGGCGCCACCTACAGGCACCTGTGCTGTCAGTCACTTGCCCGTTCCCACATGGCAGATTTGCTGCAGACATTTCTGCGTCTGAAATATCCGCTCCATACAGCTGAACGCGTTTGCTTCTGCAGTAACCGGATGGATTTCAGCAGAAATTTCAACAACCAATCTGCCGTGTGCGTGAAGTCACCCTCGTGAGCAGAGGCTGCAGTTCTGATGGGTTGTGTGAGATGCTGCCATTTGCCCATTCCGGGTGATCCTACATAATCCCAAAGGATGATGTGATTAATCGCCTCATTCCTGCATTAATGGACGCTTAAAGGGGCTTTCCGGGATTTTTATACTGATGACCTATCCTCAGCATAGGTCATCATCAGTACCTGATCAGCGGGGGTCCGACACCCAGGAACCCCGCCGATCAGTAGCCGGTGCTTGCAGTAGTGATGTGGCCTTCTCCAGCTTTCCCTAGGCTGAGTGATGACACAGTCATCGGTCACATGACCTAGGCGCAGCTCCGCCCCCTAGAAGTGAATGGGGCTGAGCGCGATACCAAGCGCGGCCACTATACAACGTACGGCGCTGTGCTCGGTGAGCGCGGAGAAGGACGTGGCGCTCACAGGAGCTCCGGTGCCTTCTCAGACAGCTGATTAGCGGGGGGGGTCCCAAGTGTTGGACCCCCCCACTGATCAGATACAGGTCATCGGTATAAAAATCTTTAACCCCTTATGGTACAGCCACACAGTCAGGTTTCCTTTTGCAGTTTTAAAAGCTAAGATCAGGAGTGGATCTTCTCAAAGGAGAGAAAGTATAAAGGACAGATAAAACGTCTCTTTTTGAAATTCTCTCCTGGTTTTTGCTTCCAAAAGTGCATCAGAAAACCTGACCACGTGGTCATACCCTTAGGGCTCATGCACACAGCCTTTGCACGCATTGGGGACCGCGATTTGCGTTCCCCAAAGCACAGGCAACAACCGTGTGGCTGTCGCAGACGGATCCAGACCCCTTCAAGTTGAATAGAAAAAATAAAAATAGAACAAGTTGTGGTTCTGCGCCTCAGTTCTGCACCACACCTTCCGCATTGTGGACCCATTCAAGTGAATGGGTTCGCATCTGTGATACAGCGCAAAAACGGCTGGTGCCCGCACATTGCACACCCGCTGTTTGCGAGCCGCAATACAGGCACAGCCTGGCAATGGCCTTAAAAGATTTTCCACTGGACTCTGTTATCGGGCACTGGCCAAGTGCTCCCCGCATCATGGATGCGGACCTATTCACTTGAATGGGTCCTCAATCCGGAGCTGCGGTGCGGTCCCCACTGCATGAGGCCTAAGACTGGCGTGGTGTGGAGCAGGTAAGTGGGAATCTTCTTCTTCCGGGGGCACTGTGATTAGTAACAGGCTGAAGTGCCCCCTTCGTGCAGTGAATGCATCATTGATAGTGTTGTTATGAATATGGCCTCCGTCCTACTGTAAAGTGTACGGCCTCCGTAGAGGTCTTCCCGAAGTCTCAGCCACTTCGTCTCGCCTCTATCACTCGTCACTTTGTTTATTCGTGTCAATGACTAAATACTGAGCCGAAGTGGTCTTCGTGCCTCATTAACGAAGTCGAGTTCAACTGCGGTGGTCGTAACCTACGACAACAAGATGTAAACACCGTTATGGAAAAATAATAAACATTTGCGGAAGGAGATGACATTTATAATTACAAGAATAGGGAATCTGGTATAAGGAACGCGACGAATGCGACTTCACAAGATGGGGTGACCCCTTTAAAAAAAGGTTGTACCGGATTAGAGAAAAAATATGGCTGCTTTCATCCAAAAACAGCGCCACCGGGGTCTGCATTGGGTTGCGTCTAATGGGGGTTGGACTATTTAGCCACAGCCTTTTATAGACACCTACAAAGGCCACTTTCATTTTTTCTGAGCCTGTGACCCGCAGCCCAGGTAGAAGTCCCCTAGAATGAAATGAACAGAGCTTTATGGGGACAATACGGCTACGGCTGATACTGTGGCTTTGGACGTGCTATACATGGACCAGTCCTCACTTCAAAAAGCATTGCACCTAATACTTTGCTGCAGTCATCTAGCTTTGATAACTGGAGCCGATCTAGGACAAAATGGCGTCGCCCTTCGCCGCAGACACTTCAGTCCGCGAACGCTATGCAAGCATGTTCAACTAGTGCTCGGCAGTAAACCCGCCTACCGGTCACCTTAGTCCAATCAGCGATCGTGTTAGATCCTCGGCTTCCCTAGTTTCAGACGTGAGAATCCCTGGGATTGGCGGAGAGTTTGTACACAGAGCACTGGCTGTCAGGACCATGCAGATGTCGCCTTCGCGGCTTCCGGGACTTTAGTTGTGCTCTGCCCCGTTATATCCCGCCGTAGTTTGGATGGTGAAGCCGGAGGGGATGGCGGGGAGCTGGGCTGCCCATGGAGGAGCACTAGCAGGCAAGTCCCGGGGCGCGGGTGCGAATATTTATGCCGTGTGTGTTAATGGCCGTAGACCGTGGTGACAATGCGGCTGGAGCTGTGTGTTTCAGTGACATTCCTCTAATCCGTCATGATGCTGAAGGCAGGTGCCGCATTATCAGACGGCCACGGGTTAAGGGATTGTTCACACTTGGTTTTGTGCTTGTGTGTTACCTGTCAGTGAATGGAACCATAGAAGATGCATTCACACTTCTTTTTCAGGACTTTTTGCTTTTTCTTCCCAGTTTGTTGACCTCCAGGAGAACGGCGCGTTCATGATTTTCCGTAAAAAGATGCCGGGAACCGTCCCTTTAAGAGAAGATATCGCGTTATTTGATTACAGTCCATCT
This sequence comes from Bufo bufo, assembly GCF_905171765.1. NCBI lineage: Eukaryota > Metazoa > Chordata > Amphibia > Anura > Bufonidae > Bufo > Bufo bufo. The sequence continues at coordinate 33,288,630 of NC_053393.1, forward strand.
GCGTGATATAGCGTGTAGTTTTAGATTTGGATAGAACCGGCACTCAAAACAATTGGAGTAAGCGTGGAAGTAAATTAAAATTATTTATTAAACAGTAAGCATTAGTTATGCTATATTCTGTGTACATCAGAGTAAAAATTCATAAAAATGACATAAAAAACATAAAAAATATATATACCAAATATATATCTCCAATATAGAGGGGTCTCAAATGCTGGGCACAGCAGACTGCATCCGTGTCCCTCCCAGTTGGGTAAGGCTATTAGATCGCAGGCGTCTATGCCAAAGCAGAATATTTGAGATATACACCGTGGTACATAGCATAAAATACTATATTTGAGGGGATTCAATGGCAGGTATCCCACATAATCCTAATTGCATAAATTGCTCCAACGTGTAGGGTAGGGAATCTAAGATAGTCAGATGTGGTCTATATTTTGGACCATGAATGGATCGTCCAGCACCTGTAACAGTCTCAGATTCAAAGTCACTTGTCCAGCACGTCTGTAATCACAGTGCCTGTGCCGTCTCTCATGCAGAGAATCGGTGTAGTTCCTCTGAACTAAGTGTTACTCACTGTGTCTCCGTATAGGATCACTCGATTGGATCTGCGGCGGAATTTCTATCGTGGCGTCCCACGCTTCAGCTTTTTCTCCGCTGTGTTTGTGTTGGATCCGGTTAGTAGAAGGATCCCGTCTCTACTCTCGCGAGAGACCTGTGTTGGACCTGTGTTAGCTATTTCAGCTGTTACACTTCAGTGAGTCTTACAACACTTGCAGATCTTCTATAGGTGGATATATTCTCTCCGTCCTTTTAGTACATGGCCATGTACTGCTGAGATGATTCTTTCACAGGTAATACGCCCAGACGCGTTTCGAGATACCTTATCTCTTCCTCAGTGGGTATGACCTGTGAACACTGCTCTTGTGTGTTATATACTCTCATCTCAATTAGTTGATTACTTTCACCTGAAAGTAATCAACTAATTGAGATGAGAGTATATAACACACAAGAGCAGTGTTCACAGGTCATACCCACTGAGGAAGAGATAAGGTATCTCGAAACGCGTCTGGGCGTATTACCTGTGAAAGAATCATCTCAGCAGTACATGGCCATGTACTAAAAGGACGGAGAGAATATATCCACCTATAGAAGATCTGCAAGTGTTGTAAGACTCACTGAAGTGTAACAGCTGAAATAGCTAACACAGGTCCAACACAGGTCTCTCGCGAGAGTAGAGACGGGATCCTTCTACTAACCGGATCCAACACAAACACAGCGGAGAAAAAGCTGAAGCGTGGGACGCCACGATAGAAATTCCGCCGCAGATCCAATCGAGTGATCCTATACGGAGACACAGTGAGTAACACTTAGTTCAGAGGAACTACACCGATTCTCTGCATGAGAGACGGCACAGGCACCGTGATTACAGACGTGCTGGACAAGTGACTTTGAATCTGAGACTGTTACAGGTGCTGGACGATCCATTCATGGTCCAAAATATAGACCACATCTGACTATCTTAGATTCCCTACCCTACACGTTGGAGCAATTTATGCAATTAGGATTATGTGGGATACCTGCCATTGAATCCCCTCAAATATAGTATTTTATGCTATGTACCACGGTGTATATCTCAAATATTCTGCTTTGGCATAGACGCCTGCGATCTAATAGCCTTACCCAACTGGGAGGGACACGGATGCAGTCTGCGGTGCCCAGCATTTGAGACCCCTCTATATTGGAGATATATATTTGGTATATATATTTTTTATGTTTTTTATGTCATTTTTATGAATTTTTACTCTGATGTACACAGAATATAGCATAACTAATGCTTACTGTTTAATAAATAATTTTAATTTACTTCCACGCTTACTCCAATTGTTTTGAGTGCCGGTTCTATCCAAATCTATATCTATCTACCAGAACTAAGGGGTGTTTTTTGAACCTGTGCACCTGTCGTGACAAATCAGAGTGAGCCACCTGCTTAGCACTTTCTGTATAGCGTGTAGTTTGTTACCATGGAGACACATAGGCCTGTGTAGGAGCTGTAGACCTAAACCGGCCTGACATCATCGCATTAACCCTCTCAGTGCCCCATTGTGGCCCCGCGTGAAGGCTTTCATTCATGTATCTTAAAACGCTACGCGCAGAAGCCATGACTGGTTCTGAAGGGGTTAATCTGGTGCCAGTTTTGCGCTGCCCTATGGGATGGAGACCCTGACTGTAGCGCTGATAGTCATGAAAACCCATTATGGGGGAAGGGGAGAGTCGGGGGTCTCACTGCTGACAGGATCCCTTTAAGATTGCCCTTGTCCTATTGGGGACTATAGACCTTATAGCGGGCTCCCCTCCCAGCTTTTAGATCGGTGGGGGTCCTTCTTCTGGGACCCCCACTGATCACAAGAACGGGGCCCCTTTTCCCCCCTGCATTGTATGGAGCAGCGGTCGCACATCTGCGTGGCTGCTACATTTATTTTTCTAGGTGGCTGGGGGGGGGGGGGCTGCAGGGGGTACGGGGTCCCAACCTTTCCCATGATCGGTAGGACTCCCACCAATCTAATAGTTATCCCCTATCCTAACAACCAGAATACCCCTTTAACAGAGGGTATCCTGAATGTGGGGGGGTGGGGGATACCCCCTGTCTGAGGTCTGTAGTCCCCCAATAGGACACGGCCAGTCTTAAAGGGATCCTGTCAGTAGTGTGCTGCTCTATGGGGCAGAGACCCCGACTCTAGTGCTTGGATTCATGGGCCCCAGGCTAATAGGTATCCCCTGTCCTCACGGCCGGAATACCCCTTTAAAAGTTTTTTTAAAAAGGGGTTGGACAATGCTAAGAAGAAATACACTGCTCAAAAAAATAAAGGGAACACAAAAATAACACATCCTAGATCTGAATTAATTAAATATTCTTCTGAAATACTTTGTTCTTTACATAGTTGAATGTGCTGACAACAAAATCACACAAAAAAAATAATATGGAAATCAAATTTTTTAACCCTTGGAGGTCTGGATTTGGAGTCACCCTCAAAATTAAAGTGGAAAAACACACTACAAGCTGATCCAACTTTGATGTATTGTCCTTAAAACAAGTCAAAATGAGGCTCAGTTCTGTGTGTGGCCTCCACGTGCCTGTATGACCTCCCTACAATGCCTGTGCATGCTCCTGATGAGGTGGCGGATGGTCTCCTGAGGGATCTCCTCCCAGACCTGGATTAAAGCATCTGCCAACTCCTGGACAGTCTGTGGTGCAACGTGATGTTGGTGGATAGAGCGAGACGTGATGTCCCAGATGTGCTCAATTGGATTCAGGTCTGGGGAACGGGCGGGCCAGTCCATAGCATCAATGCCTTCGTCTTGCAGGAACTGCTGACACACTCCAGCCACATGAGGTCTAGCATTGTCTTGCATTAGGAGGAACCCAGGGCCAACCGCACCAGCATATGGTCTCAGAAGGGGTCTGAGGATCTCATCTCGATACCTAATGGCAGTCAGGCTACCTCTGGCGAGCACATGGAGGGCTGTGCGGCCCTCCAAAGAAATGCCACCCCACACCATTACTGACCCAATGCCAAACCGGTCATGCTGGAGGATGTTGCAGGCAGCAGAACGTTCTCCACGGCGTCTCCAGACTCTGTCACGTCTGTCACATGTGCTCAGTGTGAACCTGCTTTCATCTGTGAAGAGCACAGGGCGCCAGTGGCGAATTTGCCAATCTTGGTGTTTTCTGGCAAATGCCAAACGTCCTGCACGGTGTTGGGCTGTAAGCACAACCCCCACCTGTGGACGTCGGGCCCTCATATCACCCTCATGGAGTCTGTTTATGACCGTTTGAGCAGACACATGCACATTTGTGGCCTGCTGGAGGTCATTTTGCAGGGCTCTGGCAGTGCTCCTCCTGTTCCTCCTTGCAAAAAGGCGGAGGTAGCGGTCCTGCTGCTGGGTTGTTGCCCTCCTACAGCCTCCTCCACGTCTCCTGATGTACTGGCCTGTCTCCTGGTAGCGCCTCCATGCTCTGGACACTACGCTGACAGACACAGCAAACCTTCTTGCCACAGCTCGCATTGATGTGCCATCCTGGATAAGCTGCACTACCTGAGCAACTTGTGTGGGTTGTAGACTCCGTCTCATGCTACCACTAGAGTGAAAGCACCGCCAGCATTCAAAAGTGACCAAAACATCAGCCAGGAAGCATAGGAACTGAGAAGTGGTCTGTGGTCACCACCTGCAGAACCACTCCTTTATTGGGGGGTGTCTTGCTAATTGCCTATAATTTCCACCTGTTGTCTATCCCATTTGCACAACAGCATATGAAATTGATTGTCACTCAGTGTTGCTTCCTAAGTGGACAGTTTGATTTCACAGAAGTGTGATTGACTTGGAGTTACATTGTGTTGTTTAAGCGTTCCCTTTATTTTTTTGAGCAGTGTATTAAAATGCCGTTCCTCGCCTCTGCCGATCCAGCGCTGCTCTCCCCCGTTGAGGTGACTGGCGCTTACTGACCGCTCTGTATTAGTGACTACCTGCATACTCTCACACTTGCGGCAGCTTTTTCCGGCAGGCGCTTACGGCGGGGGAACAGCCTACCGGATCCGTGCTACTGCAAGTCCACCGTGCCGCGGTTCAGCCCCGTTCGCTATAACGGGGGCGGGCTGGAGGTCCGGAAAACGCGGCGAGAGGCGCCTGGAATAAAACGACAGCGCAGTGCGGCGGCACGGACCCGGCAGGCTGTTAACCGCAAGTGTGAGAGCGGCCTAAGCATCTGTTCTGATGACTCCTCCCCCTATTGAGGCTCCTCCCCCTCAGTCAGTGTGGGGCACTTACCCGGTAGCCTTCATATTCTCATGGGTGTCGTCGTCATGTGCAGGAATTTTTGAGAATTTACAGCTTAAGGCCTCATGCACACGACAGTATTTTTTTCACGGTCCGCAAAACGGGGTCCGTTGGTCCGTGATCCGTGACCGTTTTTTCGTCCGTGGGTCTTCCTTCATTTTTGGAGGATCCAAACGGATCCGTCCTGAATTACAATGCAAGTCAATGGGGACGGATCCGTTTGACGTTGACACAATATGGTGCAATTGCAAACGGATCTGTCCCCCATTGACTTTCAATGTAAAGTCAGGAGTTAATATACCATAGGATCGGAGTTTTCTCCAATCCGATGGTATATTTTAACTTGAAGCGTCCCCATCACCATGGGAACGCCTCTATGTTAGAATATACCATCGGATTTGAGTTACATCGAAACTCAGATCCGACAGTATATTCTAACACAGAGGCGTTCCCATGGTGATGGGGACGCTTCTAGTTAGAATATACTACGAACTGTGTATATGACTGCCCCCTGCTGCCTGGCAGCACCCGATCTCTTACAGGGGGCTCTGATCCGCACAATCAACCCCTCAGGTGCTGCACCTGAAGGGGTTAATTGTGCATATCATAGCCCCCTGTAAGAGATCAGGGGCTGCCAGGCAGCAGGGGGCAGACCCCCCTCCCTCCCCAGTTTGAATATCATTGGTGGTCAGTGTGCGGCCTCCCCTCTCCCCCCCCCCCCCCCCCCCGATCATTGGTGGCAGCGGAGAGTTCCGATCGGAGTCCCAGTTTAATCGCTCTGGGGCTCCGATCGGTAACCATGGCAACCAGGACGCTGCTGCAGGCCTGGTTGCCATGGTTACTTAGCAATATTACAATATTAGAAGCATCGTACTTACCTGCTGCGCTGTCTGTGACCGGCCGGGAGCTCCTCCTACTGGCAAGTGACAGATCATTAAGCAATGCGCCGCACAGACCTGTCACTTACCAGTAGGAGGAGCTCCCGGCCGGACACAGACAGCGCATCTCGCAGGTAAAAGTATAATGCTTCTACAAATTGCTAAGTAACCATGGCAACCGGGACTGCAGTAGCATCCTGGCTTCCATGGTTACCGATCGGAGCCTCAGAGCGATTAAACTGGGACTCTGATCGGAACTCTCCGCTGCCACTAATGATCGGGGGAAGGGGGGGGGGGAGAGGGGAGGCCGCACACTGGCCACCAATGAAAATAATACAATAGAGGGGGGGCGGGGGGGCCACACTGGCCACCAATGATATTCAAACTGGGGAGGGAGGGGGGTCTGCCCCCTGCTGCCTGGCAGCCCCTGATCTCTTATAGGGGGCTATGATATGCACAATTAACCCCTTCAGGTGCAGCACCTGAGGGGTTAATTGTGCGGATCACAGCCCCCTGTAAGAGATCGGGTGCTGCCAGGCAGCAGGGGGCAGTCATGTACACAGTTCTCAGTATATTCTAACTAGAAGCGTCCCCATCACTGTGGGAACGCCTCTGTGTTAGAATATACTGTCGGATCTGAGTTTTCACGAAGTGAAAACTCAGCTCTGAAAAAGCTTACATACAGACGGATCTTCGGATCCGTCTGTATGAAAGTAGCCTACGGACACGGATCACGGAGGCGGATGCCAATCCTGCGTGCATCCGTGTTCTTTCACGGACCCATTGACTTGAATGGGTCCGTGAACCGTTGTCCGTCCAAAAAATAGGACAGGTCATATTTTTTTGACGGACAGGAAACACGGATCACGGATGCGGCTGCAAAACGGTGCATTCTCCGATTTTTCCACGGACCCATTGAAAGTCAATGGGTCCGCGAAAAAAAACGGAAAACGGCACAACGGCCACGGATGCACACAACGGTCGTGTGCATGAGGCCTAAAGGGGCTGTCCAGGATTATAACATTGACGTCCTATCCTCAGGATATCGGATGGGCGGAGCTCCGACACCCAACGTCCCCACCGTAACCACAGGGCTCAGTCCGTTGTGTCACTGCAGGGCGAAGCCGGAGGGTGGGCCATCCATATCCAAATCCACGATTACCGCTTTAGGCCACCTGCGGACATTGCGGAATACGCAGCGCGGTACGGTACCAGCTATGCGGATGACATTACACAAGTCTCGCGTGCACTTTGTGGATTGTTTCTGTGCGAAAAATGACCTGCGTTACGGATTTTCCAAATCCGCAGCATGTCAGTAACTGCGGAATTCACCCTTTTTCCAACGAAAGCGAGATCTGCCTCAAAAATCCGCACCAAAAACCGCTCTTAGAAGTTGCGGATATGCTTCAGCAAATAAATGCGCTCAGAAATTCTTACCGATCTTATGTGCGGTCACCCGCGCTCTTGGGCAGGCGGCCAATAAGTGCGCGGCAACATGTGTCGCGGAAAAAGTTGCACGGCAGCATTTCGTATATATTTCAATGGTGTTGCGGTGCAACCTATAGCGACGCAACAGTCGCAAACCAACTTGGATTGTATGCGACTGTCGCGTCGCATTGTGATACCATTGGAATACGGTGCATTAAATGAAATGTAGCCGTACCCTTAGGGCCCGGTCACATGTCGTTTTTAACTAAAAACACTACACAAAATAAGGCCTCATGCACACAAACGTATTTTCTTCCGTGTCCGTTTTTTTTTTAATATAGGCAGTACCATTCACTTTAATGGGTCCGCCAAAAAAATGAAAGTTACTCCACGCGCATTCCGTTTCTGTATGTTCGTATTTTTCTGTTCTGCAAAAAAATAGAACACGTCCTATTATTGTCCGCATTACGGACAAGGATAGGACTGTTCTATGAAGGGCCGGCTGTTCCGTTCCGCAAAATACGGAATACACACGTCATCCGTGTTTTTTGCGGACAGCAAAATACATACGGTCGTATGCATGAAGCCTAAAGGAGTGAAAGTCACAGCGTCGGACATTTGGAGGTGCACGATGTGCTGCCAGGAGGGGATAAGCTGCCCGCACCTAACGTGGTGACCACAAGCCTGTGATGGACTTCTTCTCCGCTGAGAGGCTGCAGTGAGCCTGTGCTGCCACTAGAGGGGGCCGGAGGAGCATACAGCGTGTGGACTGTACAGCTGCAGCTCTCCCCATGGAAGCAATGAATTAAAAGTTTCTATATCCTACAGAGGATGTGTTTTTTTTTTTTTTTGTTTTTTTTTTACTGCTTAAGGACACATTTTATTTATATTATATTATATTATATTATATATATATATATATATATATATATATATATATATATATATATATATTTTATTTTTTTTGTTTTTGCTTTTTTGTTTTTCAGTTCCAAAAGCCAAAATTTTCAATGGTATATTATTCTATTACACCGCCACATTCACTTACATGGATCTGCATAGTGGATGTAAAGGGTTCTGTGAAGAAGGTGCGGCACTGGAGGATGGGTGGGGGTCCCAGAGGTCAGACCCACCCCTGCTATATACCATAGCTTTATGAGCTGGGAGCCCAGAGCGCCTCGATATCTCTGTTAGGGGGGGGCTTCATATTCAAGTGTACGTCGCCCGAGAGCGCCCACATGAGACGTGTCCCAGGCACGCCGGCTGTCTGAGCTGATCCTCCAGAAGATTTATTGTAGCATGAACTGCTGACAACGTTCCTGCCGGTGATGATAGAAAGGTGTCAGGACACAGGGCATTCCAGCATGTCGGCCACATACCGGTCACAACGCCCATGGGGACCCCCTATCCAATACTGAAACCTACATGGGGCACATGAACATCAGAACTGGACCATGGAGCAGTGGAAGAAGGCCGCCTGGTCTGATGATCATCATTCCACGGTGTGGTCGGCCAAGTGCGAGTGTCACTTACCCGGGGAAGAGATGGCACCAGGTGTCCTATAGGAAGAAGGCCGCCTGCTCTGAGGAATCGCGTTACATCATGTGGATGGCTGGGTGCATGTGCGTCACTTACCCGGGGAAGAGATGGCACCAGGTGTCCTATAGGAAGAAGGCCGCCTGCTCTGAGGAATCGCGTTACATCATGTGGATGGCTGGGTGCATGTGGAAGAGATGGCACCAGATACGCTATGGGAAGAAGACAAGCTGACGGAGGCAGTGTGATGTGGGTAATGTTCTGCTGGAAACCTTGGTCCTGGGATCCTGTGGATGTGACACGTACCACCTACCTAACCACTGTACAGACAAATACCCCCCCCCCTTCATGGCAGCTGTGCCCCCTAATGCCATTACCTTCTATAAGCAGGTTGATGCTGCGGTCTCGCTGCAAAAACTGTTGAGGAACAGGACAAAGAGGTCAATCTCTGGTGATTTTTTTTTTTTTATATTTTTTTTAAATCTGATCCTCATCTGTGGGATCCATGGAGGCCGCACCGAGTGACTGATGGGATTTGCAGGCAGAGACCCCAGGACACCTTCTGAAGTCCATGCCTCCGCTGGTCAGAGCTGTTTTGTTGGCACATGGGGGGGGGGGGGGGGGGGGGGTACACAATATTAGGCCGGGGTTTTACGGTTATGGCTGCCCACCGTACCATCTTTATAGCGGGATACGTTCAGCTGAGGATGATGTCTCACGTTATCTCCTGTGAGGCTCCTCACGGAGTCCTGTTTTATTGCTTATCTTCTGGGTCTTGACTATAAAGTGAGAAATGAGCAGGTTGTGAGTAATCTAAGGAACAGAGGAGCGCGGCTGAAGAAAAGCGCAGCGTCTTCCCACGTACTTCGCAGGTTAATGAGGTTAGTTGAGCCCCCAGGTTGTGCGGCTCCGCGCGAATACACAGGGCTACGTAAACGATTTATCTACACCGGTGCACTGCCCCTGTCCGGACACTAGATGGCGCTGGATGATTCCACATTCCTCCATGTCTGTGCTCTTCAACCTGTAGGATAGACTACAACTCCCAGTGTGCTCTGACATCGAGCTGGAGACCACGGCTCTAGGGGTGCAGTGTGATTCATCAACACCCCCATAATGTAAGTCATAAACCAGTCTAGGAGCGTAATCGCCCCTGCTCTCAGGGTGCCGACATGCGTCGTGGCTGTGCTGCGTTTTGGGTACAGCAAAAAAAAAAAAAAAAAAAAGCATTAAAAAAAAATCTGCATACGGTTTTTTGCAACAACATCCTGTACCTGTTTGTGTAACGGCAAAGCACACACTAAACCCGAATGACCTTAATGTAACTGCGTTTTGTAATGTCAGTTTTTCTGTGTGATTTGCTTTTTCCCCCTTCGCTGGAAGAAAATGCAGGTATATTGTGCAAAAACAATTGAGGATTTTTTAATACGTTTTTTTTGCTGTACCCAAATTGCAGTACAGCGACAACGTGTGGCCGCACCCTTAGAGCACTGTATTGGATCCACTTGATTAACTTAAAAGCCACCTGTCACCTAGCTTTGGGTCCACTTTAGGTCAGAAGTATGGCTTCACTGCACAAGCCCTCAATATCGGAAGCATGCGCAGTGAAGCAAAGGTGTACCATCTGCAATGTCCTTGTACCTCCATGCTGCTGGAGAGGAGACCTGTACTGATCCTGAGTTACATCCGGTATTATACTCCAGAGCTGCACTCACTATTCTGCTGGTGCAGTCACTGTGTACATACATTACATTACTTGTCCTGTACTGATCCTGTATTATACTCCAGAGCTGCACTCACTATTCTGCTGGTGCAGTCACTGTGTACATACATTACTTATCCTGTACTGATCCTGAGTTACATCCTGTATTATACTCCAGAGCTGCGCTCACTATTCTGCTGGTGGAGTCACTGGGTACATACATTACATTACTTATCCTGTACTGATCCTAAGTTACATCCTGTATTATACTCCAGAGCTGCACTCACGATTCTGCTTGTGGAGAGTGACCTTATGTATATCTATACAGTCCTCTCTCGGGGGTGTTAGTCACATGACCCTCGCCGTCGCTCCTCTTCCATGGGCTTTCAGCACTATGCAGAACCCCTCTGCCTGCAGATGTAATGAGTCTGAGGTTTCTCGGCGCCTCGTAATTGACATCCATTCCTCGCTCAGCCTTCGCGTCGCACCGCATTGATATCCCGTCGTCTGAAATCCGGTTAGCGCTGAAATAGAAGATGAAATTCCAGTTCAATTTGCCGTCAGTATCATTCAGATGAAGGCGCGCGGCGCTGGTAATTTATTCTGTTACGTCGTCTGGATGTGACTTCTGTAAACTCCCCACAGCTCGGAGCTGCGCAGGAATATTGCAGCGGCTCCTCCAAGAGCTCGGGGCCCATTTAATAACATTTTGCCACTGGTTCAGATCAGCAGCGCGTTTGTGAATGTGTTACCCTTTAAAGGGATAGTCTCAGAAGTGGAATAGTCTGCAGGTGCAGACCTGTCATGGTTGAGGAAGACCTTTGGAAATGTATAGTCTGTATTCATGAATAGAATGCCATAAATACAGTAAAGACTGACACTCGGCCAAGCATTTAAGGGGGATGTTAACTTCAGCAAATGGCATTTATTATGTTAATACAAGGCACTTACTAATGAAGAAAAAGTGAATTTTGTCCAGCTTGTATTTGTGGCAATCCGAAGGCTTTTATTCAATAATCAGTAAAATCCAGGTACAGAAAGCAGAGTCTACATGTTTCGGGCACAATGCAATTTCAGCCCTTACTCATGACAATTTCAAATACACTGTGAGTTGTTCTTATAGAGGAGAGGGGAAGAGCTATTCAGCTGAAGTAATCAGACTGAGAGTCAACCCCTCCCTACTACAGGTGTGCACATAGGTAAAAAGTTACGTTTTCATATAGTTCATTAAAACAATACATTCAAAAAGATATGGACAGATTTCAAGAACTGGTTGAGAGGGATCTAGTCTCACTAAACAATTCTGTAGTTTTACAACATAAGGATTTAAACACTAACAATCTATCCAAAAAAGAATCACTAGCATTGCGTAATCTCAAAAATAGAGATGATATTGTTGTGAAACAGGCTGACAAAGGGGGAGCAGTGGTCATTCTCAATTGTGAACTCTATAGATCCCTCATTAATCAGATGTTACATAATGACAGGATCTATGGCATACTATTAAATGACCCGCTCCCCGCTTTCCAGCAAGAATTAAAAGCCTTGCTGCTACATGGATTCAATTTAGGTGTCCTTAGCCAAAAAGAACATGACTATATTTTTGTTGCATCTCCAGTCATCCCAATCTTACATGCTCTACCAAAAGTGCATAAACTAATTTTTCCCCCTCCCTTGAGACCAATAGTCTCGGGTATAGGGTCGTATTCAGAACGCCTCTGCCAGTGGGTTGACTCACTACTGCAGCCCTTGATTCCTAATATTCCAGGTTTCTTGAGAGACACCAAATCGGTCTTACAAGCAGTACAAGACCTTGAATGGTCCCAAAAATATTCATGGGTAACGGCAGATGTAGTTGCACTTTACCCCAGTATTCCCCATGACCTGGTGAATACCTCTTTAGTGTGGTTTTTGGAAAATTTTGGAAATTTTACTGCGGTGCTATCAGAGTATGTGGTGGCTGTGGTGGACTTCCTCCTGAGACGAAATTATTTCATGTTTGATGGAAAATTTTTCCTGCAGACATCGGGGGTGTCGATGGGGGCCAAGTTCTCTCCCTCCATTGCTAATATTTTTATGGCATGGTGGGAGAGAAGCTTTCTCCTCATCGACACCAACCCTTTTTCGGGTCACATAAGGTGGTATGGCCGTTACATCGACGACCTGATCTTTATTTGGTCGGGTAGTGTGGCGGCCATACCACCATTTACTGACTATCTGAATGCATGTGTGAACGGTATCCAATTTACCGTCCAATACAATACTGATAACATCGAGTTCCTGGATCTCAGACTCAGGGGGGACTCCGCCACAGCCTCCATATACACCAGCACATACAGGAAATTAACAGCAGGCAACACACTATTGCATGCACAGTCATGCCATCCCACACATACAATCAGGAATATACCTAAAGGAGAACTAATCAGGGCCAAAAGAAATTGCAGTGATGAATCAACCTACAAAGCGGAGGCCCAAAATATTATAAAAAGATTGACACATAGAGCATATTCGCAAAAAATGATGGAAAAATGCAATAGAGACGTATTAAACATGAATAGAAATCAATTGTTAACCACAAACGCAAAAACAAAGGGTGATAACACTAGAGGGACACCTAATCATGACAGAAAAAATATTTTCGTTACACAATATAGTAAGGAATATTTTCAAATTTGCAACATCGTGAAAAAGCACTTTCCAGTCCTAGCGTGCGACAAAAAATGGGCAGCAATGGCACAAAAAGGCATTAAATGTGCAGCCAAAAAAGCACCTACTATAGCAAGCTCAGTGAGTCCATCCCTTTTCAAAAATGATAAATCCCGTATAACCCAGAGTACCTGGTTGTCTACAAAAGGGAATTATAAGTGTGGTCACTCCGTTTGCACTTGTTGCAAATACATGAAAATCTGTCAAAGTTTTGAATCTACTGTTAATGGCCAGGTTTTTAAAATAAATTCCTTCCTTAATTGCAATACCACACATGCAATCTACTGTATAACATGCATAAAGTGTAGGTTGCAATATGTAGGATGCACAACCAACGCAATTAAAACACGCATCAGAAAACATATATCAGACATACCGCACCATGCGAACCGCAACATATCTGCGGCAAGTCTTCACTTTGCCATGGTACATGGTGGTGATGTCTCTCATATGTCAGTACAAGGTATTGAAAAAGTTAAAAAACCAATAAGAGGTGGTGACAGAAAACGGAAACTTTTAAACAGAGAATCCTATTGGATCTTCCGTTTGGAAAGCCGCCAGCCTCTTGGTTTAAATAAAAGACTGGACCTTATTTTACAGTATTAACTATAAATTCATTTTCCATTTATTTCTCCTTTCTTTCTCCTTCCCACTTTTTTCCTCTATATCTTTTTGAATGTATTGTTTTAATGAACTATATGAAAACGTAACTTTGGTATGTTTTTACCTATGTGCACACCTGTAGTAGGGAGGGGTTGACTCTCAGTCTGATTACTTCAGCTGAATAGCTCTTCCCCTCTCCTCTATAAGAACAACTCACAGTGTATTTGAAATTGTCATGAGTAAGGGCTGAAATTGCATTGTGCCCGAAACATGTAGACTCTGCTTTCTGTACCTGGATTTTACTGATTATTGAATAAAAGCCTTCGGATTGCCACAAATACAAGCTGGACAAAATTCACTTTTTCTTCATATCTACATATCTCTCCTATTTTCGGGTGAAGGAGTTGGTCCGTGCTATACCGGTGGAATCCTCGACAGGTGAGAGCTGCTCAAACCCCTAACTTTCACAATAAGGCACTTACTAATGTATTGTTGGTATCCATATTGCTTCCTTTGCTGATTCGATTCATTAATTTGTCCATCACATTATACACTGCTCGTTTCCATGGTTACGACCACCCTGCAATCAATCAGTGGTGGTCGTGTTTGCACACTATAGTAAAAAGCGCCAGCCTATTTGGTGGCATCAAATAAGTTTTGGAACCGCGCTGCAGGAAAGTATGTATTCCGGTCCCAAATGGATGATGTACGGGTGTCAGCCCTTCTCCTCGACAACCAGAGGGTACGGTCCTCCCAGACCCCCTCCTCTACAAGATTTAAGGAGATAGGCAAGATAGTGAAGCACCCTTGAGAATGTTATAATAAAAGGTTTTATTCTACTTACAACAGGTCAGTAGACAAAAGGCATAAAATTACAAGATGATCGTCACGTTTCTGCCCGACCCGGGTTTCGCTACCTCGCTTCTTCAAGGGCGATGACTGAGCATGCTCACACACGAGCCCTTTAAATAGCCCAGCTGTCTCATTATTCAAGCGGGCGTGGTTCCAATCCCAAAATAACAGTTTCACAAAATTCCATTCATACGTTCATAAATACAATCACTTTTAAAATGTAAACATAAGATACATAAAATACACATACACATTGGTGTACATAGTCATTGCCAATTTGTAAGTAAACCCTTTCGAGTTACCGCTTATAACCAAAATCAATATATTCATTAGTAAATTCAGCCCCTTTCTCTGTATCCTCTCCCACAAGATCTTCTCATATCCTAACCTATTCCCACTCGTTCTATTATAATGGTCCTATTACTCTATGCACGTTATCCACTCTTGCAGCATTATACAGGTGTCCTCCCCCTATTCCCGGAGCGTCATTCATCTGGTCTCCGCCCCCTTCTGAAGTGTCATTATCTCAGACGTCATCCGATCCTGGCGCGTCATTCAGGTAGTCTCCACCCACTTTCAGTGCGTCATTAGAAAGAACGCTATCCGCTATGGTAGCGTCATTCGTGTGTTCTCGACCCCGCCTCCACCTCTGACAATCCAGTCACGAGGCATCAAGGTCCAATGGAGCAGCCAGATAACTGACGTCACCCAAAGGTCCTTAGGAGGCCCGGTAAAGAACAGAAGAAAGACGCCACCAGTAAGATCGTTTCACAATAAACATGGTTTTAGGTCAAACTCAATGTTGAGCCCTCTGGGTTGTAGGGTTCCTAGCTGGTAAATCCACTCCACCTCTTTTTTATTTATTTGTGCCAGCGAGTCTCCTCCACGCCAGTGGGGCTTAACAATTTCAACTCCTGCAAATTTTAACCCTTGCAGATTTTTTCCGTGCCGTAATTTAAAGTGTGCTGATACACTATGGGTCATTAGGCCCTTTTTGATGTTACGTAAATGTTCTTGTATTCTGACCTTTAGCTTTCTAATTGTCCGTCCCACGTACTGGAGCCCGCAAGGACATTCCAGTACGTAGATTATGCCTTCATTTTCGCATGAGCAGTTATTCTTAATACGAAATTCGACCCCATTACTTTTAGACATAATGTGTTGGATATTTATTTGACGATCTTTGGAATTCCGGTTCTTACAACCTGCACAGAATCCACACCAAGTGAACTTTCCTTCATTTTTCACCTTTACACTAGCTGGCGGTATGGCACTACGCACAAGTTTTTCTCTAATATTAGTTGCTTTCTTAAATATAAAGGAGGGATTCGCAGGTATAATTTTTCCTATTGTTGGATCGTTTTTCAAAACTCCCCAATTCTTTTTGACCATTTTCTTGATATGCACCTAGCCAGAAAATCAATAAATTTGAGGCATTTCTGGATATACACAAATTTATCCGGAAATTGAATATGGCCAAATATTGGGCTAACAACCCCGCACCGCAGAGTGTGAACCCTGAGGTGGGGATTGTTAACTCAAATGAGAATAGGGAGGGTATTCTGCATACCCAAATGAAGGAAAAGTCTAAGTTTTTTCCAAAAAACCCAAACAATGAATGTATAGAGGCATTTAAAACTGGATTGCTAAAGGAGCTGGAAGAGATGAATATGGAGAAGGTGACACATAATCTCACCTACAAAGAGAGAAAAGCTCTCAAAGATCTAGAAAAGAATCCGGATATAATTGTAAAGCCGGCAGATAAAGGGGGAGGGGTGGTCATAATGAGTAAAGAAAAATATGAGGCCAAAATGGCAAGATTAGTGTCGGACACAACCACCTATAAGAAACTGAAAAATAATCCCACCCAAGAATACAAACGGGCCCTCGATAGCATATTAATAGGGGGCTTTACTAAAGGAATATTGAACAAAAAAGAGTTTAATTACCTTACCATCCCTTTTCCCTTGGTGCCGGTCATATACCATCTGCCCAAGGTTCATAAAAATCCAGTAGATCCCCCGGGGAGACCGATAATTTCGGGGCTCAACTCGTTGACGTGCAGAGTCACGGAATATATCGATTTTTATTTACAAGGGTATGTTATGCAGAACCCCTCTCATTTGAAAGATACTGGGTCGGTGCTGGAGCTCATTAAAAATCTAAATCCCCCCACTGTGAATCCGTGGATGGCCACAATAGACGTGGCATCCCTATACACAGTTATCCCCAAAAAATTGGGAATGGAGGCGGTGGAGAAGAGAATCAGAAATGATGCAAAAATGGGGAATCTCCAGGGTAATTTTATTTTAGAATGCCTCAGCTATTGCCTCGATTACAACTATTTTTGGTTCAAAGACTCATATTATGTACAGTGCATCGGCACTGCGATGGGGGCGAAATTCGCCCCCAGTTTTGCAAATATTTTTATGGGGGCTTGGGAGGAGAACTTCATCCTTCCCACACTGGGAGCGGACACCCCAGGGGGCAAGCTGACCTTCTGGAGGAGGTATATTGATGACTGTCTCCTAGTGTGGGAAGGAGGGAGGGAGGGACTCGAGTCATTCATCTCCCAATTGAACCATAATAGTTGGAATCTACGATTTGTGGGGGAAATTAGTGACACCAGCGTCAATTTTCTTGACTTATGCATCCGGATAGAAAATGGGCGCTTTTTGACTAGTTCCTATTTCAAAGAAACCGATGTGAACTCTTACATCGATATGAAAAGCTGCCACTACGGCCCATGGCTCAGGAACATTCCGAAAGGACAGTTCAAGAGGATGTCCTGTAACTGTACAGAACAGAGTGAATATAGATCACAATGTGGGGTGTTAAAAAGCAGATTTGTGGAGAGAGGATACGATGAGGTTGATTTGGATGCATGCATACAGAATGTAGAGATGGAAACAAGGGGAAAAAAGGAGAATATAAAAAGAATAGTGGAAAAAGAAAATAGGGACTATAGATTTTCATTTGTTACTAAATTCTGCTCCATGTCAGGTGATATCAAGAAAATGGTCAAAAAGAATTGGGGAGTTTTGAAAAACGATCCAACAATAGGAAAAATGATACCTGCGAATCCCTCCTTTATATTTAAGAAAGCAACTAATATTAGAGAAAAACTTGTGCGTAGTGCCATACCGCCAGCTAGTGTAAAGGTGAAAAATGAAGGTAAAGTTCACTTGGTGTGGATTCTGTGCAGGTTGTAAGAACCGGAATTCCAAAGATCGTCAAATAAATATCCAACACATTATGTCTAAAAGTAATGGGGTCGAATTTCGTATTAAGAATAACTGCTCATGCGAAAATGAAGGCATAATCTACGTACTGGAATGTCCTTGCGGGCTCCAGTACGTGGGACGGACAATTAGAAAGCTAAAGGTCAGAATACAAGAACATTTACGTAACATCAAAAAGGGCCTAATGACCCATAGTGTATCAGCACACTTTAAATTACGGCACGGAAAAAATCCGCAAGGGTTAAAATTTGCAGGAGTTGAAATTGTTAAGCCCCACTGGCGTGGAGGAGACTCGCTGGCACAAATAAATAAAAAAGAGGTGGAGTGGATTTACCAGCTAGGAACCCTACAACCCAGAGGGCTTAACATTGAGTTTGACCTAAAACCATGTTTATTGTGAAACGATCTTACTGGTGGCGTCTTTCTTCTGTTCTTTACCGGGCCTCCTAAGGACCTTTGGGTGACGTCAGTTATCTGGCTGCTCCATTGGACCTTGATGCCTCGTGACTGGATTGTCAGAGGTGGAGGCGGGGTCGAGAACACACGAATGACGCTACCATAGCGGATAGCGTTCTTTCTAATGACGCACTGAAAGTGGGTGGAGACTACCTGAATGACGCGCCAGGATCGGATGACGTCTGAGATAATGACACTTCAGAAGGGGGCGGAGACCAGATGAATGACGCTCCGGGAATAGGGGGAGGACACCTGTATAATGCTGCAAGAGTGGATAACGTGCATAGAGTAATAGGACCATTATAATAGAACGAGTGGGAATAGGTTAGGATATGAGAAGATCTTGTGGGAGAGGATACAGAGAAAGGGGCTGAATTTACTAATGAATATATTGATTTTGGTTATAAGCGGTAACTCGAAAGGGTTTACTTACAAATTGGCAATGACTATGTACACCAATGTGTATGTGTATTTTATGTATCTTATGTTTACATTTTAAAAGTGATTGTATTTATGAACGTATGAATGGAATTTTGTGAAACTGTTATTTTGGGATCGGAACCACGCCCGCTTGAATAATGAGACAGCTGGGCTATTTAAAGGGCTCGTGTGTGAGCATGCTCAGTCATCGCCCTTGAAGAAGCGAGGCAGCGAAACCCGGGTCGGGCAGAAACGTGACGATCATCTTGTAATTTTATGCCTTTTGTCTACTGACCTGTTGTAAGTAGAATAAAAACTTTAATTATAACATTCTCAAGGGTGCTTCACTATCTTGCCTATCTCCTTAAATCTTGTAGAGGAGGGGGTCTGGGAGGACCGTACCCTCTGGTTGTCGAGGAGAAGGGCTGACACCCGTACATCATCCATTTGGGACCGGAATACATACTTTCCTGCAGCGCGGTTCCAAAACTTATTTGATGTTGACTTTACCTGTGTGAAACCCACCACACTACTCTGGGACCAGCAGCAGCGCCAATAGTGTCCGTGTTGGGACACAGGACTGACCTTCTGTTTTATCTGCTATTTGGTGGCATGTACATGGTGCTTTTTCCTATAGTGTGCAAACACGACCACCACTGATGGATTGCAGGGTGGTCTGTAACCATGGAAACGAGCAGTGTATAATGTGATGAAAAAATGAATCCAGCCAGCAGAGGAAGCAATATGGAGAATCACAATACATTAGTAAGTGGCTTGTATTAACTTTCTCTACATGATAAATGCCATTTGTTGAAGTGAGAGGACCCCTTTAAGGGAAACGAGAAAGAGAGGGGGTTATCCAACCTGCAGATTAGCGCTCATCACTATGGAATATTAAGGGGCATGCTAGACCTGATGATAACGTTATGTCAGTGGACTACCCCTTTAACTTGGCCAACCTGTTTAAAAGGGTCTGACTTTTATTTTTTTATTAATTAATTTATACTGATGACCTATGCTCATGATAGATTATCAGTATCTGATCAGTGGGGGTCCGACACCTGGGACCCCCACTGATCAGCTGTTTGAGGAGACCACAGCCTCCTCGCAGCTTACCAAGCACAGCGCTGTACATTGTTATAGTGGCTTCGTCTGGTATTGCGCTCAGCCTAGTGAATGGGGCTGAGCTGCGCCCAGGCCTCGTGGTTTAGGAGTCCTTTTTCCCAGGGTGCATTGCCTGTACGGCCACCTACCAGCCGGAACTCCGCAAAAAGAAGCAGCCTCTTTGTGACTATAGAAGTGAGATATCCGATCACTGGGGAGCGATTGTGCTCAGAAGTATGGAAGGGAGTTGCCCTTTATGCAGTTTTCTAGTATATTTCTGTAGATCTGGCCAAGACAAATCTCAGCCAGGTCTGCAACAGTACTAAGTACGTCTCGCAGCCGGGGCGCGTCCAGTGGTCACAGCCGAGCGTTTCGCAGCCGGGGCGCGTCCAGTGGTCACAGCCGAGCGTCTCCCAGCCGGAGCGCGTCCAGTGGTCAGAGCCGAGCGTCTCCCACCCGGGGCGCGTCCAGTGGTCAGAGCCGAGCGTCTCCCAGCCGGAGCGCGTCCAGTGGTCAGAGCCGAGCGTCTCCCAGCCGAGGCGCATCGAGTGGTCAGAGCCGAGCGTCTCCCAGCCGGGGCGCGTCGAGTGGTCAGAGCCGAGCGTCTCCCAGCCGGGGCGCGTCGAGTGGTCAGAGCCGAGCGTCTCCCAGCCGGGGCGCGTCGAGTGGTCAGAGCCGAGCGTCTCCCAGCCGGGGCGCGTCCAGTGGTCAGAGCCGAGCGTCTCCCAGCCGGGGCGCGTCCAGTGGTCACAGCCGAGCGTCTCCCAGCCGGAGCGCGTCCAGTGGTCAGAGCCGAGCGTCTCCCACCCGGGGCGCGTCGAGTGGTCAGAGCCGAGCATCTCCCAGCCGGGGCGCGTCGAGTGGTCAGAGCCGAGCGTCTCCCAGCCGGAGCGCGTCCAGTGGTCAGAGCCGAGCGTCTCCCAGCCGAGGCGCGTCGAGTGGTCAGAGCCGAGCGTCTCCCAGCCGGGGCGCGTCGAGTGGTCAGAGCCGAGCGTCTCCCAGCCGGGGCGCGTCGAGTGGTCAGAGCCGAG
Organism: Bufo bufo; assembly: GCF_905171765.1. Taxonomy (NCBI): domain Eukaryota; kingdom Metazoa; phylum Chordata; class Amphibia; order Anura; family Bufonidae; genus Bufo; species Bufo bufo. The sequence goes on from NC_053393.1 coordinate 33,309,427, forward strand.
CGTCTCCCAGCCGGGGCGCGTCCAGTGGTCAGAGCCGAGCGTCTCGCAGCCGTGGCGCGTCCAGTGGTCAGAGCCGAGCGTCTCCCAGCCGGGGCGCGTCCAGTGGTCAGAGCCGAGCGTCTCCCAGCCGGGGCGCGTCCAGTGGTCAGAGCCGAGCGTCTCCCAGCCGGGGAGCGTCCAGTGGTCAGAGCCGAGCGTCTCCCAGCCGGGGCGCGTCCAGTGGTCAGAGCCGAGCGTCTCCCAGCCGGGGCGCGTCCAGTGGTCACAGCCGAGCGTCTCGCAGCCGGGGCGCGTCCAGTGGTCACAGCCGAGCGTCTCGCAGCCGGGGCGCGTCCAGTGGTCACAGCCGAGCGTCTCGCAGCCGTGGCGCGTCCAGTGGTCAGAGCCGAGCGTCTCCCAGCCGGGGCGCGTCCAGTGGTCAGAGCCGAGCGTCTCCCAGCCGGGGCGCGTCCAGTGGTCACAGCCGAGCGTCTCCCAGCCGGGGAGCGTCCAGTGGTCAGAGCCGAGCGTCTCCCAGCCGGGGCGCGTCCAGTGGTCAGAGCCGAGCGTCTCCCAGCCGGGGCGCGTCCAGTGGTCAGAGCCGAGCGTCTCCCAGCCGGGGCGCGTCCAGTGGTCAGAGCCGAGCGTCTCCCAGCCGGGGCGCGTCCAGTGGTCAGAGCCGAGCGTCTCCCAGCCGGGGCGCGTCCAGTGGTCAGAGCCGAGCGTCTCCCAGCCGGGGCGCGTCCAGTGGTCAGAGCCGAGCGTCTCCCAGCCGGGGCGCGTCCAGTGGTCAGAGCCGAGCGTCTCCCAGCCGGGGCGCGTCCAGTGGTCAGAGCCGAGCGTCTCCCAGCCGGGGCGCGTCCAGTGGTCAGAGCCGAGCGTCTCCCAGCCGGGGCGCGTCCAGTGGTCAGAGCCGAGCGTCTCCCAGCCGTGGCGCGTCCAGTGGTCAGAGCCGAGCGTCTCCCAGCCGGGGCGCGTCCAGTGGTCAGAGCCGAGCGTCTCCCAGCCGGGGCGCGTCCAGTGGTCAGAGCCAGGACTTTAACCCTTCTCCTGCTCTACTTATCTGCTGCACAGTATGCCCTCTGCTGGCAGGAAGCTACATACACACCTTCTGCAGTGTGCAGTCTCTGCTCAGCAGTGGTCAGTGACCGTCTCTTCTGGCGCTTGCGCTGTACACCGCAGGCTCGATGGTAAACTTGCATCATGATGTCGCCCTTGTCACATGTCTGGAAGGCTGAATTTTCCCTTTTGTAAGCAGTAAATTATTTCCCCGCTGAGGAGAGCCTGATTTCTTATTCTGCCGCTGCCTGCGTCACGGGGGTTGTCGGCTGCTCTGTATGCACGCGAGGCGCTGTGTACACAGAACGGGGAGCGCTTGTTTTTGTCTGAAGGTGAGAGGAGGTGTAATGTTCTTGTATCCGACGTCCCCGGACGCCGCGGCTCTTTGAATAACAAGAGGCAGAAATAGAGCAAATAACCGAGAGCTGCCGCCCATCACAGCTCGGGCATCGTGCCAGGAATGTAGAATGTGACCCATTCTCAGACGCGGATCCTTCATATCTGAGGATTAGTTCCTTTATTCTGTCGCCTCCAAAATCACACAGTAAGCATCCCACCATAAGGGGTAGGTGTCCCCCCGAAACATGACCATGGTCCCCTAAACCTGAAAAATGCTGCTTTTTATTTTGATGCAAATTAGTTTTTTGGTGCACTGTGGGCGGATCCACTGCGTTTGGTGCACTGTGGGCGGATCCACTGCGTTTGGTGCGCTTGGCTTCCCCTGTGTCGGCTCTACCGGCTGTGAAGTCTCGGGGTCTGTCAGTCAAACAAGGGGGGGGGGGGGGGACTCTGAGCAGCATTATTACAGGGTCGTGGTGCACCCAACGGAGTAGCCCCGCCCACAGTGCACCGAAAACCTTTTAAAAGAAGCAGGATTAGGATTGGAGGACTGGATTTTCACAAGAACGCTATGACTTTTTCTCTTGGCATCTTCCGTATATGGCGGTATGCTTACTTAGAAACCAGTTCTGTAGGCGACGGTCTCCCTTTAAGAGTTAAAGGTGTATTCCGTCAATAACAAGTTTACCCCTGTCCAAAAATAACTGCTAGGTTAGTAGGGGGTCAGACTTCTGTGACCCCCAGTGATCACAAGAATTGGCGCCTGAGCCCCTCATTTCAGTGGAGCGGCGGTCGGACACCTGTCTAGCCGAGTTATTGGGCGGAGGGAGCGGTGCTGGGTCCTCATCTGAAGCATGGCATTTGCCGTGGGAGGTGAAATTTCCACCGTAGTCAGCCATTTTGGAGTCTGTGGAAAGGCACCTGTGGTCACCCGGTCACCCTGTCTGTCTGTGCGTGTGGCTTCTATGTATGTAGTCGTAGAATTGAACTGCTGCCTGGATCGGAGCGCAGTGGGAAGGTGCTGTTGTGTCGTCTGATTGTAATCACATTGTAACTTACCGCCACGTGTGTGATCTCTGATCTGCGGATTATTTTTCAGTCTGCAGGTGCTAACCATCCCCCTGCCGTCTATGGAGAGGTCCAGCTGCCGGCCAAATGCATTCTGTAGAGAACAACTGCAACCATGACGTCTCCAGGCCGAGCGAAGGTACGGTGCTCAGAGGAGCCGGGAAACGAGCAGCGCTAACTAACAGGTTCTGCCTCCTGCAGGGGTCTCGTCATGTTTCACGGCTCGAATAGGTCCGAGTGCGGTGTATTCCTAACATCAAAACGACGGGAACCCAGATGAGCCCCATTATAGATCCGTCACAGCAGCACTGCGGCTTCCATTGTGGGCAGACACCCTGACACAGATTCTTAAATACATTTTAAAGGGATTGTCCCATCTGGACATTTTAAGGCATATCCACAGGATAGGTGCGGCTGGGCCGTATCCTCAGAAGTCCCATACCTGTGGATGGTGAGAGCTGTGCTTGTGTGGCCTGCTCGTCAGCCGTGGCAGTGTGCAATGGGGTCCCGTTTAATGTCCCACCTCTGGATCCTCCAGATGGGACAACCGCACTGCGGGGTAAATGCGCATCACTGGCCATGGAGATGTGAAAGGGCTCTTCAGGATGAATCGTTGTGTTATGGACGTGCACCCTTAGGCCCCTTGCAGACGAGCGTTCCTCCCGCAGCCAGTCCGCATCGCAGCTCCCGGCCTGACCTCCCATCGCTGCCGGGAGTCACATAGCATTATATTGATTTATGATGCAATGTAACCCTTACAGTTCTGGAATGTATTAGATAATACTGGCAGCATTATGCCAGCGTTATCCAATACATTCCAGAACTGTAAGGATTAGGGTACTTTCACACTAGCGTTTTTGTTTTCCGGCACTGAGTTCCGTCCTAGGGGCTCAATACCGGAAAATAACTGATCAGTTTTATCCTAATGCATTCTGAATGGAGAGCAATCCGTTCAGGATGCATCAGTTCAGTCCGTCTTACGTTTTTTGAACGGAGAAAATACCGTAAGCGTGCTGCATTTTTCTCTCCGGCATGAATTTACATTGAGGTGTATTAGTGCCGGAATCGGCATTAAGTGTTCCGGCAAAACGGACCCAGCTTTCCGGTCTGCGCATGAGCATACCTTTTTAAATATGCAAAAATAAATAAATACCGGATCCGTTTTTCCAGATGACATCAGAGAGACGGATCCGGTATTTCAATGCATTTGTCAGACGGATCCGCATCCGGGTCCGTCTGACAAATGCCATCAGTTAGTGCCCGGATTGCCGGATTCGGCAGCCAGTTCCAGCGACGGAACTGCCTGCCGGAATCATCTGCCGCAAGTGTGAAAGTACCCTTACATAGCATCATAAATCAGTATAATGCTATGTGACTCCCGGCAGCGCTGGGAGGTCAGGAGCTGCGATGCGGACTCGTTGCGGGAGGAACGCTCGTCAGCAAAATACCGCTCCTCACAGAGGGCTGTGAGGAGGGCTTGGGTGGCCCTCCTAGGCATCGGCCCACTGGGAAATTTCCCTGTAGGGTCTACGGCCAATCAGCCCCTGGCTCCTTTTAAAGGGGTTATCCTATGATTAATGACATATATATATATAGTACATGACAACCTCCTTCTAAAAAATAGATGGAACCAGCCCTGTACCTCACATGGATCCAGAGAGCCCCTATTGTTAGCTCCAGTTCAGGGGTGGACTGGGAACTTATAGTGGTCCTATGTGCTAGGCGGGTCCTAATTGACAGACGTCAGGGCCAGCAGAACCGACCACCCTGCCACAGTATTTGTCTGTATCACCATCTGGAGGATGACCATACATATGAGTGCAGGAGGGCACTAGGTGCAGGGGTTCCTGACACTCATAGCATTAATTAATACTGAGGGCACGATCTGCCAGGACATATCCCTGTAGAGACTATGGTTAGTCCACTGCTGCTACAGTTACTCTGCTAGGCTTATTTCAATCGAGCAGCTCAGGAGGCGTGTCTTTCCACAGGAGGCGTGTCCTTTCTGCTGCATCTCTCTCTATCACAGCTCAGGGGGGGTGTCCTTTCTGCTGCGTCTTCGTGTAACTGTCACAGATTCTAACAGAAAACTTGGCCGATGGCAGTTAAAGGATGGAACTGAGCACGTGCGACCCCCCTCATCAAGATGAGAGAAATAAGGAGAAGCAGGTGGCGCTATACAGATACATTTTCTTTCAGAACTCTTTGGCACGGTAGAATGTTTTTGCTGGGACAGCCCCTTTAAGCGCCCTTGGCCTGGGATGTACATTTACTACAGTGTGTCCAATTGGCTCAAATATTATGACCTCTGACAAGCTGACTTGTAATATCGCGCGCTATGCTCTGCTGTTCCATAGTGAATGTAGCAGTGCTCACGCATACGATCTTGTGATCACTGGGGGTAGAAGTAGTCAAACCCCCAGTGATCAGATACCCTTCCTGTATCGCACCTCAGACATATGAATGGTGGGGGGGGGGGGGGGGACAACACCTAATCACCCGATGAGGCCCAGATATGGGATACCCGTGTTCAGCCATGAAATGCCTATCTCTGTATCGGGGCGCGAAACCTACAGCATCGAGCCTCCCTATTTCTGTTCAGGCTCTTATTGGTCAGCAATGTTAGTAATGGCGGTCTGTAGAGCGCGGTCACTAGATTATTCCCGCAGCTCCTCTGATGGTATACTGGTCACGTCCCGTGAATAAGTCTGTACGCCCCCCTGCAGCACCGTCCTCCTCCTATACAGGGTTAGATACAGGCAGACAAGCTGACCCTTCCACAGGCAGAGACATGAAAGGACTGGAAATGGCCCCCAAAAAATGTTGAAAAATAAACCCATTGACTATTGGAACCGGTGTGCCTGGAGCGGTTCTTCTGTACGGGGTAACCTTTTGTTTGTTTGTTTGTTTTTTAGGACCCAGCTCCATCTACATGTGTAAGCTGTGCAACCTGTTCTCTCCCAGTCACTCGGAGCTCCTGCTACACGTTACCGAAAATCACACCAAAGAAGGTCTGAGCCCGGACCACATCATTATCCCGCTTAGACCACTGGTGCCGTCCAGCAGGAACGCAGAAGGTGAGATGCAGGTTTGTTCTCGTAGCTCTTGTCTGAACCCTTCTTCCTACAAGCTGGATGAGAAGTTTCTGGACATTCTCATGTCCGGTATTACAGTGTGAACAGCGTGGCCAGGTACATTTCCCCCACATCCCTCTCCATAAACATGTTAAAGGGGTTCTCCGGGAATTAAAACAATGAAAATACTTTTATTATAAATTTATTCTCCTATACCTTTTCATTATTTATAACTTCTCATCTTGTCTGGGGAGCAATCATCAGGGGAAACAAAAATGACCGCTTTCCCATCTGTTCACACAAAACCTGTCCTGATCACACATGATGTAAAGAGCTGCCTCCTCCTCCTCCTCCTCCTCCTCATCCTCCTCCTCCTCATCCTCCTCCTCCTCCTCTCTACTTGTCAGGGATTATGATCCGGGATGCAGATGATAAGATCTTCAGCAGAATCTCTGTAGGAATAGAGTTCATGAGGAGACACGAAGTACAGAGAGGACGGACAGGACAGACTGCGGTAATGGAGACTGTAAACAAGTGCTGCTGCTCATTAGCCTCACCTCACCCTCCTCTCATGTCTCCTCATCTTCTCCATTCCCACAGAGATTCACCTGTATTCAGGTATTCAGGATCATGATTCCTGACAAGCAGAGCAGAGAGGAGGATGAGGCAGCTCTATGGCTCATTGTGGTGAAGTAACTTGTCCTCCTGTGTGATTAGGACAGGTTTTGTGTGTCCTGATAAGACGGCGGCCATTTTATTTCTCCTATTGATTGTTCCCTAGACAAAACAAGCCATTCTAAGTAATGAAAGGTATTTGGGAATATATTTATTATAAAATTAATATTTACGTATTTTCATTTTTTTTTATTCTTGGAGAACCCCTTTAAGACTCAGCTTGACCAGCTTTTTTTTTTCCAATCTATTTTATGTACGTGATTATAGGAGAGGGGGGGGGGGGCGGCATCTTTCCTGAACTGCTCTGCTGCTCTATTTAACAGCCTGTGTATCGATACCTCATTGATGTCTATGGGAGAATGTTGTAGGCATTCTCTGTGACCTGTGCAGTGGTCATTGTGCAGGAAGAGGGAGTAGATAAGCCATGACTATCACCTATTGTGAGTGGTGAATCTTGTGTTGTCTATGTGTAGATGTTATTTGTTGTTGTAATCTTGTCTGTGATGATAATGAGATGACTGCTGAGGTTTTAATCTATTATGAGTAGTGATGAGAGAAGTTTTCAAAAATTAGATTCAGCTGCTTTGTCGAACTTTGTAACATATCGCATTCCAATATATGGAGAGGGCGCAATGACTAGAAACGGCGATCCTGCCGCCCCCCCTCCTGTCATTTAACCCCTCAGGAGAGTCAGACATTCAGGGGTTAAAAAAAACAAAACAAAACACACTCTCCTCATCCATTTGATCGTGGAGAAGAAGTTGTGGCAATTTTGATTACAGGACATGAGCCAATCCTCGCTCGCTGACGTGATGACGTCACCCACCGCACCCACACAACGTGATGTCTCAGATCAGCGTGCGGGAATTGGTACGTTTTATTCAATCGTGATGGCCTCTCCTTAATCAAATGAAGGTGAGTAGTTTTTTTTTTTTTTTTTTTTTACCGCTTTTTTGGGAAAAATGTATTTGTTACTACGAAGAACCAAGATTTGTGGTGAATCAAATTTTTCCTGAAATTCTCATCGAATTCCACTTCGTTAACTTTGATTTTCTCAGCACTAATAATGAGGCTCAGCAGTCAGAGGGAAAACTCAGGATTGAATGTTAAATACCTTTTCCGTATCCTCGCCTGTGTTCCTTCCATGTCATGTGATCATTCACAGAGAGGAAACGGGATGTACTACCGATTTTCCAAATTAAACTACATAAATATTCATTTTTTTAATTTTTTTTTATCTCTCTTGTTTTTTCATTATATATAATTTTATTCCATTTTCTTAACATGATTATGATGCTGGGCACCGGAGCAGGATTCATTGACTTCTATGGTAGATGGCTGTGGGTATGCTCTGTGACCTGTGTAGAGGTCATTGTGCAGGGAGGGGGGGGGGGGGGGTGTCCTTACTGTTAATGGTGTATTGCTGTGATGTCGGCCTCCAGCTGTATAATGGATCTGTTACAGGTCATCGTAATACAACCTCTGATGCCCCCAGTGTACACAGGACAAGCCACAAAGTGACAGCCTGTTCTGAGGTCTCCTTGATTTTAATAGAGAGTTGCCTTTAATTCATGGCCACCTCATTCCCTGGCATAAGGGACTGGTCTGCCCTCTTTATCCTAGGATCCTCCTAAATGTCTGTGATGGAAAACCCCTTTAATTGTCAGAGTCACAGATCCGCCCCTTTTACTTTCACCAGTCTGCCGGATGAACCCTATGCAACTGCCTTGTAGGGTTGATCATGCTATCGTGAAAACTGGTTTGCAACATTGGAAATATTATTATTTTTTTATGCAAATTAGGTCTTCAGTGCACTGAGGGGAGTGGCCAGCACAAGAAAACTGAGGTGCACTGTGGCTAGGCCCCTCCCCTCAGTCTCACCCCCTGGAATGCCGTAATTGTAACGCCATAAATTTCTATTTTATTTATTTTTTCTTCACCAGACAGAAATCATTTTTATTAGCAGGATCCACCCTACCAGACAGTAGGCCCGGTTTAATAGGGTTGATACTGTTGACAGGTGCCCTTTAAATAAAAATCCAAATCAAAGTGTGAATGAATGAGGGATATTACGACATTCTCTTGGCTCCTGTTGTACGACTGTAGGTTATTTGTTAAAATTCTTTTTAGAGTTTCTTTAAAATTTTTATTATAGTAAAAGCTGAAAACTCTTCGAGGCGCCACAGCCATCAGGTATGCGCATAGATCCGCAAGTCTGAACAAAGAGGTGGAAAATGTTTATCTGATTCTTGTGGGATTCTGTTCATTAAAATTCTGACTTAACCTTTTAATGTCATCAATTATATTTTGCTTTTTTTTTTTTTCCCGACATTTTATGCCATAAGCCAGAATCGCTTACTGTTGCAGTCTGTGAGAATTGTGCTATGAAAGTGGGTTCCCCCGGATCTTTTACATCGCTGGCCTGTCCGATATCAGATCACCTGATCAGAAGTAGCTTCTGTGTCAGAACTACACAGCGCCATCCGTCGTGTTGTGGACAGAGCTGGTTACTACCGCTTTCACGTCAGTGCGAGGAGCGCTGCAGTAACCAGTAGATGGAACTGTGCGGTTCTGCCGCCATCGCTACTTCTGAAAACTTGATCGGCGGCGAGAGGCGAACCTTCTCCATTCTGATATTGAGTACAGACCATCACAATAAATATCCTGGATAACGTTTTTAATAGGAAGACCACACAATCCTGGAGAACCCCTTTAAGTATTTCCACAGGCAGTTTACAGTGACGGTCCTGGGAGCCTTTTCTGGTGACAGATTCCCTTTAACCACTTCCCGACTGCCCATGGACTATAAATGTCCTTGGGCGGTCGGGTTTTTCTATTTTTGGGGGTTTTCACTGTGGGGTTACCTCAGGGCCTCTTCAAATGCAACATGGTGCCCAAAGACCATTCCCGCAAAATCTGCCCTCCAAAAACAATATGGCGTTCCTTTCCTTCTGCGCCCTGCCGTGTGCCCGTACAGCGGTGTATAACCGCATATGGGGTGTTTCTGTAAACTGCAGAATCAGGGTAATAAATATTGAGGTTTGTTTTGCTGTTAACCCTTTAATGTGTTCCAGGAAAAAATTGATTAAGGGCTCAGGCACACAAACGTTTTTTGCGTTCCGTATACGGGCCATATTTTGATTCCGTATACGGAACCATTCATTTCAATGGGTCCGCAAAAGATGCGGACAGCACTCTGTGTGCTCCGTTCCGTGACCCCGCAAAAATTATGAGACATGTCCTATTCTTGTCCGTTTTGCGGACAAGAATAGGCATCTCTATAATAGGCCTCCTGTTCCGTTCCGCAAATTGCAGAAGGCACACGGGCTGCATCTGTTTTTTGCAGACCGCAAAAAACGGCACGTTCATGTGCATGAGCGTTTACGGGCCGTTTTTTGCGTTCCGTATACGGAACCATTCATTTCAATGGTTCCGCAAAAAAAACGGAATGTTCTCCGTATGCGTACTCCGTTGAAATATAGAACATGTCCTATTATTGCCCGCAAATCGTGTTCCGTGGCTCCATTCAAGTCAATGGGTTCCCAAAAAACACATACGGAATGTACTCCTTATGTGTTCGTATCCGTTCCGTTTTTGCGGAACTATCTATTGAAAATTTTATGCCCAGCCCAATTTTTTTATGTAATTACTGTATACTGTATACGCCATACGGAAAAACACAACGGAAACAAAAAAACGGAACAACGGATCAGTTTAAAACGGACCGCAAAACGCTGAAAAAGCCATACGGTCATGTGCAGGAGGCCTAAAATGGAAAATCTGCAAAGAATTTGAAATTTTGAAATTTCTCCTCTATTTTGCTTTCATTCCTATGGAATACCTAAAGGGTTAACAACATTTCTAAAATCAGTTTTGAATAGTTTGAGGGGGTGTCGTTTTCTAAAATGGGTTGGTTCTGCCCCACAAAGTGACTTCAGAACTGAACTGGTCCTTTTAAAAAAGCTGACTTTGGAAATTTTCTTAAATTTTTTTAAAAATTGCTTCTAAAATTTTAAACGTCCTAAAAAAATAAAATGTAAATTACCAAAATGATGCCAACATAAAGGAGACATATGGGGAATGTTAATTAATAAATATTTTATGAGGCATCACTATATGTTTTAAAAGCGGAGAGATTCAAATTTAGAAAACGGTGAATATTTTTCAAATTTCCGTTAACAATGCTCGTTGGTCTAGGGGGGGGGGGGGGGGGGGGGTAGGGAAAGGGTTACTAAGCCATACAAGGTCTCGTTCGTAGAGGATGATCCTCGCTTGAGCTTGTTCTCCAGGGGTTAATTCTCGCTTGTTTGTCGTCCTGGGGTAGATTCTGGCTTCAGTGGGGCTGCTGGGCTCAACTGCCGAGCGCTCCGGCTCCGGATTATTTAGAGAAGCCTTTGCTTCCTACCAACTGGAGGAAAACCAGTAGCAGTTTCTAAGTTTGCTGGTTGTGGCTCTGGATGAACACTGTATTATTCCCTCATATTTGGGTTGTTGGTGGAGTTTCTTCTGGGGTTTAGGGTAGTGGTGTTGGTTTTGCCTTCTCTATGGGAATCGGCTCTTCTGTCCCGCAGCTGTATGATCTCTGCAGAGTTATGGGACACCCTCTCAGGCGTGTGTGGAGTGACTACGGTAAGTGTGTGTAGACCCCGGTAGTTTCTTTGATCGCGCACACGGCTCTCTCATGTAGCCGTTAAAGGGAATCTGTCCGCTCCCATACTAGAGTAAGCGGTGTATAGTGTAAGGGATGCTTTTTATCTTCATACTCGCATGCATTCTGACGCTGTGCTCCCGCAAACCAGCAGTGAAATGCATTGAGACTCTTCTTGGAGTCCTCTCCATTATGTGCACGAGCTCAGGAGTCCTCTCAATGCATTTTCACTGCTGGTTTGTGATGCCTACAAGTATGACCATACAAAGTACGTAATTGGACTCTGTGTCGCTTACACGGTACACTGCTTACTTTAGTTTGGGGGATGTTTTGGAGCTGACGGGGTCCCTTTTAATATTCTGCACACTTACCTGATGTAGATCCTCTGAATGTCGCGCTGGGCTTTAATACTGACAGATCAGGCCGAGATCACAGCTAGCGTGCTGGGATTGCGAGCTTCACAGTGAGCCGCACTGATCATCCGCGGCTCGTAGCCTGCACGTCGCTGTCCGGTACCAGGAGTCAGACCCCCACCAATCTGATGTGTAGTAAGCCATTGCCATGTTGAAATCCCACCTGCCCTGATCTTTATTGCAGCTGACCTTGTTCGAGGAGTCGGGACACCCCCGCACGCATTCGATGGGTGGGTTTGGCCAACTTCCTATGTGTACGGACACCTTTATATTTGGTGAAAGTTTGTGCTTTTAAAGTAAAATTATTTTATTTTTTTTGCAAAGATTTAATGAAAAATTGTATTCGGGGGACTAACCGGGATTTACCCAAGCTTTTTTTTCTGATCCTCTTCCTATGTGCGGCCTCCGTATCTCGCAGCGCTGCAGACAGTGACAAATGACGTACACGGAGCCGGGCAGGGAAGACATTAATCTCTTGGTTCAGGAGAATGTTCCGAGCGGCAGGTCCCTAACACCAGATCAATGTCGAAGATTAAGGGGGAGGGGGGGGTTGGCAGATCGCGGGTATAATGGTAAAGCATTGAACTTTGGCACGGCACAATGACTGTAGGGTTTATAATTGATCCCGCAGCCCCGGGCAATATTGTAGAAGACCAGAAACTCTGCAATATGTAATGTATATAGCTGCAGAGGGTGTCTCATAATCACCATGGCCAAGGGCCCGTGAGAAGTGGGGGCCCACAGATCCTTAATCTGTTTTAGCACCCCGTATAGGGGTATTCTAAGAATAAATCTTTATGGTATATCCCTCCTCTGTTGGGGCGCCTTTCACCCTGGCAGAACCCAGCAGCCAGGAGGAGACGTGAGCTGTCCCGACAGATGCGTGTGGACCTTCTGTATATAGATCAGCCATTAAGCCAACCCAGGTGTGTGTTGTAAGGGGCCCATGAACTTTAACAGCCAGGGCCCACATAACCTGCCCTCACCCAGTCTACATATATAATTATTTAATAAGTGGGTTTCTGGTGTGGGTTGCTATTTATTTTGCTGTCATCTTCCATTATGTCCTCCTCCTTCTTCTGTGGATCCTGCTTCTCATTCTTTCCTTAACTAGATCCTCCCATGCTTAACCTCCTCCCTTCCCCCCCACTCCTCCACCTTTTCTTACCGTCTTACCATAGCAAATGTGGTGCCAATATTCAAAAAGGGTCCAAAAACAGAGCCTGGAAACTATAGGTTTAACATCTGTTGTGGGTAAACTGTTTGAAGGTTTTCTGAGAGATGTTATCTTAGAGCATCTCAACGGAAATAAGCAAATAACGCCATATCAGCATGGCTTCGTGAGGGATCGGTCATGTCAAACTAATTTAATCAGTTTCTGTGAGGAGGTAAGTTCTAGACTTGACAGCGGCGAATCAATGGATGTCGTGTATCTGGACTTCTCCAAAGCATTTGACACTGTACCTCATAAAAGGTTAGTATATAAAATGAGAATGCTCGGACTGGGAGAAAACATCTGTATGTGGGTAAGTAACTGGCTCAATGATAGAAAACAGAGGGTGGTTATTAACGGTACATACTCAGATTGGGTCACTGTCACTAGTGGGGTACCTCAGGGGTCAGTATTGGGCCCTATTCTCTTCAATATATTTATTAATGATCTTGTAGAAGGCTTGCACAGTAAAGTATCAATTTTCGCAGATGACACTAAACTGTGTAAAGTAATTAACACTGAAGAGGACAGTATACTGTATATATATATATACTACAGAGGACAGTATACTGTATATATACTACAGAGGACAGTATACTGTATATATATATATACTACAGAGGACAGTATACTGTATATATACTACAGAGGACAGTATACTGTATATATACTACAGAGGACAGTATACTGTATATATACTACAGAGGACAGTATACTGTATATATACACTACAGAGGACAGTATACTGTATATATACTACAGAGGACAGTATACTGTGTGTGTATATATATATATATATATATATATATATATATATATATATACTACAGAGGACAGTATACTGTGTATATATGTATATATATATATATATATATATATACTACAGAGGACAGTATACTGTATATATACTACAGAGGACAGTATACTGTATATATACTACAGAGGACAGTATACTGTATATATACTACAGAGGACAGTATACTGTATATATACTACAGAGGACAGTATACTGTATATATACTACAGAGGACAGTATACTGTATATATATACTACAGAGGATAGTATACTGTGTATATATATATATATACTACCGAGGATAGTATACTGTATATATACTACAGAGGACAGTATACTGTATATATATATATATACTACAGAGGACAGTATACTGTATATATATATACTACAGAGGACAGTATACTGTATATATATATACTACAGAGGATAGTATACTGTATATATACTACAGAGGACAGTATACTGTATATATATATATATATACTACAGAGGATAGTATACTGTATATATACTACAGAGGACAGTATACTGTATATATACTACAGAGGACAGTATACTGTATATATACTACAGAGGATAGTATACTGTATATATATATACTACAGAGGATAGTATACTGTATATATATACTACAGAGGACAGTATACTGTATATATACTACAGAGGACAGTATACTGTATATATACTACAGAGGATAGTATACTGTATATATATATATACTACAGAGGATAGTATACTGTATATATATATATACTACAGAGGATAGTATACTGTATATATATATATATATATATATACTACAGAGGATAGTATACTGTATATATACTACAGAGGATAGTATACTGTATATATATACTACAGAGGATAGTATACTGTATATATATACTACAGAGGACAGTATACTGTATATATATACTACAGAGGACAGTATACTGTATATATACTACAGAGGACAGTATACTGTATATATATATACTACAGAGGATAGTATACTGTATATATATATATACTACAGAGGACAGTATACTGTATATATATACTACAGAGGACAGTATACTGTATATATATACTACAGAGGACAGTATACTGTATATATATATATACTACAGAGGATAGTATACTGTATATATATATACTACAGAGGACAGTATACTGTATATATACTATAGAGGACAGTATACTCTATATATACTACAGAGGACAGTATACTGTATATATATACTACAGAGGACAGTATACTGTATATATATACTACAGAGGACAGTATACTGTGTATATACTACAGAGGACAGTATACTGTGTATATACTACAGAGGACAGTATACTGTATATATACTACAGAGGACCGTATACTGTATATATATATACTACAGAGGACAGTATACTGTGTATATATATATATATATATATACATACACTACAGAGGACAGTATACTGTATATATATATACTACAGAGGACAGTATACTGTATATATACTACAGAGGACAGTATACTGTATATATATACTACAGAGGACAGTATACTGTGTGTATATATATATATATATATATATACATACACTACAGAGGACAGTATACTGTATATATATACTACAGAGGACAGTATACTGTATATATACTACAGAGGACAGTATACTGTATATATACTACAGAGGACAGTATACTGTATATATATACTACAGAGGACAGTATACTGTGTGTATATATATATATATATATATATATATACATACACTACAGAGGACAGTATACTGTATATATATACTACAGAGGACAGTATACTGTATATATATACTACAGAGGACAGTATACTGTATATATATATACTACAGAGGACAGTATACTGTATATATACACTACAGAGGACAGTATACTGTATATATACTACAGAGGACAGTATACTGTATATATATACTACAGAGGACAGTATACTGTATATATACTACAGAGGACAGTATACTGTATATATACTACAGAGGACAGTATACTGTATATATACTACAGAGGACAGTATACTACTACAGAGGGATCTGGATAGATTGGAAGCTTGGGCAGAGAAGTGGCAGATGAGGTTTAACACTGACAAATGTAAGGTTATGCACATGGGAAGGAATAATGCAAGTCACCCGTACATACTAAATGGTAAAACACTTGGTAACACTGACATGGAAAAGGATCTAGGAATTTTAATAAACAGCAAACTAAGCTGCAAAAACCAGTGTCAGGCAGCTGCTGCCAAGGCCAATAAGATAATGGGTTGTATCAAAAGGGGCATAGATGCCCGTGATGAGAACATATTCCTACTACTTTACAAATCATTAGTCAGACCACACATGGAGTACTGTGTACAGTTCTGGGCTCCTGTGAACAATGCAGACATAGCAGAGCTGGAGAGGGTCCAGAGGAGGGCAACTAAAGTAATAACTGGAATGGGGCAACTACAGTACTCTGAAAGATTATCAAAATTAGGGTTATTCACTTTAGAAAAAAGACGACTGAGGGGAGATCTAATAACAATGTATAAATATATCAGGGGTCAGTACAGAGATTTCTCCCATCATCTATTTATCCCCAGGACTGTGACGTTGCATATTCTGTGGAATTGCAGTGCGCTACAGGGCTATTGGACAGATATAATACATTTATTAAACAAAATGTATAGCGCTAATTATAAACTGGATCCTAGCTTTTGCTTGCTTGGTATGTTAGATTCGGATAACTTGCCACCAAATGTTACAATCGGAATCAACAGAATCTTATATCAGGCACGCAAAACCCTAGCTGCTAAATGGATACAGCCGCTTCCCCCAAGCATATCGGAATTCATTACCAGAATGAATACAGTCATAAGATTGGAAAGAGGAGTATACATGAAGCGTAATAGCATGTCGAAATTTGATACCGTTTGGGGCCCCTGGATTGACAGATCTGGAGTTTGTAGTACATGGCTATCTAGTCTGAGGATCTTCTCGGGCTAGCCCGGGAGGGGAGAGATGGGGCTGATTGTGTTTGCTTAAGCCTAGTGTGCTGAAGCTTTATAGTGCACAGGTGATGTCCTGGTCTGTTACTAAAACAAATAGGTCTTAGGGCTCTTTCACACCTGCGTTATTGTCTTCCGGCATAGAGTTCCGTCGTCGGGACTCTATGCCGGAAGAATCCTGATCAGGATTATCCTAATGCATTCTGAATGGAGAGTAATCCGTTCAGGATGCATCAGGATGTCTTCAGTTCCGGTACGGAACGTTTTTTGGCCGGAGAAAATACCGCAGCATGCTGCGCTTTTTGCTCCGGCCAAAAATCCGGAACACTTGCCGCAAGGCCGGATCCGGAATTAATGCCCATTGGAAGGCATTGATCCGGATCCGGCCTTAAGCTAACCGTCGTTTCGGCGCATTGCCGGAGCCGACATTTAGCTTTTTCAGAGTGGTTACCATGGCTGCCGGGACGCTAAAGTCCTGACAGCCATGGTAAGTGTAGTGGGGAGCGGGGGAGCAGTATACTTACCGTCCGTGCGGCTCCCCGGGCGCTCCAGAGTGACGTCAGGGCGCCCCAAGCGCATGGATCACGTGATCACATGGATCACGTCATCCATGCGCATGGGGCGCTCTGACGTCATTCTGGAGCGCCCCGGGAGCCGCACGGACTGTAAGTATACTGCTCCCCCGCTCCCCGCTCCTACTATGGCAACCAGGACTTTAATAGCGTCCTGGGTGCCATAGTAACACTGAAAGCATTTGGAAGACGGTTCCGTCTTCAAATGCTTTCAGTACACTTGCGTTTTTCCGGATCCGGCAGGCACCTCCGGCAACGGAAGTGCATGCCGGATCCCAACAACGCAAGTGTGAAAGAGGCCTTACACATGTTTATGCTTAACTACTCACAACAAGGTCTCACAGTGGGGGGGGGGGTGGGGGGGGGGAGGAGGGGGAGGGGAGTTTGGTTGTTGGATCTTTATGTTAAGGATCCTGTTTATTGACTATCCTGTTTTGTACAATGAGTATTTTTGCACTGTGTTGAACATAATATATGACACAAGAATTTTGTAAAATTATATTGTTTGTTTATTTTTACAAAATAATAAAAATGTATCTGATTTAAAAAAAAAAAGGGTTTGTGACGAGGGGACATCCTCTGCGTCTGGAGGAAAGAAGGTTTGTACACAAACATAGAAGAGGATTCTTTACGGTAAGAGCAGTGAGACTATGGAGCTCTCTGCCTGAGGAGGTGGTGATGGGGAGTACAATAAAGGAATTCAAGAGGGGCCTGGATGTATTTCTGGAGTGTAATAATATTACAGGCTATAGCTACTAGAGAGGGGTCGTTGATCCAGGGAGATATTCTGATGCCTGATTGGAGTCGGGAAGGAATTTTTTTCCCCTTAAAAGTGGGGAAAATTTGGCTTCTACCTCAGTTTTTTTTTTTGCCTTCCTCTGGATCAACTTGCAGGATAACAGGCCAAACTGGATGGACAAATGTCTTTTCTCGCTCGTATCATTGGGGGACACAGGACCGTGGGTATAGCTGCCACTAGGAGGCGACACTAGGCTGAAAAGTGATAACTCCTTCCCAGCTGGCTTTACCCCCTCCAGCCTGGAGAGAGCATATCAGTTTTTAGCTTAGTGTCACAGGAGGCAGACCTCCCTGCTGGCAGAGCGGCTTCCTTTTTGTTATTTTTCCCTTTTTAGGTATGGGAAGCAGAGTCGCCTAGCCTCTCTATCTTCCCGGGGAGCAAGACCGGTGTCTGTTTCCCTGACCGCCCAACCTCCCCACAGAAGAAAAGGTGGACCAGGGCAGCCTCGCTCCCCTGCTTCCCGCCCTTCAAAGGGTCACCTGGTTCTGTGAAGACAGACCCTCCCGCCATACCAGTCTTCTGCCACGTCGGGTGCGAGCTGCTGAAGAGGTGACCCTCCTGGTCTCACCGTTCTCAGGGTCCACGGGGGTGTCGCCCCCCCCCCCCCCTTTCTTATTCTAGTATGGGCCCCTGCTGGGTCTCCAGTTCCAGCATGGGCGTCCCCTAAGTGGTTGGGCTGAACATCTGGTGAACTGTCCTCGGAGCACCACGGGGAGCTCTTACAGAGGATCCCACGCTTCTCCGGGGGCCACCGCACCACTTTAGGCCTCGGCTTCTCTCGGGCCTACCTGCGTTTCGGGTTGTGCCCTCTTTGGGGTCGCCGGGGGGGGGTCTCCGCGGCCGTTTCCAACAAGCGAGCGGCCGCCCGCTCCGCTCCAGGTCCTTTTTTTTTCCCCGGCCGACGGGCCAGCCACTATGAGAGCGGCCCAAACCTGGAGCTCGGAGAAGGGGCAGCCTCGTTATACATGCTGTGTGATGTCTCCTCCGCGCGGCTGCTGGACGACACATGAATAATTTACCGTGAAGTGTCTGCGATATTAATCCTTATCACTGCCTCGGATGAGGTGGATCACGTCAGTATCACTCAGTGTCGGCTCTGGGAAAAACACTCTACCTGTTCATGTCTAACACACGGTCCAGTCCTATTAATATGACCGCCAGCTAATATCCAGAGTCAGCGCTGTGGGCAGCAGCTAGAGGGGCCCGGAGTGACTCTGAGGTCCGGGTAGGTTGTCACAGGTATCTGAAGCCATGCTGGAGGGGGCGCGGGGGAGGATCCATAGAGTGAACATGACCATCGGGGTGGTCCCACAGATGCTCAATTGGGTTAACATCTGGGGAATTAGGGAACCAGGGTAGTACTTTGTAGTCTTGGTCATCCTCTTCCACCCAATGTCAGACATTTCTAGCCGTGTGACACATCACATAGTTTTGCTGGAAGAACCCATCCGGCGCAAGGGAGACAATCAGTATGTATGGGTGTACGTGATCTGCAGGGATGGATTCATACCCAAATCAGTGTAGAGTGCCTTCCACATAGGTAAGTGGCCCAGAGAATACCATGAAAACCTTCTGCAGCCCATACCGCTGCCGCCACCATTTTGTGTTCTTCCAGCAATGGTTGCAGGGTGCTTGTTCCCTGATGTTCCTCTCCTGACACGCCAACGTCCATCCGTTCCATGAAGCAGAAGACAAGACTCATCGGAGAAGACAACCCTTTACCAACCAGCAGAGGTCTAATTCCGATACTGCTGTGAAAAGTCAAGCCTTTTCTGCAACTTTAGCAGAGGTGCAGTGACCGTCCACCTGCTTCGGGGTCCCACGTGCAGCAGCGGTGGCTGCCGACCACTATGCAGCAATTATGGATTTTTGTATCAGAAAAAAAAACCTGAGCACCTATAACGATATGTTTTGAAGTGAATCCAAGTAATTTCCCTAACTTTTGGAAAGTCTGGTGGTTAAAAAAATAAAATAATTAACTTTTTTTTTTTTTTTTTTTGAGAGGTTTCTGTTTAATTTTGCTGTGTGTTTTTTATTCCTTGTAGAATTGTGCGTTGTGAAACGAAAAAGAGGACGACCTAAAGGGTCCACAAAGAAATCAGTCGCTGAGGAGGAGCCCACCGAGACCAATGGAAGCCTGCCTAAAGAGGACAACGAGGAGGGACGCCTGTCCCCTGAGCCCGTGCCGGACAGCTTGGAATGCCGAAAATGCAGCCGAACGTTCTCCAACCTCAGACAGCTGACAAAACACATCTGCATCATCGTGTTAAATGACGATGAGGATGTCACTCAAGGTGGGTGAGCCTTTATGGGAGCCGAGCTGCAGTACCCCGGCACGGCCACCGGTGGAGCCTTCTGGCTTCCACTCCGTCCACTATATATAGTTTCCGGCACCTCAGCCACCAGAAACAGCTGCTTGGTGTGGGTGCCGGGGGTTGGGCTCTCACCAATCTGGTATTGATGACCCGTCCTGAGGATAGGTCATCAATAGTGTTGACGAAGTGGACTTCCAACCGAATTTCAGGTAAAATTCAATTCGCCGCATAGCCGAAATTTCCTCGTGCTTTGCGGTAGCGAATTCATTTTCCCTGAATGGCGGTAAAAAACTAAAAAATCTGTTTGCTTGCGACCTGCCGGCCGCCGCCATCTTGATTGAAGATCTTGCACGAAATCCTGTGTGCGATAAGGTATGTCATCATCAGGGGCCATGCAAGAATTCATGCTAAATCTTCAATCAAGATGGCGGCAGCCAGCTTTTCGCAAGCAAATGGATGAGGTAAGTATGATTTTATTTTTTATGTTACATTGATATGTTATTACTTCCAGGTTAACCCCTTTTAAGCCCCTTTGAGACGGATGGTGTATTAGTTCAGCTAAGTTGGAGTCTGACTGTGGCTGTGTCCTAACGCATCCAACACTAAACATAGTGAACCCAGTACGTGTTTATCTGAATGGGTTGTCTGACGTTAGAATAACATGGCTGCATTCTTTCACAAACGGCGCCACGCCTGTCCATGGGTTGTGTCTGGTATTGCAGCTCGACCCTATTCAAGTGACTGAGGCTCAGTTGAAATTCCATATGCAACCTAAGGACTGGGTAGGTGCTGTGTCTGGGAGAAAGCAGCCATGATTTTTATCCCATCCAGGCCCTTAACATGTCGAAATATGGGCGATTTTTATATTTTGTTTCTTTTTTTTAGCCAACGACTTCGAGGGGAAGTTTATTTTGCCAGATAATGAAAAGGAGAAGGAAAAACAGCCAAAGAGATCGCGCCTGCAGAAAACGGAAAAAGCACTGCAGCCGAAAGATGCCGAGAAACCCCAAGGAGTGAATCCCATCGTCAGCGTTTTCTTAACGGCTCACGAGGCTATTCCAGGTATCGGTCTGTTCTATGTCTGGGGGTGACCCCCCCCCCCCCCCCCAAACTATATATAATGTGCCACTTATTGTAGGCTTGAAACGATTACTCAATTGAATCGAGTAATTAGACACAAAAAAATCCTCGATGCAAAATTTTTGCATCGAGAATTAGTTTGTGTCATGTGACCATGGAGCGGGAGTGAAGCGCTTTCTATTACTCACCGCTCCGTGGTCACCCGCTGGCCAGTACCGCGCTGCACTGGATCCTGACACATGTGTCAGGACATAGTGCGCGCTTACATGCACTATGACCCGACGCTGTGTGCAGCGCGCGGAGAAGAAGATGGAGGAGCTGTGGAGCGGTGCACCTACAGGAGAGGGAAGTATTTTATTTCACTGGCGCTGGGGACATGGCTAGTATGGGGAGATGGTGGCACTGGGGGGGGCAGCCTGATGGCACCAGGTGGGCGGCTGATACGTTTTTATAAAGAAAAACATTCTTTTAATTAGTTTTGTTATTCGATTAATCGTTGGATTAATTGATAGAATACTCGATTACAAAAAATAGTCGATAGCTGCAGCCTTAACTGATTGTATAGGTCATAAAAATGGAACAATTTTTGCTATTTAGGGTATTGCTATTTAGGGTTGGTTCACATCACGTTTTTCCCATCCTTATAACGTATACATTAAACCAGGCATGCTCAACCTGCGGCCCTCCAGCTGTTGCAAAACTACAACTCCCACAATGCCCTGCTGTAATCTGATAGCTGTAGGCTGTTCAGGTAGGCTGGGAGTTGTAGTTTTGCAACAGCTGGAGGGCCGCAGGTTGAGCATCCCTGCATTAAACGAATGCTTCAGACTGCTGCCATACACTGGCATCCGTTCACCATAGATACAGGATCCAAGTACGCGGTGTGCTACGTTTTTGTATCTTTTTTTTTTGTAACGTATACATCAAACGGAGACCTAAAACGTGACGTGAACCCTCCCTTATGTCCCTATAAAAAGGATGCATTAAAGATTTTTGACATTTACCTACATAGTATACCGCCACCTGGTGTTCAGAATGGAAAGCAATGTGCACATCCACCCAATGAGCCATTAGAAATGACGTTCTGCTCTGCAGTAGCATGTCTGCGTAGCTGAGAGACTATCCTTCTGCAGGGAAATAAGAGGGGGTAGATATTGGTGGGGGCCCGACCTCCGGGACCCAGACAGTTCCTGGGTACAAAGGGTCAAACATCCTCAGACAGAACATTGTAATGACAGATATTTTTTAACATTTTTTTTCTTTCTCTTCTTGGAAGGAGCAACACGAATAGTTCCCATAGAAGCTGCAGCTCCAGCGGTGGAACCAGAGGTGAACACGCAGACGGCGGATCCAGAGCCGGGGCTGAAGAGAGGATACCAGGAATACGCCATCCCACAAGTCCCTCAGGAACAGGCCGCCCATTCCAGCAGGTAGCACAGCTTTATGCTTCTTTATTTGTCATCTTTTTGCTGTATGTCCTCAGAGAGGTCGGTGGCTTTTCACCAGAGATACAAGAGGGCACCGGCCTGAAATCAGTGTAATACACAGAAACCTGTTCCGCTAGTGACATGGACACATAAAATTTATCAGTAAATTTATTATGGACATTTGCACTTTTTGCTGCAACATTAAAAAAAATTTCCTTGAAAATAATTGCATGCAGGTATAACTCACTGTACAGGTATATGCCAGACATGGGGCACACAGGTAATAATGAACACTTTTATGGCACTTTTATTTTGATATTTTTTAAAAATGTCATAGATGTAACTCAGGATCAGTACAGTATAAGTAAAGTAATCTATGTACACAGTGACTCCACCAGCAGAATAGTGAGTGCAGCTCTGTAGTATAATACAGGATGTAACTCAGGATCAGTACAGGATAAGTAATGTAATGTATGTACACAGTGACTGTACCAGCAGAATAGTGAGTGCAGCTCTGGGGTATAATACCGGATGTAACTCAGGATCAGTACAGGATAAGTAATGTAATGTATGTACACAGTGACTGTACCAGCAGAATAGTGAGTGCAGCTCTGGAGTATAATACAGGATGTAACTCAGGATCAGTACAGGATAAGTAATGTAATGTATGTACTCAGTGACTGCACCAGCAGAATAGTGAGTGCAGCTCTGGAGTATAATACAGGATGTAACTCAGGATCAGTAGAGGATAAGTAATGTAATGTATGTACACAGTGACTGCACTAGCAGAATAGTGAGTGCAGCTCTGGAGTATAATACAGGATGTAACTCAGGATCAGTACAGGATAAGTAATGTAATGTATATACACAGTGACTGCACCAGCAGAATAGTGAGTGCAGCTCTGGAGTGTAATACAGGATGTAACTCAGGATCAGTACATGATAAGTAATGTATGTACACAGTGACTGCACTAGCAGAATAGTGAGTGCAGCTCTGGAGTATAATGCAGGACGTAACTCAGGATCAGTACAGGATAAGTAATGTAATGTATGTACACAGTGACTGCACCAGCAGAATAGTGAGTGCAGCTCTGGAGTATAATACAGGATGTAACTCAGGATCAGTACACGATAAGTAATGTAATGTATGTACACAGTGACTGCACCAGCAGAATAGTGAGTGCAGCTCTGGAGTATAATACAGGCTGTAACTCAGGATCAGTACAGGATAAGTAATGTAATGTATGTACACAGTGACTGCACCAGCAGAATAGTGAGTGCAGCTCTGGAGTATAATACAGGAGGTAACTCAGGATCAGTACAGTATAAGTAAAGTAATCTATGTACAAAGTGACTCCACCAGCAGAATAGTGAGTGCAGCTCTGGAGTATAATGCAGGATGTAACTCAGGATCAGTACAGGATAAGTAATGTATGTACACAGTGACTGCACCAGCAGAATAGTGAGTGCAGCTCTGGATTATAATACAGGATGTAACTCAGGATCAGTACAGGATAAGTAATGTAATGTATGTACACAGTGACTCCACCAGCAGAATAGTGAGTGCAGCTCTGGAGTATAATACAGGATGTAACTCAGGATCAGTACAGGATAAGTAATGTAATGTAAGTACACAGTGACTCCACCAGCAGAATAGTGAGTGCAGCTCTGGATTATAATACAGGATGTAACTCAGGATCAGTACAGGATAAGTAATGTATGTTAACAGTGACTTACACCAATAATGAGTGCAGCTCTGGAGTATAATACAGCATGTAACTCAGTAAGGCTACTTTCACACTTTCACAAGCATTGCAAATAAATGCATGCAATCAAGCACACAGCCATGTAAGGCTACTTTCACACTAGCGTTTTTGCTGGATCGGGCAGGGCTCAGCAAAAATGCATCCGTTACTGATAATACAACCGTCTGCATCTGTTATGAACTGATCCGGTTGTATTATCTTTAACATAGCCAAGACGGATCCGCCATGAACTCCATTGAAAGTCAATGGGGGACGGATCCTTTTTCTATTGTGGTAGATTGTGACAGAGTTATACGGATCCTTCCCCATTGACTTGCATTGTGGGTCATGACGGATCCGTTTTGCTCCGCATCCCATGATGGAAAGAGAACCGCAGCTTGCTGTGGTTTGCTCTCCGTTATGGGAGCACAACCAATCTGAACGGAATGCATTCTGGAGCACTCCTTTCTGTTCAGTTACGTTTTGTTCCCATTGACAATGAATGGGGACAAAACGGAAGCGTTTTTCTCCGGTATTGAGACCCTATGACTGATCTCAATACTGGAAAATAGAAACGTTAGTGTGAAAGTAACCGAATTCATGTACGTTATTTAAAAATTGACTCAATTATCTAAAGAACATTGAACACTTCCTCCCGTGCACTGATATTGTGGGGAAACGTCTCGCTCCTGGTGTATATTTTGCCGGTTTTGTTGCCTTTAATGCTGGGCAGGGGAAATTAGGTTGCGTAGTTGTCGCCAATAGATCTGTCAGGTGCTGGATTGATGTGCAGGAACCGCGGCCGGTGGGGGCCTGCAGCTGGAGTTTAGCACTAGATCTGAGAAGCCGCCCTCCGGAGGGGTCTAAATTCTGCTGCTTTAATTTCCCTTAGATGTAGATTAGAGCCCTGAAGACGCTTCTGCAATCAGACGCTCTCCCTCGGCGCTGACAACTTTTAGATTTACAATTAGGACGTTCAGCAAGCGCTGGTAAAGAAGATTAATGGGGGAAGACACGAGTCCGGATAAATGTTATTTCACAAATTACGGGAGAGCTCGCAAATATGTTCCTATAAGGGATTCATGCTGTCATCGCCGGTAACAGGCTTTTACGTAATTTAATAGCTCAGTGCGATGTTATCTGCCTGGAGCCAGTCATATACAATTTATAGAGGATCCCCCTCTACCATCACTCCACCCAACTTATATTAGGCTCTGTTCGCACAGTGACAACCATTGCAGGATTGTTTACCACATGTTTTGCATTGCCATTCAGTGATCTTCATCTGTCAGGCTGGTAAACTTTACTGTTCTTACTATCTTCTCCTGAAGAAGATGGGGGACAACCAATATGGCGTCCATTACCGCAGATGGAAAGCCTGCCCTCCTTTAGAGCTCTGGCTGACAAATCCTCCTTGTTTAACAGCAATACATAAGCAGTTTCCTTTTAACAGGTTAAGGGGGTTTTCTCATGAAAAATATTCTACAGTTTTCAAACCAGCACCTGGATCTGAACACTTTTGTAATTACATGTAATTAAAATTTTAGCATAGCCACTGAGTTATTCAATAAAATGTATCTGTATAGCGCCACCTGCTCACTTAGAAGGCCGCACATGCTCAGTTTCAGCCTTCAACTGCTTCCTGAGCTGTGATGGGGAGAGCTGAGACACGCCCCCTGAGCTGTGATGGGGAGAGCTGAGACACGCCCCCTGAGCTGTGATAGGGAGAGCTGAGACGCGCCCCCTGAGCTGTGATGGGGAGAGCTGAGACGCGCCCCCTGAGCTGTGATGGGGAGAGCTGAGACGCGCCCCCTGAGCTGTGATGGGGAGAGCTGAGACACGCCCCCTGAGCTGTGATGGGGAGAGCTGAGACGCGCCCCCCTGAGCTGTGATGGGGAGAGCTGAGACACACCTCCTGAGCTGTGATGGGGAGAGCTGAGACACGCCCCCTGAGCTGTGATGGGGAGAGCTGAGACACGCCCCCTGAGCTGTGATGGGGAGAGCTGAGACACGCCCCCTGAGCTGTGATGGGGAGAGCTGAGACACGCCCCCTGAGCTGTGATGGGGAGAGCTGAGACACGCCCCCTGAGCTGTGATGGGGAGAGCTGAGACACGCCCCCTGAGCTGTGATGGGGAGAGCTGAGACACGCCCCCTGAGCTGTGATGGGGAGAGCTGAGACACGCCCCCTGAGCTGTGATGGGGAGAGCTGAGACACGCCCCCTGAGCTGTGATGGGGAGAGCTGAGACACGCCCCCTGAGCTGTGATGGGGAGAGCTGAGACACGCCCCCTGAGCTGTGATGGGGAGAGCTGAGACACGCCCCCTGAGCTGTGATGGGGAGAGCTGAGACACGCCCCCTGAGCTGTGATGGGGAGAGCTGAGACACGCCCCCTGAGCTGTGATGGGGAGAGCTGAGACACGCCCCCTGAGCTGTGATGGGGAGAGCTGAGACACGCCCCCTGAGCTGTGATGGGGAGAGCTGAGACACGCCCCCTGAGCTGTGATGGGGAGAGCTGAGACACGCCCCCTGAGCTGTGATGGGGAGAGCTGAGACACGCCCCCTGAGCTGTGATGGGGAGAGCTGAGACACGCCCCCTGAGCTGTGATGGGGAGAGCTGTGACGCGCCCCCCTGAGCTGTGATGGGGAGAGCTGAGACACGCCCCCTGAGCTGTGATGGGGAGAGCTGAGACGCGCCCCCCTGAGCTGTGATGGGGAGAGCTGAGACACGCCCCCTGAGCTGTGATGGGGAGAGCTGTGACGCGCCCCCCTGAGCTGTGATGGGGAGAGCTGTGACGCGCCCGCGCCCCCCCCTGAGCTGTGATGGGGAGAGCTTAGACGTGCCCCCCTGAGCTGTGATGGGGAGAGCTTAGACACGCCCCCTGAGCTGTGATGGGGAGAGCTGTGACGCGCCCCCCTGAGCTGTGATGGGGAGAGCTGAGACGCGCCCCCCTGAGCTGTGATGGGGAGAGCTGAGACACGCCCCCTGAGCTGTGATGGGGAGAGCTGTGACGCGCCCCCCTGAGCTGTGATGGGGAGAGCTGTGACGCGCCCGCGCCCCCCCCTGAGCTGTGATGGGGAGAGCTTAGACGTGCCCCCCTGAGCTGTGATGGGGAGAGCTTAGACACGCCCCCTGAGCTGTGATGGGGAGAGCTGAGACGCGCCCCCCTGAGCTGTGATGGGGAGAGCTGAGACGCGCCCCCCTGAGCTGTGATGGGGAGAGCTGAGACATGCCCCCTGAGCTGTGATGGGGAGAGCTGAGACACGCCCCCTGAGCTGTGATGGGGAGAGCTGAGACACGCCCCCTGAGCTGTGATGGGGAGAGCTGAGACACGCCCCCTGAGCTGTGATGGGGAGAGCTGAGACACGCCCCCTGAGCTGTGATGGGGAGAGCTGAGACACGCCCCCTGAGCTGTGATGGGGAGAGCTGAGACACGCCCCCTGAGCTGTGATGGGGAGAGCTGAGACACGCCCCCTGAGCTGTGATGGGGAGAGCTGAGACACGCCCCCTGAGCTGTGATGGGGAGAGCTGAGACACGCCCCCTGAGCTGTGATGGGGAGAGCTGAGACACGCCCCCTGAGCTGTGATGGGGAGAGCTGAGACACGCCCCCTGAGCTGTGATGGGGAGAGCTGAGACACGCCCCCTGAGCTGTGATGGGGAGAGCTGAGACACGCCCCCTGAGCTGTGATGGGGAGAGCTGAGACACGCCCCCTGAGCTGTGATGGGGAGAGCTGAGACACGCCCCCTGAGCTGTGATGGGGAGAGCTGAGACACGCCCCCTGAGCTGTGATGGGGAGAGCTGAGACACGCCCCCTGAGCTGTGATGGGGAGAGCTGAGACACGCCCCCTGAGCTGTGATGGGGAGAGCTGAGACACGCCCCCTGAGCTGTGATGGGGAGAGCTGAGACACGCCCCCTGAGCTGTGATGGGGAGAGCTGAGACACGCCCCCTGAGCTGTGATGGGGAGAGCTGAGACACGCCCCCTGAGCTGTGATGGGGAGAGCTGAGACACGCCCCCTGAGCTGTGATGGGGAGAGCTGAGACACGCCCCCTGAGCTGTGATGGGGAGAGCTGTGACACGCCCCCTGAGCTGTGATGGGGAGAGCTGTGACACGCCCCCTGAGCTGTGATGGGGAGAGCTGAGACACGCCCCCTGAGCTGTGATGGGGAGAGCTGAGACACGCCCCCTGAGCTGTGATGGGGAGAGCTGTGACGCGCCCCCCTGAGCTGTGATGGGGAGAGCTGAGACACGCCCCCTGAGCTGTGATGGGGAGAGCTGAGACGCGCCCCCCTGGGCTGTGATGGGGAGAGCTGAGACACGCCCCCTGAGCTGTGATGGGGAGAGCTGTGACGCGCCCCCCTGAGCTGTGATGGGGAGAGCTGTGACGCGCCCGCGCCCCCCCCCTGAGCTGTGATGCCCCCCCCCCCCTTCAGCTGTGATCCATGTTTTGCAGGCGGCAAATATACATACGGTTGTGTGCATGAGCCCTAAATGGGACACGCGCACAATTCTTGCTGGGTGCCGGACCACCCGACGTACTGCAATATCTCTTCACAATCACATCTGATGAGAAGCATGGGCTGGACCGGTCTAAAGGGTTTTTACAGGATTACAATGCTCTTTAACAGATCTGCAGATGTCGGTGCTTACCTCATGTACGTGTTCCCTGTGATTTTTTTCTTTTTCAATTTGATTCTCCTGTTTTCATGTAAACCAATCCCCCCGCTTTGTTTCCATCCTGTATGTAGCACTTCCTGTTGCTGTATCCAAACAAACCCATAATGCACTTCTCTTTCCTCTGCCACAGCTTCCTGACCGCCCCTAGTTTATAGCTCCTCCCACTCAGTTACATAGACACTCCCCTATCGCTGCCCCGCCCACGGCCATATCATCACAGGAAATAAGAGAGAGCGACATGGACATGGTCGTGTTACTACAGCCCAGGAGAAGGGAGCCATAAAGTTTAATGGAATACATTACAAAATTACAGCAACCTTCCTAAATGAGTATTTTAGAAGATGTTGATGTAAACTGGAAAACCCCTTTAAGTAAAATTCTCTTCAAATACTGTAATATTTTTTTTCTTTTCAGGACAGGTCCAAACCAGCTAAAAATTTTCACTTGCGAATATTGCAATAAGGTCTTCAAATTCAAGCACTCTCTCCAGGCCCACCTGCGCATTCACACCAATGAAAAGCCCTATAAGTGCCTCCTGTGTAACTACGCCAGTGCCATTAAAGCCAACCTGAGCGTCCACATGCGCAAACACACAGGAGAGAAGTTCAGCTGCGATCACTGCTCCTTCAGCTGTCTCAGCAAAGGTCACCTGAAGGTCCACGTGGAGCGAGTCCACAAGAAAATCAAGCAGCACTGCCGCTTCTGCAAGAAAAAGTACTCAGATGTCAAGAATCTCATCAAACACATCAAAGAAACTCACGACGCGCTGGACAAGAAGGTGAAGGACAACTTAGACGAACTAAGGTTACTGACCCGAGAGGGAAAGAGACAGCTCTTGTACGACTGTCACATCTGTGAGCGCAAATTCAAAAATGAGCTGGAAAGAGACAGGCACATGCTGGTCCATGGAGACGAGAGACCGTTTGCTTGCGAGCTCTGCGACCATGGGGCCACAAAGTATCAGTCTCTCGAGCTCCACCTACGGAAGCACCCCTTCGTCTACGTGTGCTCCAGTTGCTTCAAGAAGTTTGTCAGCACTGTTAGATTAAAAGCTCACATCAAAGAGTTTCACCCAGACCTTCAGGAGGACATGATCTTTAGGACTTCCATTAATCAGAGTTTTTACCTCCTGGAGCCTGGGAGTGACATCCAGCAAGAGGCTCTTGGAGACGTCGATAGTGAAGCTCATCTAGTCTACAACGCACCGTCTTCCATACCGATTCCCCCAACATCAGTAAAAAACATTGAACAATCTCAGAACTCTACGACTGAAAGGGTTGGTTTACTACCAGGCCAGGAATCGCAGCCACTTGTGTCTGAGCAACCAAGTCATTTACCAGATTGCACAATATCAAAGCTAGCAGGCTCTCCAGACGTGTCTTCGGAGGTGTCAAGTGAAGATCTTCTTCGTGGTTTGACAGAGAAAGATAATAATCATTTTTATTCTAATCTTGGAAACAATCAAGGCGAAAGCAATGAATCCGGAGCAGTCAATCATGTCATAAGCGAGTCGAGACCCACGGCGGTAGACTCTTTAGACGACCAGATTTCATATGGACATCATGAAAGTGGAAGCCAACAAGGCCCAAAGGACACTACTTTGGAGACGGGAAGCGTAGGGCTCCCCCCTCCTGCACCCCCAGTGCCTGCAAACTCTGGAGAGACTGCAGCCTTTATGACTATCTTGAATGGACTGCACAAGAGACAGTTGTCGGTGGCCTTGTTTCAGAAGATCAGGAAGATTTACGGGGACCTGGAGTGTGAATACTGCGGTAAGGATGGAGAACTATTAGGGTTAGGATTTTATGAGGGTTTTCAGTTCTGATTTCGGGCTGAAATCTGCATAAAATCTGCAAGCATGCACTATCCTGTGAATGGGGTTTCGACAATGCCGTTCACGTGCTACGGGAAAAAAAATTAAAATCTACGAGTATAAGGAGCTACTTAGGTATTTTCACACAGAAAGCAAGATGGTCTCCTTGATTGGGGTCACTCCTTGCACATATCTGCAGCTTATGAACTCCAGCAGGAATCAAAGTGTCAGCTTCAAATTTAGCTCCGAATCCTTTTCTCAATACATGTCGAATTTGCAACTTTTTGCAATTCCGACACGTGGTGAGGATGTCCTAAAAGGGTAATCTTATCAGGTGACTTATATCTCTATTACTTTTGTGACTGGTCGGAGTCCAACCACTAGGATCCGCAATGATCCGGAGAATTAAGGGGCTGTGTTTCCCTACGGTAGCCGGCTGCTCAGGGAACCATAACGCTTCTCCCTACAAGTAAATGGATCCGGGTGAGATTTGTACAGCAGTGTAGCCAGGACCATCACTATATGGGCTAAATCAGTGCTGCGGGCCCTTCATTCTCAGGATCGGTGAGGGTTTATGAAGTGTTGGCTTATCCTAGCAATACGCCTTCACTTTATCAGGTGGGAATAACCTGTAGGGTACTGAACTAGATGGGCATTGTCCTCAAATCTAGACTGAACGGGTCTACACTGAGTGCCTCCAGAACATGATACATGACTCCTGTGATTCGCTGGAACAGTTGGCTTCAGTTTGCTTTCTTCTTTTACCACCACAACCTTCACCCAACCTCAAAGTAAATTTCTGCCCCCACTCCTCGTTATATACAATGCATTCAGAAAGTCTTCAGACCCTTTTATTTTTTTCAGGTTTTTTGATGTTTCGGCCCTGTGCTAAAATAAAAAAAATAATAATGTTTTCCCCATCATTTTCATTGAAAAGGAAAAAGTAAAATCTTGCATTGACCTAAGTATTCAGACCCTTTACTCAGGAATTAGTTGAAGCCCCTTTGGCAGTGATTCCAGCCTCCATTCTTCTTGGCAATGATGCCACAAGGTTTGCACACCTGGATTTGGGGACTTTCTTCCATTCTTCTCTGCAGATCCTCTCAAGCTCTGTCAGGTTGGATGCAGACCTTAGTTGGACCACCATTTTCTGGTCTCTCCAGAGTTGTTCGATTGGGTTCAAGTCAGGGCCGGGCCACTCAAGGACATTCACAGACTTGTCCCTAAGCCGCTCTTGTGTAGTTTTGGTTGTGTGCTCATTGTCTTGTTGGAGGGTGAACCTTCAGCCCAGTGTGAGGTCCACAGCGCTCTGAATCAGGTTTTCATTAAAGGCGTTATCCAGGAAAAAATATTTTTGACTTATCCTCAGGATAGGTCATCAGTATTAGATCTGCGGAGGTCAGATACCCGCCACCCGCCTCCAATCAGCTGTTGGAAGAGGCCTTGAGTGCCGCAGCCTCTTCCTAGACCGCGTGACTTCACCGTAGATCGGTCACGTGGCCTAGTTGCAGCTCAGCCCTATTCAAGTCAATGGGGCTAAGCTGCAATACCAAGCACAGCCACTATATGATGTCGCTGTCCTTATAAATCTGCTGGGAGCCTGCATCACTCACCTGCTCCCTGAAACATCTGATCGTCGAGGATGCTGGGACTTGGACCACCGCTGGTGTGATAACGATGACTTATCTGGAGGATAAGTCGTCATCATCTTTTCCAGGATAACCCCTTTAAGAATATCTCTGTACTTTGCTCCATTCCGCTTTCCCTCTACCCTAAACAGTCTCCATGTCCCCCCAGCATGATGCTGCCACCACCACGCTTCACTGTAGGGATAGTATTGGGCAGGTGATGAGACGCGCCTGGTTTTCTCCAAACGCGATGCATAGAATTGAGGCCTAAAAGTTTAATCTTGGTTTCATCAGACCAGAACATCTCGTTTCTCACAGTCCGAGAGTCCTTTAGGTGCCTGCAAACTGTCATGTGTCTTTTTCTGAGGAGAGGCTTCTTTCTGGTCACTCTGCCATAAAGCCCATATTGGTGGAGGCTGCAGTGATGGTTGACCTTCTAGAAGTTTCTCCCATCTGCACACAGGATCTTTGGAGCTCAGCCAGAGTAACCAAAGTGCTTTAGGTCTTGTATTGGGATGATGTGCTCGTTCTGCTTTCTTATTGCCGCTTATCTTACAGGTAAGCTGTTCTGGTATCAGGTCCACTATGACATGCACGTGCGGACACACACTCGGGAGCATCTGTACTACTGCTCTCAGTGCAGCTACTCCTCCGTCACCAAGAACTGCCTCAAACGTCACGTCATACAGAAGCACAGTAACATGTCCATGAAGTGTCCGGCCCCCGGCTGCAGCTACTCCAGTCCGGACAAGTATAAGCTACAAGCCCATCTGAAAGTCCATGCTGAGCTGGTAAGTCGGTGCACAGAGCTTTTATTTTCTGATACTTCCTTTTTCGAGCAGCATTATACTTGACTGCAAGATTTACTTTATAGCATGCACCAGAATTATGGAAACGGAGAGTGTACTGATTATGCTTTGTGCGCTGCAGAATCGCTGTACAGGGAGGGGGAGAAGCTGAGCTCGCGATCAGTCCCTTAGCGACACGTGGCGTACACATACATAACATTCATGCAGGGAGTGAATGGAGAGGTTAGATTGTTGGGGCCTCTTTGCTGTGGGTCACAGAGGGATTCTTGTTATGGGCGCTCACATTACATGATGCTGCGCATGGGCAAGATTTTACCGCTGCGCCGGGTGACGTCCACACATCAAGGAGGAGAATACAAGATGAGGGGAGGAGCAAGACTCGCTGAGAATGCGTGCGGCTGGGCTTATTAGCATGTTTATAAAATCGTTTTTTTTTCAAGGTCAAAAATACGTTTAGGTTACTTTCACACTTGCGTTTAACTTTTCCGGCAGAGGATCTCAATACCTGAGAAAAGCGCTTCCGTTTCGTCCCCATTCATTGTCAATGGGGTCAGAACTGAACAGAACGGAATGCACCAAAATGCATCCCGTTACGTTTGCTTGTGTTCCCATACCGGAGAGAAAGCTGCAGTAATGCAAGTCAATGGTGCCGGATCCGTTTTCTCGGACACAATAGAAAACTGATCTGTCTCCCATTGACTTACAATGGTTTTAATGCCGGATCCGTCTTGGCTATTTTAAAGATAATACAACCATCTGTATTTGTTATAAACAGGTCCGGTTTTATTATAAGAATCTGAGGCGTTTTTGCTGATCCCTGCCGGATCAGGCAAAAACGCAAGTGTGAAAGTAGCCTTATATTGCACATACAGGTATATTTAGAAAGGACTCCATGAGACCCACAGTACCATATAAGGCTACTTTCGCTTGCGTTTACATTTTCTGGGATTGAGATTCGTCATAGGGTCTCAATAACGGAGAAAAACACTTCCGCTTTGTCCCCATTCATTGTCAATAGGGACAAAACATAACAGAACGGAGCGCTCCAAAATGCATTCCGTTCCGATGGGTTGCGTTCCCATACCGGAGAGCAAACCGCAGCAAGCTGCGGTTTTCTTTCCGTCATGTGATGCGGAGCAAAACGGATCTAGCATGACCCACAATACAAGTCAATGGGGACGGATCCGTTTTCTCGGAAAACTGATCCGTCCCCCATTGACTTTTAATGGAGTTCATGACAGATCCGTCTTGGGTATGTTAAAGATTATACAATCGGATCCGTTCTGAACGGATGCAGACAGTTGTATTATCAGTAACGGAAGTGTCTTTGCTGAACCCTGCAGGATCAGGCAAAAACAAAAGTGTGAAAGTAGCCTAAGCAGGTAAACACGCTTGATGGTGGTGACAGGTTCCCTTTAAGGACCGGGCCAGTTTTCATTTTTGCGTTTTCATCTTTCACTCTCTGCCTTTCCGGAGCCACAACATTTTTTTCATTTTTCTGATCATTTAGCCGTATGAGAGTTTTTTTGTTTGTTTTTTGCGGGACAAGTTGTTCCTTGTAATGTCACCTTTTTATATTGCATGCCATATAGTATGAAGCTGGAAAAAATCCAACTGGGTGGATTTGGGGAAAAAAAAAGCAATTCCGCCATAGTTTTATGGGTTTAATTTTTACAGCGTTCTCTATGCAGTAAAACTGAACTGTTAACTCCAGTCTCTGGGCCAGTATGATTACAGCAATACCACATTGTTATAGATTTTGTTGTATTTTAGTACTTTAAAAAAAAAAGTATTTTTGTTTTTCGCATCACCATATTTTGATCGCCATAACTTTTTTATAATGACATCTATTGAGCTGTGTGGGTCTCATTTTTGTAGGATGATAGGGTAGATAACTACACACCGACCACAAGAGGGAAGGGAAAAGGTACTAGGCCTGGAAACTAGGGAAAGAGGAAAAGGTCCCCACCTAGTGAATCCCTAAACCGAGCCCTGACAACTATAAGTATGAACAGACCTTGATGGTAGGAAAGTTCATATGCTGGAACCTAGGGCCCTATCTGACCCTAAAGGGCCGTGGAAATAGTGTCAGGACAAGAGATGACCTGTTCCTTCCCAGCTAAAGGAACATGATACTCCCTCAGGCCTAATACCAAAAGGTAGTCACGGCCTTTGGTGTGCGCTGTGACACTTTTGCCACGCTTGCTGTTGCCTGTGGCAACGTATTGCTGTTTCAGCATGCCGGGCAGTGTCACGGCCTTTGTGGTGTGTGCCGTGACATGGTTGCCTTGCATGTTGTTGCCTGCGGCAACGTGTAGCTTTTTATGCTGGTGTGTGCACTTCCCCTTTAAGGTGTTTCCTCCTCTGTCCGGTGCTTGTTGGGTGTGGTCACTAGGTGCTTCAACTTACCTGTGGCTAGAGGCCAGGAGTCAGTGGTACTCCAGGCATTGTGTGTGCCGTAGTTATGCTCCTGGTCTTCATGCTTCATCTCCCAGAGTGAGGGCTTCCTAGTGGGACATCGAGGTCTCCTGCGATGTCTTCCCTCCCTTACATGTGTTGTATGTTTGGTGTGGGGTTATGATTTGGTGTGTTGTAATGTCTAGCTTGGTGTTCCATGTCTGGTATGTTTGGTGATAGCTTCCAGCATGGTTGCTTGACATTTCCCCTGTTTGTTGTCTTCCTCCGGAAGGGGGCTGGTTTCCCGGAGGGGTGAACCAATAGTCTGTATGCTGTGCATCCCGGGGTCCAGGCAGTTACTGGTGAGATGGTTTCCTGTATGTGTTGTTTGTACGATGCCCAGTTTGGTGTGTGGGCTCCTGTACGTATGCGTGGGTTCCAGTCGTGGTGGCTGCGACAGGTAAGTGTGTTTTCCGGTGTTCTTACCTGCCGATCCAGTTGCTGCATATGGTCTTTTCCTTTCCTTGCTTCTAGGCCTTTTGAGGCTCCTGTTCTTCAGTTTCCTTGAAGAACAGGGCGCCTCTCCTTAGCTCCTTTTGTGAGGGATACTCAGGGCCTCCGGTATCCAGGCCGTCCTACCATCCAGGTCCGCTCATACGGTGAGGAGTTAGGGCGAGGTATAGGGATGCAATAGGAGGTGACCTGCTCCCTTATCCTTGTGTTCAGGGCTAGTTGCTTTCCCTATCCCCCAGTCATTGTACGTTGGGGTTTTTTCCCCACTCCCCACCGTGACAGTAGTGAAAAACCACTAACAAGAAATAAGGAAAAAGACACTTAACTCCAAAGTATGCAGACGAGCAGGAACTCAGAGGAGAACCAGGCACCAGATCTTCATAACCTGAAAGGCTCTATCAACCGCATAGCATGATGGGTGAGGCCAGACTAAATAGAGGCGTTAGAAAGACCACTTAAGCTACACCTGAGACCAGAGGTGTGGTCATACCCAGCAACAACACAGAAAAGTGAAACCAGAGAGGCTGTCAGATCACATCACGTGCAGCCAGTCTCTTAGATCCTTTGACCCCTGTCACAGAAGAGACCGTGACAATGACTTAAGAACTTTTTATAAAAAAATTTAGGGAGGTGAAGCAACGAAAAAAACAGCAAATCGGCCATTTTGATTTTAATTTTTTGCTTTGTCTTACGAATAAATAAATTTATATTTTAATAGTACGGCCGTTTTGGACCACGCCAATGACTTTGATCTTTACTATTTTATTTATTTTTAATGTGGGCAAAGGGGGTGATTTTGAAGTTTTATAAACTACTTTTGATTTTTTTTTTTTTTCACACTTAAGTCCCAGTAGAGGACCTGAACATGCGATCATCTGATCGCTTCTCTAATAGACTGCAATGAATTAGCCTTGCAGTCTATCGGAGATTTGCTATGTTCCTATTGAGCCTTGCCTGTGGCAGACCTCGCTAAGATTACGGGAGCCGTTCCATCCCCGGGAGCGCAGCACTTGCTGGGAAACCCTCTCAGATGCCGTGGTCACAATTGACCATGGCATCTGAGGGGTTCAATGCCCGTGATCGGTTTTCTGGCCAATCACAGATATAGCCTATGGATGTCTGCTGTGTAAAACAGCAGGCACCCGCGCGGCTATGAAAGTGGGTGCCATGTTTAACATCGCTTTTGCTCTGTGCCTGTACAGCGCTCGTCCTTAAGGGGTTAAGCAGTTGTCGTTCAATTTTAGCCTTAAATCGCTTTTCTCTTCACCCCCTTTTGTGTCCACATTCTCGCTCGTTAGGAATCCAAAGTCCTGTGCTCTGTATGCTGCCAATGTCACCTTAACCTTAGACGTGCATCACAAGAAAACAAATGGTCTTGCCAAAAACAATTCCTTTTTAGCGGTTTTCTTTGCACGTTGGTGCTCTGCACTGTATGAATGACAATATACGGTTTCCATAACTACAGCAGAAGGAAAGCATGCCTTCAGCTGATAACAGAAGCTGGATCAGCTTCCTGAATAATGTGTATCCACATGTAATATCGGGACATTCGTACATTTACCACACGTGCTTCTTTAAAGGTGATGGATGAAGCAGTTTTTTTTATGATTGCATTTGCCTCATTTTGGGCTAAAATAATTTCTTTAAATTGGTCTTTATTAAAAATTTTCAGCAGTTTTTGTGATACTTGGGGTTAAAAATCTGCCTATTTGAAGTCTGTCCCTCCCGAGTTCCCTCAGCTGACGGCCTATGTAAAGCCTTATCTCTGATCTCCTGACCTCATAAACACTTACAAGGGGTTATCCGAGACTAAAAAATGTCCCCCTGGCTCTCCGTTCTCTGCGCCGCTTCTGGTCCCTGCGCCGCTTCTGGTCCCTGCTGATTCTCCACATGCGAGGATGAAAATATCCAGTGGGGGGGGGGGGGGGGGGTGTTAGCAGTCAATGGCCGTCAGTGACGGAGACGAGCCCTCATCAGATGTTTTCATCCGTGCACAGGGAGAAGTAGCATCAGCAGTGCAGGGAGCCAGGTAAGTAGAATCAGTGTGAGGGGCCCGGGCATATGGGGGACGTTTTTTAGTCTTGGATATTCCCTTTAAGCCATATTGTTATCAGTTTGATAATAGTTTAGCTATAATGAGTGTTTATGAGGTCAGGAGATCAGAGAGAAGGCTTCCCACGAGCCGTCAGCTGCGGGACCTCAGGAGGGACAGTCTGCAAATAGACTTGTTTTTACCGCCATGTTTCCCAAAAACTGCCAAAAATGTTTAATAACAAACTGGAAAAAAATATATTTTGAGCCCAAAATGAAGTAATAAAAATAAGCTGTTTAATGTCAGTAAAGTGTTTTTCGAAGCATATGGAGGTGTCTGTGCTCAGCACCGATGTCCTCAGTCCCTACGCCATGCACAGACCTTTTTTAGTACAAGAACTTATCAATTTCCAAACATATAATCCGCTAGATCCCCTCGTCTTATTTATTCCAGGTAAATTACACCTAGATTTTCAAATATAAGAAATTTCACTTGGTT
The DNA here is from genome assembly GCF_905171765.1 of Bufo bufo. Classification (NCBI taxonomy): domain Eukaryota; kingdom Metazoa; phylum Chordata; class Amphibia; order Anura; family Bufonidae; genus Bufo; species Bufo bufo. The sequence goes on from NC_053393.1 coordinate 33,347,981, forward strand.
GATCTTTTTTTTTTTTTTTTTTTTCTTTTTTTCTACATTAAACATGAACAGTCACATGTGAACAGCCAGCTCTCCATAGTCCCATGATCCTGACCACCCCGCCCTTCTTCTTCATCACACTTTTCATTAAAATCACCAGTTTTATTAAAATCACACGACCGTATGTATTTTGCGGTCCGCGGAACAGCTGGCCCCTAGTAGAACAGTACTATGCTTGTCCGTAATGCGGACAATAATAGGACATGTTCTATTTTTTTGTGGAACGGACATACGGACATAAGGAAACGGAATGCACACGGAGTAACTTCCATTTATTTTTTTTGCTGACCCATTGAAATGAATGGTTCCGTATACGGTCCGCAAAAAAAAATAAACAGACTGGACACGGAAAGAAAATACATTTGTGTACATGAGGCCTTATTGAGTCCTGATTAAAAATACATGGGGTGGGGAATTTATCATTAGGGTAAAATTTGAAGTCTGTTTTTATTGAGGCTGAGTTGGCTTATTTTGCCACTAGTTTATCAAACAGAACATATTTGTTAAATTTGGCGCATTTTTTTATCTGAAAATCTTTGTCTGCTACTTGAGTTTTTCGCACTGTCCTGCCGGAGTGGCTTTGGGACTTTTCGTGCGATGGTACTGCCTTCCTGTAAATGATGTACAGATAGTACTGTTTCCTTGTCTCTCCCTGTAAATGATGTAGGTACAGATAATACTGCCTCCCTATCTCTCTTTGCAAATGATGTAGGTACAGATAGTACTGCCTCCCTATCTCTCCCTGTAAATGATGTAGGTACAGATAGTACTGTCTCCATGTAAATGATGTACGTATGGATAGTACTGCCTCCATGTCTCTTACTGTAAATGATGTAGGTACAGATAGTACCTCCTCCCTGTCTCTTACTGTAAATGATGTAGGTACAGATAGTACTCTCTCCCTGTAAATGATGTAGGTACAGATAGTACTCTCTCCCTGTAAATGATGTACATATGGATAGTACTCCCTCCCTGTCTCTCACTGTAAATGATGTAGGTACAGATAGTACTGCCTCCCTGTCTCTCACTGTAAATGATGTAGGTACAGATAGTACTGCCTCCATGTAAATGATGTACGTATGGATAGTACTGCCTCCATGTCTCTTACTGTAAATGATGTAGGTACAGATAGTACCTCCTCCCTGTCTCTTACTGTAAATGATGTAGGTACAGATAGTACCTCCTCCCTGTCTCTTACTGTAAATGATGTAGGTACAGATAGTACTCTCTCCCTGTAAATGATGTACGTATGGATAGTACTCCCTCCCTGTCTCTCACTGTAAATGATGTAGGTACAGATAGTACTGCCTCCCTGTCTCTCACTGTAAATGATGTAGGTACAGATAGTACTGCCTCCATGTAAATGATGTACGTATGGATAGTACTGCCTCCCTGTCTCTCCCTGTAAATGATGTAGGTACAGATAGTACTCCCTCCCTGTCTCTCACTGTAAATGATGTAGGTACAGATAGTACTGCCTCCCTATCTCTCCCTGTAAATGATGTAGGTACAGATAGTACTGCCTCCCTATCTCTCACTAAAAATCACACAGGCACTGATGGTTCAACCTCACTGTTTTTACTCATTACTTAAGTAGGAAGATGTAGTACTACTCCCTTGTGTCTCCATATAAATGTTACAGGCAGATATAATACTGTCACCCTGTCTCTTTTTGTTTGTAAGGCTACTTTCACACCTGCGTTCGGTGCGGATCCGTCTTGTATCTGGACAGACGGATCCGCACCGATAATGCAATCCGTTAATAACGGATCCGTTTGCATTAAAAAGCAAAAAAAGTCCAAGTCAAAACGGATCCGTCCTCACTTACCTTGAAAGTCAATGGGGGACGGATCCGTTTTCAATTGCGCCATATTGTGTCAGTGAAAACGGATCCGTCCCCATTGACTTACATTGTGAGTCAGGACGGATCCGTTTGGCCCCGCATAGTCAGGCGGACACCAAAACTCTGCAAGCTGCGTTTTAGTGTCCGTCTCAAAAGCGGAACGGAGACCAAACGCAGCCAAAGTGATGCATTCTGAACGGATCCTTTTCCATTCAGAATGCATTGGGGCTGAACTGATCAGTTTTGGGCCGCTTGTGAGAGCCCTGAAACAGATCTCACAGGCGGACCCAGAAACGCCAGTGTGAAAGTAGCCTTACATGTATAGGGAGATGGAGAAGGCAGTAGAGCTACCTCTGTGTAATTTATGTGTAGAGACAGTAAGGGCTGTATTACAGCCTTCTACAGCAGGGAAGCGTTCCTGCTCATCAGTGGAGGAGACGCCTTAAAGGGAACCTGTCATCAACTTTATGCTGCCCTTACTAACAGCAGAATAAAGAGACAGGTGAGTTGATTTCAGCGTCTGTCATTTAAAAGTTAAAAGTAAGTGGTTGATAAGAACCGACCTCACAATCATTGTAGACTGGGCCTGGAGAAGAGTCCCGGCCACCTGAGAAGAGTCCTGGTTATCCATGAATTCCTGCTGATGACTGACCGTCTTCTACCTAGTCTTCTCCCTTTCTCTCTACGAGAGAACTGCCAGTCATCAGCAGATGGGGGGAGAGCAGGAGATGATGGATAACCAGGACTCTTCTCAGGTAGATTTGACTCTTTTCAAGGCCTGGGCTGCAATGATTATGATGCAGGTTCTCGGCAGCCACTAACTTTTAGCTGATGAGTGACACACCGCTGACATCAGCATTTCGGTCACTATTTTATGCTGCCCTCAGTGAGGTCAGCATAAAGCTGATGACAGGTTCCCTTTAACGTGCAGCGATCTCCACAGTATGGGGAACATTGATCGCTAATGCCATCGCTCATCCCCATACAGAAGCATTCCTTCCTGACAATCGCCTGCTCGTCAGTGGAGGAGACACCTTTTACATACAGCAATCTCCTCCACAATATGGGGAGGAGCGATCGCTAATGCCATCACCAGTCCCCATACTGATTAGACGGCACGATCTGCTGTTGGGAAATGAAAATTTTTTAAGCTACTTTAAAAATCTGGATTGCTTCATGAACGTTTGTTCCATCAGGTAATCGGCGGCAGTATTACACTGCCAGATAATCATTGAGCGTTCCTATGGCCGACAATTGGCCAGTGTAACTACAACAGCACTTTCTGCGCGTGTGTCATTTACAAGAAGACCCAGGGATTCATTGCTCTCTTTGTCTAGATAAGTGTGTAGAGTCTACTGTTCCCTTTAGTCTTGAATAGCAGCAGCCGATATCAAGGTGACCACCATCTCACTGCTCAAGTTTCAGTCTAATGAGGTGGTCAGCTTGATATCAGCTGCTGCTATTCAAGACCCCCCTCAAAGACTAATGTAAAGGAGACCCCGCACTTTTAGTGTATGGAGAAAAAGTGCGTTATGATATTGAGATATGGATCCGTCATTCCCTCTATGTAAAGGATCAAGAACATTAGCATTTTGGGAAAGTAGAAGAACATTGGAGATATCGTGAAAACCCAGAAGAAACTTTCCAGAACTCCTCAGGCTCCTGGTTTTGTGTCATTTCTGGACCATCAGCTCTTTCGCAGCGGTCACATCTCCTGGTAAACTATGCCTTATGCCTTTGCAGCTATTTCTGTGGTTGCGGTAATCAATAGGTGTCTCTGTGAAAGTCGATGCCAGGCTTTTAATTAAGCCCCATGCACACCATGGGGACCTGGAGACCGAGAGAAGACAGCGGGGGGATTCTGTAGACTGACTTCATCCTTCTTGGTTTCGAGCCGTTCCTTTCTAACGAAGGCCTTCTTCTCAGGCACACGTGTTTGTGACAAATTACTCGCCCGGCCGTCCCATTAAGGCTTCAGTCAAGGCCACGATGTGCTGTAGGAAACGAGCATTGCCATCGTTAATGATGTGCGTCGAGAGACCCAGGTGTGTTCTCGACGGGAAGAGCCGCGTACGTGGATGTATATTTATAGACGTAGATAAAACTTTTAGTGCGTGCAATTATTCAGCTTCCCCACTGTTAGATTGTAGCCGAGCCGTACGGTGTTGGAATAGGCGCATGAAATTGCCAACCTGCTGCTGTCAGAGGCAAAGCCTACATTATTCCTATGGATAGGATCTGAAATTGGTTTTCATTGTAGAGTCCACGGGGGGTCTGGTAAATAAAACATGGAGGATCTGAATCAGTCACGTAGAAGAAGCTAGAGCGACAATATTTATTTGCATGAATATAAGCTGCTCCGCTCTCCAGCGCATCTGCAAAGTGATGGGATCGATTCCTTCGGAAGACTAGAACTGTCTAGGCTCTTGAGGTTTACATGTTGGCGCCTCTCTACTTAGTTTATTTTTTGACGACTCTGGATAGCAGGTGAAACCAACAAGTGGGTCCTTGACCGAATCAAGTTGGTTCTTCACCTCTAAGCACAAATTCTTAGACTGAAGCTGAAGACTTTGTGAGAAGACCGATTCATGGGAAGAGAGAATTGTCGTTGGGAGGTTCAGACTCCGTTCATGTGTGTTAAAGGCTCTGATCAAATACGGCCCCATTGGTATCAGTCGTAGGGCTGCTCCGACATTGCGTTTCGGTTATTAATAGAAAACATGTGAAAAGTGCTTAAAAGGAGATGTCCTGGGGGATAACGTTACTTTAAAAGGCCAAAGTGGGTCTAATAAAAATTTTTTTAGGGAGGCTGGGGAGGGTTTGAGACCCACGACACTTCAGGTCACCCCTGGACCGGAAATGATAATGTGCTGTATACATGAATGTAATCAATGCCGGCCAAATAACAAACTCAGCAGTGACATGTCTATGAGCTGAGTGAGCCTCAGCAATAATGTCACATGAGATATATAAATTATATATGTGGGGTTTCGCTCTGGTAGATGGGGTAAGCGGGCGCAGTATAGAGGAAAAATACAAGTTCTTGATTCAAAATGTCAGTGTTTATTCACACTTGAGGCAATTGCACAAAACAGCAAGTAACTTTGCAGTCTTGGTGTTAATTCACACACAATGGAAAGTTCATTTTTACTGGGCCAGTAAAACTGCTGTAAAATACGATCCTGAGTTTTCTGCAGCCCCAGGTGACCCCGAGAACGTGTTGGTGGGCTAGATCTAACACAAGCTTGTGATAAGCCTTGGGGACCACCATCTGTTCAATAGGCTCACCCCGTAGTTGGTTTACCTGATACAACATATCCTGATGAACCACAAAATGAGGAAACACTGACTCTGCCCCAGGTTGTTGAGGTTCACCATCTACTATTAACACGTTTTCCCAGGCGCGGGATAGGGTTGGGTCCCGACGTAGGGCGGTACCAAAATTATACCCGGAGACAATGAGGTCTGCCAATTCATGACCCGGCGGCAAGTCCTCCACGTCTCCGCCCATCACACTTAGCGGGGTTGTCTCCCCCTCTTCCACCGAAGTGGCGGTCACCCCTACCCCTGGCCCTTCGGCCTCGGGTTCCTAGAGTTATGGCCTCCCCGGAGCAAGGCCACTATGCTGGGGTTACCCCTGTGTCATGGGTATTAGTCACTCTAGTAGCAGGCCACAGTGCCGGGAAGCCCGGGAAAACTCTCCCAATTATAAGTTTGTAGTGGAAGTTTGTGGCAACTGCCACTTCGTGAGTCCATCTGCCAGCCCCTGTGGTTAGAGACACCAGGGCGGTGGTATAGTCTTTTAAGTCTCCATGGATGCACATGACCCCGACTTTCTGGCCAGTATACTCCGCTGATCGTACCAGGGGAGCCCTTACTAGGGACACCAGACTCCCTGAGTCCAGCAGAGCCTCTGCTGGAGTGTCTCCTACCTCCACCTGGCACAGGTGGTTTAGAGTTTTTGGGGTACCTGCTGCACACAGCATCCTGGCATATAGCGACTGACGGTAGCCGTAGTTAGTATCCATGGGTTCCACCTGATGGGGACAGTCAGCTCTTACATGGCCCGGCTCCTAACACCGCCAGCAGACTATCGGAGCCAGTTCCACAGAGGGTACACCCCGGGTGGGTTTGGTTAGTACAAGCTGCCGGGTCTGCGATGGAGATTTATGGGGTTTGACTGCCCCCCTCCTATAAGAACCCCATGTAACAGTCTTAGTAGCCTAGTAGCGCTCCACCAGGTCCACCATTTCTAGGGCATTGCCAGGAGACACCTGGCCGATCCAGTGCTGGAGAGGGGGTTGCAGTGCCCTCCAGAACATCAGCCAATCGTCTATCCAGCATAGCCGGGGGACTCTTTTGCAAGAGGTAGAGTAAGTCATAATACTGGGTCCTCGCATGCTCAGCCGACTTAAACCCCCACTGGTGTACCTGCTGGGCCCGGACCAACACATTCACCCCAGTCTTGCCAAAATCTCACCCTTTACTTTGTGGTAGTAATTATATTCAACAATGGGGACCAAGGTCCTTCTGACCTTGGTCCCCGTTGTTGAATATCTCTGAAACTGCTTATACTGCTTATACTCTATTATATGTAAAATAAAACTATTTATTATCATTCCACTCGGGGAATCTGATTTATACTAATACGCCAGATGAATCCCTCCAAGTGAGGTGTGCACAACCACTCTATATTCTTTATTTTAGACTGGGTGTGTCTATACCGGTTGATGCACCCACTCCATGTGCAACAGTTATTTATTTATATATATATATATATATATATATATATATATATATATATATATATATATATTTAAGAAAATAATGGCGGCACTGGAAAAAACACAAGGAGGGTGCTAGGTCCAGGGATGTAGCAGCTTACCCCGTCTGATAGAGTTGAAAAAACGGACAGCACTCCAAGTAAAAGTTAGTGGTGTTTATTCACCCATGTGAATGGCAACGTTTCAGCTCATACAAGGCTCTTGTATGAGCTGAAACGTTGCCATTCACATGGGTGAATAAACACCACTAACTTTTACTTGGAGTGCTGTCCGTTTTTTCAAATATATATATATATTTATATATATATATATATATAGGAAAAGAAATCAGGGCAGCACTCCTGGTGGTCGGGTGTGGGTGCCAGCGGCGATAAACACCTTACCAAGGTGTACGATATAGAATAAAGAAGGACACCGCAGCACATCCGTTTGGTGAAAAAAGTGGGACCCTTTATTCACCTGTGCGACGTTTCGGTCCGCTTACTGGGACCATTCTCAAGCATTGCTTGAGAATGGTCCCAGTAAGCGGACCGAAACGTCGCACAGGTGAATAAAGGGTCCCACTTTTTTCACCAAACGGATGTGCTGCGGTGTCCTTCTTTATTCTATATATATATATATATATATATATATATATATATATATATTTGTACAGACCAAAAGTTTGGACACACCTTCTCATTCAAAGAGTTTTCTTTATTTTCATGACTATGAAGGCATCAAAACTATGAATTAACACATGTGGAATTATATACATAACAAACAAGTGTGAAACAACTGAAAATATGTCATATTCTAGGTTCTTCAAAGTAGCCACATTTTGCTTTGATTACTGCTTTGCACACTCTTGGCATTCTCTTGATGAGCTTCAAGAGGTAGTCCCCTGAAATGGTCTTCCAACAGTCTTGAAGGAGTTCCCAGAGATGCTTAGCACTTGTTGGCCCTTTTGCCTTCACTCTGCGGTCCAACTCACCCCAAACCATCTCGATTGGGTTCAGGTCCGGTGACTGTGGAGGCCAGGTCATCTGGCGCAGCACCCCATCACTCTCCTTCATGGTCAAATAGCCCTTACTTTCAAAGTTTTCCCAATTTTTCGGCTGACTGACTGACCTTCATTTCTTAAAGTAATGATGGCCACTCGTTTTTCTTTACTTAGCTGCTTTTTTCTTGCCATAATACAAATTCTAACAGTCTATTCAGTAGGACTATCAGCTGTGTATTCACCTGACTTCTCCTCAACGCCACTGATGGTCCCAACCCCATTTATAAGGCAAGAAATCCCACTTATTAAACCTGACAGGGCACACCTGTGAAGTGAAAACCATTTCAGGGGACTACCTCTTGAAGCTCATCAAGAGAATGCCAAGAGTGTGCAAAGCAGTAATCAAAGCAAAAGGTGGCTACTTTGAAGAACCTAGAATATGACATATTTTCAGTTGTTTCACACTTGTTTGTTATGTATATAATTCCACATGTGTTAATTCATAGTTTTGATGCCTTCATAGTCATGAAAATAAAGAAAACTCTTTGAATGAGAAGGTGTGTCCAAACTTTTGGTCTGTACTGTATATGATTACATATTACTGCAAACAGTATTGTATTAGTTTTATTCTTGTACATAGGAGCAGTATTATAGTAGTTATATTCTCGTACATAGGAGCAGTATTATAGTAGTTATATTCTTGTACATAGGAGGCAGTATTATTGTAGTTATATTCTTGTACATAGGAGCAGTATTATAGTAGTTATATTCTTGTACATAGGAGCAGTATTATAGATGTTATATTCTTGTACATAGGAGCAGTATTATAGTAGTTATATTCCTGTATATATGAGGCAGTATTATAGTAGTTATATTCTTGTACATATGAGCAGTATTATAGTAGTTATATTCTTGTACATAGGAGCAGTATTATAGTAGTTATATTCTTGTACATAGGAGGCAGTATTATAGTAGTTATATTCTTGTACACAGGAGCAGTATTATAGTAGTTATATTCTTGTACATAGGAGGCAGTATTATAGTAGTTATATTCTTGTACATAGGAGCAGTATTATAGTAGTTATATTCCTGTATATATGAGGCAGTATTATAGTAGTTATATTCTTGTACATATGAGCAGTATTATAGTAGTTATATTCTTGTACATAGAAGGTAGTATTATAGTAGTTATATTCTTGTACATAGGAGCAGTATTATAGTAGTTATATTCTGGTACATAGGAGGCAGTATTATAGTAGTTATATTCTTGTATATAGGAGCAGTATTATAGTAGTTATATTCTTGTATATAGGAGGCAGTATTATAGTAGTTATATTCTTGTATATAGGAGCAGTATTATAGTAGTTATATTCTTGTATATAGGAGCAGTATTATAGTAGTTATATTCTTGTACATAGGAGGCAGTAATATAGTAGTTATATTCTTGTACATAGGAGCAGTATTATAGTAGTTATATTCCTGTATATATGAGGCAGTATTATAGTAGTTATATTCTTGTACATATGAGCAGTATTATAGTAGTTATATTCTTGTACATAGAAGGTAGTATTATAGTAGTTATTTTCTTGTACATAGGAGCAATATTATAGTAGTTATATTCTAGTACATAGGAGCAGTATTATAGCAGTTATATTCTTGTACATAGGAGCAGTATTATAGTAGTTATATTCTTGTACATAGGAGCAGTATTATAGTAGTTATATTCTGGTACATAGGAGGCAGTATTATAGTAGTTATATTCTTGTACATAGGAGCAGTATTATAGTAGTTATATTCTTGTACATAGGAGGCAGTAATATAGTAGTTATATTCTTGTACATAGGAGCAGTATTATAGTAGTTATATTCCTGTATATATGAGGCAGTATTATAGTAGTTATATTCTTGTACATATGAGCAGTATTATAGTAGTTATATTCTTGTACATAGAAGGTAGTATTATAGTAGTTATTTTCTTGTACATAGGAGCAATATTATAGTAGTTATATTCTAGTACATAGGAGCAGTATTATAGCAGTTATATTCTTGTACATAGGAGCAGTATTATAGTAGTTATATTCTTGTACATAGGAGCAGTATTATAGTAGTTATATTCTGGTACATAGGAGGCAGTATTATAGTAGTTATATTCTTGTACATAGGAGCAGTATTATAGTAGTTATATTCTTGTACATAGGAGCAGTATTATAGTAGTTATATTCTTGTACACAGGGGGCAGTATTATAGTAGTTATATTCTTGTACATAGGAGCAGTATTATATTAGTTATATTTTTGTACATAGGAGCAGTGTTATAGTAGTTATATTCTTGTATATAGGAGCAGTATTATAGTAGTTATATTCTTGTACATAAGAGCAGTATTATAGTAGTTATATTCTTGTACATAAGAGCAGTATTATAGTAGTTATATTCTTGTACATAGGAGCAGTATTATAGTAGTTATATTCTGGTACATGGAGCAGTATTATAGTAGTTATATTCTTGTACATAGGAGCAGTATTATAGTAGTTATATTCTTGTACATAGGAGCAGTATTATAGTAGTTATATTCTTGGACACAGGGGGCAGTATTATAGTAGTTATATTCTTGTACATAGGAGCAGTATTATAGTAGTTATATTCTTGTACATAGGAGGCAGTATTATAGTAGTTATATTCTTGTACATAGGAGCAGTATTATAGTAGTTATATTCTTGTACATAGGAGCAGTATTATAGTAGTTATATTCTTGTACATAGGAGGTAGTATTAGAGTAGATATATTCTTGTACATAGGGGCAGTATTATAGTATCCATATTCTTGTACATAGGAGCAGTATTATAGTAGTTATATTCTTGTACACAGGAGGTAGTATTATAGTAGTTATATTCTTGTACATAGGAGCAGTATTATAGTAGTTATATTCTTGTACATAGGAGCAGTATTATAGTAGTTATATTCTTGTACATAGGGGCAGTATTATAGTAGTTATATTCTTGTACATAGGAGCAGTATTATAGTAGTTATATTCTTGTACATAGGAGCAGTATTATATTAGTTATATTCTTGTACATAGGAGCAGTATTATAGTAGTTATATTCTTGTACATAGGAGCAGTATTATAGTAGTTATATTCTTGTACATAGGAGGCAGTATTATAGTAGTTATGTTCTTGTACATAGGAGTGGTATTATAGTAGTTATATTCCTGTACATAGGAGACAGTATTATAGTAGTTATATTCTTGTACATAGGAGCAGTATTATAGTAGTTATATTCTTGTACATAGGAGCAGTATTATAGTAGTTATATTCTTGTACATAGGAGGCAGTATTATAGTAGATATATTTCTGTACATAGGAGCAGTATTATAGTAGTTATATTCTTGTACATAGGGGCAGTATTATAGTAGTTATATTCTTGTACATAGAAGCAGTATTATAGTAGATATATTCTTGTACATAGGGGCAGTATTATAGTAGTTATATTACTGTACATAGGAGCAGTATTATAGTAGTTATATTCTTGTACATAGGAGGCAGTATTATAGTAGTTATATTCTTGTATATAGGATGCAGTATTATAGTAGTTTTATTCTTGTACATAGGGGCAGTATTATAGTAGTTATATTCTTGTATATAGGAGCAGTATTATAGTAGTTATATTCTTGTACATAGGAGCAGTATTATAGTAGTTATATTCTTGTACATAGGGGCAGTATTATAGTAGTTATATTCTTGTACATAGGAGCAGTATTATAGTAGTTATATTCTTGTACATAGGAGGCAGTATTATGGTAGTTATATTCTTGTACATAGGAGCAGTATTATAGTAGTTATATTCTTGTAGATAGGAGCAGTATTATAGTGGTTATATTCTTGTACATAGGAGCAGTATTATAGTAGTTATATTCTTGTACATAGGAGGCAGTATTATGGTAGTTATATTCTTGTACATAGGAGCAGTATTATAGTAGTTATATTCTTGTATATAGGAGCAGTATTATAGAAGTTATATTCTTGTACATAGGAGCAGTATTATAGTAGTTATATTCTTGTACATAGGAGCAGTATTATAGTAGTTATATTCTTGTACATAGAAGCAGTATTATAGTAGATATATTCTTGTACATAGGGGCAGTATTATAGTAGTTATATTACTGTACATAGGAGCAGTATTATAGTAGTTATATTCTTGTACATAGGAGGCAGTATTATAGTAGTTATATTCTTGTATATAGGATGCAGTATTATAGTAGTTTTATTCTTGTACATAGGGGCAGTATTATAGTAGTTATATTCTTGTATATAGGAGCAGTATTATAGTAGTTATATTCTTGTACATAGGAGCAGTATTATAGTAGTTATATTCTTGTACATAGGGGCAGTATTATAGTAGTTATATTCTTGTACATAGGAGCAGTATTATAGTAGTTATATTCTTGTACATAGGAGGCAGTATTATGGTAGTTATATTCTTGTACATAGGAGCAGTATTATGGTAGTTATATTCTTGTACATAGGAGGCAGTATTATGGTAGTTATATTCTTGTACATAGGAGCAGTATTATAGTAGTTATATTCTTGTAGATAGGAGCAGTATTATAGTGGTTATATTCTTGTACATAGGAGCAGTATTATAGTAGTTATATTCTTGTACATAGGAGGCAGTATTATAGTAGATATTTTCCTGTACATAGGAGCAGTATTATAGTAGTTATATTCTTGTACATAGGGGCAGTATTATAGTAGTTATATTCTTGTACATAAGAGCAGTATTATAGTAGTTATATTCTTGTACATAGGAGCAGTATTATAGTAGTTATATTCTTGTACATAGGAGGCAATATTATAGTAGTTATATTCTTGTACATAGGAGGCAGTATTATAGTAGTTATATTCTTGTACATAGGAGCAGTATTATAGTAGTTATATTCTTGTACATAGGAGCAGTATTATAGCAGTTATATTCTTGTACATAGGAGCAGTATTATAGTAGTTATATTCTTGTATATAGGAGCAGTATTATAGTAGTTATATTCTTGTACATAGGAGCAGTATTATAGCAGTTATATTCTTGTACATAGGAGGCAGTATTATAGTAGTTATATTCTTGTATATAGGAGCAGTATTATAGTAGTTATATTCTTGTATATAGGAGCAGTATTATAGTAGTTATATTCTTGTACATAGGAGCAGTATTATAGTAGTTATATTCTTGTACATAGGAGCAGTATTATAGTAGTTATATTCTTGTACATAGAAGCAGTATTATAGTAGTTATATTCTTGTACATAGGAGGCAGTATTATAGTAGTTATATTCTTGTACATAGGAGCAGTATTATAGTAGTTATATTCTTGTACATAGGAGCAGTATTATAGTAGTTATATTCTTGTACATAGGAGCAGTATTATAGTAGTTATATTCTTGTACATAGGAGCAGTATTATAGTAGTTATATTCTTTGAAAATTCTCTTTTTATTGAAAAGTATATTGAAAATACATACTACAACATTATGCAGTGACATATACAAAGTGGTTGATATCGTACATTGCTTTGAGTATACATAACAGCTTGAAGGACTGTAGATATGGACCTAAACAGAATTCTGTATATAAATAACGGGACAATACCAATTTCCCATTTTTCACATATAGACAGAATAATCATATCCCATTATACAAGTATTATGCAAAGGTTACAGATGCATTTTACCAGTATATAAAGGTCTTGTAGTATGACTGGTGAACATAATGACGCAGAAATAGAGGAAAAAGGGGAGGGGAAGGATATGGGGATAGGGACAAGGAATAGGGGGGAGGGAAGGATAAAGAGGAATAACCAAAAACAACAATCCATCCATGACACTCGTTCGTATGCAGCATATTAGATATCTAAAGTGCATATTGAATGTATTCATATTCACAGGTATTTTTTTGTCAGTGACTCAGACATGGTCTAGAACGCGTACCATTAATGCGCATATATACCCTCTACCCGTGAGCTCATAATGTACCTCTACTAGCAGACCCGTGTGCCGTCTGACTATTCGGAGGGTCATCCCTAAACATGAGCCAGGGTGTCCAAAGCTTCACATATTTATTGTGATTCCTGTCCTCCCAACTCGCCAGTTCCTCCATACGACAGATATGGTCCACCTTGTTCAGCCATGCCTCTACAGTGGGGGGTTCTGTACTCAACCAGTGCTGCGGGATGAGCAGCCTTGCCGCCTGGAGTAATTGGGTGGTTAAGCATCTTTTTGAGGGAGAGAAAGAGGGAGTCGGGAGCCACAGGAGCACAAGAGTAGGGGGCACCTCCACAACTACATGTGTTATTTTCTGAATAGTGGATAAGACACCTTCCCAGAATGGACGGATCCTAGGACAAGACCAGAAGATGTGAGACAGAGTACCTGTATCCTCCAGACACCTCCAGCATTTATCGTCCTGTCTCATACCCCTGATAAACATCTGCTTTGGAGTCATATACCACTGGGTGAGGACTTTGTATGTGTGTTCCTGTATCCTGGTACACCTTGAGAAACCGTGGGAGTGCGCATGTATCCTCATAATGTCAGTCTCATTCAGATCCATCCCCAGTTCAGCAGCCCAATGCCTCAGGTATTGCGGTGTTCCAGGGGAGCGGGGAGTAACCAAAGCCAAGTAACACAGAGAGATCAGTTTACGTGGGAAGGACTCAAATGTTAAGAGTTTCTCAAACCAAGACTGTGTAGGTTTATGTCTATTACTCTCTATTAGTGGTCTGGAGACTGAGTTAAGTTCAATCAGTTCTAGAAAATTACACTTTTTTATAAGGTTGTGTAGTGGGTGTTGATCAGATAAGTCCCCCGAGGTCGCCCCCAGGAATTCCTCTGTTGTGAACTTGCGTAGTTTATGCCAGGTCGTGGCTATTTGTTTGGTATTCGGTCGTATAGTGAAAGGAAGAAGATCCGCTGGCATAAATGGAGAGGGGTTATTTAGGAGGTTAAGTTTGCCATTTAACTGTTGAATTACTGAGGCGGTTCCCCTAAGCAGAACTTGCGACCTAAGATTAGAAGAAGTAAGACCCCAGAGGCCCGCCCTCTGGACAGATGAAAGTTGGGCAAGTTCTAAGTCGCATCCCCAAGTCTGGTATTTAGTGGCATGTAGCTGAATCCATCTTTTTAAATGAATCGCCTGATAGTATAGGTGTGCGTCTGGTAACCCAAACCCCCCCGTGCTCCTCCCCTGTATCAGCCTGCTATGGGCCAATCTAGCGGATTTCCCACCCCAAAGGAACGTTCTAAATAACCTCCTGACCTGACAAAAGAAGGACATAGGGATAAAAACGGGCAACATTTGCATCACATACAGGAGCCTGGGCATGATGAAGGCCTTCAGAAGGTTCTTTCTACCCATCCAAGAGACATATGGGATTTTAAGCGAGTGAAGCTGCTTCTGTATATCATTTAAGAGGGGTTTAAAGTTCAAACTGAAAGTTTGGTCCAAATCTGCTGGTAATTTAATTCCTAAGTAGGAAAGATGAGAACCCTGCCAGATAAACGGGGTTGTGCCTTTTAAAGAGGAAATCATTTTGCTTGGCGCTGAGACGTTCATCGCCTCTGACTTCGTATAATTAACTTTAAAGTTAGAGATCCTCCCATATAATTCGAAAAGGGATAGAAGATGCGGAAAGGCCTCGACAGGGTTTGTGAGCATAACCAGTAGGTCATCCGCATAAGCGGCATTTATAAATTCTACAGAACTATCCCTAATTTTGAGACCCTTTATACCGGGGTGTTCTCTTATAGCTTGCAGTAATGTCTCCATTACCATGACGTACAGTGTAGGTGACAGAGGACAGCCCTGACGAGTCCCGTTTGTAATCGGGAACGATTGGGATAATGTACCATTTACCCTTATACGTGCACTAGGTTCATGGTAGAGGGACATGATGGCAGTTTGGAATTGCTCTGGAATGCCAAGTTTATGTAGGGTTTTCCTCATGTAGCTCCAGCTTACCCTGTCAAAGGCCTTTTCCGCATCCACACCCAAAAGGACCAGTGAGGCCTTCTCTTTCTTAGCTAATTGCATTGCTGAGAGAACCCTACAGGAGTTCTGATTTCCCTCTCGTCCAGGCACAAACCCGGCTTGGTCCGGGTGAATTAGTTTCGGCAGAAGGGGAGCAAGGCGGGAAGCCAGCAACTTTGCCCATACTTTAACATCTACGTTGAGAAGCGATATCGGCCTATAACTGCCGCATTGGTTAGGATCTTTACCTGCTTTTGGGAGAATTGTGACCGTCGCTTCCAGGGATTGCCTATGGAGAACAGAACCATTTAATAGGGAATTACACCAAGTGGCCATACGAGGGGTTAGGACAGATGATAATTTTTTATAATACCCCACAGAAAACCCATCAGGTCCAGGGCATTTCCCCATTGGCATGGAGCTCAGAATATTTGATATTTCCTCTATTGTGACTGGGGCAAGGAGTTGTTCCCTATCTTTGGTCTCCAGTTTGGGCAGATTGAGGTTCCCCAAGAACTTGTCAGCAGCCTCTTCTATATTAGCTTCTGTGTCGTCATCTGGGCATTTGAGCCCATAAAGCTGACTATAGAACTTATGGAATTCTTTCGCAATATCTGAAGTTTTATGTAATAGCCTGCCATCTTTATCTTTAATTCCAGCTATATAGGAAGCATCTTTTTTCTGCTTAAGGAGCGAAGCCATAAGCCTCGTCCCTTTGTCTCCATGAGCATAGAAACGGAACTGGGCATATTGGTAGGATTTGGCCTGGTGATAGTTAAGGTGATCTTTTAGTTTTTTCCTAGTTAGTGTTAGTTCTTGTTGGGCCTCTGTGGTTCTGGATTTTTTGTGCAGAGATTCTAAAGCTGAGATCTTCTCTAGTAATGTATGAAATGTTTTTTGTCTTTCCTTCTTTTTCCGACTACCCAGGGCAATCAGCTCCCCTCTGATGACCGCTTTATGCGTCTCCCAGACAGTCGTGACAGAGACGTCATCCGTGGTGTTCTCCCTAAAGAAGTGTTGTAATTTAGCTTCTATGTCTCTCATTCCCTCTACGTCATCCAGCAGAGTCTCATTTAACCTCCATTGTCGAGATTGCTGAGGTAATTCAGAGAACACCACGGATGTCGTGACAGGAGCATGATCTGATACTGTCATAGGATCAATGGTGGAGTTACTCACCAGTTCAGCGTGAGCGTCAGAGATGAAAATATAGTCTAGCCTGGAATAGACCTTGTGCGCAGCTGAGAAGAATGTGTAGTCTAAGTCAGTGGGATGAGTCAGGCGCCAAGTGTCCAGTAAATGGGCCCTTGCTAGATGCTTATTAATCCTGCCAATAGCCGCTTGAGTCAACTGTGAGGAATGATCTGAAGCGTCTACTAGTGGGTTTAGGGCCACATTAAGATCCCCCCCTATTAAACAAATGCCCTCTGCAAAGGAAGTAAATTTAGTCAATGTAGTCTTCAACCATAGGCCCTGACCCCGGTTAGGACTGTATAGACTTGCCAGTGTCACCAACACGGTCCCAATTTTACCTTTTACGAACATAAAACGTCCCTCTGGGTCAGTCAAGGATGAGACAAGGGAGAAGGGAACCCTCCTGGATATGGCAATCCCCGCGCCCCTGGAAGCCTTGGCATGAGAGCTGATGAACCACTGATTAAAGTAGGACTGGGAGAGTTTAGGAACATGGCCGACCTTAAGGTGTAACTCCTGGAAAAAACAGACATCTGTGCGTCTCTTCTTTAGAAGTCTGATCACCTGTGAGCGCTTTTGGGGGGTATTAAAACCCCGTACATTGAATGTAGTGCAGTTAACTGCAGCCATCAGTGTAATGGTATACACATGTGCTTGCATATAATAACATACGTGAGCATGGACAGGGAAACAGGGGGAACAAACAGGGGAACGCCTCGTCTTGGACAAGGTCCTTTGATCCCTTTAGCCAGAATTTTGTTAATAAAAGCAAAATATGTAATCCTGCAAGCAAAAGGGGGTCAAAGGAAATAAGAGAACTCCGTGCGGGAGCACAGGAACCACCGGTGACAAGGTGGGAGCAGGCCGACATAGTGTCAGACAGTACTGCTCCTGGCCACAAATCAGGGGTCCCCACCCCCACAAAGTGTGCTGACATTAGTATACATATGTGAACATAGCCACTCCTATAACCGCCTGAGAGAATCTGGCTATACATATCAGGGAATCCCAGTATACTGTGTGCACCTACTAACTGACAACCTGAGAGAATGCATTACTTATATAACCTCTATGGTAATCGCCCATAACAACATGAAGTGAGCTTCCACCCTCCACATAGGGAGCAATGACGTCCTCCATCTTAAATGTGCTCCTATAACATATTGAACATTAACTGAGGAGCTTGCAATCTAACAGCCCACATACAACCTGTGGAGAATGTTCAGGTGATTCTTTGCTTTGCTCCTTTTCTTGGTGGCACCTTCGACCATCTGGAACTATCAGGGAGTTCTGGGAGCGGGACGCCAGTGTCCGCCGAGGGCAGCCATGATGGGATGTCTTGTGGCGTGGTGTTGAGCAGCTCCCACGCCGCCGGCAGATCACTGGGGGTCCGGATCGTGCACCTCTTTCCTTCCCTGGAAAATGTGAGGCCAAATGGAAAAAGCCACTTAAAGGGGATCTTTCTCTGGCGCAGAATCTCGGTGACAGGGCGCAGGATTCTTCTTTTATTCAGGGTTGAAGGCGCGAGATCCTGGAATAGCAGAATCTTGGCTCCATCATGCTTTAGATCTCCCTTCTCCCTGGCCGCTTTAAAAATCGCAGCGGTATCTACGTACCGCAAGAGACCGCAGACCACATCACGAGGGGGTTCTCCCTCCCTGGGTTTAGGCCGCAGAGAGCGATGGATGCGCTCAATTGTGACTGCAGATGCACCTTCAGGGCCCAGCAGGGATGTGAAAATGGCGGATGCTGCTGCAGGAAGCTCCTCATGTGACACTGCTTCTGGCAAGCCTCTGAAGCGCACGTTTTTGCGCCTGCTTCTATTTTCCTGATCTTCAATCAGGGCATATGCATGATCCAGGGAAGACAGGTAAGCAGAGCTGTTATCTCCAATCGCACGGGTGTAATTCAGGATGGCCCCCTGTGTATCTTCAAGCCTCTCAACTCTATGGCCGATGTGCTTAATGTCCTCCTTTATCTCAGTGAGCTCCTGCATCACCGGCCGTATCACTGACAGGAGGGCCTGCTGCAAGAACCGCTTTGAGATAGGTTCAGCAGCTTCAGCCTGCGATCCCTGGGAGCTCTCAGTAGCCGGGCTGTCTGCTCTCTCAGCCTCCTCCATGCTGTCATCAGGGTCAGGAGGGGCCATCTTAGGTCTCTCTGTTACTGGAGCTGCAGGCCGCTTGTTAAGGTATTTCTCCATCTCAGACGGACCCCGATCTTGCTTGAGGGGTTCAGGTCTTTCTTTGGGCAGGTATTTGCCGATTTTCCCCATATTTGTGCAGTTAAGAAGCGAAATAAACCACTTTGTGAGGCAAAGAAGAGGAGAGCTCTCCTCACATGCAGCCGGTCAGGAAGCCGGTCAAGCTCCGCCCCCTATAGTAGTTATATTCTTGTACATAGGAGCAGTATTATAGTAGTTATAATCTTGTACATAGGAGGCAGTACTATAGTAGTTATATTCTTGTACATAGGAGCAGTATTATAGTAGTTATAATCTTGTACATAGGAGCAGTATTATAGTAGTTATATTCTTGTACATAGGAGCAGTATTATAGTAGTTATAATCTTGTACATAGGAGCAGTATTATAGTAGTTATATTCTTGTACATAGGAGCAGTATTATAGTAGTTATATTCTTGTATATAGGAGCAGTATTATAGAAGTTATATTCTTGTACATAGGAGCAGTATTATAGTAGTTATATTCTTGTACATAGGAGCAGTATTATAGTAGTTATATTCTTGTACATAGGAGCAGTATTATAGTAGTTATATTCTTGTACATAGGAGCAGTATTATAGTAGTTATATTCTTGTACATAGGAGCAGTATTATAGTAGTTATATTCTTGTACATAGGAGGCAGTATTATAGTAGTTATATTCCTGTACATAGGAGCAGTATTATAGTAGTTATATTCCTGTACATAGGAGCAGTATTATAGTAGTTATATTCTTGTACATAGGAGCAGTATTATAGTAGTTATATTCTTGTACATAGGAGGCAGTATTATAGTAGTTATATTCCTGTACATAGGAGCAGTATTATAGCAGTTATATTCTTGTACATAGGAGCAGTATTATAGTAGTTATATTCTTGTACATAGGAGCAGTATTATAGTAGTTATATTCTTGTACATAGGAGGCAGTATTATAGTAGTTATATTCTTGTACATAGGAGGCAGTATTATAGTAGTTATATTCTTGTACATAGGAGCAGTATTATAGTAGTTATATTCTTGTACATAGGAGCAGTATTATAGTAGTTATATTCTTGTACATAGGAGGCAGTATTATAGTAGTTATATTCCTGTACATAGGAGCAGTATTATAGTAGTTATATTCCTGTACATAGGAGCAGTATTATAGTAGTTATATTCTTGTACATAGGAGCAGTATTATAGTAGTTATATTCTTGTACATAGGAGGCAGTATTATAGTAGTTATATTCCTGTACATAGGAGCAGTATTATAGCAGTTATATTCTTGTACATAGGAGCAGTATTATAGTAGTTATATTCTTGTACATAGGAGCAGTATTATAGTAGTTATATTCTTGTACATAGGAGGCAGTATTATAGTAGTTATATTCTTGTACATAGGAGGCAGTATTATAGTAGTTATATTCTTGTACATAGGAGTAGTATTATAGTAGTTATATTCTTGTACATAGGAGCAGTATTATAGTAGTTATATTCTTGTACATAAGAGCAGTATTATAGTAGTTATATTCTTGTACATAGGAGTAGTATTATAGTAGTTATATTCTTGTGCATAGGAGGAGTATTATAGGAGTTATATTCTTGTACATAGGAGCAGTATTATAGTAGTTATATTCTTGTACATAGGAGTAGTATTATAGTAGTTATATTCTTGTGCATAGGAGGAGTATTATAGGAGTTATATTCTTGTACATAGGAGGCAGTATTATAGTAGTTATATTCTTGTACATAGGAGCAGTATTATAGTAGTTATATTCTTGTACATAGGAGAAGTATTATAGTAGTTATATTCTTGTACATAGGAGCAGTATTATAGTAGTTATATTCTTGTACATAGGAGGCAGTATTATAGTAGTTATATTCTTATACATAGGAGCAGTATTATAGTAGTTATATTCTTGTACATAGGAGCAGTATTATAGTAGTTATATTCTTGTACATAGGAGCAGTATTATAGTAGTTATATTCTTATACATAGGAGGCAGTATTATAGCAGTTATATTCTTGTACATAGGAGGCAGTATTATAGTAGTTATATTCTTGTACATAGTAGCAGTATTATAGTAGTTATATTCTTATACATAGGAGCAGTATTATAATAGTTATATTCTTGTACATAGGAGCAGTATTATAGTAGTTATATTCTTATACATAGGAGCAGTATTATAGTAGTTATATTCTTGTACATAGGAGCAGTATTATAGTAGTTATATTCTTGTACATAGGAGCAGTATTATAGTAGTTATATTCTTGTACATAGGAGCAGTATTATAGTAGTTATATTCTTGTATATAGGAGCAGTATTATAGTAGTTATATTCTTGTACATAAGAGCAGTATTATAGTAGTTATATTCTTGTACATAGGAGCAGTATTATAGTAGTTATATTCTTGTACATAGGAGCAGTATTATAGTAGTTATATTCTTGTACATAGGAGCAGTATTATAGTAGTTATATTCTTGTACATAGGAGCAGTATTATAGTAGTTATATTCCTGTACATAGGAGCAGTATTATAGTAGTTATATTGTAGTAATTTTATGAAAAGAATGACATTTGTACTGGAGCATGGTTTCTTCAAATATCTGTACTGCTTTGTATGAGTGGTTGCTGCTGCGTTGATGCTAATGTGAAGTGTGACTGTAATCACCCTATGCTATATTGTAATTGCCTTTAAACGCATGAGTAGCGGCGTCTTTCGGTTTTACAGTGTTGTCTATATATTATGCAGTGAAAGGAGCTTAGCATGGCGTATGTCGCTGCGTACATTGTCCCTGACAGTACTTCTGGGCCCTGTCGGTGTAAATACAATGCAGCTGTTGTCTGTAAACCCGTAGAAGAGCCGTGCCATTATTCTTCACGAGCACTCGGGGGATCTGTCAGCTTTACTCCTCGGCTCTATGCGTCCTCTAATGCGCCACGCTCACCACGATGGGGAAAGACATTGTTTTTGCAGGAGGAAGGGGGGAAAAAAAATTCTCTGGTTTGTTTCAGGCTGATTGGATTTCCTGGTGAATTGTGCCGTACTCGTGTACCCAAGCCAAATCCATGCGGGGCGTGCCGTTTTCAGACTCGTTCAGGCCTGCAGGCATATAAAAAATAAATCCCCTACCACGCGCTGGCGGGTTTAATTTGTCTGAGGCAGAGGAAGTTACATTTTTCTTTTTTCCGAAGATGATGATAAAGGGGGAAGCTGAGGAAAGAGCCTTCTACCGCTCCTTTCGGAAAGGCTTTGATGTAAGCGGTCTTACCTTGAAGGATCCTCTCTCCATTGATTGATGTTCTTTGAAGCAGGTTCCCCAGGCTTCGCGTTTTCTCGCTGCTGTGTATACGCGTGAAGGAAAAGGAGGCGGAGGCCCTGCCAACCGAGCCTTCATTTATATTTTTCCAGGTTACTAGTTTATCAGTAATTTCGTATCGGCATGCTCTCCCGTATGATGTGACCGTACCGCACGTGTTCCCGAGAAAGTGAAATCAATGTTGGAGCCAAAAAAACTAAAAAGATCTTTTTTCGTTCAAAATATTTTTTAAAAGGTTGTGGATTGGTTGAACTTGATGGACGCATGTCTTTTTTTTTTTTTTCAACCGTAGCAACTATGGATCCGCAAAACACCGATACCGCCTTTTGCGAACCGCACAAGGCCGGCCCCTATGACGGAAATGACTATTCTTTTCCCCGATTGTGGACAAGAATAGGACATGCTTTATCTTTTTTGCGGGGCCGTGGAATGGAAGTACGGATGCGGACAGCACACCGTGTGCTTCTGTGTCTTTTGCGGACCCATTCAAATGAATGGGCACGCACCCGTCATGCAAAATGGCGGAACGGATGCGAACCCACAACTACGGATGTGTGAATGGACCCCTAGGGACAGCCTCTCTCTTACCCAGCTCACCACTGCTGCTGTGTCTGTATTTAAAGGGATTCTCCCTAAAATAATAATAATCTACATGTTTCACCCCAGCATCTGGATCTGAACACGTCTGTAACTGCATGTAATAAACATGTAGTATAGCTGCTGAGCTGCTCACTGAGATCTATCTGTATACCGCCACCTGCTGTTTGCTCTTTTTCTAAACGCTCTGTCCAGTTCAGTGAGTGTGACACACATGCTCAGTTCTATCCTTCAGCTGCAGCAGAAAGGACACGCCCCCCTGAGCTGCAGCAGAAAGGACACGCCCCCCTGAGCTGCAGCAGAAAGGACATGCCCCCTGAACTGCAGCAGAAAGGACACGCCCCCTGAGCTGCCATCTTGATATAAATCTAGCAGAGCTATGAATGGGGAGATCTCTGGATCCATGTGATTTCTTAGAAAGAGATTGCCATGTACTATGTGATGAATGATTTTCATATTTTGCATTAATCATGGGATAACCCCTTTAAGGCGGGGTCTGTGTACCCAACTTGGTTAAAGGGGTTTTCCGAGATTTATATACTGATGACCTATCAGTATCTGATCGGTGGGGATCCGACAGCCGGGCCCCCCGCTGATCTGCCGTTTATGAAGACTGTGAGCGTCCCTGCCTTCTCTCGGCTCACCAAGCACAGCACCGTCATTGTATAGTGGCCGTTCTTTGTATTGCAGCTCAACCCCTTTCACTTCTATTTGACTGAGCTGCGCCTGGGCCACATGACAGATGGACGTGTTGTCACTGGCCTAATGGGAAGCTGCGAGAAGACTACTGTGAGCGCCGCTGCCTTCTCAAAAAGCTGATCGGCCATCAGTTACTACATTTCAGAAAACCCTTTTAACCGCTTAGGTCCCACAATTAATAGCGGCTGTTACATGTATGGAGTTTGACAGAGAGAGGGCGTGCCCCCTCTGTCCGCCCATCGGCTGTGCGATTATAGGGTGTCTGTGATGAGTTTTTATAATAGCTGGGGGCCCAATAAAGTTCTGTAAGGGTGAGAATTGCTGCAGGAGGTAATGGGGTGAGCGGCCATTTCCTCCGTGTCAAAAGGGACCTGTTAGGACAGACTGGTGGTGGGGCCGGAGGCATCGCGGCTAGAGGAATTATTTTATTATTTACTGGATTATAATTATTTTTTTTTACAGTTGGGAGGCAAAAAATATTGGCTAGACAATCCCATTAGAGTCCCTGTGGAGGAATCCATCCTCGACCTGCTTCCAGGTTCTCTTCATAGAACTATCGCTCTTCGTCTGTCATCTTCCGCATACACCGGGTCACATGTGCCACTACAACCTATGACTGACCCGAGCGCCATGGGATCCCGCACTGACGTGTTGCTTAAAGGGGTTATCCAAAACTATAAAAATATCCCCCATACGCTGAATATACTTACCCTGCTCCTGATCCCCGCACCGCCGCTGCTGCTTCTCCCCGTGCGCGGATAAAAACATCCGGTGTCGGGAGGAGCAGCCAATGGCAGGCGGGGGGGGGGGGGGGGGGGAAGGGAGGGACGAGCCTCCTTGGTGTCACCTTCCTTCTTTTCAAAAGTTGGGAGGTATGCCATTGTGTTCTCCGATGAGCTGGATCTTCTCGTAATACGTCCAGAATTCCATAAAGAGTTGTTCTGGTTTCTCGTGCATCAAGTGAAAGTTTTGTCTTTGATATCCACAAGGTTCGTCTGGTTTTCCTTGCCGTCCCCATATTCTCAAAAACATTCATCAGACTCTGGGCACACGAACGGCTTTTCTTTCCGTGTCCGTTCCGTTTTTTTTTTTTGTGGACCGTATGCAGAACCATTCACTTCAATGGGTCTGCAAAAAAAATAATGTCCGTATTTCCGTTCCGCAAAGAAATAGAACATGTCCTATTATTGTCCGCATTACGGACAAGGATAGGACTGTTCTATTAGGGGCCAGCTGTTCTGTTCCGGATGTCATCAGTATTTTTTGCGGACCGCTCGTGTGCATGAGCCCTAAGGCTGCCGATCCTTCTCCTTTTGTACCTTATTGTCCAGTTATTACACGCCGGAGGCTTGCACCATATTCCTCTTCATATTAATAGAACCTTAACACACATTTGCATTTTATATGTTCTGTATGTTACTAGCTTATTCTTCCAATAAATGTTGTTTTTTTTTTTTTGGTTTTTTTTTCCCTTCCGAAACCCTAATTAGCGCTGCGGCAGATCACTTTGCCCAGAGACTCTTCTCACAGGAGACCGACCTCCCTCTGTTTCTGACCAACATAAAATCTGAGCAGCGGAGGCCGGAATTGCATGAGTCACTTTTTATCAAATTTCTGACAGCGGTTCTGGCCCTTGGCAGAAGAGTGGAGCCGTTTTCTTCCTTTCCATTTAAAAAATGTAAATGAGGCGTCGGAAAATAGATTTGCTTATGGTTATTCACGGGGCGGGGGGTTGATTTGGACAGGAGGCTTTCACTCGGTGGAAATGTTAAACTTGTTATTGCAATGCAAATTTTTCAAACAAAAATGTTCTTTGTCCGCCATACGCAGGGCGCTGAATCTCCTTAAAGGGCATCTGTCGGCAGATTTGTCCCTATGACACCGGCTGACCTGTTACATGGACGCTCGACATTGGGATTTTATGTGATAGACCAACACAAAGTAGCAAGTATGTGTTAAGTCAAAAGAAAATGATACATGGTTTTAAAAAATTTTATATATTTTTTTTCCAAAGTGTTGGGTGCATTTGTATTCAGCCCTCCTGTACTCTGATGCCCCTGTGTGACCATGTGCCTTCAGATTGCTCATGCATCGGTGTCTTTGAGAGAAGCAATCTAATTAGTTCTTGTTCAAGTTCCCTACAGTAAATATTAACCCTTAAACGTACATGTATGGCGCTAGGAGGGTCTTTAAATATGGTGCGGCGGGTCTTAGCTGTTTCATGCAGCAGAGGCCCGCGGCTAATGTTTGCAACTGGCAATAATGCAGATCGCATGTATCTAAATGGAGAACATACCTGAAAGCGAACGATTCTGGGTTAGGACCGGCTCCACCGTGTGGCGATCAGGGAATCCTTTGTTCGAATGTGCGGAGTCTGTCTGAAGAGACCAGGTGTATTAGAGCTGCAGTTCCTATGGAGGCCTGCAGGTGGCAGACCAACATAGGATAACTGCAAATGGAACTTATACTGTAGTTCTATGGAACTACAGTATAAGCTGAAAGAAATCTAACTAGTGAAAATTGTAGCCTCCTAGAAGGGCTGGGAAAAAAAAATGAAAATTTTAAAAAATATAAAAATTTAAAGGCTATGCACACCAATTTTTTTAATTATTGCATTAGAAACATAGAAACATGGAATGTGTCGGCAGATAAGAACCATTTGGCCCATCTAGTCTGCCCAATATACTGAATACTATGGATAGCCCCCGGCCCTATCTTATATGAAGGATGGCCTTATGCCTATCCCATGCATGCTTAAACCCCTTCACTGTATTTGCAGCTACCACTTCTGCAGGAAGGCTATTCCAGGCATCCACTACTCTCTCAGTAAAGTAATACTTCCTTATATTACTTTTAAACCTTTGCCCCTCTAATTTATAACTATGTCCTCTTTCAGCAGTTTTTCTTCTTTTAAATCTTCTCTCCTCTTTTACCTTGTTGATTCCCTTTATGTATTTAGCAGTTTCTATCATATCCCCTCTGTCTCGTCTTTCTTCCAAGCTATACATGTTAAGGTCCTTTAATCTTTCCTGGTAAGTTTTATCCTGCAATCCATGTACTAGTTTAGTAGCTCTTCTCTGAACTCTCTCCAAAGTATCAGTATCCTTCTGGAGATATGGTCTCCAGTACTGGGCACAATACTCCAAATGAGGTCTCACTAGTGCTCTGTAGAGCGGCATGAGCGCCTCCCTCTGTCTACTGGTAATGCCTCTCCCTATACACCCAAGTATTCTGCTAGCATTTCCTGCTGCTCTATGACAGGATTTTTTTTCAATTGGTCTTTATTAACAATATGGAATCCTTTTTTTGTGTACAGAGCTGACATGCTCTACTAGCTGCCTGTGGATATTTTCTCCTTTCCGTCATATGAGGAGCAGACGGACTCCTTATCTCTGCTCTCTGACGTTTCTAAACACTCATTATAGCTCAGTTCTTATCTTACTGATAAGAATGTGGCTTAAATAAGTGTTTATGACCTTCCTGTAGTTTAGAAATGAGGGTAATTAGATGACCGGCACAAAGGGAAAGTACCAGTCACACAGAAAAACTGTTAACTCTTTGTGACTGAACAGCTCAATATCTTTTATACAGGTGAAACTCTAAAAATTAGAATATCTTGCAAAAGTTCATTTATTTCAAAATTAGAATATTGTGAAAAGGTTCAATATTCTAGGCTCAAAGTGTCGCACTCCAGTCAGCTAATTAATCCATACCCCCTGAGCAAAGGGGACCTGAGATTGTGACTTTGGGGTTCCATAAGCGGTAAGACACAATCATCCAAATTATAACAAATAAAGGCTTGAAATCTCTCGCTCTGCCTGTAATGAGTCTCATCTGTTAGGAGGGGGGGAGGCCGCACACTGGCCACCAATGATATTCAAACTGGGGAGGGAGGGGGGGGGGGGCGACGGAGGCCGCACACTGGCCACCAATGATATTACAATAGAGGGGGGGCCGGGGGGGGGGCCG
Organism: Bufo bufo; assembly: GCF_905171765.1. Lineage (NCBI taxonomy): Eukaryota > Metazoa > Chordata > Amphibia > Anura > Bufonidae > Bufo > Bufo bufo. Next base: position 33,375,617 of record NC_053393.1, read on the forward strand.
CACACTGGCCACCAATGATATTCAAACTGGGGAGGGAGGGGGGTCTGCCCCCTGCTGCCTGGCAGCCCCTGATCTCTTACAGGGAGCTATGATACGCACAATTAACCCCTTCAGGTGCGACACCTGAAGGGTTAATTGTGCTGATCACAGCCCCCTGTAAGAGATCGGGTGCTGCCAGGCAGCAGGGGGCAGTCATGTACACAGTTCGTAGTATATTCTAACTTGAAGCGTCCACATCACTATGGGAACGCCTCTGTGTTAGAATATACTGTCGGATATGAGTTTTCACGATGTAACTCAAATCCGATGGTATATTCTAACATAGAGGCGTTCCCATGGTGATGGGGACGTTTCAAGTTAAAATATACCATCGGATTGGTGAAAACTCTGATCCGATGGTATAATAGGGACTCCTGACTTTACATTGAAAGTCAATGGGGGACGGATCCGTTTGCAATTGCACCATATTGTGTCAACGTCAAACGGATCCGTCCCCATTGACTTGCATTGTAATTCAGGACGGATCCGTTTGGCTCCGCACGGCCAGGCGGACACCAAAACGACTTTTCATGTCCGTGGATCCTCCAAAAATCAAGGAAGACCCACGGACGAAAAATACTGTCGTGTGCATGAGGCCTTAGATACACAGCTCAGCAGGCAGTATCACACATGACAGGGTTAGATACACAGCTGAGCAGGCAGTATCACATAGGATTAGATACACAGCTCAGCAGGCAGTATCACACATGACAGGGTTAGATACACAGCTGAGCAGGCAGTATCACATAGGATTAGATACACAGCTCAGCAGGCAGTATCACACATGACAGGGTTAGATACACAGCTGAGCAGGCAGTATCACATAGGATAGGATTAGATACACAGCTCAGCAGACAGTGGGGTGCTGTAGAGGTCACTGTTATGGGGGATGCTGTCAATATCTTTTAGCGACACACAGAAACATTAAATGACATAGATGAAATATACCCGTGCGAAGCAGAGTCATTCTGCTAGTTATTAATAAAGGCCAATTAAAAATATGATTTTTAGCTAAAAATTAGTTAAATGCAATCCTAAAAAAAAATTGACTACAAGTTACACACAGCCTTTAAATCGCCCCCTTTCACTAGAATAAAAAAATAAATGCATAAACACTAAATAAACATCATGGGCATCGCCGTGTCTGAAAACGCCCGTATTAAAATTTAAAAATATCTATCCCATACGGCAAATGACATAACAGAAAAAAAAATCTAAATGGCCAATTCGACATTTTTATTGATCGCTTCACATACCCAAAGAAATTAAATAAAATGTGATCAAAAAGTCACACACATGGTATCAATAAAAACTACAGATCACCCCCCCCCCAAATAATAAGCCCTCACACATCTTGGTAGACATAACTTAAAAAAAGTTATGGGGGTCAGGAGTCAGGATATGGCGCTGTAAAAATATATATATATATTATTATTATTTTATTTTTTTCTTTATAACTTTTTCAAGCTTTTCAGCATTGACACATAAAAAAATGATACATATTTGGTATTTTTGCAATTGTACTGACCCATGCAGCTTCGGGAACGCTGGAGGGACAAAGCCCGTAAAACTGTAGCGGAATTGCGTATCTTGACTAATAGGGAATCACTTCCAATAGGTGGCGCCAGCGAGGTGGTTCTCTTTCTTTGTCCGCCATAAAAACGTTTCCCACAGTCCCTCTATAAGTGCGGCCACAGCGAGCACCAAGTGAATCTGAATATTCTATCAGCTATATATATATTAAAGGGGAATTCCCATCTTAAAGGGATGTCATCGCTAGAGTATATACTCGCGTTTTTGATTGGTGGGGATCTGACGTCTGTGAACGGCCTGCAGCACACCTCCTGGCACGGTCGGGAAGCCGCTGCGCAGGCGACTGTACCGCTGCTCCTTTCAAATGAATGCTTCTCGGCACCATATCATTATAGAGGCCTTTGTAACCTTCGAGTGGCAGCAATTGAATCAAATAGATTTTTAATATTATTTATTTATTTATTTTTTTGTTGCGAAATCCGTTTTATTTATTTTTTGTCAGCAGAAAGCCTTGTCCTGCACTAAAACAGTCCGCTTCATCAATCACGTTATTGGCCAATCAATATCCTGCCTTTACGCGCTCATAAGTCACAATTATTCTGTAATTTTATTGATGTGGTTTTTTTTTTCTGTTTTTCTTTGTTTTTTTTTACTCTGCAGGACAAGAAGACGTATTCCTGCCCCTCCTGTGAAAAGTCCTTTTCAGACGACCGTCTTATTAAATCTCACATAAAGGCTAATCATCCCGGTAGGTGGCAGGAATCCATTGTGATACATTATACCCATTGTGGATCTTTTCTGTCCTTCCCTCTGCTAGCTGCTGTAATGCATGCCCATATCCTCTGTGCTCGCTGAGTGGGCGGGCCTCTCCTGCTAGGATGCGTGCTCTGAGCCAATCAGATGTCTCCCAGCCCTCTGACAGCACGCGGCCCCACAGACACACGAGCTGCCACCGATAAAACTGCAGCTTCATCTCCCTCTTCCCTGTCTCGTGTTTACTGTTTTACACCAGATGGACTCTTGCCTGGTGAGGAGGTTTCTGAACATTCAAAGGAAACCTGCCAGTACAGAAAGGGGAATTAAAGGGTTATCCCCATCTCGGACATTGGTGGCATATCGCTCGGATATGCCCCCAATGTCTGATAAGTATGGGTGCCACGACTCCCACCTCTGGGACCCGCTCCTATGCTTAGAACGGGGCCTGCAAATTCCCAGAAGGCTCCCATTCCTATGGGAGCACCGAAAATAGCTGCCATTTCCGTCAGCCTCATAGCAGTGAATGGAGTGATGGCTGAGCTTGCTCTTCGAGCCTCCCATTAATTTCAATGAGACTTCCAAAAATCGATCGGGTGTTTTTCAGCGCTTCCATAGGAATGAATGGAGGGCGGCTGCGCATGCCTGGTGCGTCATCCTGGACTTTGCGGGCTTCGTTCTAAGCATAGGTTTGGATTCCAGAGGTGGGACCTCTATCCTCATCTATATCCGACGATGTCAGACTCCCAGCACCCCGCCGATCAGCTGTTTGAAGGAGTTGAGCCCTGCGGCTCGGTCCTATTCACTTGAACGGCACTGAACACTGCACCTAGGACTCATAACCGATGAACATGACGTCACTGGCCTAGGGTGAGGCTACTTTCACGCTAGCGTTTTCAATTCCGCAATTGAGATCCGTCCTAGGATCTCAATAGCGGAAGAAAACGCTTCAGTTTTGTCCCCATTCATTGTCAATTGGGACAAAACTGTACCGAACGAAACGGAGTGCACCAAAATGCATTCCGATCCATCATTTGGTTGCGCTCCCAAGCTGCAAGCAGCGTTTTTATGTCCGCGATATGGTGCGGAGCAAGACGGATCCGTCCCGGCACACAATGTAAGTCAATGGGGACGGATCCGTTTTCTCTAGCACAATAGAAAACGGATCCGTCCCCCATTGATTTTCAATGGTGTTCATGACGGATCCGTCATGGCTATAGAAGACATAATACAACCGGATCCATTCATGACGGATGCATGCGGTTGTATTATTGTAACGGAAGTGTTTTTTGCAGATCCATGACGGATCTGCAAAAAACGCTAATGTGAAAGTAACCTTAGCTGTGAGAGCGCTCACCGGAGAGCCACAGACTCCTCACACAGCTGATTGGTGGGGGTCTTGGGTGTCGGACCTCCACCCATCAGGATAGGTCAGTATAAAACATTCGGAAAACCATGTTAGAGGGGCTGCTGGTTCCGCGTTTCCCAGATGCACCGGCTTATCCGTATATATCTGAGAGAACGAGAGGAGAAGATGCTCTTATAACGTACAATTCTCTGTCGATTTGGAACAGAAGGAAAAATGCACTTTTTTACTATTTCTTTTGATTCTTCATTTTAATTGTCCTAGAACCTTTCTCGTTTCCCCCTCGCTCTTTATAATGTGCCGCGGACGTCCGTTCTCCGTGCACTTCTCATTACAATCCTTTTGAACGCCGTCCAAACAGACCGTAACCAGAATAATTGAGACTGTCCATTGAAAGATGCCAGTAAAAAGTAACGCGAATGAGACCTGACACTCGCCTCGAACGGCCTCCTATTCTTCAGGAGAAGCCGCCAAAGGAGACAGGATATTAGAATCACTGGGACAATGGGTCGTAATCGCACTGCGGGACATGCAGATGTGACTCGTGATGGCGGCATCGCTGTAGTATCTTAAAGGAAAAGTAAACCTGAAGTCCTTCTTGTCGGCCTTGCCCTTGTAGTTTGTTCCGGTCACTAGGTAGGGGCAGGCTGTACTGGTCTTCAGTGGGGTAGAATACCATGGCACCTGCTTCCCTACAGTGTGTGCGCATATATATATATATAATATAACATGCGTACAGCGACGTGCACATATACACTGGGGCATCTGCAAAATGCGTGCCGCCCCCTAAACCAGGCGCATCCCGGGAAAGCTGCACTGTAAAAGGGTACATTCAGATGTGGCAGATTTGCCTTGGATTTGCAGTGCACATCTGCAGAGATCTGCAATACAGTAGATGGCGGTTTATAAAACCCTACGTTCATAGATAGCAGAGAACCCTGTCTGTAGATCGGGGGCTTACCGCAGCACAGCGTGGTCACCCTGTTGGAGGAATGCCACCGACGGTGAATCTGGAGCAAAATCCACGTGTATGAAATAGATTTTTGCTTTGGAATCGCCGCAGATTTGCAGTGAAAAATATTCCACCGCATCTCGGCTTTCTGTTATAGGGGTTTTCTGAGATTTCCATATTGATGACCCATCCTCAGGATGTGATCGGTGGGGTTCTGACTCCAGGCACCCCCATCGATCAGGGGTTGAAAGCGCTGCGGCCTGTAAAGTCACCTCCATCGCTCACATGGCCTTTAGTTCCGTTCAAGTAAATGGGACTGAGCTGCAATGCCAAGTACAGCCACTATGAAATATACGGTGCTGTTCTTGATGTAGTAGGAAGAGGCCACAGCGCTGCAGCCCTTCCAGACAGCTGATTGGCTGGGGTGGCGGTAGTCGGCTCCGCATCGATGAGGTATTGGTGACCTATCCGGACGATAGATCTGCAATATGTACATCCTGGACACTCTTCAAGTACTCTTCCCTACTTACTGCAGCAGCAGACTCTTTTCTGGGATTGCACCCTAATGCCAATGAGATGTCCTCACACGGCTGTCCATCTCCCTGCAGTCTCACAGACACGGCTGCACACCCTCCTCCTGGCCTCCTGTTGGCTATATTACTATGTAAGGATTTACAGAGAGTCTGCAGGTGTACAGCTGGGATGACCTGTATGTACCGCTGATGTATGTAATGCGGTTTTATTAGCAGCTTGAGAGTAATCTTCAATAAATTCGTACTTTAAAGGGCATCTGTCAGCGGTTTTGTACCTATGACACTGGCCGACCTGTTACATGTGCGCTCGGCAGCTGAAGACATCTGTGTTGGTCCCATGTTCCTATGTGCCCGCATGGCTGAGATGTTTTAATATATGCAAATGAGCCTCTAGGAGCAACGGGGGCGTTACCATTACACCTAGAGGCTCTGCTCTCTCTGCAGCTGCTGCGCCCTCTGTACTTTGAGCCAGGCAGTGTAAACGTCATCACAGCTGCCCGGTCCTGTCAATTTAAGTGCAGAGAGAGCAGAACCTCTAGGTGTAAAGGTAACGCCCCCGTTGCTCCTAGAGGCTCATTTACATATAATAAAACTTCATTTCTCTCAGTAATGCGGGCACATAGGAACATGGGACCAACACAGATGTCTTCAGCTGCCAAGTGCACATGGAACAGGTCAGCCAGTGTCATAGGGACAAATCTGCTGACAGACGCCCATAAAACCTTCAAACTTTAAAATGTATTCATTTTTTCCTTTTATTATTATTTTATTTTTTTCTTGCAGAGGTTTCGGCAAGTCTTATATCTGAGGTCCTCGGCCGCAAAGTTCAAATGAAAGGTCTGATAGGAAAGAGAGCTGCTAAATGCCCATACTGTGACTCCTACTTCTTGAAGAACGGGTCCGATCTGCAGCGGCATATATGGGCCCATGAAGGTGCGCTCGCCTGGTTGTTTCTATAGCCTGAGATGTTTCAGGGTGGAGCATTCATTCACTTCAGTCTTTCAGCAGATCTCATTGTGCGGGTTACATTTTTCAGGGTACGTCCACACCGGGCGTATATGCTGCAGCTTTCCTACCATGGATCTGCAGTAGAAAAACTTTCAGATTTCTCAGCAAAGTGGATTTTCGATCTACAGCGTGTCCGTTTATGCAGCGCATTTCCACAGCGGTTTTCACTGTTTACAATGCATAGTATAAAATCTGCAGCAACATCCCGTATAAAAACCTCGAGTAACTTCTGAGTGCGTCCATTTACCGCCTTGGATTTTTCAGATGGGTTTTTACATTCTGTTTGGACATATCTTTTTAAAGGGGTTTTCAGGGATTTTAATATTGATGGCCTGTCTTCTTGTCCGTATAGTCCAGCGCTGATCCGGCATTGGCATTAGGCCTGTTTACACACTTGCGTTGTGGCTTCTCGATTTTGAGATCCGGCAGAAGATCTCAAAACCGGAATCAAACAGATCCCTGCCATTTAATACATCTGGATGCATCAGTTTCGGCCGCATCCGGTTCTATTAAATCTCGAATGAACAAACCGGATCTGGTATGAAAATCATTGTAAGTCAATGGGCGCCGCATCTGTTTTAATTTTTTTTTGCTAACAAAAAAAAAAAAACTGATCCGGCACCATTGACTTCCATTGATTTTCATGATGGATTCGGTTTGTTCCATTTCGCGACCGTGCAATGTTCGGTTTTGAGATCCTCTGACGGAACTCAAAACCGGAAATCTACAATGCAAGTGTGAAACAGGCCTTCAAAGCAGTGTCCGTTGTGTTGTGGACGGGCTGCTAACTGCAGAGCTGCGGCCATTAAACCAGCAGTAATTGCCTCTGTCCACTACACCACGGAGGATCCTGAGTAAGTGCGAGGTGTCGGACCCTCGCCAATCCGATATTGATGGCCTAACCTTAGGGTAGGCCTTCAGTATGAAAATCCTGGAGAGCCACTTCAGGCAGGACAAAATTATTATTTTTCACCAGGACCGTTTGCCTCTTGGTTTTAACTAGTAAACTTGTCCCAACAGGAGACACCCCCCCCCCCCCCCCCCGACTCTGCAGTAGGAGAGAGGGGTCAATAAAGCCCCGGCCCTCAGCCATCTGTCACCCCATAGAGCAAGCTAAACTTTGACATTGGATATCTAACATTTTCCCTTTTAATGTTTAAAGGAGCCCCCACCCTAAAAAAAATATTATCTGTCTGCATCTGGATTTCCTGCCTTGTTGTGAATGGAAGACCCCCACCTCTGAGTGCTGTATGATGTTCACCCCCCTCTTCTGTACATTGTCCAGGTGTGAAGCCTTTTAAGTGCACGGTGTGCGACTACGCCACTCGCAGCAAGAGTAACCTGAAAGCGCACATGAATCGGCACAGCACAGAGAAGACTCACCTCTGCGACATGTGCGGCAAGAAGTTCAAAACCAAAGGGACCCTGAAGAGTCACAAACTCCTTCATACAGCAGACGGTGAGTGCAGAGTACAATGTGTAGCGGTATTTAGTTCTGCTGGGGCGGTATATTGTGCTGCACTGTGGTATTTAGTTCTGCTGGGGCGGTATATTGTGCTGCACTGTGGTATTTACTTCTGCTGGGGCGTTATATTGTGCTGCACTGTGGTATTTGGTTCTCCTGGGGCGGTATATTGTGCTGCACTGTGGTATTTAGTTCTGCTGGGGCGGTATATTGTGCTGCACTGTGGTATTTACTTCTGCTGGGGCGGTATATTGTGCTGCACTGTGGTATTTGGTTCTCCTGGGGCGGTATATTGTGCTGCACTGTGGTATTTACTTCTGCTGGGGCGGTATATTGTGCTGCACTGTGGTATTTGGTTCTCCTGGGGCGGTATATTGTGCTGCACTGTGGTATTTAGTTCTGCTGGGGCGGTATATTGTGCTGCACCATGGTATTTAGTTCTGCTGGGGCGGTATATTGTGCTGCACTGTGGTATTTAGTTCTGCTGGGATGGTATATTGTGCTGCACTGTGGTATTTAGTTCTGCTGGGGCAGTATATTGTGCTGCACTGTGGTATTTAGTTCTGCTGGGGCAGTATATTGTGCTGCACTGTGGTATTTGGCTCTGCTGGGGCGGTATATTGTGCTGCACTGTGGTATTTAGTTCTGCTGGGGCAGTATATTGTGCTGCACTGTGGTATTTAGTTCTGCTGGGGCGGTATATTGTGCTGCACTGTGGTATTTAGTTCTGCTGGGGCGGTATATTGTGCTGCACTGTGGTATTTAGTTCTGCTGGGGCAGTATTTTGTGCTGCACTATGGTATTTAGTTCTGCTGGGGCGGTATATTGTGCTGCACTGTGGTATTTAGTTCTGCTGGGGCAGTATATTGTGCTGCACTGTGGTATTTGGTTCTGCTGGGGCAGTATATTGTGCTGCACGGTGGTATTTAGTTCTGCTGGGGCGGTATATTGTGCTGCACTGTGGTATTTGGTTCTCCTGGGGCGGTATATTGTGCTGCACCATGGTATTTAGTTCTGCTGGGGCAGTATATTGTGCTGCACTGTGGTATTTAGTTCTGCTGGGGCAGTATATTGTGCTGCACTGTGGTATTTGGCTCTGCTGGGGCGGTATATTGTGCTGTCCTGTGGTATCTAGTTCTGCTGGGGCAGTATATTGTGCTGTCCTGTGGTATCTAGTTCTGCTGGGGCAGTATATTGTGCTGCACTGTGGTATTTGGTTCTGCTGGGGCAGTATATTGTGCTGCACTGTGGTATTTAGTTCTGCTGGGGCGGTATATTGTGCTGCACTGTGGTATTTAGTTCTGCTGGGGCAGTATATTGTGCTGCACTGTGGTATCTGGTTCTGCTGGGGCGGTATATTGTGCTGCACTGTGGTATCTGGTTCTGCTGGGGCGGTATATTGTGCTGCACTGTGGTATTCACTTCTGCTGGGGCGGTATATTGTGCTGCACTGTGGTATTTACTTCTGCTGGGGCAGTATATTGTGCTGCACTGTGGTATTTACTTCTGCTGGGGCGGAATATTGTGCTGCACTGTGGTATTTAGTTCTGCTGGGGCAGTATATTGTGCTGTCCTGTGGTATCTAGTTCTGCTGGGGCAGTATATTGTGCTGCACTGTGGTATTTGGTTCTGCTGGGGCAGTATATTGTGCTGCACTGTGGTATTTGGCTCTGCTGGGGCAGTATATTGTGCTGCACTGTGGTATTTAGTTCTGCTGGGACAGTATATTGTGCTGCACTTTGCGGGTTGGTTCTGCTGCAGAACCATATACCACAGTGTAGCTCACTATACTGCTCCGCTATGGTTTTTATGGCCCCGCCTACTTGAGATGACTCCACCTACTTGTGTTGGTCCACCTTTTGTCCATTTAGGCGCACCTACAATATGGAGCCACTTCCAGTTTCTTTTCCAGGGCCACTTTAACTTTCCAGTCTGGCCCTGAATGCTCTATACCAGCAATGGCCAACCTGAGGCTCTCCAGCTGTTGCAAAACTACAACTCCCAGCATGCCCAGGCTACCTACAGCTATCAGCCTACAGCAGGGCATGGTGGGAGTTGTAGTTTTACAACAGCTGGAGAGCCTCAGGTTGGCCATGCCTGCTCTATACACTGCTGAAGTGCATTGTGGGAAATATTGATTTATCTGCAGAAAAGGGGACAGTTCCATACGCCCATATACAAGGTGGCAGGGACTCTGCACCGACATGCGGTACATGGACATGCTGCCATACCGGAGACCCCCATCTGTAGGCAGCACTGGGTTGAGAGTACAGATGAGGCTTCTGGTTGGCTGGTGATAGATAATTTGCATACTTTTTTTCCCAGGGAGCATTGCCTGCAAAACTGCCTTACAAAAGTTAAGTCTCCGCAAGGGAAACCAGTACCTTCCAAGGGCTTTGTCTGATCGTTTGCTTTAGATTAGCAGACATTCAGCTTGGACAGAATTACCCACAATGCAACACAGCAGGAAATGCTTTACACAGACCCTGAACCCGCAGGGGGTGCAGCTGGCTGGTGCATTGTAGATTGAGTGGCTGATATCTGTGATCTTCAGGTTTGCATTTCCTACGTCCTGACAATTTCTCACCACAACCTCGTACGATCCGTTTTCTGCAGGGAAACAATTCAAATGCACAATATGTGAGTTCACCGCAGTCCAAAAGCCGCAGCTTCTCCGACACATGGAGCAGCATACCTCGTTCAAGGTAAGAGATCCACTGCGTTATCTGCCAGATTATTAGATGGCCTCTGTGTCTTCAGATTCCCAAGGCGCTCCGACAGTCCCATAGAAGTGAATGGAGCAGTGGACCGCCACATGCACTACCGCTTCGTTCAGAGAAGAAGACTCTGGGACACTTCGTTCTTGGGACTCATGGAGGTTTTGGAGTGTCCATGGATATTTTTTGGGAATAACCCTCATCATTTGATGGATTTTTTTTTTTTCTCACTTGACTTGGTGTTGATCTATTTTAGAAACCACTAGAGTACAAATTTAGGGGGCCCACCAAGACCCTCAGCAGACATGTCAGATGAGCTGCTCCATCAAAGATCTCCAGGCTTGGCAATGTTGTCTCATGGTTCTTGTAATCGTCTTTACCCATCTTGTTTGTGGTCTTCTCATATTGTCCAGAAGAAGAAAAATCTTCAGCGTGGGCTTTATGTGCTTCATTTGGAGGCTGTTAAAAGGTTAGGATTTCCCATAAATGTCCTAATGCTGTAACCCGCTTTTATCTCAAGAACATAGTCTGACGTGAATGTAGAGTAACCTGGCCATGTGCTGCCAACTTTCCATTCACTGCTATTGGACTTCAAAAAACAGCCGAGCGCCCTCACAGTGAATGGTGAAGATGCCATGCATGCACGGTTGCTCTCCATTTGCATTTTGGGCCCCATTCTTGAGATAGGTGCTGTCATGGTAGGTGAGGGAAGGGAAACAAACCAAATACAACAAAAGCAACAAAACACAAGGCTAGGCCCGAAAGCTAGGGAACAGGGAAAGGTCACCACCTGACAATCCCGAGCCTTTCCCTGACTGCTGACAACATGAGCAAATCCTTAGGGTGGAAGTGCTCATGCGCTGGAACCTAAACCTAGCTGAAACTGAAGCAAACCCTCAGCTAGGGAGCTAAGACAACCGGTTCCTAGCACAAGGTGCAGGAACCAGTGTCTTCCTGAGACCTAGCCAAATCACGCAACAAAAGGGAAGGAGTAGGACTTGGCTTAAGACGGACGGGGTGCAGGAGATCCGCCAAACACCAGCTGAGAACTCCAGAAGCAAATATAAACCGTAAGGGCTATAGTGAGAGGCGGGTATAAATAGCACCACTAAGTAGCTAATGAGCAGAACCTGTGGGGAGGTGGGATCCTGCCCAAAACCACAACAAAGAGAAACAGAGCAATCTGTCAGATAGACTCACGTGTAGTAAGTCTATCAGATCTTCTCAGGCCTCTCACGGGGCAGGGTGTGACAGGTGCAGGTTCCACCACTCCTATCAGATGTTCCATAAATATATGGTGTGCCAGATGGGAATACCCCTTTAAGCAAGAATTTTAAAAGGGTTGACCCATGATGACCTCCCCTATCCTTACGCTCTGTTAGGGTATATGGGCATCAAGGAACAGGACCCTTACTCTGTGAGCCAGACCAGAGAGGCTTTCTTAGAGCTATGGTGGTCTTCATCATGCTTGTATTTACAAGGACCGCCATTCATTTCAACTTGCAGAAGATGTTCTTGGCCGAATTAGATTTTTGCCGGAGTTGCCGTGAGCAGGACCTACATAGCCTCATGTCTTCTTCAAATGAGACACCATATTGAATATTGGGTTTGACCCTGCTTTCTGTCCTCCTGTGATTATCCTTCCCTTTATCTTCTCCCGAATAAGGTAATAGACGCAGATAGCCAAGGAGGCCGAGCTCTGAACCTCTTCATTATAAGTGCTGGATGCGTCGTCTAGAGCAGTCCATGTACTGGCGACTGCATGGGTGACACGCGTTCACCCCCGCTCACTCCTGAAGCCTGATTCTGACTATCCTCCGGCCCCAGGGTTGACATCTAGTGATAGAAACAGGAAGAAAAAAATATTAGGGGTGAAATTGACGCATGTTTACTTTACAGAAAACTTTCATTTTTGGCAACATTTCCCTTTTAGAGGAGGTTTTTCATCTCCGATATTGGTGGGGTATCAGTAGGATCTGTCACCACACCTAGGGGTGGTGTGAAAATGGTTCGATGTAAGGGAGGAGCGAGAAGAGAGATCACAGCCCATTACTGATATTTCATCTCTGTGCCGACTCCTTTGACACTCGGGAGCTTGTCTTCATGTCATCACCCCCTCTGCCCATCTTATAGTTGCTGTCTGGCCTATTTATTGGGTGGATGCTTTCTGTATTTCAACCGTAGGACTAAGAACAGCTGCACGTTTAATGAACCCTCCTCCTAATGGGGACATTTCCTGACTTTTGGTTGTTTCCTAGTGGTGATGATGTCTGTCTATAGACATAGTTGTAAGCGATATCTCCTATATTCTGCTCATTCAGCTGGGTCCGAATTTTACCCAACATGTTTATCTATTTTTTTTTCATGCTTTTTTTTTTTTTGCAAGACATTACTGTGTGATGCGAAATTGCATGAAGGCGCCCATGATTGTAAAGCGCTGGGTGTCATTTTCACCATGTGCCAGGTGTCTATGCTGAACAATATAAACCTTTTTTTATTTTTATTTTATTTTATATTTCAGGACTTTGTGTGAAAGTCAGCAAAATGGGGGGAGCAGGAGCAAAATGGATGCCCTCCATAATTTTGATTGATTTTTAAAAAGCATAACACCAGTATATCGGGCTAAGGGTGCTTCGCATGATCGTAAAAATTGTGGAATCCGCAAAACACGGATACCGGCTGTCGTTCTGCATTTTGCGGCAGTGCTTTATAAAAAAATGCCTATAGGACATGCTCTACATTTTTTGCCGGGCCGCGGAACGGAACAACGGATGCGGACAGTACATTATTACGGTCGCGTGAATGAGCCCTTAATGATACTTGTTGTTCCATTCCTCTATTATTCCTGGTAGAAGCTATGAAAGAATTGCCTGCACTAAAGGTCCAGATTTATTTATTTTTTATAATGTTTTTAGTATCCCTTTAAGATGTTATGAAAGCCTCCAGAAGTGGAGCATTTTATGTCTCGTTGGTGGCTCCTTTTTATTAGCAGCCTGACGTTCTGGCACAATTCATCGTACTCGAGCCTTCCTCCCAGACGACTCTTCCCGGATGTAATTTCCTATTACTCTTTACATTATCCGTCCCTTTTATTAAAGCCTTAAATTCTATAAAATACCTCGGAGGGGCGAGGAGTCCAAATGAGATGAGAGTGTAAAATTTCAATGACTCTATCCGATATTAAAAACCGTAAAGTACAGCCCCATCCTTTACTCTCAATTCCCAGTCATTAACCGTTTTGACCTCGTTGTGACCGTGACGGGAGCTCCGCATCACCCATAGTACGTAAAATACGGCTTTCCAGGGGGCGATGAGGGTTAGGTTGTAGTAATTAAATTCTCACCCCTCGGGCACAGTATAGTTCATCATGTTAATTCTCTGGAGCTGTTATTAAAGGTAGATATCACATTGCATAAAGTATGTGCCCCTCCTGGTGACGTCCTACAAAATGTGTTTAATTTCCAGTACTCCATGGACCAGGGATCAGCAACCTCCGACACTCCAGCTGTTCTGAAACCACAACTCCCAGAATCCTCCTTTCACTTTTATGAGAGTTACAAGAACAGCCATGTTAAGTGTGCATGCTGGGAGTTATAGTTTCACAGCAGCTGGAGTGCCAAAGGTTGCTGATCCCTGCCATAGACTATCATTAGCAGTGCAGATGGAGTTGTGCCATCACCCACCTCTCTGCGCTCCAGTGTCGCGTCCTCTGCATCTGAATGTTCAGCAGTATGAACATCCCTGGGATGTGATTATGGGTGCCATCTTTAAAGGGAACCTTTCACGTTGCACATTGTGTCTGAGCACGAATATACTCCATTACAAACCTGAACACGGATTCGTTGAGATTGTGGCCCTCCCCACAAATCCTGGGTTCAGATTCTTGATGAAGTATAATCTTAAATGCACCGCTACCCACAGTAACGGCGCATGCGCAGGATTATCTATCTAAGGGCTCGTTCACACGACCGTGTGAAGCCCGTGCTCTGGACCGCAAATTGCGGTCTGCAATGCACGGGCACCGACCGTGGCCTAGCCGCATGGGGATCGCAGATCCATTCACTTGAATGGGTCTGCGATCCCTCCTTTCTGCAAAAAGAAAGATCATGTTCTATCTCTTTGCGGTGCGGAGTCACGGAATGGAACCCCAGGAAGCACTCCGTAGTGCTTCTGTAGTGTTCCGTTCCGTGCTTCCGTTCCGCATCTCTAGATTTGCGGACCCCTTGAAGTGAATGAGCCCTTAATCTGATCTCATCAGAAAGAATACATTTTATAAGACAGTTAATAAGATATTAAGATTAACAAATCTAGTTAGTCTGTAGCGGGCTAACCTATTTGCTAATCACTAATTTATATCCATGATCATTCTGGGCCAGAAGGAGGTCCTATCATTGATTGACAGCCTTCCCTCTATGAGGAGGAGGTCCTATCAGTTACTGGTAGGACCTTCTCCTCATAGAGGGAAGGCTGTCAGTCACTGATAGGACCTCCTCCTCATAGAGGGAAGGCTGTCAGTCACTGATAGGACCGTCTCCTCCTCATAGAGGGAAGGCTGTCAGTCACTGATAGGACGTCTCCTCATAGAGGGAAGGCTGTCAGTCACTGATAGGACCGTCTCCTCCTCATAGAGGGAAGGCTGTCAGTCACTGATAGGACCTCCTCCTCATAGAGGGAAGGCTGTCAGTCACTGATAGGACCGTCTCCTCCTCATAGAGGGAAGGCTGTCAGTCACTGATAGGACGTCTCCTCATAGAGGGAAGGCTGTCAGTCACTGATAGGACCGTCTCCTCCTCATAGAGGGAAGGCTGTCAGTCACTGATAGGACCTCCTCCTCATAGAGGGAAGGCTGTCAGTCACTGATAGGACCGTCTCCTCCTCATAGAGGGAAGGCTGTCAGTCACTGATAGGACCGTCTCCTCCTCATAGAGGGAAGGCTGTCAGTCACTGATAGGACGTCTCCTCATAGAGGGAAGGCTGTCAGTCACTGATAGGACCGTCTCCTCCTCATAGAGGGAAGGCTGTCAGTCACTGATAGGACCTCCTCCTCATAGAGGGAAGGCTGTCAGTCACTGATAGGCACTGCCCAAAAACCATTTAAAGGGAACATGTCAGTATTAAAATGTGAATTAAGCTGTAGGCTGCATATTATAGCGCAGGAGGAGCGGAGCAGAATTATATATAATTTTATATATTTAAATTACTGTTCATTCTGGGCTCTGAAATCTTGAGACTGTCCTATCAGTGACTGACAGCCTTCCCTCTATGAGGAGACGTCCTATCAGTGACTGACAGCATTCTCTCTATGAGGAGACGGTCCTATCAGTGACTGACAGCCTTCCCTCTATGAGGAGACGTCCTATCAGTGACTGACAGCCTTCCCTCTATGAGGAGACGGTCCTATCAGTGACTGACAGCCTTCCCTCTATGAGGAGACGGTCCTATCAGTGACTGACAGCCTTCCCTCTATGAGGAGACGGTCCTATCAGTGACTGACAGCCTTCCCTCTATGAGGAGACGGTCCTATCAGTGACTGACAGGACCTTCTCCTCCTCATAGAGGGAAGGCTGTCAGTCACTGATAGGATCTCCTCCTCATAGAGGGAAGGCTGTCAGTCACTGATAGGATCTCCTCCTCATAGAGGGAAGGCTGTCAGTCACTGATAGGACCTCCTCCTCATAGAGGGAAGGCTGTCAGTCACTGATAGGACCGTCTCCTCATAGAGGGAAGGCTGTCAGTCACTGATAGGACCGTCTCCTCATAGAGGGAAGGCTGTCAGTCACTGATAGGACCGTCTCCTCATAGAGGGAAGGCTGTCAGTCACTGATAGGACCTCCTCCTCATAGAGGGAAGGCTGTCAGTCACTGATAGGATGTCTCCTCATAGAGGGAAGGCTGTCAGTCACTGATAGGACCTCCTCCTCATAGAGGGAAGGATGTCAGTCACTGATAGGACCGTCTCCTCATAGAGGGAAGGCTGTCAGTCACTGATAGGACCGTCTCCTCATAGAGGGAAGGATGTCAGTCACTGATAGGACCGTCTCCTCATAGAGGGAAGGCTGTCAGTCACTGATAGGACCGTCTCCTCATAGAGGGAAGGCTGTCAGTCACTGATAGGACCGTCTCCTCATAGAGGGAAGGCTGTCAGTCCCTGATAGGACCGTCTCAAGACTTCAGAGCCCAGAATGAACAGTAATTTAAATATATAAAATTATATATAATTCTGCTCCGCTCCTCCTGCGCTATAATATGCAGCCTACAGCTTAATTCACATTTTCATAGTGACATGTTCCCTTTAAATGGTTTTTGGGCAGTGCCTTCCTTATCCCTATTACGAACGTGCTGCTTCCGGTCTCCAGTCCTCCCTCATCCTTGCTCGGTACCTTCATTGTCGATTTGCCTATTACTGTCCAGCATCTCCCCTAGGACTTCTGCTGGTCCCCGAGTAACATCCTAATATCGACCCTTGGCCATCCTGACCATCCCATTCATACCTGGCCTATATGACTCCCTATGCCAACTCTGGCCTTGCTACAAAGGGACACAGTACCCCTGTACCATCCCTGTCTGGCCGGCTGACTGATTACCCTAGGAGCCATGACCACAGCATCCGACCAAGAAAGTCCATACGGCGCCTCCTTAGCTTTATCCGTGTCAAAGTGGTTTTGACATCGGTCGCACTGTGTTGGCGAGCTGCATACCAGGAGGTGGTATACGTTTGGCCATATACATGTGTATATATATATATATATTTTTTTAAGAGTTCGCCTGATAAAAATACTGTGCCCACATCTAATATCCCCCAATGCTGCAGTGGCGATGCTTCTGTGCTCCTCTGCTGCGCTTTGTTTTCATCCCGGAAGTGATGAGGTGCCATACATGACCGATGGGGCCTATTGTTGTCTTCAGCAGTGATGCCAGATTGTGTGACCGATCCCTGGCCGTAGCGGCAATGCTCCAGGACCAGACTTCGTTGTTTCCTAGACGTGACCACCCTGCATTAACCTAAACTCGCATCCTATTACCTCTGGATGATGGCGCTCCCATCACAGCGGTTCAGTACCTGCTCAAGAAATATGGGAAACCCTACGGCGACTGCTTGGGAATCTAGATATTCTGTATGTGGAAGACGGCATGGGACCCATGTAATAGAAGGCACATACACTGATATAGCGCGCACGCGTCTGGTGTATATGGACTGAAGCTGGCCATACACATTATGGGGGAAGGCATGACGTTTGTACTGTAACCTGGCAAAAGAAAAGCGGCGAATGTTGACGCGAGTCCCGTTTTTTGTTTCCCCACCACCCTGACCCCTCTTACAAGAAGTGGGCGGGAGGAGGTAGGCTGGGGGCAGGACCTCGGTGGTCCGACTCATTTAACAACGTGTGCCCAGAAACAGGCGCACGCTACACTTGAAATTGGTGCCAGCTCCCTTGTTTTCTTGCGCACAGAACTCCTGAAGATCCTCCGGAATTATTACCTCTTAATAAGTCTGGTGCGTCGTACGCGGGAAGGGTCTGTTATTAAAACTGGTGTCCGTGTGACAACCGTATCCATCTTTTTTTTTTTTTTTTTTGGTTCCGTTGTAACAATACCGATCCTTGTCCGCAAAACAGACAATAAAAGAAGACGTTCTATCTTTTTTGCGGAACGGCCACACGGACATACAGAAACGGAATGCACACAGAGTCATTTCTGTTTTTTATTACAGACCCATTGAAGTGAATGATTCCGCATACGGGCCGCCAAAAAAAAAAACGGAATGGACAGAGAGAACTAATCCATTCGTGTGCATGAGCCCTTAATACATTCTCTTATTTATATGTTGACCGAAGCCGCTGTTTACGCAGGATCTATCAGGTTGAGCATTCCTGGCCTAGAGGGAGCGATATATTAGGGATAAATGAATGAAAGGTGTGAGATTTCTACACCGGCACAGAGAGGCGGAAAGGGAGCAGGGAAGCTACTGAGCATGTGCGTCCACCACTGAGTGCAGGACAAGGTGGACCAGAAGGATAAACAGCAGAGAGGAAAATATAATGTACATAAAAAAAAATATATATACTTTTTTTTTCATTTGAAATTCCTCATTCATTGCATAGTAATAGTTTACCCAAATTGCAGGTAAGGTGAGGGTGGGCGCGTGCAGCTGCTGCATCGATGCAAGAATGTCGCAGAACGCCAAGATGAAGAAGCAAGAAAAGTTGTGTCAAACCTGAGTGTTTTTTGTATTTGTTGGGGTTATAGGAGATGACAGGTTCCCTTTAAACTCACATCTCTTAGTTTGATAAACAGAAGGAAACAGTCAGGAATTCAATCAATAATTACAGAGGATGAATAATTAAAGGGCCCCGTGCGGCGCTCCTTTCAGCCCTCCGCACCATCCGCTGTATAACCTGCGCTCCGTCCCCGCTGCGTTCTCAATAAACTGAATACAGAACAACACCTCTTCAGACGTAATCATCGGCCGGAGATGACACTAATGACTCTAATTATTAGCCCGTGTGTGGGCGGACGGTAGGTAGGGTCGTGTGGGAAGGGGGAAGGGAATTTTGGAAATGAAAGGGGCACCCTGTATGATAAAGAAGCTGTGGGATTTTCTAATATACCTCACTCCTCTCTGCTTGCTGTCATTCAGTGAGAACCTTCACTGCTTACTGCCAGTGAATAAAAACCGGACTCGCAGATGCAGGGCTCCTCACGGTACATTGTAAGAGCTGCGTTCACATGTCGCCATGGTGGCAAAAAAAGCTTCATTTTTAACATAATGTGAGAAGAAAACTGCACCTCACGCCTGCAAAGGTGTGAACACAGGCCAAGTCAAATTCTTGAGAAGGCCTGAAACCCCGGCACTCCAATAGTCCCTGCCGGTCCTGCAGCGATTTCATCATGTACATCGCGACTGTTGCGGCCAGTCGCTGGTCTCAGCAGCCACGTGCTAAATAGGCAAGCATCACCCCTGAGGCCAGCGATTGGCTGCAGCAGTCACATACATGATGTGACATCATCTCTGCAGGACCAGCAGAGGCGGAGCTGGAGCAGCGGGAGATTTTAAAGGGGTTGTCACTTCAGCAAATGGCATTTATTATGTAGTGGAAGTTAATACAAGACACTTACTAATGTATTGTTCGTATCCATGTAGTCTCCTTTCCTGGCTGGATTCATTTTCCCATCACATTATCCACGGCTAGTTTCCATGGTTATGACCACCCTGCAATCCATCAGTGGTGGTCGTGCTTGTACACTATAGGAAAAGTTGGTGGCCAGGACTGTGAGAGAGCACAAAAGCTCGTGCTTTTTCCTATCGTGTGCAAGCACGACCACTGCTGCTGGATTGCAGGGTGGTCGTAACCATGGAAACGAGCAGTCTATAATGTGATGGGAAAATGAATCCAGCCAGGAAAGGAGACGACATGTATACAAACAATACATTAGTAAGTGTCTTGTATTAACTTCCACTACATAATAAATGCCACTTGCTGAAGTGAGACGACCCCCTTTTAACAGGTAGGTACTGGCTATTTTTGTATTTTACACTTTTTAAAACAAAGTTTCTTAAAGGAAACCTGTCACCTTGATTATGAGGTTTAAACTGCCTACAGTACCTTTTTCATGTGCTCCTGAAGTGGCCTTTGTTGCCTTTTTCTAACTCATCATTGCTCAGAAAATCCACTTTTATTCCTTTTTATCCTCTGGTCTCCTGAGATCTGCCCAGGAATGTGGGTGTCCTGCCCCTGGCTTCAGTTCTTCACTGCACATGCAGCATAATTGTAGTATAGCCACTGAGTTATTCAATAAAATGTATCCGTATAGTGCCACCTGCTCACTGTGTTCCCCTCACTGAGGTGGTCACACATGCTCAGTAACATCCTTCAACTGCCACTAGCTATGAAAGTTACAGGGAGGGAGCTACAGCAGAAAGGGCACACCCCTTGAGCTGTGATGGGGAGACAGCTACAGCAGAAAGGGCACACCCCCTGAGCTGTGATGGGGAGACAGCTACAGCAGAAAGGGCACACCCCCTGAGCTGTGATGGGGAGACAGCTACAGCAGAAAGGGCACACCCCCTGAGCTGTGATGGGTAGAGGGCTACAGAAGAAAGGGCACACCCCCTGAGCTGTGATTGAGAGAGAGCTACAACAGAAAGGGCACAACCCCTGTGCTTTGATGGGGAGACGGCTACAGCAGAAAGGGCACACCCCCTAAGCTGTGATGGGGAGACGGCTACAGCAGAAAGGGCACACCCCCTGAGCTGTGATGGGGAGGCGGCTACAGCAGAAAGGGCACACCCCCTGAGCTGTGATGGGGAGACGGCTATAGCAGAAAGGGCACACCCCCTGAGCTGTGATGGGGAGACAGCTACAGCAGAGAGGGCACACCCCCTGAGCTGTGATGGGGAGACGGCTACAGCAGAAAGGGCACACCCCCTGAGCTGTGATGGGGAGAGAGCTACAACAGAAAGGGCACACCCCCTGAGCTGTGATGGGTAGACGGCTACAGCAGAAAGGGCACACCCCCTGAGCTGTGATGGGGAGACGGCTACAGCAGAAAGGGCACACCCCCTGAGCTGTGATGGGGAGACGGCTACAGCAAAAAGGGCACACCCCCTGAGCTGTTATACGGATACAGCTACAGCAGAAAGGACACACCCCCTGAGCTGTGATGGGGAGAGAGCTACAGCAGAAAGGGCACACCCCCTGAGCTGTGATGGGGAGAGAGCTACAACAGAAAGGGCACACCCCCTGAGCTGTGATGGGTAGACGGCTACAGCAGAAAGGGCACACCCCCTGAGCTGTGATGGGGAGACGGCTACAGCAGAAAGGGCACACCCCCTGAGCTGTGATGGGGAGACGGCTACAGCAGAAAGGGCACACCCCCTGAGCTGTGATGGGGAGGCAGCTACTGCAGAAAGGGCACACCCCCTGAGCTGTGATGGGGAGACGGCTATAGCAGAAAGGGCACACCCCCTGAGCTGTGATGGGGAGACAGCTACAGCAGAGAGGGCACACCCCCTGAGCTGTGATGGGGAGATGGCTACAGCAGAAAGGGCACACCCCCTGAGCTGTGATGGAGAGAGAGCTACAACAGAAAGGGCACACCCCCTGAGCTGTGATGGGGAGACAGCTACAGCAAAAAGGGCACACCCCCTGAGCTGTTATAGGGATACAGCTACAGCAGAAAGGGCACACCCCCTGAGCTGTGATGGGGAGAGAGCTACAGCAGAAAGGGCACACCCCCTGAGCTTTGATGGGGAGAGAGCTACAACAGAAAGGGCACACCCCCTGAGCTGTGATGGGGAGACGGCTACAGCAGAAAGGGCACACCCCCTGAGCTGTGATGGGGAGACGGCTACAGCAAAAAGGGCACACCCCCTGAGCTGTTATACGGCTACAGCAGAAAGGACACACCCCCTGAGCTGTGATGGGGAGAGAGCTACAGCAGAAAGGGCAAACCCCCTGAGCTGTGATGGGGAGAGAGCTACAACAGAAAGGGCACACCCCCTGAGCTGTGATGGGTAGACGGCTACAGCAGAAAGGGCACACCCCCTGAGCTGTGATGGGGAGACGGCTACAGCAGAAAGGGCACACCCCCTGAGCTGTGATGGGGAGGCGGCTACAGCAGAAAGGGCACACCCCCTGAGCTGTGATGGGGAGACGGCTATAGCAGAAAGGGCACACCCCCTGAGCTGTGATGGGGAGACAGCTACAGCAGAGAGGGCACACCCCCTGAGCTGTGATGGGGAGACGGCTACAGCAGAAAGGGCACACCCCCTGAGCTGTGATGGAGAGAGAGCTACAACAGAAAGGGCACACCCCATGAGCTGTGATGGGGAGACAGCTACAGCAAAGAGGGCACACCCCCTGAGCTGTTATAGGGATACAGCTACAGCAGAAAGGGCACACCCCCTGAGCTGTGATGGGGAGAGAGCTACAGCAGAAAGGGCACACCCCCTGAGCTGTGATGGGGAGAGAGCTACAACAGAAAGGGCACACCCCCTGAGCTGTGATGGGTAGACGGCTACAGCAGAAAGGGCACACCCCCTGAGCTGTGATGGGGAGACGGCTACAGCAGAAAGGGCACACCCCCTGAGCTGTGATGGGGAGACGGCTACAGCAAAAAGGGCACACCCCCTGAGCTGTTATACGGATACAGCTACAGCAGAAAGGACACACCCCCTGAGCTGTGATGGGGAGAGAGCTACAGCAGAAAGGGCACACCCCCTGAGCTGTGATGGGTAGACGGCTACAGCAGAAAGGGCACACCCCCTGAGCTGTTATACGGATACAGCTACAGCAGAAAGGACACACCCCCTGAGCTGTGATGGGGATACAGCTACAGCAGAAAGGGCACACCCCCTGAGCTTTCAGCCTGATATAAATCTAGCAGAGCAATGAATGAGGAGATCTCTGGATCCATGTGAGGTACAGGGCTGGTTCTAGCTTTGTTAGAAAGAGACTGTCGTGTACCGTACAAGATCAGGGATGCTCAACCTGCGGCCCTCCAGCTGTTGCAAAACTACAACTCCCAGCTTGCCCTAATAGCTGTAGGCTGTCCAGGTATACTAGGAGTTGTAGTTTTGCAAAAGCTGGAGGGCCACAGGTTGAACATCCCTGATCTAGAAGATGTCTGATTTCCATTATTACATTAACCATGAACAACCCCTTTAACTGGCCATAGACATTTGGCTGACTCCTGACTACGCATACAATGTGCCGTCCGGCTCGACTGGACAACCATGTTGATTCTGTGAAGGCGGATGAGCAGCTGCCCGGCAGGATCAGCGAGGGCCACGTAGACATATGGTTGTCAGATTGACACCCATTTCTGGGGGAGGCGGGGGTCTTATATTATCTAATCAAGCCGAAAGAAATCAACTTGTTTTTCTCTTAAAACTTGTACAATGTAGGGGGAAAACCTTTGCAAAACAAAAGTTAAATATAAAAAAAAGACGAGTTTTCCTTTGCCAAGCTGGCACAGAACTTTGCATTTTGCATTTTGTGCCAAGCTTTGACTGATGGCTGGATATCTGCCTACAGCATATTCTACACGGACGGGATTAGTTATGCACACAGCTATGATTTATCTCTGAATTATGCCAACGTCTTAAACGGTGTCTTAAACTTTTCGATTGATTAAATTGGACGAAATGTTAAAATGTCAGATTGTTTACTGGGGCCACCTAAGCCAGCTGCCAGTATTACCTCTGTTACCACGAGACGATCGACCAGATTTCTTAATACGCAGATTGTCATTTGGCTCTACATGCCTTGAAAGGATGATGTATTATGCACTACTCACAAATTGTGGGATATTTGGCTTGTGGGTGAAATTTTAGGATGAACCTAAATGCACTCTAACCTTTACAGGTGAACTTAATGTGACCTTCTCTAAACTTTTGAATGCACATGTCCAACTGTTCAATGTTTCAGTGCTTTTTGCACAACTTGCTGTTCTTTAACAAGGAGCTTGACTGCAAAATTCGCAACAGGTGTTTGATCCATGAATCGTCCAATACATTTCCTGGTTCAATTGGAATTGGTATGTAAACAGTCCTCCTCATCATGCTGTTCACATTTTGACATCATGAGACCAAGACGACACCTAACAATTGATCAACAGTACCTCACATTTGCAAAGCTTCGGGCAGGATGTTCTCAGATGGAAGTGGCCACTGAGCTTAGAGTGTCATCAGCAGGTTGTATCAGAGATACAGAGAGACCGGAAGAGTCACAGAAAGGCAGAGAAGTGGACCTCCTTTGGCCACATCCCACACTGATGACCAATTCATTGTGAACAATGCCCTGCAGAACCAGATGATGAATGCCACACAACTCCAGGCACATTTAAGGGAGGTGAGAGGCACCCAAGTGTCACGTCAGACCATTCAAAACAGTTTACATCAGCGAGGTCTGTGTACTAGACGACCTGCTAGGGTATACCTGACCACACCACCAAGCACAAGCGTCATCGTCTTCCATGGGCCAGGGAGCATCTACGCTGGACGAGGGACCAGTGGGCCTCAGTGCTGTTCACTGAGCAGAAATGATGGGCCACCAACGAGGTTGGAGAGCGCTATGCATCAGCCACTGTTGTCACCAGACAAGCCCTTGGTGGTGGTGGTGGTACAGTGTGGGCATGTG
Source organism: Bufo bufo (assembly GCF_905171765.1). Taxonomy (NCBI): domain Eukaryota; kingdom Metazoa; phylum Chordata; class Amphibia; order Anura; family Bufonidae; genus Bufo; species Bufo bufo. The sequence continues at coordinate 33,400,123 of NC_053393.1, forward strand.
TGTCTAGTCAGTACAGAACTGCCCTACACTTTGTGAATGGTCCAGTGACAAGCCCATACTTCCTGAAGAACATCATTAATCCAGTCATTGTGCGGCTGCATGACCAACACAGGCCTTATTTCATCTTCATGGAGGACAATGTGCTAGCTCATCGAGGTCCATCATTCGGGAACGGCTTCTGGAGACTGGGGGACCTCAAATGGAGAGGCCTGCACTTTCTCCAGACCTGAATCCCATAGAAAACCTATAGGATCAGCTGAGTTGCCGTGTAGAGGCTCGTAACTCTGTACCCCAGAACCTCAATGACCTGAGGGCCGCCCTTCAAGAATATTGAGATGTAATTCCTCAGCAAACGATAAGTCGACTTGTAAACTGGAAGAGACGTCATTGTCAAGCTGTACTTGATGCTCGAGGCCACATGACAAGTTATTGTAGCGGTATACCCACCACTGGTCGGCTTTTGTTCCAATAAATTGTTTGAGATGAGGAAATCACCATTGTATGCCTCTACTTAATGTCCGACTTTCATTATACACTGCTCAAAAAAATAAAGGGAACACTTAAACAACACAATGTAACTCCAAGTCAATCACACTTCTGTGAAATCAAACTGTCCACTTAGGAAGCAACACTGAGTGACAATCAATTTCACATGCTGTTGTGCAAATGGGATAGACAACAGGTGGAAATTATAGGCAATTAGCAAGACACCCCCAATAACGGAGTGGTTCTGCAGGTGGTGACCACAGACCACTTCTCAGTTCCTATGCTTCCTGGCTGATGTTGTGGTCACTTTTGAATGCTGGCGGTGCTTTCACTCTAGTGGTAGCATGAGACGGAGTCTACAACCCACACAAGTGGCTCAGGTAGTGCAGCTTATCCAGGATGGCACATCAATGCGAGCTGTGGCAAGAAGGTTTTCTGTGTCTGTCAGCGTAGTGTCTAGAGCATGGAGGCGCTACCAGGAGACAGGCCAGTACATCAGGAGTATGGAGGAGGCCGTAGGAGGGCAACAACCCAGCAGCAGGACCGCTACCTCCGCCTTTGTGCAAGGAGGAACAGGAGGAGCACTGCCAGAGCTCTGCAAAATGACCTCCAGCAGGCCACAAATGTGCATGTGTCTACTCAAACGGTCAGAAACAGACTCCATGAGGGTGATATGAGGGCCCGACGTCCACAGGTGGGGGTTGTGCTTACAGCCCAACACCGTGCAGGACGTTTGCCATTTGCCAGAGAACACCAAGATTGGCAAATTCGCCACTGGCGCCCTGTGCTCTTCACAGATGAAAGCAGGTTCACACTGAGCACATGTGACAGACGTGACGAGTCTGGAGACGCCGTGGAGAACGTTCTGCTGCCTGCAACATCCTCCAGCATGACCGGTTTGGCATTGGGTCAGTAATGGTGTGGGGTGGCATTTCTTTGGAGGGCCGCACAGCCCTCCATGTGCTCGCCAGAGGTAGCCTGACTGCCATTAGGTACCGAGATGAGATCCTCAGACCCCTTGTGAGACCATATGCCGGTGCGGCTGGCCCTGGGTTCCTCCTAATGCAAGACAATGCTAGACCTCATGTGGCTGGAGTGTGTCAGCAGTTCCTGCAAGACGAAGGCATTGATGCTATGGACTGGCCCGCCCGTTCCCCAGACCTGAATCCAATTGAGCACATCTGGGACATCATGTCTCGCTCTATCCACCAACGTCACGTTGCACCACAGACTGTCCAGGAGTTGGCAGATGCTTTAGTCCAGGTCTGGGAGGAGATCCCTCAGGAGACCGTCCGCCACCTCATCAGGAGCATGCACAGGCGTTGTAGGGAGGTCATACAGGCACGTGGAGGCCACACACACTACTGAGCCTCATTTTGACTTGTTTTAAGGACATTACATCAAAGTTGGATCAGCCTGTAGTGTGTTTTTCCACTTTAATTTTGAGTGTGACTCCAAATCCAGACCTCCATGGGTTAAAAAATTTGATTTCATTTTTTAATTTTTGTGCGATTTTGTTGTCAGCACATTCAACTATGTAAAGAACAAAGTATTTCAGAAGAATATTTAATTAATTCAGATCTAGGATGTGTTATTTTTGTGTTCCCTTTATTTTTTTGAGCAGTGTATAATATCACTGTAGGCTGAACTTTTTATGTTTTTCTATAAATTTCACCCGAAAGCCAAATATCCCTAACTTTTTGTGAGTAGTGTATGTATGTGGCCCTGTTGGAGTTAGGCCTTCATGGCAGCTTGCTGGCATTGAGCTGATCAGTGTCTTTTTATATTTTTTATGTTTAAATCTTTAAATTTCCTTTTACGTGGTGAATTTGGAGTCTACAACCTTTTACGATTCACGGCAGCATGAGGAAGCTTACAGGTTTTATATTATCCAAATAAGTTATGCAAGAGATCCGGGTTTAGCAGAGGATTCACATGCCACAGAGGAGCCTTACAGAGAGATTCTTCAGCTGACTTCTTAAGCTTCAGCAGCCAAATCCAGACTTCCTTACAGTATACTGCACCGGAGACGTATTACTCCCCGGAGCTTAAACTAACCAAGAAAGGTTTATCCTTCATATTGCATCTACAAGCCCCAAGTATTTCAGCTCGGCACTGTGGGGCTGAGAAATTGCAAATACAGCATCTACCTTTTTTTAAAGCAAAATTCTTCAAGTCATGTGAATGAATATCTTAGACGCTGGATTTTCATTGTTTTACTATGCACAAGGAAATGTTTATTATGCTTAGATGGCAGTATTTTTTGTATAAGTAGAGGCTTGTCTAGCATAGTCAACTGGATGATGGAAGCCAAATGGTAGCTGCTGACACTTGATCTGGAGACTGGCAGCAACCCACTATAAAAGCTATGCTTTCTCATGAACTACTAGACAACTGCCCTTTTGTACTAAAATAAAAATGCTATAATTTTTTAAAGAATATAACTATTATAAGACTGCTTCCTACCTATAAGAATATAACTACTATAATACTGCTCCTATGTACAAGAATATAACTACTATAATTCTGCTCCTATGTATAAGAATATAACTACTATAATACTGCCTCCTATATACAAGAATATAACTACTATAATACTGCTCCTATGTACAAGAATATAACTACTATAATACTGCCTCCTATGTACAAGAATATAACTACTATAATACTGCCTCCTATGTACAAGAATATAACTGCTATAACACTGCTCCTATGTACAAGAATATAACTACTATAATACTGCTCCTATATACAGGAATATAACTACTGTAATACTGCTCCTATGTACAAGAATATAACTACTATAATACTTCCCCTATGTAGAAGAATATAACTACTATAATACTGCTCCTATGTACAAGAATATAACTACTATAGTACTTCCCCTATGTAGAAGAATATAACTACTATAATACTGCTCCTATGTACAAGAATATAACTACTATTATACTGCCTCCTATGTACAAGAATATAACTACTATAATACTGCCTCCTATGTACAAGAATATAACTACTATAATACTGCTCCTATATACAGGAATATAACTACTGTAATACTGCTCCTATGTACAAGAATATAACTACTATAATACTTCCCCTATGTAGAAGAATATAACTACTATAATACTGCTCCTATGTACAAGAATATAACTACTATAGTACTTCCCCTATGTAGAAGAATATAACTACTATAATACTGCTCCTATGTACAAGAATATAACTACTATAATACTGCTCCTATGTACAAGAATATAACTACTATAATACTGCTCCTATATACAAGAATATAACTACTATAATACTGCTCCTATGTACAGGAATATAACTACTATAATACTGCTCCTATGTACAAGAATATAACTACTATAATACTGCTCCTATGAACAAGAATATAACTACTATAATACTGCTCCTATGTACAAGAATATAACTACTATAATACTGCTCCTATGTACAAGAATATAACTACTATAATACTGCTTCCTATGTACAAGAATATAACTGCTATAATACTGCTCCTATGTACAAGAATATACCTACTATAATACTGACTCCTATGTACAAGTATATAACTACTATAATACTGCTCCTATATACAAGAATATAACTACTATAATACTGCTGCATATGATAAAGTCCCAAACTGCTCTAAGTTTGTCCTCTATGTTACTAGTTTTCTCCTTTCTATATATTCGGATATATTGACTTGTAAAAGCAAAATTCTGATTCATAGTAATTATATTTGCAATTGTTCTTCTCTTCTTGGAAGATGTCACTTGGGGTTGCGGGTGACCTTGAGGCAGAGCACACAGATGACGGCACGCAGCTTGCATTGTTTTCTTACATTCACACTCCGCATACTGAGGACAGTGAGCTTGTGCGGCTCAGCATTAGGTTCCATTCACATGTCCGCAAAAGGGGTCCGCATCCGTTTCGCAATTTTGCGGAACAGGTACGGACCCATTCATTTTCAATGGGGCCGGAATGTGCTGTCCAAATCCGCATTTGCGGATCGGCACTTCCATTCCGCCAAGAAATAGAACATGTCCTATTCTTGTCCGCAATTGCGGACAAGAAAAGGCATTTTCTATGAGAGTTCCGGCGATGTGCGGTCTGCAAAATGCGGAACGCACATTGCCGATGTCCGTATTTTGCGGATCCGCAAAACTCATACAGACGTGTGAATGGACCCTTAATTCGCTTCAGCATCTATTAACTCATGTTCTTATGTATTCTAGTATTAGGTGTATAAACCGCTGCAGCAGGGACAAGTCCCCAGACGTGATCCAACCCGAGTCCCCAGATCATCCCTTCCATCTTTATGCCAACCCTTGCTGATCTCCGCGCCTCTTTACTTGAGTGGAGGGTTATTTTTGTTATGTCCTTTATTTTATAGAGTTGATCATAAAGGTAACAGTCCCATTCCTGTTGCCAAATGATACATTTTAATCTTAACGCAGTTGCAGATGGAATTCCGTTTTTATGATACAAAGTTCCAAATCTCCTGCAAAGTACTGTTTTGGCCACCTGATGGAGCTTTCACTTACTGTAGGGTTCAAACCCCTTAAGCACTGCTCAGACATTTGTCACTGGAAATCTGCAATCATGTTCTAAGCCGGTGGTCACCAACTTCTGGTTCTACCTGCTGGCCTGGACATAACAGCCGGAGAGCCGCAGGTTGGAGACCACTGCTCTGCACACCCCTCCATTGACTTGGTTGTACTTTATCTGTTGTTTCAGATTAACAGATGTGTAAACCTCTGAGTAGTACCAAAGGGGTTAGGGCAGGGACTGAAACGTGTTGGTTTATGGTGTCCAGGTAGGTTCTGCTGAGCAGAACATTGCTATGGCATGGTCAGCATTGACGATTTCTGATGTTTTTGTTTGAAATATCAACGTCCATGTGATGCCATGTGTTGAAGAAGCAGCTCTAAGATGCTTAGCAAGTTGCAGTAATTATAAAATATTTTTATGCCAAATTTGGCTTAATTTCTACTAAATTAGTAATTCTTCCGTCATAGCTCACGTTTGTTAACTTTCTCTTGTATTGGACATGTGCAGTATCTGTACCTTGACCTATACCCAACAACTAAAAACTATGACATATCAGAAGTCCTCCAGATCTTCTTAGGCCCTTCCAGAAGAACGGCCTAATATATCAGAGCTTGTGACACTTCCATTTCTGCTCTATCCTCGCCAGCCAGTCCGTGATTAAATACTACCATTTGGCGCCCGTATTAGCCCAGCAGTTCCAACTCCAACTCAAACCCACAATTCGGCACAAATAATGCCCCCTAGCAGCACCAAATATCACGGTGCAAAGCAGCGTCCTTCCTCAACTTAGCAGCACCAAGCACCACAGTGTAACACTAAATATTTGTATGTGATGTTACCCGTCCCTAAAGCACCACGAAGCTCAGTGCAGCTCAAAGAAGTTCCAGACAAATACCACAGTTCAGCACCACAGGCAGCAGCATTGTTCTCCTCTCCAGCCCTCCACCACAGGCAGCAGCATTGTCCTCCTCTCCAGCCCTCTACCACAGACAGCAGCATTGTTACCCCTCATCTCTCCTTAACTGGCAGCAGCATTTTGTCCTCCCTTGCCTTTCCTCCCCCGACTGACAGAAGCATTCCCCTTTCCCACTCCTCCTCCACTTCTTACAGCATTGTTCCCTTTCCCACCGTCTCTCAACTGGCAGCGTCTTTATCCTTCTTCCCACCCCTTCCTCACTGGCAGCAGCATTGTCCCCTGTTTGTACTCTTTCTCTAATGGCATCAACATTGTCTTCCTCCTCCCTAAGACACCCCATTGTCCCCCTTTCCACCCTGCTCCCACTGGCAGCACTGTTCTCCCCATTTCCCACCCCATCCCCACAGATAACACCAGTGTCCCCTTTCTCACTTCTCCACAGGCAGCAGCATTCTCTTCGATTGCCTCCCCTCACCGACTGGCAGCTGCATTGTCTCTTCCCACTCCTCCCCCACTGGCAGCAGCTTTGTCTCTTCCCACTCCTCCCCCACTGGCAGCAGCTTTGTCTCTTCCCACTCCTCCCCCACTGGCAGCAGCATTGTCTCTTCCCACTCCTCCCCCACTGGCAGCAGCATTGTCTCTTCCCACTCCTCCCCCACTGGCAGCAGCATTGTCTCTTCCCACTCCTCCCCCACTGGCAGCAGCATTGTCTCTTCCCATTCCTCCCCCACTGGCAGCAGCATTGTCTCTTCCCACTCCTCTCCCACTGGCAGCAGCATTGTCTAACTTCCCTCCCCTCTCCCACTGGCAGCAGCATTGTCTAACTTCCCTCCCCTCTCCCACTGGCAGCAGCATTGTCTAACTTCCCTCCCCTCTCCCACTGGCAGCAGCATTGTCTAACTTCCCTCCCCACCCCACTGGGAGAAGCTTTGTCCCCCTGACCACAGATTTGTCCCAGATTGGCATTATCAGAGCAGATTCTGTTTTGGAGTTCACCAGCACTGAGACGCTCCTCACCATTGTCTGGTGGTTTTACACTGACCGGCAATAGTGCTTTGGAATACTAAGTATTCCCAGGCCTTATAGCAATGTTCACAGCTTCTCGTGCCCTAGTGGGATGAAAAAGGTGAAATGAAGATCAATAACCTTTAATAAAAAAGTTTTAAAATAACGTTTTATAATTTACTGCTAGGTTTTCTAAAAAAATAAAAATGTTTTGGGTCTTGGAAAGCAGCCATTAAATTTTTCAGTAAGCAAATATATGAATTCAGCAGAAATACTAAAACATGAACTGTGTAAATCTGGTATCACTGTTATCGCACCGACCCGTAGAGTAAAGGTAGAATGATATTTATACCGCCAAGCTGTAGAGAAGACGACATGGACGGACACCTACATGCCATGCGGTGATCTTAAGCATCAATTATCAACCTGAACATGAGGCTCTTTGTGTATGTTTGGATCAAAATGCATAGGCTTACTGCGTCAAGGTGGTCTCCTTCGAATGGATCCCTACACCAGTTTGGCGCAACACCACATGGTGACCACCGGACCACACCAGCCCACAGTGTATTATTTATACTGCTCCGTTTACGGCATAAAAAACTGAAAAAAGCAGAAACAGTTAAAACTACTACCCCAAGTCATCGTGCAGCTTTGTATACAGAGTTAAAGAAAAAGGAAAAAAAAAAAAAACCCTCGGTCCTGAAGGTTTAAAATAGGCCAGTGCTCCAAGGGTTAAAAAAAAAAAAGCAAAAGTGCCAAATAAGCGTTCCAAATGTTCGCGCTTACAAAGTCTCTATAGAAACATCCGTACGTGGAGCCAAGAAGCTGTTGAATGGCTTCCAAGCAGCACATAGAGAACGCACCTGCGAAGTGAATACCTGTCAGCCTCACGTCAGGGGAAAAAGAGAGACGACTAATGGCGACGCTCTACATAATCCGTAAATCATAGTTGCCAGGCAGATGCGTGGGATCGGGGGCACTGAACGAGTTACCTCTCAAGGGCCCACCTGTACAGCTAAATTACCAGATATAGAGCGGAGGGGGGGCTGTTCTCGCCTCGGAGGCGTCAGATGTAGATTCGCCTGTGTTGCTGAGAAAACAAATTACGTTTTAATATATGCAAATGAGCCTCTAGGATCAACGGGGGCGTTACCATTACTCTTAAAGGCTTCGCTCTCTCTGCAGCTGCCGGGTCCCCTGCACTTTGATTGACCGGACCAGGCAGTGAAGACCTCATCATGCCTGGCCTTGACTTCTCCTAAAGTCAAAGTGCAGAGGTCGCATCAGTTGCAGAGAGAGCGGAGCCTCTAGGTGTAATGACAACGCCCCCGTTGCTCCTAGAGGCTCATTTGCATATATTAAAATATCATTTTTCTCAGCAATGCGGGCACATAGGAACGTGGGACCAACACAGATGCCTTCATCTGCCAAGTGCACATGTAACAGGTCAGCCATTGTCATAGGGACAAAACTGCTGACAGATGCCCTTTAACCCCTGTATCTCAGAAATGGCTGAACATTTTTTAATAAAGAAATATTTGAAAAATGTTTTCTAGTCCAAAATGAATAAAATGTAATCACAAAAAAAAATAGCGTATACATAGCATTTAAATTCATTCTGGCCACGGTGTCTGCGTTCAGCACACTCAGCGTCTCTTCTTTTCCTTGCAGCCGTTCGGTTGTGCCTTATGCCATTATTCCTGTAATATTCCCGGCTCACTGAAAAGACATTACAACAAGAAACATCCGAATGAAGAGTGTGTCAACTCCGGAGCGGGAGAAGTCTCCTCCGAAGCCCTCGTCCTCCAAGGTAAGGAACAGCCCTGTCCTGCCCATAATAAATCAGTCGTATAACCTTTCAGTATGTGTCTCAATTTCTCAGGATCTCTGCTTGCTGTCAGGGAATGGGAACTCGCCACATCCTGTTCACACAGCTGCAGTCTGTTGCAACATCCAGAACAAGGAGATTTCTTCTGTGACAATTTCCATTGCCTAGACCAGTGATAGGCAAACTGCGGCTCTCCAGCTGTTGCAAAACTACAACTCCCACCATGCCCTGCTGTAGGCTGAAAACTGTAGGCAGTCTTTGCATGCTGGGAGTTGTAGTTCTGCAACAGCTGGAGAGCCACAGTTTGACTAGACTGTTACGCAGCTCAGCGATTTACGTCAGCAGGGGTTTCCAGACTTATTCAATTCACTGACAGCAAGCAGAGTCCTCTTTTTTTTTTTTTTTTTTCTTCTTTACATACACGTTGACTAAAAGTATATTCAAAGCATGTGAAGTGATGATGTATTATTAGGACATGCCTGGAAGGGATCTGACCTCTGGGACCCCCTCTGATCCTGCGAATGAAGGGGCTACAGGGCAGGGAACTGAAGTCTGTGTCTAATTGAAGTGAATGGAGCCGGCTAGAGCTCCCTGCATGGCCAGAAGCGCCGCGGTGCAAGGAAAAAGGCAAAGCGGATGCAATGCTGTGGCCCCTTCATTCTCGGGATCAGTGGGGTCCCTGAAATCGGCCGCACACAGATCATAAAGCGATTGCTTATCCTATCAAACTGATGTAAATTACCCATTAATCCCTGTATATGTTGTAAGCAAAGCTTTGCATTTCATTTCAAGACCTCTGCTTGCTGTCACTAAACTGAAACGTTCAGAGGCTGAAAACCCGTACAGAGCTGACACTTCACACAGTGCAAATTAGCTCTCCTCCAGAAGGAAGAAAACCGTCTCTCTAGTGCCACCTAGCGGTAGCTACCCTGTGCCTCATATACTGTATCTACCTACAGGTGGCACTACAGACCTGATTGGTGGAGACGCCGGGAGTTAGACCCTCACTGATCCTGAGGATAGGTCATCAATATTTAACTCTTGGAAAAAACGCTTTAAAAGGCTTGGACCAAGATTTAAAGTTTTTTTTGGGACCATATTGAAAACTTATCCTCAGGCTAGGTTATCAATATGAGATCAGCAGGTGTCTGACTTCTGGGACGCCCTCCTATCGGCTGTTTGAGGGGACCACAGCTCCGCTGCTTATCAAGCACAGCGCCGTTCGTTTGATAGTGGCTGTTCTTGGTATTGCAGCGCAGCCCGTTCACTTGAATGGGGCTGAGCTCCTAGACCATGTGACTGATGAACGTGACGTCACAGAGTACAGCAGCCTCTTCATACAGCTGATCGGCGGGGGTGCCGGGAGTCGGACCACCAATGATCTCATATTAAAGTCTTATCGTGGGCATATGTCAACAATATGATAATACCATAACACCCCTTTAGAGTTATTCCCTGTCCACAGGATAAGGCTAGCGAACTGATCACTGGGGGTCTGATCACTGGGACCCCCCCCCCCGACCGATTCTGAGTGGCGGTCCCACGTACCTGTCCTGGTGGATCGGCAGGCTGAGCTCCATTCATTCTCTATGGGACTGCTCGAGAAAGCTGAGTACAGCGCTTAGCTACTTCCAGCAGTCCCGTATGACTGGAACGCCACTCCATCAGGACGGAGACATGGGACCCCGTTCTCGGCATCGTCCCAACAGTCGGACCCCCAGCAGTTAGGTATCCCTATATCCTGTAGACGGTTGTGTGACCCAACAGCTTATTTCTAAATTTGACCTGGTCATGTGACCACCCACAATGCAGTGCAGTCTGGTAGCCTGAGACCAGCAGAATTTTGAATGACAGCTCTGGCTGTGACTAGAGTACTAGACCTGATTTGACTCTGAGGGAAGATAACGGAGAGGAAAGTTTTTTCCTGTTTCTTCTGCGCCGCCGTGTTACTGAGGTTTCATATATAATCCAGAACTAAGCGGGGCTGAGGGTGACCACGTGTCCGCGGCCGGCCGGTGGAACGCCAGCTGATTGCATCTCCTCATGCTTAAGCCTGCAGCTCGTGATAAGGGACTATTAAAGATGAAAGTGGCCGTCCTGATGCAGATTAATAAAACATCAATCCTTCGCGAGGCGCCGATTACACATTCATGTGGCTACCAGGCGGCCATTACTATTTTAAGGCTCTCATTCCTAATACATAGACGAGGGTCCGCGCTGCCCTCTGGAGAGAGGTTTTACTTTTCCATATGTATGAGCCGTACGGTTCGAGACGGATAGGAAATGATTTTTTAATTCCTACAGATTTTTATTTTTTTTCCCTTTTGATCTTTAATTTAGATATTTTAACCCCTTGTCGAATGTTTCTGTCCTAGACGACCAGATAATTTTGAGTGATTTTACTTGTTTCTTGGGTGAGCAGAATATATCTTGCAGCATTTTTTGGTGTATCACACACCCTGTATGGGAGAATCCATTTAACTTCTTGTACATATTACCAATAAAAAAAAAATATTTAATAAAGAAAAGTATTAAACTAACCCTTAGATTAGTTTTATTTATTCTTTATTTTTATTGGTAATATGTACAAGAAGTTAAATGGATTCTCCCATACTGTGTATTCCAATATACTATTTTATGCACATTATATATTCCTCTCTGGCAGCGCCCCCTGCTGTTTATCCTGCTGGTCCACCTTCTCCTGCATTCAGTGGTGGACGCACATGCTCAGTAGCTTCCCTGCTCCCCTTCCAGTCGTAGTGATCTCATAGAGAAGTAGATAAGGCGACCACATACTTTTCATTCATTCATCCCAACTTCTAAATTCATAGAAAGAAACATCTCTCTCTCTTTCTATACAGAGGAGAAGGGAATTGTGGGGGCCTTATGTACTATATGTATCTCTCTGGATACATGCGAGGGACTACAGGATCTCTACAGGATTGAAAAGGTGTGATCACAGAGCCAATTGCAAAGCATTGAGGGAGACGCAGGCGCTTGATGAGCTGCTACCCTCCCACAGAAGGGGAAGAAAGTGTTTTTGTTCTTATATTTGCATTTTATTTTAGATTTTTTTTATTTATTTTTTACTTGGGTGTAATTTTGTTAGCATGATATGCCCCCCCCCATGAGACCATAAAAGATTTCTCTGTGCAGGCGCTGAAACAAGAAGACGTGCTTGAAATGACTAGAGGTTCGTTCACATCTGCGCTGCTTTTCCTTTTTCTCTTGTTCTGCTCCATTATAGGAGCAGAGCAACGAAAGTGACGGTGCTGCTGGATCTATGATGGGGGCGGTTTCTGACATGGTATTCTGCATTTTTTTTTTTTTTACATCATCTGTGATCCAGGCCCCTAGAAGAATTGTAAACGCAGATGTGAACACGGCCTTATCCCTGCACCGGGGGCGTCCAGTTATTCGCTGTAAGGTTTGGTGGACCTGCTGTTAGGGTCCCTTTATCGCTTATAGAAACGGGAGTAATCAGTAAAGGTGGGTCATGCGATTTCCATACTAGTTTCCAGAGGGCATGCACTATTAAAGCATATCCTTTATTATCCTTGATAAAAGACGGCTCGCCTACAGGAGGCAGACTCTTCAACCCAAGTGTTGGTGAATACAAAACAACAAAAATAACTTAAATGAACTAACGAACAAAAAACTCCAGGGCCAAGGTGTACCGGGGGAGAACACAGTCGAAATTCTGACCCTGTGTCATCCCTAAGTCTCAGCCCAGAGAGATGGGTAGGTACACTCTGTCCCCGTGCCTACCCCCCTACTATGCCCGATTAGCATCTCAACGCGTTTCCCCTCTTTTTTTTAGGTTTATCAGGGGATGAATGATATATGGGTACCGAAATTGTGTATATAAACAGCAAGATAACACTATATGCTAGTTACCATATGATTCACCTATTACAAAGGTCAATACATTCGACCACATATGATAAGATACATGTGTGTACAACAGTATATATTAAGTCGGAGCGATCCAATACACGCACTACGGCGCGCACATATTGATAGGTTCCCTTTATCACTTCAAAGAGCATTTGTGTCTTTTGTGCCGCACTACTGGAGCTCAGTAGCCTGAAAATGGCAGATATGGTAAATAAGTTTTAAAGGGATTGTCCATGTTCTTGTTTTTGTTGATGACCAATCCTCAGGATAAGTCCTCAATCTTAGATCGGCTGTTTGAGGAGAAGGTGCGCGCCGTGCCAGAGCAGCCTTTCCTTTATTGTCAGGGTACTTTTCACACTAGCGGTTTTCTTTTCCGGAACCGAGTTCCGTCAAAAGGGCTCAATAGCAGAAAAGAACTGATCAGTTTTGTCCCCATGCATTCTGAATGGAGAGCAATCCGTTCAGGATGTCTTCAGTTCAGTCATTTTGACTGATCAGGCAAAAGATAAAACCGCAGCATGCTGCGGTTTTATCTCCGGCCAAAAAAACTGAAGACTTGCCTGAATGCCGTAGGAATGTATTAGTGCCGTATCCGGCATTCAAAATACTGGAATGCCGGATCCGTCCTTCCGGTCAGCGCATGCGCAGACCAGTAAAAATGTGGAAAAAAAAAAATCTAAACTGATCCGTTTGTCCGTATGACAGACGGATCCGTTCCTGCAACACATTTTTAAGACGGATCAGTATCCTGATCAGTCTTAAAATGCAATCAGTTTGCATGCGTTTTGCCGGATCCGTATTCCTCTGCCACAAGTGTGAAAGTAGCTTTACCTGCTCGCCGTTGCGACAGCAGAGGTGAGCCGTTGTAATTACACCTAAGCCGTCCCATTCATTTCAGTGGAACGGCTCGTTCCTATACACTTGATGTTGTCCCACCGTAGCCGCTCGGCACCCCCACCAGTCGGCCAGTGTTTGGCTCATTTGGATCACCGCCCTTGTGGCAATGATCAACGGTCATTTCCTTGGCTAAGACGAGGACTACGTAGGTCTGAAACGCGCGGCCGGTTTCTCCATTGTGACAGGAATTGACGGTTGCAATTTCATATCAGTGTTTTTTACGGATGTGGCTTTCAACACAGTGATTTGAACTGCAGGAGACTGGGAAGTCCATGCACGCACCGAGGTGAGCTGATCTACTAATGTGGACCACGAAATGGTACAGATAGACCTATTGTCACGAGATAAAATAGAAAACAAGTCATGGAATGTGTCAAAATGAAGGTCAGACCATCCTGAAGGACACTTATTTGGACCTCAAAATGTTGAATGAAACAAATTTGCGTAGAGTTTTTCGCCCGGTCAGGATCCGTGCACACTGGTCAGACCGAAGCCATTGTTTGCATTGTCTTCTGTTCAGCCGAGATTGACCTGAGCAGAGTCTCGGCGGCTCCTCTCGACACCAGTGACCGAGATGTTGACTTGACTGTAATTGGCCCCGCGTCCGAGCTCTTAAACGACTTGCAGCTCTTTGTGTTGCTTGATGCGATCCCTCCTTTCATCCTGGGAATTTAGCCGTACGTGCCGCGTCGCTGTGGTTGCCAACCTCCGTGTCGTTGCTGGAGGAGAACAACTTTTTAATAACCTCTCCTCTCCCCTTTGTTACCCAAGTAATAAATGAGTTGTCTGGGAATTAATTTTCTCCAGTCTTCATGTCCGCGAATCGGCGGACGGTTGCGCATTCCTTGCATGACGGTCTAGTCTTGTTTGTTTGTTCCTTAATTTCCGTAATTAAAGCTTTCTTGGCCAAAGTGGAAGCTTTAATGAATTTTCTACGTTGCTGTAGCCATCCACAGGCAAAATCAATGGCCAGTGGTTTTTCTATTTTATTAGTATTTTTTGTCAAATGCGTTATTCTGTTTATGCAGATGGTTTATTTTTGCTTTAGACTAGAAAGTGACGTCAGAACCTTCAGATCTGTATCTGCAGAGGTGAGAGACCTTACTCTATGCAGTGGGTGCAGGCCTCTTTTACACCTGCGTTATTGATTTCCATTGTTCTGCTGCTATACTGGAGCAGAACAACAAAAGTAATGTTACTGGTGGATTCATCCCATAACTGACACGATTGGCACCAATAAATCTGAAAAAGGATTTCAGGCCTCGTTAACTTTTCCGTTTTTCACTGACGTCACAGCGCAGATACCCATTGATTTTTAATAATGTTTCTTCACACATAATTTGTGGGTCAGTGAAAAAAAATCACTATAGACTTGCACTACTTTGGTCCGTGATGGTCCGCGGACCAAACGTGTCCATTAAAGTCTATGGGTATGTGAAAAATCACACAACCCTGAGGGCACCTGTGCTTGGTCCTACCACTGGTAGGAGTTGCTATTGGAACTTTTCAGCTGAGCAATGTCAAAAACGGTCCCACAAACCAAACACGCATCCTTCACCCATGAAACACGGACTGATTGTTTTCACGAACGGCAAACACGCACAGAAATGCGAATAAGTCCTCAAGGCGGATTTAGACGGGGCAATAATCGTGCAGATTATTGGGAACTAATGCTCCTGACACTGCCTGTCTAAAGGTGCCGCCGATGACCCAACGAAAGGCTCGTTCATGGGGCGATTCTGTTGTTTCTGCAGGCACCTAAATTGTCATTTCTGGGCAGCAGATCCTGCGGTCTAAACGGCGATCTGCTGCCCAGAAACAATGCAGGTGGACGAGGACGAGCGATCACAATGCCGACCGCTCGTCCTCATACTGTGGAGGTGATTGATGCTCGTAAATGCACCGCTTCACTTCCACTGAGCGAGCTGCCAACTGTCGGGAAGGAACTCTTCCCCCCGACAATCGGTGCGTTTTGACAAAACCTGTGACTGAGGCCACAAATGGAGCTTCCAACGCAGATGTGAACATGTCCCTATTCCCTTCTAGCTTTGTTCGTCTTCAGAACTTGCATTTGCTGATATTTCTGCTTGTGGAGCTGCAGGTTCAGAGCTCAGTGGGTGTTTTCCCTGTCTAGGTATTTCCTCTTTTACCCTCCATTTGCTTTATGCCCCAGCCTGTGGCCGCTTTCTCTCACACATACCGACTTGATGACTTATGTGAGAATATAACTCTTAGAAGTCTCAGGGATCTACAACCTGCAGCGGGAATAACCCTGACCCGCTAATCTGAGTGCACTGGAGACAACTGCCCCTGCAGTGCTCAGGAGAAGGTTAAAGGGGTATTCCAGTCCTTTTATATTGATGGCCTATCCTAGTGCTGCTCCCATCGAATGGGATGGATGGACAGAGCTGTGCAGGACAGCTGGTCGATGAGGGTGCCGGGTGTCAGATCCACGCCGATGAGTCCTGCATGTAAGCATTTAGCTTAGCAAAGCAGGCACAGGCAGGAGCCAGCTCCGCTCAGCTAATCCTGGCATGGCATATGGTTACATGTGCTATGCCAGCATTTAGCCAACCTCAGGGGGCAATGTGTGCTGCTGCCGCCCGTACTTCGTTCTCTGCTGCCCCATTGATACAATGAAAGTCCGTACTCCGTATAATGAATTTAGAGCGCGTTTGAAATCAGGGCTTTAGGTGGAGATGTCTTTAGTAAGAAGTCAAAATCAACTAATAAAGTATATTAGTAAAATTATAAAAAAAATAAAAAAGTTTAGTTACTCTTTAAGTAAATGCCCTATATATATCCTAATTATGTGAGCCTTTGTAAGGGGGACCCTGGAGAATCGCTGTAACAAGAACCAGATAAGAGCCGTATACAAACAACTGTAGGAGATTTTTAAAGGTGTTATCTCGTGATTAATGTATAAAATGAGAATCGGACATCGTAGGGTACATATGCAAAAGTAAGCTCCAGCTCGCCTGTACCTTCTCTCTACCAGACGTGTGCGGTTGTAGATTACCGAACAATGTGCAATCCACAAAGTAAAAACCAGCACCGCTCTTAAAAGCTCTGAAGATACTTTAGGCCCCTTTCACACGGGCGAAATTTCCGAGCGGGTGCAATGCGTGAGGTGAACACTTGAACCCGCACTGAATCCGGACCCATTCACTTCAATGGGGCTGTGCAGATGAGCGGTGATTTTCCCGCATCACTTGTGCGTTGCGTGAAAATCGCAGCATGTTCTATATTCTGCGTTTTTCGCGCAAACGCAG
Organism: Bufo bufo; assembly: GCF_905171765.1. Classification (NCBI taxonomy): domain Eukaryota; kingdom Metazoa; phylum Chordata; class Amphibia; order Anura; family Bufonidae; genus Bufo; species Bufo bufo. Next base: position 33,416,978 of record NC_053393.1, read on the forward strand.
GCCCCATAGAAATTAATGGGGCTGCGTGAAAATCGCAAGCATCCGCAAGCAAGTGCGGATGCGGTGCGATTTTCACACACGGTTGCTAGGAGATGATAGGGATGAGCGACCCCGGACCCCATTAAAGTCTATTCACTGTATTATTTTCCCTTATAACGTGGTTATAAGGGGAAATAATAGCATTCTGAATACAGAATGCTTAGTAAAATGTCGATTGAGGGGTTAAAAAAATTAACTCACCTCATCCACTTGATCGCGCAGCCGGCATCGTCTTCTTTCAGGACCTGCAAAAGGACCTTTGATGACGTAATCGCGCTCACCACGTGGTGACGTCAGCGCAGGTCCTGCTGAATGAAGATCCTGAAAGAAGACTATGTCGGCTGCGCGATTAAGTGGATGAGGTGACTTAATTATTATATTTTTTTTTAACCCCTAAATTGACATTTTTGTACGCATTCTGTATTCAGAATGCTATTATTTCCCCTTATAGCCATGTTATAATGGAAAATAATAAAATGAATAGAACACCAAACCCAAACCTGAACTTCAGTGAAGAAGTCCGGGTTCGGGTCTGGATACCACATTCAGTTTTTGATCACGAGTGTGCAAAACGCATTGCACCCGTGCGATAAAAACTGAACAACGCAACGCAGTCAAAACTTACTCAAAATTGTGTGCGCACTCGCGCGGGTGTCCCGCAATGCACCCGGAGCAAATTCGGCACGCCCGTCTGAAAAAGGCCTTATTCTTGAGTACAGCAAGCACATACAAATAATCACGACACCTGGACTGACCAACTAGATGTCCTCAAATCATTGGTAATTGGTAATGATTAAGGACAAGTAATTTGTCCGAAACGCGTTTACAGTCCGGGTGCCGTGATTGTCTGTATTTGCTTGCTGTACTCATGAATAAAGGATCGTCAGAGCTTTTAAGATTGGTGCTGGTTTTTACTGGATCATATAGTACATGACGGTCTCTTTCTAAGCGATCATGCACCTGACAATGATCGGTCCATCTCCTAGGCCGATCGCGCCCCCCTGACCAAAACGGAAAGTATCTGGGTAATTTTGTGGGTCCTATGCCGTGTACTCACATGATGACGTGAGTACTTCAATAGCAACTCGATCAAATAGTTCAGGTCAGGGGAGTAGCTGTCGGCTTGGGAGATGTGGCCGACACACGGACCATGTTTTCCGGGCCAATTACGGTCTTGTGCATGAGCCCTTATAAAGCTGTACCTCACATTGATCCAGAGATCTCCCCATTCATTTCTGCTTGATTTATTTTAGGCTGGAAGCTAAGGGAATGAGCTCATTCCTCCATACTAAACCGGGCGGATCCGCAAAACACGGACGAATTGCGGACAAGAATAGGACAAGAATGTTTTATTTTTTTCGGGAACGGAATTGTGGACATAGAAATTAATGGGTCCGCACGGAACGAAATTGCGGACGTGTGAATGGACCCTTAAGGTCAAGATTTAGCAATTTCAAAAACTTTTACTTTTTTCTTCTTTTGTAGCTGGACTTGTGTGCTTAAGGTTGTTGTTTTGCTTCATGGCCCACGCTCTATTAGATTCAGCTCACAGAAGTCCTGATGTTTTTCTTTAGAGTTTGCTGTTATAATTTAGAATTCATCGTTCCATCAGTGATTACAAAGTCGTCCTGACCCAGATGTAGCAAAACAGTCCCAAAGTATGATGCTACTATACCATCGCATACATACACAAAACATTGTTCCAATAGCCGCCTGGCTTGTCTACGTGATTTTTAGCAAACTGCAGATAGGCAGCAATGTTCTTTTTGGAGAGCAGCGGCTTTCTCCTTACAATCCTGCCATGAACACCATCATTGTTCAGTGTCCTCCTGATGGTGGACTCATGAATATTGATTTTTTTTTTTTTTTTTGGTCGACTTCTCCTGGAGAGAGTAATAATGGTCTTGAATTTCCTCCATTTGTACACAATTTGCCCGTGGAGTCCAAAGTCTTTACAGATGGTTTTGTAACCTTTTCCAGTCTGATTTGAGCATCAACAACTCTTCCTCTGAGGTCCTCAGGTAATATACTTCCACAAATGTGTTGTGAAGATCAGACTTTAATAGAATCCCATTCTTTAAATAAAGCAGGTCACCTACTTACACCTGATTGTCATCGCATTGATTGAGAACCCCAAATTCTAATTTCACTGTCACTGTCCCTCAGGTGACTAATTCAATAGAGAAAAAGAATATCCCACGGCGCAAGGACCACCCAGTAGTTGGAATAGAATGAGGTTTGTTTTTTATTAAGCAAGCGGTACAACGCGTTTCGGGGATATACCCCTTCTTCAGGTACAAATGACTTGCAAGTCATTTGTACCTGAAGAAGGGGTATATCCCCGAAACGCGTTGTACCGCTTGCTTAATAAAAAAGAACCCTCATTCTATTCCAACTACTGGGTGGTCCTTGCGCCGTGGGATATTCTTTTTCTCTATTGAACTACTGGCTTTCTGAGGGATTCCAGGCATCCCTGAACAGAAGCACTCATCCCGGGCTGCATACCATCCGCCGTGAGGGGCTTATGCCAACCTGACATACGTCTACATTAGAGTTGTGCCTAATTTAGCACAACTCTACCAGGTGAGCCTCCATTTTTTGGAGATACTACTTATTACCTATCTAAAACGTTATTACCCTATGGTGCGCCATTTTTTTGTTCTACAGCTGAATGAAGCCTGCTTTTATTCCTCAGGTGACTAATGTCAGGAAATCAAGGAGATTGGCTGAGCGTGGAGGAATCTAATGGCCTCCTTGATTTCTCTTGATTATGTTGATAGGGTTAATGACCACTTCTCTTTTCCCAGCTGTTGATCAGTGGTCATCACTTCTAACCTTTATAGTATGACCCCACCCTTCTGACTATGCGGTAGGATAGCTTCATTTGGGTTTGGCTAAGCTGGTGTGAATTTGTCTGTGGTGTTCCTGCTCGTCCGTCTCTACAGAAGTTAAGTGTCGCGTTTGTTTGTGTTTGTTATATTCCCTGTTGTTGTTTCAGAGACAGAGACTTCCATTCGTCCATCTGGGGAGGAATCAGTTGTCTCTGGCCCTAACCTTTTCCAGGGCCTTATAGGGATATAAAGGCCTAGGTATCCTGCATATGAATATTCCAACCTCCAAGGTCTATTCATATTGATAGATAGTTAGGGCCCAGATTAGGGTTTTTTAGGAGGTGACCTGTTTCTTCCCTAGTTTCCAGGCCCAGTTACTGTTCCTCTTCCCTCCTGTGTCAGTGTGGAGTCGTCGTCCCCCCCTTCCCACACTGATCGTGACATTCACCTTTAAATTATCTGCTAATCCTAAAGGCTTACATACTTTAGTCACTCACAAAAATGTGATCATGGGATTATTTTACTCAATAAATGTGTAATATTTTTAACTCATTTGGTACATTTGGTTTTCTCTATCTAATTTTAGGACTTGTGTGAAAATCTGGTGTAGTTTTAGGTCAAATGTATGCAGAAATATAGAAAATTTTGAAGGGTTCACAAACTTTCAACCACCACTGTGTATAAGTGAACCTATACCTTTTTATAGCGTCTATAGTCTGTTTCTAGCGGCTCAGACTTGTTCACTGCCCGATGTTTATGGCTTCTGGGACTGTAAGTGGCTGAACCCTCGTACACAGTACATTTTCTGTTGCCCGTCGGCGACTCCTTTCTTCCGCAATGAACTGATTTGGAAATTTGACTTGGGGGAAATACATTTATTACTAATAGCATTGCATATATTATCTTCAGCCATTTCCTATTCTTCTGCCTTTGTGGAAGCACGCCATTACAGTATCATTAGAGTCGCTCTTAAGGAAGCTGTAGGCGTTAACCCTTTAGGAAAAAGATCTGAAACTGCATTGAGGTCTTGACACTGTTTCATCTTTCTTTTATGGATGCCGTTAATAAGGCTGGAACCTCCAAAGGCATACAGTAAATCTGCAGTGGTTAAACCTTATCTGATTTTTTTTTTTAACCCCCTTAAGGAACCCATGACGTACCGGTGGGCGGTGATCGGAACAAGGTGCCTGCTCAAATCATTGAGCAGGCACCTCGGCTAAATGCGTGGGGTGGTCCCGTGACCCCCCGCCCCCCCCCCCCCGCCCCCCCCCCGTGTCGGCGATCGCCTCATACCGCAGGTCAATTCAGACCTGCGGTTTGCGGCTTTTCTAAGTTGCAGCGGCTGTGGTGCCATCGGGTCCCCATGGGGCTGTGGGGGGGACCCTATGGCATGGGAAGTTTTCCCCCCAAAAAAATTACGTTTCAAGTAAAAATAAACAAAAACGTCATTTTCCCCAAATAAAGTTAAAAAAAAATGGTAAAGTATACATATTTGGTATCGCCGCGTCCGTATCGACGGGCTCTATAAAACATATCACAGGACCTAACCCCTCAGATGAACACCGTAAAAAAATATAAATAAAAGCTGTGCTAAATAAGCCATTTTTTTTGTCACCTTACATCACAAAAAGTACAACAGCAAGCGATCAAAAAGGCGTTTGCCCACTAAAATAGTACCAATCTAACCGTCACCTCATCCCGCAAAAAATGAGCCCCTACCTGAGACAATCGCCCAAAAAAGTAAAAAAAACTATGGCTCAGAATATGGAGACACTAAAACATAATTTTTTTTGTTTTAAAAAAGCTGTTATTGTGTAAAACTTTAAATAAAAAAAAGTATACATATTTGGTATCGCCGCGTTCGTATCGACCGGCGCTATAAAAATATCACATGACCTAACCCCTCAGATGAACACCTTAAAAAATACAAAATAAAAACTGTGCTAAATAAACCATTTTTTGTCACCTTACATCACAAAAAGTGTAATAGCAAGCGATCAAAAAGTCATATGCACCCCAAAATAGTGCCAATCAAACAGTCATCTCATCCCGCAAAAAATGAGACCCTACCTAAGATAATCGCCCAAAAACTGAAAAAATTATGGCTCTCAGACTATGGAAACATTAAACATGATTTTTTTTTACTTCAAAAATGTAATCATTGTGTAAAACTTACATACATAAAAAAAAATGTATACATATTAGGTATCGCCGCATCCGTGACAACCTGGTCTAAAAAATATCACATGATCTAACCTGTCAGATGAAAGTTGTAAATAACAAAAAATAAAAACGGTGCCAAAACAGCTATTTCTTGTTACCTTGCCTCACAAAAAGTGTAATATAGAGCAACCAAAAATCATATGTACCCTAAACTAGTACCAACAAAACTGCCACCCTATCCTCTAGTTTCTAAAATGGGGTCACTTTTATGGAGTTTCTACTCTAGGGGTCCATCAGGGGGGCTTCAAATGTGACATGGAGTAAAAGAAAACAGTCCAGCAAAATCTGCCGTCCAAAACCGTATGGCATTCCTTTCCTTCTGCGCCCTGCCGTGTGCCCGTACAGCGGTTTACGACCACATATGGGGTGTTTCTGTAAACTACAGAATCAGGGCCATAAATATTGAGTTTGGTTTGGCTGTTAACCCTTGCTTTGTAACTGAAAAAAAATTATTAAAATGGAAAATCTGCCAAAAAAGTGAAATTTGGAAATTGTATCTCTATTTTCCATTAATTCTTGTGGAACACCTGAAGGGTTAACAAAGTTTGTAAAATCAGTTTTGAATACCTTGAGGTAGTTTATAGAATGGGGTCATTTTTGGGTGGTTTCTATTATGTAAGCCTCGCAAAGTGACTTCAGACCTAAACTGGTCCCTAAAAATTGGGTTTTTAAAAAATTTCTGAAAAATTTCAAGATTTGCTTCTAAACTTCTAAGCCTTGTAACATCCCCAAAAAATAAAATATTATTCCCAAAATGATCCAAACATGAAGTAGACATATGGGGAATGTAAAGTAATAATTATTTTTGGAGGTATTACTATGTATTATAGAAGTAGAGATTTTTAAAAAAATTGGGGTAAATTTGGTATTTTTTTATAAATAAAAATGATTTTTTTTAATTTCATTTTACCAGTGTCATGAAGTACAATATGTGACGAAAAAACAATCTCAGAATGGCCTGGACAAGTCAAAGCGTTTTAAAGTTATCAGCACTTAAAGTGACACTGGTCAGATTTGCAAAAAATTGCCAAGTCCTTAAGGTGAAATAGGGCTGAGTCCTTAAGGGGTTAAAGGGGGACATTTGATCAGGATCAACCCTTTGAAGCCAAGCATACTGCCTGTTAGGGTCGATCCTGGTAATTAAAACGATACCTGGGTGGGGACAATCCATTGTGCCGTTCAGGAGAAAATTCCATAAGCAAGTAAGGTCTGCAGTGCACCAGGGGGCGGGAGGGGGTGTGGCAAATGCAGAGCCGCCCAGGTGCATCTGGGAGCTAGGCCCCGCCCCTTGGAGGACCAAAGCCCTAATTTGTTTACAATTAAACTCTGGCCAAAATCCATTGAAAACAAAGAAAACAATCAAATTAACCATATCAATGACAGGTGGACATGACATCAGTGGCCTAGGAAGGGGTATTTACTAGTGAGTTTGGGTAAGGGAGTCACCATAGTGTCAGTCAATGTATTTTACGGTCTCCTATCCCTGTCGTAATCATTCTTGGGTCAGTTGTGTTAGAAACCTGTTAAAATGTAAACAGTGTTTACGAACCTAATTATACTTAGAGGGGCTGTCCACTCGGTTATAAGCCTATCCTCAGGAACACCGCGCACCACCACCGATTAGTTGTCCTGCGGTAGTTCAGACACAGGAACTACACAGCGCCATCCGTTGTGCAGTGGACAGAGCTGGTTACTGCAGCGCTGCTCCCGCTGAAGTGAATGGTAACCAGCTGCATCCACTGCACAACTGATAGAGCTGTGTCATTCTGTACATTCTTACCCCCTGGGGATAGACCCACACTTGTAAAAGAATGGACCCTTTAAATAAATATATAAAATCAATTTTTTTTTTCTTGTACTTCCACTTTTGAAATCTCTTTTTAGTGAAGCCTAAAGTAGCACTCCCGCAAAATTTTTATTCTCTGACCTGTTAGAAAGGAACATAATGGAAACTGTATCGGAGGTAATCTTCTTCCCCGTGATTGTATTTGTGAGTTATCCCCTCCGTTTTGATCCTCAGCTGTGTCATGTGACCAACACTCTGAACTCAGGAAGCCAGTTACTTCTCTATTCATTCCTATAAAACTTCCCATAGGAATACATAGAGGAACTGGCCTTCTGTCCACAGATAATACGCTGTGTAAGGCCTCATGCACATGACCGTGTCAATCCTTGCAATCCGCAGAACACGGATGGTGGCTGTGTGCGCTCCGCATTTTGCACAACGGAAACCCCCAACCCCCCAATAGAGCAGACCTATCGTTGTCCTTGATACAGAAAAGAATGACCTGATCTTTTAATTTTTATTTTTTTTTTAAATGCACGTGCGGATGTGGACAGCACTCGGGTGTGCTGTCCACATCTTTTGCGGCCCCATTGAAGTGAATTGGCACGCATCCGACCCGCAAAAAATGCAGCTCTAATGTGGACCCAATCCATGAGGCCTTGTTGGTCACATGACACAGCTGAGGATCAGAAGGGAGGTTATAACTCTCAAATACAGTCACTGGTAAGAAGATTACCTTCACTACAATTTACATCATGTACCTTTCTAACAGGTCAGAGAATTAAACATTTTGAGCTACTTAAAAAACAAAAATAAAAGAACGTAGAGGTTGCTGGGAGGCTTCAAAAAAAAGTAAAGTATTTTCCTTAATTTTTGCCAGGCATTATACCTTTGCAATTGCTTTATTTTTCCTTTTTGGTTTACTTTTTTCCTTCTTCTTCCTTTTTTTTTTTTTTTTTTATTATTATTTTTTTTTCTGTATCCAAAATTTTTATTTAGACTCTGGGGCCTAAGGACTACGATAGAGCAGATAACCACACATAATTGCAGCATCTGCTTATAATCTCCATAGGGAAGTTGAGTTGTAACGCTAGTTGGCGCTTGTACATTAATGAGCTTTTCCCAAAAATAAACTATCTCTCCACGAATGACTCTAAAGACAGCTTCCGATTCTTCTAATTGGAAGAGCTCTGTGGCCCATTTGTTTGCCTGCTTTCTCTGACATGCTGCTTGTGAAGCTGCAAGTTCAGTGCTCAGTGGGTATTCCCGGTGAAGTTGTTTTTTCCCCTACCTACTCTCAATGTACTTTTATTTTTTTCTGCGATAAGGCTGCCTTCTAGCTCCTCCTCGTGTGCTGAACGCACATGTGACATTTACGTATTTGTGGACTGCTGGATACAAATGCTATGGAAGCAGCCATAGACACATGCTCCACCTCCTGTGACCATTCCATTTATCTGCTTTACATCAAGCTGCCCCTATATGCTGCACAGACTTGTTGTAGGCGTTCTAAAAAAATTACTCAAAAATAAAGATCTGTGCGCTAGGAAGTGGAGCCTTTTGGGGAGAGAGAGCAAATTGTGAAGCGAGCAGAAGTAGACTTGAACTTATCAGCATTAGAAGATGCGTTATTCAGAGTGAGACCGCCTGACATCTACCAGACCGGACATAAAATTGTCCATTAATGTTGTAAGCCGCGCTCAGAGAAGTCAATTACGCCATACGTTAAGGCAGCTCAGCAGTAATGACAACCTTCCTATCACATCAACACTACATTAAAATCTCCTTAGACAGATCTGTCTTTTTTTGGTGTGGAGAAATTTATACTGTGTGTTATCTTCCTCGCTTTTAACGAAATGTCACTGAATCAATATGCATTATGGTTTTCATGACATTTCAGTACACTAAAGGTTATCTGCTCTTCATGAACAGCGCTTATTGCAGCCTGTGGGAGGGACGAGGCGATATGTGGCTTTGTTCTCTCTCTTTTCCGCACTATATTTTCTGTATATAATCTTTCATTTGGATTCTAGGGAGAATATAACTACTATAATACTGCCTCATATGTACAAGAATATAACTACTATAATACTGTTCCTATGTACAGGAATACAACTACTATAATACTGCTCGTATGTACAAGAATATAACTACTATAATACTGCCTCCTATGTACAGGAATATAACTACTATAATACTGCTTCTATGTACAAGAATATAACTACTATAATACTGCCCCTATGTACAAGAATATAACTACTATAATACTGCCTCCTATGTACAAGAATATAACTAATATAATACTGCCTCCTATGTACAAGAATATAACTACTATAATACTGCCTCCTATGTACAAGAATATAACTACTATAATACTGCTCCTATGTACAAGAATATAACTACTATAATACTGCCTCCTATGTACAAGAATATAACTACTTTAATACTGCTCCTATGTACAAGAATATATTTACTATAATACTGCTCCTATGTACAAGAATATAACTACTATAATACTGCTCCTATGTACAAGAATATAACTATTATAATACTGCTCCTATGTACAAGAATATAACTACTATAATACTGCTCCTATGTACAAGAATATAACTACTATAATACTGCCTCCTATGTACAAGAATATAACTACTATAATACTGCTCCTATATACAAGAATATAACTACTATAATACTGCCTCCTATGTACAAGAATATAACTACTATAATACTGCCTCCTATGTACAAGAATATAACTACTATAGCCGGATCTTATTGATAGCGAGCAAGTGGGGTTTGTGCGTGGCAGACAGGGCTGTGAAAACACGATACGTTTGCTCCACCTTATGGATTGGGCTAGAAGTTCCTCTACGCCTCTGGCTTTGCTGAGCACGGACGCGGAGAAGGCCTTCGACAGGGTCGGTTGGCATTATATGTCGCGGGCCCTGTCGAGGTTTGGTTTCCCAGATTCGTTTATATCTGCGATCTTCACTCTGTACTCAGCCCCGTCTGCCAAACTCAAAATAAATGGTACGCTTTCTCCCTCCTTTTCCATATCCAATGGGACGAGGCAGGGGTGCCCCCTCTCCCCATCTCTGTTTGTCATAGTGATGGAGACTTTGCTGTGTAAGATCCGGCAGGATCCTGCGGTTAGGGGCTTGACCATTGATTCTCGGACCCACTTGACAGCCGCATTTGCAGATGACCTACTTATCATGACCTCCAATCCCGAAACATCCTTCCCTAGGCTTTTGTCTCTTTTTGAGGAGTTTGGCTATGTGTCAAACTTTAAAATCAACTATAGCAAGTCAATGGCCCTAAACGTTACTTGTCCAGAATCGGTTAAAGAGGCCCTTCAGAATACTACCCCCTTTCACTGGGCTACAAAAGACATAGTATTTTTGGGAGTGCACGTCCCGGCTCAGGCGAAGGACTTATTTGCTCTGAATTACGCCCCCTTATTGTCCTCAGTTAGGAAGCAGCTGCACTCTATTAGACTGCCGTTTATTTCCTGGTGTGGCAAGAGGAACTACCTCAGGACCTTTATAGCTCCTAAATTTTTGTACCTTCTGCAGGTGTTGCCTATCTGGCTGCCGCACTCATTTTTTGTAGACATCCGCAGAGTTTTCTCCCTCTTTTTGTGGGGAAGTAAACCCTCCAGAATTGCTTATTCGGTGCTGACCAGAGAGAGGAGGTTTGGCGGCTTTGGTCTGCCCGACATACGTTCCTACTATGTGGCCTTTCAACTATTTAGAGGTCTATCCCTCCTCAATAGCACTTATAGTGCTCCATATGTGTGTCTTGAGCGCTCTCTGCTCTCCACTAGAATGAAGCGGATTCTCTGGGGGCTGTCCCCTTGTTCTCCGGGTAGTTCCTCTTTGCCACTCCTATGGAAGGGTATGTTTGTTGAGTGGGCCAAGCAGTTTAAGGATAGAACACTTGAGTTTCCCATACCGGGTACTCCGCTTTCCTCTTTACAGTTTTATGTCCATCCGGAAGCCGAGAAGCCCTCAGGTATCTGGCCTCTTTTGGCCGAGATCCCTTTAAGTGAGATTAGGTCCCCGGATGGGTCCCTGGATTGGTCCACGGTCTTGAATGACCCTAAAGTCAAAAAAGCTTCCTTCCTACAGAGTTTTGCCCTGCAGAAGGAAATTAAGATGATTAAGCTACCACCCCCCACCACCTCTGGAACCCCCTCTTGGCTGTCTAAGAGACTATCAGATGCCCGTAGGATCCCTAAACCGCTGTCTACTATATATAAGGAGTTACTCTCAGCCTCCCCCCCTGAGCTACATTTCCTTTCTTCATGGGAAAGGGAATTGTCCATCCACCTTACAGACCCGGAAAGGGCTTTTGTCCTTACACACTCTCACGGCTTTAGCCGCTGTATTAAGGTACAAGAAAACTCGTATAAGCTGCTCACGAGATGGTACAAGTCCCCGGAGTTCTTGCATAGGCTTAATGCAGATTTCCCAAGTGAGTGCTGGAGGTGTAGAAAAGACGTAGGCTCTCTGTCACACATTTGGTGGCACTGTGAAAAGATTAAAGCGTTCTGGACCAGTATAGAAGCTCTGATAAATGAGGTGTGTGCTAAGCAGGATAAGCTGGATCCTAAACTGATTCTGCTTTGGTGCCCTAATGACTCGCTTTCCCCCTGTAGATCTGATCTTCCTACTATGCTCATCACGGCGGCGAGACTGCTCATCCCGCTGCTTTGGAAGGATACTGAACCTCCCACTGTTTCGATGTGGAGGGATAAGGTGGATCAGATCTACAGGTTTGAAGAGCTGGCCCACTGGGAATCTTGCACGCGTTCCCGCTTTCTGAAAATCTGGTCGCCCTGGAAGACATATAGGAAGTTCCCCTGACGGAGTTGGGGAAAACTCCCCTACCCCCCCCCCCCCTTTCCTTTCCCTTCCTTTCCCTCTCTTTTCCTCTTATTTGTGTTATATTTGATTTTTATTGTCTGTCACATTTGATGTATCATTTTGTACAACATGTGTTGCACTGACATGCATTTGTGGTCACTTCCATGACCGATTTGTGACTTTGCCTTACCAGTGATGCTACGATGGTTTGTGATCGATTGATATGCCTTACTTACTTTGAATAAAAATAAATTTGGTTAAGAATATAACTACTATAATACTGCTCCTATATACAAGAATATAACTACTATAATACTGCTCCTATGTACAAGAATATAACTACTATAATACTGCTCCTATGTACAAGAATATAACTACTATAATACTGCCTCCTATGTACAAGAATATAACTACTATAATACTGCTCCTATGTACAAGAATATAACTACTATAATACTGCTCCTATGTACAAGAATATAACTACTATAATACTGCTCCTATGTACAAGTATATAACTACTATAATACTGCCTCCTATGTACAAGAATATAACTACTATAATACAGCTTCTATGTACAGGAATATAACTACTATAATACTGCTCCTATGTACAAGAATATAAATACTATAATACTGCTCCTATGTACAAGAATATAACTACTATAATACTGCTCCTATGTACAGGAATATAACTACTATAATACTGCTCCTATGTACAGGAATATAACTACTATAATACTGCTCCTATGTACAAGAATATAACTACTATAATACTGCCCCTATGTACAAGAATATAACTACTATAATACTGCTCCTATGTACCAGTATATAACTACTATAATACTGCCTCTTATGTACAAGAATATAACTACTTTAATGCTGCTCTTATGTACAAGAATATAACTACTATAATACTGCTCCTATGTACAAGAATATAACTACTATAATACTGCTCCTATGTACATGAATATAACTACTATAATTCTGCCCCTATGTACAAGAATATAACTACTATAATGCTGCTCCTATATACAAGAATATAACTACTATAATACTGCCTCCTATGTACAAGAATATAACTACTTTAATACTGCTCCTATGTACAAGAATATAACTACTATAATACTGCTCCTATGTACAAGAATATAACTATATAATACTGCCTCCTATGTACAAGAATATAACTGCTATAATACTGCTTCTATGTACAAGACTATAACTACTATAATACTGCCTCCTATGTACAAGAATATAACTACTATAATACTGCTCCTATGTACAAGAATATAACTATATAATACTGCCTCCTATGTACAAGAATATAACTACTATAATACTGCTTCTATGTACAAGAATATAACTACTATAATACTGCTCCTATGTACAAGAATATAACTACTATAATACTGCCTCCTATGTACAAGAATATAACTACTATAATACTGCCTCCTATGTACAAGAATATAACTACTATAATACTGCTCCTATGTACAGGAATATAACTACTATAATACTACCTCCTAACTACAGTACTAGAATAGGACATCCTACATAAATCAAGTGAATTGAAGTTGCTAATGGCTGGAGCTGGTCACATGAGCCTCCGTCAGCGCCCCCTTGTGTGAACGTTCAGAATTTTCGGAATCTGGGCCTTTATATGTTGGACCTTTCTGGTGTCAGAGCACTGGACTATTGCTGTACTTGAATTAGGTTAAGGCACCTGATGCAGAGTAGAAAATGGCGGCTGTTGCAGATGAGTTTTTTTCTTTTTTTTTAGTTTGCAGTTTTGGGTAAACTTTAACAATCAAAAATGATCATGAAAATAATCATCTCTTTAATAAGTCTGCAATTAATCAGGGCAGAGAGTTTTCGATGGGATTTTTATGAAAAGACCTTGTCTTATTATCCGCCGGCTGAAGTGCCTGAGATCAATTTGAATGTTCTGTCTCTGATTAAACGTAATCACTCGAGGCCGCTGAAGAGCGTTTACTTTGCCATTAAAACCTGTGTATTTTCCGTGGAAGTAACTTGTGAGGCAGAAGCAGAAGGAGTCTGTAGGCAGGAGTGCGGCGGGGCGCGCGCTCCACGGAGCAGGAGGATGGAGGCAAAATATTCTAATTGCTGTTAATTCGGAGCACACGCCGATCTACCCAGCATGCTCTCTGCTTGAGTACTTCCATCAGTGCTCTCAGGGGATCAAGAGGCAAATGGAGTCAAAGTATAATTCCACCTTAACCCTTTAATCACCAGGCCTTAATGACCAAGCCAGATTTGAGAATTCTGTCATGTGTGACTTTAAGGCCCCTTGCAGACAGGCGTTCCTCCCGCAGCCAGTCCGCATCGCAGCTCCCGGCCTGACCTCCCAGCGCTGCCGGGGGTCGCAGAGCATTATATTGATTTATGATGCTATGTAACCCTTACAGTTCTGGAATGTATTGGATAACACTGGCATAATGCTACCATCATAAATCAATATAATGTTATGTGAATCCCATAGGTGCTGGGAGGTCAGGCCGGGAGCTGCGATGAGGACTGGCTGCGGGAGGAACGCTCGTCTGCAAGGGGCCTAAGGCTGAGTTCATATCGCCCTTTAGTTTTCCATTCTTCTGATCCGTCAGAAGGAGAGAAAGGAAAAATAACAGGATCCTGAAAAAATAATTTATCCTGATGCTTTAGTCGTTATCCGTTTGAGCCATTTCCGTACGAGATCAGTTTTTTTAGATTAGGAAAAAAATAATAACTGCATGCAGGACATTTTTTTCCCTCTAAAAAAAAACAGGATCCTGTTGGGTTTTTTTTGTTTTTTTTTCTCCTCTTCTGACGGATCAGAAGAATGAAAAGCTAAACGGTTATATATATATTTTCATGTGTTTACTTTGTTAGAATCACTTTTGAAAAACTTGTTACATTTGTGAACAGTTTAATGTCTTTTTGGCGATTGTCTTGTGTGTGTGTGTGGCTGGGGGTCACTTTTTGCAGGATGAGGTGACGTTTTCACTAGTATCATTGTGGGCTATATTTGACTTTTTAATTGCTTAATATTATGTTGTGAGGCCATGTAACAAAATGACTTTTTTTTATTTTATTGCTCCTTACGGAGTAGATCACGTGAGATTTTTATCAATCCGGTTGTTTAGGAATGTGGCGATACCCAATATGTCTTTTTTTTTTTTTTTCTGTTTTACACCATAAATTATATATTATTATTATTTTTGCCATTTTTTTTTAGAGCCGTATTTATTTTATTTTTCTGGCAATTGTCTTGTGTGGGAGTCATTTATTGTAAGATGAAATGACTTTTTCAGTGGCACCATTTTGCGGTACATGCGACTTTGTTTGCTTTATATTATGCTTTTTGTGGAGCCAGTTGATGAAGAAAATGACTGTCCTGGCACATTTTTTTTATTTTTTTTACCCCATTCACCTGACGGTGTAGATCATGTAATATTTATATTGAGCTGGGCGGTTTTCTAAAACCCTTTCTTTTTTTTTTTTTTTTTACTTTTTCTTGTTACCCACTAGTCACTATGGAACTTTTGGGGGTCTGATTAAACTGTCATCATACATGTTACACGGTGTGTAATCTGACATGTAGCTAAACCCCCTGTCTTCATAAGAAAAAGACTGTGCAGCTGTAACCTTCTCTTTACTGCTAGTAAACTGTGTCAGCACATTTAATGCACTTCTCATCTTGTTTGTGTGGTGCCAAATCAATTAGAAGTATAAGTATGTGTACACCATACTGCTTTCATAATGAGACCAGACACACAGTTGGTTTAATGAAAGCATCTTCTCATTCCCCCCCTGAGCCATGGTAGAAGAGGCGCACTTTATTCACATTACATTGACTTAAATAGCGGACATGACATCACAAAAGGGGTGTTCCTTAAGAAGAGACTATTGGCTCCTTAACCTGATAGGAGTGGTTTGAGCATCTTCAACTGAGTTCATAGATATATTTTAAAACTGTAATGTAATCCCCATTTTCCCCCTCCCTTATTGACCTTCTCATACATATGGTTTGCTGCCATCTAGTGGACAAAAGTGTGTACTACAGAATGTTCACACCACATTATATAGAGATATAAAGCCCATCTCTCACAACTGTGACAGGAAAGGTGAAACTACAGAATAGAACAGTAGTATTTCAGAACTTAAATATTCATAGTACATGGCATGAATACAGAATATCTGCTATACATACAGTACATGAGGTAATACAATGACAATGAGCTATCAAATACGAGAAACATCTAATAAACTACAGTGTAATGTCACATAGTGTCCTTACCGACTATACTTGTAACAGGCTGAAAAAACAGATGATGAGCAGGAAAAACAAGTGAGAGAGCGGCTTCTCACACAGACCTAAAATGGTGGTTGCTTCTAAACCAGCTCAAGACACAAAGAACCAGGAATTACCCATAATGCACTGGGAACTGAGGCAAACAAAATGCACAAACAATATAATGCAGATGAAATACAACACAGGCAAATTGCAATGTCCAAACTGATAAACACACAGAAACAACTGGATTTGCATCTGAGGACAGAACACTCCCCGCTTGACGTCAGCCGACGTCACTATTGTATTCGTTGGGTGCAAACAGTAGAACGAGTTCCACCTACTGGTCTGAGGAACAATTTGGTCTCTCCCTGTCTCCG
This sequence comes from Bufo bufo, assembly GCF_905171765.1. NCBI lineage: Eukaryota > Metazoa > Chordata > Amphibia > Anura > Bufonidae > Bufo > Bufo bufo. Next base: position 33,433,386 of record NC_053393.1, read on the forward strand.
TATTTTCAATTCTACCTTGCGTAGAATTCCGTCTTTACTTGGGAATGTCTTAGTAACAAGACCTAACGGCCACTCGTTTCTTCGTGACTGGCAGTCTTTCATTAGTACCACATCGCCGGCCTGGAGGTTAGGCTTGCTGGTTTGCCACTTTCTCCTCGGTTGCAGAGTGGTAATGAATTGCTTTTTCCACTTGTCCCAGAACGAGTTTGAGAGACACTGTACTTGTCTCCATCGACTCCTGTAAAGATCTTTGGGAATTTAATGTCGCGACGTTTCTCTGGTGAAGTCTCTTAACATAGCTTTACCTTTGATGAGTATAGGAGCTGCAAATCCCAATAGGTCATATAAACTGCTTATGGCTGACAGTACTCCTCTACGATTAAAGGGTTTTTCTTCTCTGCTAACCTTGAAAGTGAAAGTATCAGCTTTTATGTCCCAGAGTAGGCCAAGGCTCCTTTGCATCGGAGGTGAGTCACAGCCTAGGTCTAAATCTTTTAAATCATCTGAATGGTCCTGAGAAGGAAAGGCTTTCATCAATTTCTGGCTATTAGAAGCGATCTTGTGTAGCCTCAGGTTAGACAGAGAGAGCATCTCCTGGGTTCTTTTAAGAAGACTGATTGCAGTCTCATCTGAGGGCATTGATTTCAGACAGTCATCCACCTAGAAGCCCTTCTCTACAAAAAGTCTGACATCCGCTCCGTACTTCTCTTCTACTTTCTGAGCCGCACGTCTTAATCCATAGATGGCAACTGCAGGAGAAAGACTATTGCTGAAGATGTGAACTTTCATACGATACTCTGTAACATCTTTAGAGGAATCGTTGTCCTTGAACTATAGGAATCTCAAGAAATTTCTATGTTCCTTTTTAACTAGGAAGCAATGGAACATCTGTTGGATATCAGCCGTGAATGCAACAGAGTCTCTGCAAAAAACGGAGCACTCCTATGGGCTTGTTGTTTAGATCTGGGCCTGACAGCAAAACGTCATTCAATGATATGCCTTCATACTTGGCACTTGAGTCGAACATGGGTAGGTACATACCAGCGCTCTTCCGAGTCTCGAAGTATGGGTGCTCGCTCTGCACTGTTCTGGAATATCTTTTCCATGAAGGTAAAGAAGTGATCTCTCATCTCAGGTTTACTTCGTAGGCTGTGCCTGAGAGAGACGAATTGTTTGAAAACTTGTTCTCTATTGTTGGGTAAGCGTGGTCTTTGAGGCTTAAAGGGTAGAGGTGCAACCCAGCTTTTTGTTTTGTCCTGCACCATTCCCTGCTCCATTATATCTAGGAACAGTCTATCTTTGAATAACATCGCCATACGATTGTCTTCTTTAGTCTTGCGGAAGACTGTGGATATCAGGTGGTCTTGATTGCCATCCCAGATTAAATCATCGTAGGTGCAAAGGTACCTGGTGATGACGTAGTTTGAGGCAGTTCCTTGATGAAGAAGGGATTTTCGCATGGTTGGAGAAGAGATAGACGTCCATTCTCAAGTGTACTGATAAGCATGCTGTTGACTACTGTTGTTTTGTGTACACCTCCCAAACAGACTTCTCCTACAATGACCCATCCTAGGTCAAGTCTGTGGGCATATTGAGCGTTGTGAGGTCCATTGATTTGCTGTCTAACCTTGTGGACCTGTAGGATATCCATTCCGAGGAGTAAGACTATCTGAGCTTCAGGATCAAGGTTCTTATACGCTTCAGGTGAGGCTGATGCGCTGCTACTTCTGGTGTGGGTATCTCAGACCTGTTGTCAGGAATCTGGTTACATTCCAGTATAGTTGGTAAAGGCAGACGCACTTGACCATCGCTGGACTCAACTATGAAGCCGCTTGCCCTCCTTCCGGCTGTTTCCACAGTACCAGCGCAAATTTTTAGAGAGCATGGGGCACTGGGTCGTCTGATGTCGAAGCTATCAAAGAAGGTAGACTTCGCTAACGACTTGTTACTTTGATCATCTAGAATTGCATACACTTTGATGGCTTTGCCTCGGTCCTCTGCTGGGTAAACTCTCACTAGGGAGATTTTAGAGCAGGACCTGCCTCCTATGAGGCCTCTGCAGACCTCTGTACATTTAGAAGTAACTGCCAGAGTGTCAGTATTTGTGTCTTTCAGCTCCCTGCTATGCTCTTGGGTTTTGGGTGAAGCTCACGATGGTGGCCCAGGGTGTAGAGCTGTGTTATGATCTGTGCTGTCACATTCAGCACACTTTGTACTAACCTGACAGTCCCTGGTGAAGTTGAAGAGCAGCATTTAAAACAGATGTTGTTCTCCTTGATGAAGGTCTTGCGGTCTTCCAATGACTTCTCCCTGAAGGTTCTGCACTTAAGTAGGGAATAAGGCTTCCTGTGTAAGGGACACTGTCTGCTCTGGTCCTTTGGGTTTGTCTCCTCCTTGATAGGAGCTGAACTCTTTATGGACTGAACCTGAACTCTTTATGGACTGAACCTGTGGAAGAAATGTTAATTTTGTGGACCTCCACCGTTGCCCTACGAGGTTTACTGACTGAGGTAGTGGCACATGACATCATGAAATCAAGGCTAGGATCATTTCTGATTTTTGCTTGTTCAGAGACAAAATCTACAAATACATTAAATGGAGGAAATGGTACATTATAAGTCTGTTTATACCGAGAACCATACATGACCCACTTCTCTTGCAGGTTGTATGGAAGCTTCTGAACTATGGGATTCACACCTCTCGCAGTGTAAAGGAATGTCAATCCCACCAGATCTCCTTCTGCCTTTGCTACACTCAGCTCCATTAATAAGTCACTTAACTCCCTAAGCTTTGAATAGCCTTTGTTTGCTATTTTTTTAAAGTCCTCAATTCTCTTAAATAAGGCGCTTTCTATGACCTCTGCTGCACCATAAACCTCATCAAGTCTATCCCAGACCCTTTTTAGACCAACGTCTGGATAATTTACATAGATGTCTCTAATCCTTTTAGCGTGTTCGGCGGACTCACTTCCCAGCCATTTTACCAGGAGATCCAATTCCTCACTACATGAAGGACCTATCGTATTTTTCGCGCTCCTCCCACTTCATTCATGAAGGAGGAGCAGGAGCGTGAATGAGTGAGCGTCGCGAGATTACGCTGCCGCCCTGCCTGCCGCTTTTATAGTGAGTTGTACTACTACAGAGAATTGCCCTAGTTTATAGCAGAGACACTGCTGGAAGATTACAGACTTTACATATGAAAACTGCTTCATTACACTCTGCTTTCTTCTATAACAGTGCTCACTATGAAAGCAGCGGTCCAGCCGGCGCGTGACGTCACTCTCTCGGTCATGCTCCTTCCACTTCATTAATGAAGCTGGCAGGAGCGTGACTGACTGAGTGAGTGACGTCACGTGCTGGCCGGACCGCTGCTTTTATAGCGAGTACTGTTATAGAAGAAAGCAGAGCCAATAAAAGATTTTACATATTGCCCTGTGGTGTAATGGGGGTCACTATTCGCACAGGGACAATATACTGTGACACATATGATACTGTGACCAGCATAAGATCATCTTATGCTGGTCACAGTATCATATGTGTCACAGTATATTGTCCCTGTGTGAATAGTGACCCCCATTACATAAGATGCTATATGTGTATCATCCACACATCCCCCTCATAACAGTGCGTCATCCACAGATCCCCCATAACAGTGCGTCATCCACAGATCCCCCATAACAGTGCGTCATCCACCGATCCCCCATAACAGTGCGTCATTCACAGGTCCCCCCATAACAGTGCGCCATCCACAGGTCCCCCCATAACAGTGCGTCATCCACAGGTCCCCCCCATAACAGTGCGTCATCCACAGGTCCCCCCATAACAGTGCGTCATCCACAGGTCCCCCCATAACAGTGCGTCATCCACAGGTCCCCCCATTAGTTCAAAACCCACCAAAAGCACACCTTTTGGTTCAAAATATTTTTTTTCTTATTTTCCTCCTCAGAACTCTAGGTGCGTCTTATCATTAGGTGCGTCTTATAAAGCGAAAAATACAGTAAGTCTCTGGTGGCATTTTGGAAGGAAGCTCGCCAAGCTCTATAGTTCTCAGCGCGGTCGCTGAACTTTACAAGTCCCTTGGTGACCAGCTCACGTCGAACAAGGAACCTGGCAAAGTCCATTGTGGCTTGATTGGCGCTGGAACCGGCTGGTGTTGTGTTGTCAGAGTGAATGTGTGGTGCACGGCCATACCTGTCGGAAGTCTCTGGTTTAATCCGGTCTGTGTAATACCGTTCTGAAGCGAAGGGCATCTCTTTAAGCAGGGTCCGATTTCTGATTCTCTGTTCTGGAGAGAAGTTGTTGTTGTAGCAGGTTTCACTCTGATGTGTATTCTCAGTCGACTTTCCGATGATCCGAATAAGCATGTTGGCTTGGCTTGTCAATAAACCGATTTGTATTAGGGTCCATTCACACGTCCGTTTTTTCTTTCCTGATCTGTTCCGTTTTTTCTGGAACAGATCCGGACCCATTCATTTTCAATGGGTCCTGGAAAAAAAACGGACAGCACAATGTGTGCTGTCCGTTTCCGTTGTTCCGTTCCGCATGTCCGTTTAAATATAAAACATGTCCTATTCTTTTCCTGAAAAATCGGATCCTGGTACAATACAAAGTCAATGGATCCGCAAAAAACGGAAGACATTCGGATGTCATTACGTATGTCATCCGTTTTATACGGAATCCATTCCTGGAAATTTAAATTTAAATTTTTTTTTTTTTTTAAAGAAATCCAAACAACTTTATTTGCTTATTGAAATTTATACATGTTTCCGTTTTTTTGCGGATCCGCAAAAAACGGATGACATACGGAAACATTTTCAGGAACAACGGATCCGCAAAAAACGGACAGAAAATCGGATTATAGAAAAATACTGACGTGTGAATGTAGCCTAAAGCTGTGGATCCGGGTCGTCGTCTGACTTGGAATGTTGATAGACGTAAGGTTCGCTGTTCTGGATCTTGGAATTCAAGTTCTGGCTGGACGATGCTGCGATGACTCTTGGTTTCTAGAAGTTCCTTGGCTTCTAGAAATTCTGCTTCTGCTATGGCAGCTGCTGTCTCTTTCTCAGCGGCGAGTTTTACTAGAGTTGCTTCAAGTTGCGCGGTCTCCATACTCGGTGAAGCTTCTCTTAGCTTTATCTGCATCTCTTGTTCTGTGAAGGTGGATTCTGCCTTCGCAGCTTCTGCTTTTGCGCGGGCAATGGCGGCAGCTTCTCCGATCGATGTCCTGTTAGAGCCACTTATCTGAGACCTTGTCTTGACTGAAGATGCTCGACTGTTAGACAAGGTGTGACTGTTGGGAGACTGCTGCAATATCCGTAAGTAGGCTCTGCGTAGCTAATGGCGGGCTCCGTATAGTCTGATATTCAGTGCGACTGTTAGGAGGCTGCTGCGATATCCGTGGCTGGCTCTGCGTGGATAATGGCGGGCTCTGCATAGTCTGATCTTCTGAGCTTGTCCTCATACATGTTACACGGTGTGTAATCTGACATGTAGCTAAACCCCCTGTCTTCATAAGAAAAAGACTCTGCCGCTTTAACCTTCTTTTATTGCCAGTAGACTGTGACAGGAAAGGTGAAACTACAGAATAGAACAGAAGTATTTCAGAACATAAATATTCATAGTACATGGCATGAATACAGAATATCTGCTATACATACAGTACATGAGGTAATACAATGACAATGAGCTATCAAATACGAGAAACATCTAATAAACTACAGTGTAATGTCACATAGATAGTGTCCTTACAGACTATACTTGTAACAGGCTGAAAAAACAGATGATGAGCAGGAAAAACAAGTGAGAGAGCGGCTTCTCACACAGACCTAAAATGGTGGTTGCTTCTAAACCAGCTCAAGACGCGCAGAACCAGGAAGTACCCATAATGCACTGGGAACCGAGGCAAACAAAATACACAAACTCACCACTAGATGGTGCTGTTACCACACAATATAATGCAGATGAAATACAACACCGGTAAATTGCAATGTCCCAACTGATCAACACAAGGAAACAACTGGATTTGCATCTGAGGACAGAACATTGATTGTCACGGACGTACAGAGACATACGGACGTCCCTGCACAGTGAGTGGCAGGAGATCTTTGAGACTGGCAACAAATGGTTTGGTTTGAAATTTTTACCTTGTGGATCAGTAGGCGTCTGTGTTGTTTCTGGCACTGGCCGCACCCTTACCTTCCAGGTGTTGCTATTGTGGTCATTTAACTTTCCCCATTTATAGTTGTTCCTCCCACAATGCTGTGCGGTTTATAGCTTTAGTTGGATCTGTGGATAGCTGGTGTTTGGATCTCAGCTGAGTTCCTGGTGCTGCCATAGCTTCTAGTAAGTTAAGTGTTACCTTTCCCTTTGTATTTTGGCTTTTCTGTTTGTTACATTTCCTTGTTTTGTATTAGGCCTCAGGGAGACTCCGTTCATCCTTCCTTTTGGAGGAGCAGGATGTCTCTTTCCTGTCATTAGTACCAGGGTCCTTTAGGTATTCCTGTGTATGAACTCACCTACTTCTGGGGTCTGTTCATACTGGTAGCCAGTCAGGGCTTTGATTAGGGTTTCCACTAGGAGGTGTCCATCTTCCTTCCCTAGTTTTCAGGCCTTATTTCCGTTTCCCTCCTATGTTCGGTGTGGGGGTTTCCCTCCCACAATAGAGCGTGACACGGATTCCCTTTACTATACATTACAATGCATGCTGTATTGTAATGTTTTACACTATCAGTATTACACTGACAGTGTGCCTATGAGATCCAGCCTGCGGGCTGGGTCTCATAGGCTTCCGTAGCTGGCAGGCTCCGAGGCCTGTGTAAGGCATTGGGCTTTCTTAGCAGCCATCAGTCCCCTCTGTCTTCACTGATGCTGGCGGATACAGCATGGGCCCTGTTGTCAGTAACAACCAGGCCCCTGCTACTGTGCCCGCTTGATCAGAGCCCAGTATTTTTTACAGTGCTCCGGAATAAAGCCTGTGACTAAGCGACGTGTGTGTGTGTATATCTATAATATAGCGCTTGGTCACTATCAGGTTAAGATTTCACAACTTGCCTTTAAAGAGTAAATCTACTACTGGAAAATGAAGAAAGAAGACCTGGAAAACTGCAAATGAGCTTAGACTGACAAAGTATAAACTGCCGGGTTCTGCAACAGGGTATATTTTAAGGTAGGGTCTCATTAAAGGGCATCTGTCAGCAGATTTGTACCTATGAATACTGCCTCATATGTACAAGAATATAACTACTATAATACTGCTCCCTATGTAGAGGAATATAACTACTATAATACGCCTCCTATGTACAGGAATATAACTACTATAATACTGCTCCTATGTACAAGAATATAACTACTATAATACTGCTCCTATATACAAGAATATAACTACTATAATACTGCCTCCCATGTACAAGAATATAACTACTATAATACTGCCTCCCATGTACAAGAATATAACTACTATAATACTGCCTCCTATGTACAAGAATATAACTACTATAATACTGCCTCCTATGTACGAGAATATAACTACTATAATACTGCTCCTATGTACAAGAATATAACTTCTATAATACTGCTCCTATGTACAAGAATATAACTACTATAATACTGCCTCCTATGTACAAGAATATAAGTACTATAATACTGCTCCTATGTACAAGAATATAACTTCTATAATACTACATCCTATGTACAAGAATATAACTACTATAATACTGCCTCCTATGTACAGGAATATAACTACTATAATACTGCCTCCTATGTACAAGAATATAACTACTATAATACTGCCTTCTATGTACAAGAATATAACTACTATAATACTGCTCCTATGTAGAGGAATATAACTACTATAATACGCCTCCTATGTACAAGAATATAACTACTATAATACTGCTCCTATGTAGAGGAATATAACTACTATAATACGCCTCCTATGTACAAGAATATAACTACTATAATACTGCTCCTATGTACAAGAATATAACTACTATAATACTGCTCCTATGTACAAGAATATAACTACTATAATACTGCTCCTATGTAGAGGAATATAACTACTATAATACTGCCTCCTATGTACAAGAATATAACTACTATAATACTGCCTCCTATGTACAATAATATAACTACTATAATACTGCCTCCTATGTATAAGAATATAACTACTATAATACTGCCTCCTATGTATAAGAATATAACTACTATAATACTGCTCCTATGTACAAGAATATAACTACTATAATACTGCTCCTATGTACAAGAATATAACTACTAGAATACTGCTCCTATATACAAGAATATAACTACTATAATACTGCTCCTATGTACAAGAATATAACTACTATAATACTGCTCCTATGTAGAGGAATATAACTACTATAATACTGCTCCTATGTACAAGAATATAGCATACACCACCCTCACTCGGGAGAGAAGATTGGGAGGTTTCGGCCTGCCAGACATATACCTTTATTATAAAGCGTCAATGATAAGCAGAGCTCTAAGCCTCCTCTCCTGGCGCCCTCTCAATCTTGCCTCCCAATTGGAGTGTGATATGCTCACCTATAAAGATAAGCTGGTCTTATGGGGTTTGCGGAAAAGTACTGCTAATAACATTTATGCCTCGCCTTTGTGGAAGGGCTTACTGCTAGAGTGGTCGAAATTATATCAGGCCTCAGTCCTTAAGTTCCCTAGTATGAATATCCCCCTGCACCTGCTTCAGGCCCATATTCATCCCGCCACCACTGCACCATCAGGAATTTGGGCCCTACTATCTAGCTTAAGGTTACAAGATATTATATCTGAGTCTGGTGCTTTAAATTGGAGTGATGTTTTTGCTCTTCCAAAGGTCCAAAAGGCTTCCTTTTTGGCAGTTATGGCCTTTAAAAAGGACCTAAAGCTTATTGAAAAGGTCCCACGACCCACAAATGATCCCTCATGGATGGAGGGGAAGATTTCAGTAGGCCAACGCCCGCGGAAGCCTCTCTCCACATTATACAAGGAGCTGCTCTCCTCCGCCCCTCCAGATCTATGGTTTCTCTCAGCTTGGGAGAAGGAGTTATCCATAACTTTGTCAGAACCTGAGAAAGCTTTTATCCTCACACACTCACACGGATTCAACCGTTGCATTAAGATACAAGCTAACTCCTACAAATTGCTCACGAGATGGTATAAAACACCAGAATATCTACATAAGATCAATTCTGATATCCCCGACCATTGCTGGAGGTGCGGAGGAGATGTTGGTTCTCTTTCTCATATATGGTGGAATTGTGAAAAGATCCGGCCTTTCTGGATAGAGATCGAAACTACTATAAATAAGACCTGTAAAAACCAGGTTAGAATAGAGGCAAAACTCCTAATGTTATGGTGTCCTAATGACACGCTGACCCCCTCAAGGTCAAATCTACCGACTATGCTTATAACAGCAGCTCGCCTATTGATTCCATTGTTATGGAGAAATGATTCTCCTCCATCCCTCTTGATGTGGACCGAGAAGGTGGATCAGCTTTACCGGTTTGAGGAGCTTGCACACTGGGAGACTCACTCTAGAGCAAAGTTTATCAAAACATGGTCCCCCTGGAAGCTTAATCGTAACTTCTAGATTCACACGAAGCATATGATAGACATCTATTACCCCCCCCCCCCCCTTACCTCCTTTTCCCCCTCCCCTCTTCCCATGTCTTGTCTCTATTTTTCCATATTAATTACTTTTATGCACATGTTAATGTATTATTGAGTCATGTCTCCACTGTACTTGAATTGATGCGCTTAGTGAATAAGCATTTGTCCAGCTGCGCCTGGTATTTAAGTGATTGAATTGTCACATGACTATTTGCGTTTTCTTCAATAAAAAGAAATTTGATTAAGAATATAACTACTATAATACTGCTCCTATGTACAAGAATATAACTACTATAATACTGCTCCTATGTACAAGAACATAACTAATATAATACTGGTCCTATGTACAAGAATATAACTACTATAATACTGCTCCTATGTACAAGAATATAACTATTATAATACTGCCTCCTATGTACAAGAATATAACTATTATAATACTGCTCCTATCTACAAGAATATAACTATTATAATACTGCTCCTATGTATAAGAATATAACTACTATAATACTGCTCCTATCTACAAGAATATAACTACTATAATACTGCTCCTATGTATAAGAATATAACTACTATAATACTGCTCCTATGTACAAGAATATAACTACTATAATACTGCTCCTATGTACAAGAATATAACTACTATAATACTGCCTCCTATATACAAGAATATAACTACTATAATACTGCCCCTATGTACAAGAATATAACTACTATAATACTGCCTCCTATGTACAAGAATATAACTACTATAATACTGCTCCTATGTACAAGAATATAACTACTATAATACTGCCTCCTATGTACAAGAATATAACTGCTATAATACTGCTCCTATGTACAAGAATATAACTACTATAATACTGCTCCTATGTACAAGAATATAACTACTATAATACTGCTCCTATGTACAAGAATATAACTACTATAATACTGCTCCTATGTACAAGAATATAACTACTATAATACTGCTCCTATGTACAAGAATATAACTACTAGAATTCTTCTCCTATGTACAAGAATATAACTACTATAATACTGCTCCTATGTACAAGAATATAACTACTATAATACTGCTCCTATGTACAAGAATATAACTACTATAATACTTCTCCTGTGTACAAGAATATAACTACTATAATACTGCTCCTATGTACAAGAATATAACTACTATAATACTGCTCCTATGTACAAGAATATAACTATTATAATACTGCCTCCTATGTACAAGAATATAACTATTATAATACTGCTCCTATCTACAAGAATATAACTATTATAATACTGCTCCTATGTATAAGAATATAACTACTATAATACTGCTCCTATCTACAAGAATATAACTACTATAATACTGCTCCTATGTATAAGAATATAACTACTATAATACTGCTCCTATGTACAAGAATATAACTACTATAATACTGCTCCTGTGTACAAGAATATAACTACTATAATACTGCCTCCTATGTACAAGAATATAACTACTATAATACTGCCTCCTATGTACAAGAATATAACTGCTATAATACTGCTCCTATGTACAAGAATATAACTACTATAATACTGCTCCTATGTACAAGAATATAACTACTATAATACTGCTCCTATGTACAAGAATATAACTACTAGAATTCTTCTCCTATGTACAAGAATATAACTGCTATAATACTGCTTCTATGTACAAGAATATAACTACTATAATACTGCTCCTATGTACAAGAATATAACTACTATAATACTGCTCCTATGTACAAGAATATAACAACTATAATACCGCCTCCTATGTACAAGAATATAACTACTATAATACTGCCTCCTATGTACAAGAATATAACTACTATAATACCGTCACCTATGTACAGGAATATAACTACTATAATACTGCCTCCTATGTACAAGAATATAACTACTATAATACTGCTCCTATGTACAAGAATATAACTACTATAATACTGCTCCTATGTACAAGAATATAACTACTATAATACTGCCTCCTATGTACAAGAATATAACTACTATAATACTGCTCCTATGTAGAGGAATATAACTACTATATTACTACCTTCTACTGTATGAACAAATAAGTATCTGTTATAATGCTGCAATGTATGACAGCCGTTTTCTTTGGACATAATGGAAGGCTTTATCCGATTCTGTGTCAGACATCTTATGTTAAGGATCTCCTCTGGTATTTTTGAGTGGTTATTTGTAGAATATTTGGTGCAATGAGGGCGTCACTATTGCTCTTGTTGCACCCAAGCTCCACTTCTTTCTGTGGCTGCAGCTTTGAGTGACGGGGCCAGCAACTGAAAAGAACAGAACTTGGATGCAACAAGAGCAATGGTGACGCCCTCATTGCACCAGTGGCCTAATTTGCATATTAAGAAAGTGTCATCACTATTGTATGGAGCCTCAGCTTTTTTTCTGTGGTCAGTGGGTAAATCGTGGGCGGCCGCTGATGTCCTCCATGTAGTGCTTCACCTTTTGGAAATGTTCTTGAATGTTCTCAGCTCCCAGATGCATATTATCGGTGTTCTTTTATGTGCTCCCTTGATATCGGAGGCGTACGGTGGTCCTATGACCTACGTTATTGTCGTCCTGTTCGCTCCGCTTTGTATTCACACAGAATATGTCCAGAGGATCTTTTATCAGCTTTGTGGTGACGCCTCTTCTGTTCTCTTCTCTTGGTTCAGGCGGAATAAAGTGCCCCGTGTGCAGCTTTGTCTACGGCACCAAGTGGGAGTTCAACAGACATCTGAAGAGCAAGCACGGCCTGAAACTGGTGGAGAACGACAAAGACGCCGGGTGGGAGGTAAGAGCTTAGGATATGCACGTAGCCATTTCATGTCAATGTGTCATCAGAAAATGACCTGTCCTTTAAATCACATTTTTAGTTTTCAATCTATTTTTAAACAGTTTTTGATAATGTTTTACATTTTCCATACCATAAAATCCTGCAGTTTTCACAGTGACCACTAAGCCCTAATAGCAGGCGCCACTTCTTGGTCTGTACAGATCACTTTATTGTAGCTATCTGCTTATCTGTCATTCTCATCCTACCTGTAATGATACCACCTCTGTGTATAGATAAGACTGGATCCCCCATTCACAATAGAGGATTGTCAGAGATTATCTATTCCTTCCTTGTACAGTGACCTCTGCACAGGTCACAGACCAGGCCCAGATAACTCTCCCATAAAAGTCACTAAGGTCCCCTCCTGACCATTGTGTCTAGGGACCATGGGGCTGCCGTAAAGCAATTCTCTTAATGCTGCTAAGACAAGATGGCCGCCCCCATAATCATGTTCTGGAAATGGAATAAAAAAAATCTGTAATCAGAAAATAAAAACAGATTAGAAAAAAATATTATATGTCGCCATCTGGTTTTACTGGCAAATTAAATGTTTGGTGACACATTTCCTTCTGTCATCTGTCAGCAGTTTTGACCGTATGCCCTCCGAGACGTACGGTCCGTGAGCGAGCCATATGTCCCGGAGCGGCATACATCGTGCGCACAGCATCATAGATTACTGATCATATGAGTGCAGGACAATAGTCCCGCGGGCGGCCCGATGCGCACAGTATCATAGTAACCTATGATGCTGTGCGCTCCCATTCGCACGATGTATACCGCTCCGGGACATATGGCCCGCTCACGGACCGTGCGTCTCGGAGGGAATACGGTCGTGTGCATCAGCCCTTAAAGGCACAGAACAGGTGCAAATCTTTCCCTTATACCTCATCTCTGTGTATGTTTCACTCCTGGCTTTGGCTCGCAATCACTGATGGAAATTCACTGATCAAACACTGACGGTGTGAACGCAGCCTTACCCAGAAAACTTTATACTGTAATTCTGCAATTGATTTTAGGACAGTTCTGCAAGATTATCAGAAATTTTTACAAAGCCGGGAAAACACTAGTAGATATGAAATATATACAGTACAGACCAAAAGTTTGGACACACCTTCTCATTCAAAGAGTTTTCTTTATTTTCATGACTATGAAGGCATCAAAACTATGAATTAACACATGTGGAATTATATACATAACAAACAAGTGTGAAACAACTGAAAATATGTCATATTCTAGGTTCTTCAAAGTAGCCACCTTTTGCTTTGATTACTGCTTTGCACACTCTTGGCATTCTCTTGATGAGCTTCAAGAGGTAGTCCCCTGAAATGGTCTTCCAACAGTCTTGAAGGAGTTCCCAGAGATGCTTAGCACTTGTTGGCCCTTTTGCCTTCACTCTGCGGTCCAACTCACGAGCTGATAGCTCAGGGGGCACGTCCTTTCTGCTGCAGCTCAGGCGGCGTGTCCTTTCTGCCACATTTCTCTTTCTGTCATAGCTTCCAACAGTAGTTCCAGCTTGTGGAAGTTGAAGAATGGAACTGAGCATGTACGACCACCCTAGCGATGTTACTGAGGTGGACAGCGAAATTAGGAAAAGCACAGGCAGCAGGTGGCGCTATACAGATACATTTTATTGAATAACTCAGTGGCTATAATAAATTTTTAATTTGATGCAATTACAAAAGTGTTCAGATCCAGGTACTGGTTTGTAAAATGCTGAATATTGCTCATATTTTCTCCCAGAAAGACTTTTCCTGTTCCATATTTTTACTGTCTGTCCTTCTGATATTCCAGAACATTTAAAGGGATTCTGTCATCAGGTTTGGGGCTATAGAGATACGGACATGCACGGCTAGATCGCCGCTAGCATGTTCGCAATATATGTGTCCTATAGGGCTGTGTGGTTTTAATTTCTTTAAAAAAGGATTTTATAGATATGCAAATGAGTGTTGAATGTGTCCAAGGGGCTGCACTAACCTTACTTGTGCCCAGCCACGCCGCCTGTGAAGGAGCCCAGCACGCCTATGTCTCCTCCTTTCATCAACGATAGATTGCCGTAATCTCGCGATGCGTAGTGCCGGTATAGTGTTCCTTCCCTGTGCTGGCATCAGCCTCAGGGAAAAAGCCTTTGTCAAGCATAATGAACTACTGCATGAAACACATTTAAATAGGCCGCCTACATGGGCGTCGAACGTGATGAAGTCACATCACCATGGGAACGGAGATACAAATCATAAGGTGCAACAATTCTCTACATTGTTGCAACAAGGTACTATGCTGTATGTGATACAATTACATCTTTAAGAGTATTACAGAAAAGAGAAATCAATAGTAGACATGGGATACAATAAATCTAGAAATTACAATAAACATATTCAATGTAATGATAATAATAATCATCTATTTGAGAACTAAATAACCCACTGGCTGTCTCAAAATATCAACATATTAAATCTTGCTGCTCTTTTTTCTTTTTTCAGATGCTTCATTATTTTCATTTTCTCTGTGACTGAATGAATAAAGAATATATATAGTACATTAAAAATGTAATTACAGTAGAATTTCCTATTGGATCTTACAGGAATGCACTCAAATCATATTCTCGATTTAAACCTTTCGGTTCAATGGTCTGCAGGGTGTGAATCCAAAAACTTTCACGTTTTTTCAGTAATAGCAACCTGTTGCCACCTCTGCGTGGTGGCAGTACCTGCTCAATTATTTGAAACCTTAATTGTGAGACATTGTGCATATCTCTGGTGCAAAGGGATTTTGATGCTATTTTGTCTGATATACAACATGATGGTTTAACTATAGCGCATAATTTGTCAAAGGAAGAGAGACAGGCATTACGCAGTATACTGGATGACAAATCTGTCATTTTTAAACCAGCAGATAAAGGTGGCTCTCTAGTTATGCTGGATAGAGAGTACTACATCTCAGAAATTTTGACACAACTGTCCGACAGAGATACTTATCAACCTCTAAATAGAGACCCTGTTTATGATATTAAACGTAAATTAACCAGTATTGTTCACACATACAAAGAATTGGGTCTGCTCGATGAAAAATTGTGTCAATTTCTGATAAATCAACATCCTGTCACACCAGTTTTATACACGCTGCCTAAAATTCACAAATGTATGACAGCCCCCCCGGGACGGCCCATTGTAGCATCAAATGACTCCATCTTATCTGCACCAGCCATGTTGATTGAAAAAGTCCTCACCCCATTAACGAAAAAAATGCCATCTTTTGTACTTGACACTAATCAATTTTTGTTAGACATTAAAAATTTACGTCTTGAGGTAGGAGATTTATTGGTAACATTTGATGTGTGCAGTCTTTACACATCTATTGAGCACACAAAAGGTCTTACTGCCGTAGAATGGATCCTGGAACAGTCAGAATATTCTAGTCAAGAAAAACAATTTTTTCTACAATTATTGGCACTGACTTTACAGGAAAATTATTTTCTGTTCCAGGACACATTCTTTCAGCAGAAACGGGGTACCGCGATGGGCTCGCATGCCGCACCGCCGTACGCAAATAGCTATATGTCGTGGCTTGAGGAGAAATTCATATACGTAAATCCATTATATAAACAATCGTGTATTGCCTGGCGTCGTTTTATAGACGACATTTTTTGCGTATGGCGGGGCGGCATTGAGTCCTTGGAAAAATTTACCCAGTACATTAACAATATATGGCCCGAGTTGTGCTTTATAGTGCAGCATGACCATGACAAAATTAATTTTTTAGATACTTTGGTGATAAAGGGTCACGATGGTTGTGTACAGACTGATTTATACATCAAAAAAACGGATAAGAACAGTTTGTTGTACTACTCCAGCAACCATTCACCGGCGGTGAAAAGGTCTTTACCCTCCTCACAATTTAAGCGTATCAAGAGGATTGTGTCAGATCCATTAGTGAGGGAGGTCAGATTCAATGAAATGGCAGAAAAATTCTTGCTAAGGGGATATCCTAAACCCCTCTTAGATTCAGAGATAGAGAAATGTAAGATTGAGACATTTAAGCCCCATGTTGAAAATAAGCGGTTACCGTTTATTGTCAAATATCACCCCTGGATAAATAAGTTTCGTCATGTGGTTAATAAACACTGGGGGATTATGCGCTCAGCTTATCCAGATGTTGCCAAATTCCATGATATCCCTATGATCTGCTATAAGAGAACCAGGAACATTAGGGACACTATTGTAAAAGCGGACATAGGTGGTACTACTAGCATGCCCCGTCAACTTTTTCTTTCCACACCAAAAAGAGGCACTTTCCCCTGTCTACAGTGTGTTCACTGTTCTGCGGTAATTAAGGGCGAATCCTTTTTTCATCCGCACACTGGTAAGAAATTTCCAGTAAAAGGTTTCTTCACTTGCGATAGCAATTTTGTTGTATATCTGCTAAAATGCCCTTGTGGCTTATTGTACATTGGTGAGACATCTGTCAGAATGAAGGACAGGTTCAGTAATCACAAATCCACCATACGTAAGAAAAATTTGCTATTGCCTGTTCCCCTTCATTTTGACAGGTGTGCTCACAATGTCTCACAATTAAGGTTTCAAATAATTGAGCAGGTACTGCCACCACGCAGAGGTGGCAACAGGTTGCTATTACTGAAAAAACGTGAAAGTTTTTGGATTCACACCCTGCAGACCATTGAACCGAAAGGTTTAAATCGAGAATATGATTTGAGTGCATTCCTGTAAGATCCAATAGGAAATTCTACTGTAATTACATTTTTAATGTACTATATATATTCTTTATTCATTCAGTCACAGAGAAAATGAAAATAATGAAGCATCTGAAAAAAGAAAAAAGAGCAGCAAGATTTAATATGTTGATATTTTGAGACAGCCAGTGGGTTATTTAGTTCTCAAATAGATGATTATTATTATCATTACATTGAATATGTTTATTGTAATTTCTAGATTTATTGTATCCCATGTCTACTATTGATTTCTCTTTTCTGTAATACTCTTAAAGATGTAATTGTATCACATACAGCATAGTACCTTGTTGCAACAATGTAGAGAATTGTTGCACCTTATGATTTGTATCTCCGTTCCCATGGTGATGTGACTTCATCACGTTCGACGCCCATGTAGGCGGCCTATTTAAATGTGTTTCATGCAGTAGTTCATTATGCTTGACAAAGGCCCACACCTGAGCCGAAACACGTGTCGCATCTGTGCTATTTCCTCCTATGCTGAAATAAAAGTTTGAAGATTCCACCTGTGAAGTGCCGGTCTTCTGTTCCATATTGTAAGTGGGCTTTTCATACCCTGGACGCGTGCACCACGACTCTGCCAGAGGAGTGCCGACTGCTTTCCCCTTTTTGGTAGCCTCAGGGAAAGAACTGCGCATGCGCGAGCTCGCGCATCGCGAGATTACGGCTATCTATCGTTGATGAAAGGAGGAGACATAGGCGGTGCTGGGCTCCTTCACAGGCGGGCGTGGCTGAAGGGAAGGGGAACAGTAACTGAGCCTGGAAACTAGAGAAGAAACAGGCCACCTCCTAGACAACCCTAATCCGGGCCCTGACTGCCTATCAATATGAATAGACCTTGAAGGTAGGAATATTCATAAGAAGGATACCTAGGCCTTTAAATCCCTATTGGGCCCTGGAAAAGGTTAGGGCCAGAGACAACCCATTCCTCCCCAGATGGACAAATGGAAGTTTCTGTCTTAGGCCCAGATACAAACAACAGGGAATATAACAAATACAAACAAATGTGACTCTTAACTTCTGTAGAGATGGAAGAACAGGAACACCAGAGACGACCTCACACCAGCTCAGCCAAACCCAAATGAAGCTATCTACCGCATAGTCAGAAGGGTGGGGTGAGACTATAAAGGGTAGAAGTGATGACCACTGAGCAACAGCTGAGAAAAGGGAAGTGGTCTTTAACCCTATCAACACTGAATAAAGAGAAATCAAGGAGGCTGTTAGATTCCTCCACGCTCAGCCAATCTCCTTGATTTCCTGACATCAGTCACCTGAGGGACCGTGACAGTTATATGGAGTTCCCCTTTAAATCTCAGTTGCCCTGCCATTTCTAACGGGGATGGGTCTCGGCCTCCTCCGCTCTTATTACATTTTTGCCATTTCCATCCTTAGTCATTTTTCTCAGACACTTGCACATTGATTTTATTTTTCCTCCGTCCATCTTGCATACAGAATGTGAAAATCATTATTCTAATGCCGCCGCTGGTTACATTGTAACTGTCAGCGATGAAAAATGCAGATCAGATAAGGGGCGACACCGAATTGGGGGAAAATGTGACATTTTGTTTGACCTTCTCTCTGATTTATTGATGTCGATTTTAAGCCTCCGCCGGCCTCTGGGAATGGATTCTGTGTCGCTATCTGATGATCGTGCAGCACGATTCTTCTCTCTTATGGAGAAACCACATCTGCGCGAGCGCGTTCCCAGTGTTGGCGCGGTCTGGCCGGTCGGAGCAGGGCAGGTGATGAATGTACGGCTTGTCAGGGGGTTGTCAGATAAGCTCTTGCAGGTCGGCGGTATCTAAGGACAGTGATTAATGCGCACACAACGGCCGGAGTAAATATGGCGTCTACAACTTTCTGTGTCTTTTTCATCTGATGCGCCTTCCCTCGTCAGTGTCGGGCGGATATCGACGGAACGTTTTTGTAGTTGTCCCAAGATGTTCCCTGTATCATTCAAGATAAGAAGTATTGCATCTTCAGGATAAACTAGACCAGGGATGGCCAACCTGCATCTCTCCAGCTGTTGCAAAACTCCTGGCATTCCCAGACTGCCTACAGGAGGGCATGGTGGGAGTTGTAGTTTTACAACAGCTTGAGAGCCCCAGGTTGGCCATCCCTGAGCTAGACCTTGAGAGAAGCAGGAAAAAAGTTTAGACCAGGAATGCTCAACTTGCGGCCCTCCAGCTGTTGCAAAACTACAACTCCCAGCATGCCCGAACAGCCTACACCTATCAGCCTACAGCAGGGCATTGTGGGATTTGTAGTTTTGCAACAGTTGGAGGGCCGCAAGTTGAGCATTCCTGGTTTAGACAAAACCTAATATAATACCCGTATAAAAGCTCCTCCAGTGCACAATATAAATGTGAAAAAAGTTTTTTAATATCTCACTTCTATGCTGAGATATGAGCTTTTGAAGTTACAGGCCCAAAGCCTTAGGCTGCACTACTGAGAGCTGAAAATGTGTCCTCTTTCAGTTTCATAGAGGTGCAGGGCTGCCATGTGGACCTTTTGAATTTAGCTCGCCAGTTACCTTGATGTCCCATACCTATACCCTGCCACTGCTCAAGCCAGGTGGGAAGTCTCTGTAGTGCAGCCACGGGTTTTAGGCCCGTAACATTAAACGGTTATGTCTCAGTTTAGGATTAAGATATTTTAAAACGTTTTTTAACATTTCTGATGTGCCATAAAGGGTCTTTTTGAAATATCTTCCAAGGGGCTCCATTATAGGGTGTCAGCAGTGCCAAGTGTTGGAGTCGGTTCACACAGAGTATTTTCGTGTGTATAATTTTCGGGCCAGTTCTGCACCATAAACCTTTGGCTTTCTGCTGCGGGTTTGTAGTTTGGATGCGGTAGATCTGCTTCATTCAGTAAGGCTAATCTGTGAGTAGACACCCGTCACGGTCTCTGTGCGGAGACGGCGCTCAGGACGGACATGTCCCTGCCACGCTCAAAGCCTACAATTTACAGGGGCTGCTTAGTGAGCACAATTGATACCCACTAATTGGGGTCCCAAGGTCATAATAGACCTGTCTACTTAAATGGGTTCTCCCCTTTCGACCATCCCTATCCCTTTACAAAAAAAGGTGACCGTAAGGAGCGCACACCGATCAGCTGTAATTTTTATGGAAACCTGAGTAAGTGTTATGTTTCTCTGCAGCGCCACCAGAGGGGCAGATTAAGCATTACAACGGGCCCATTGCTTTCAAGTCCTCCAGAGCAAGAGATGCTCTACGTAGCTGCTCTCCACTCTGGCCAAGAGATGATGACAATCCTGAACAGGACACCCCCCCCCCCATTTATCTTAGAATTCTCTAAAATTCCCATAGAGCGCTGTCCAGGATTAGAATAATATGGCTGCTTTCTTGTAGTAACGATGCCACACCTGTCCCTGGATTGTGTCTGGTGTTGCAGCTCAGCTCCATTGAAGTAAAGGGAACGGAGCTGCAATACCAAACACAACCTGTGGACACCACCACCAAGCCGGCTCCGCATAGAAGTAAATGGGAGCGTACCGCGCATGCGCAGCACCCGCTCCCATTCATTTCTATGGGGCCGACGGATATAGCCGAGCCAGCGCATGTGCAGCGCGCCCTCCTTCACTTGTGGGGCTCCGTCCTCAATATAGGTGCAATGGGACCCGCACCTATAAGACAATGGGGGCATAGCCTAGCGAGACGACCATCCATGATGAGACAACCCCTTTAAGCAACTGATTGAATAAATGCAACAATGTTTCATTACCAGGAAGCTTGTGTGCACTTTGTATCAAATTAATTGCTGTAATTGGAGATACTGTACGAGCCGTCGCCATACAAACCACAGTACAAATAACGATTCTCCCCGTACAAACACGGTGTCATCTCTGCAGCATATCTCATCTGTTCTCGTTTTTTTATTGTGCGGAGTTTAGCAGTCGGATGTGACAGAAGAGGTCTCTACCCAGTTCCTTCATATCACTGAAGCCGAAGCAGATGTTCAGGGAACACAGACAGCTGTTGCCGCTCTCCAGGATCTCCGCTATACCTCGGAAACCAGTAAGTGGAGCGTGAAGTTCTGTCTTCCTGGGAAGACGAATGAATACTAAAGCGTCAGCAAACAAATAACAATGGCGCTAGATTTGTCAGTCTACTTATAGGGCATCCACTGCGTGCGGTTGGCATACAGAGGAAGGAATCATGTGCTCGTTGTGGCTGCAGTATTAGCGAGGTGGTAGCATCATGAATGCCAATGCTGCAGTTCCCATCACATTCAGGTGGGACGAGGTCTGGAATTTCCTTTCTAAAATGAGAGTACCCCTTTAGTGTAAGTTTTTTTTTATGCAGGAGGTCTTCCACAATACAGCAATTCTGCCATCTTGTATGAGCCCCACGGTCTTGAAGCCACCCTATAAACCTATGTTTTGACCACATGCTCAGAAATTTTCTGCTGCCGCCTAACTTTTTGGTTGGGTTTTAATTGATGCCTATTGCTAGGGGACTACAGAAGTAAAATTTAGTCCTGGAGGGGTCTAATTGGTTCCTAATATGTACAGAATCCGTAAATATGATAAAAAGTTGGTGAAGTAGCTGTGTTACAGGAAACGGGTAACATTCCTCCACCAGGATAGAACATTACACTTTTGTAAAGCCTCCTCCTCACAGTCAGTCAGCTTAAAAGGGTTCTCCAGGAATTAAGAAAATGAAAATACTTAAATATTACTTTATTA
This sequence comes from Bufo bufo, assembly GCF_905171765.1. Taxonomy (NCBI): domain Eukaryota; kingdom Metazoa; phylum Chordata; class Amphibia; order Anura; family Bufonidae; genus Bufo; species Bufo bufo. Next base: position 33,455,315 of record NC_053393.1, read on the forward strand.
TAAATATATTACCAAATACCTTTCATTAGTTAAAATGGCTCGTTTTGTCAGGGGAGCAATCATCAGGGGAAATAAAATGGCCGCCGTCCTATTAGTGCACCCAAAACCTGTCCTAACACAGCAGGACAAGTTACTTCAGAGCACTGAGCTAAAGAGCTGCCTCAGTCTCCTCTCTGCTCTGCTTGTCAGGGATTATGTTCCTGACTACAGATAAGATCTTCAGCTGAATCTCTGTAGGAATAGAAGTTATGAGGAGACATGAAGTACAGAGAGGAGGGTGGGGGTAATGAGTAGTAGCTCTTGTATGCAGTCTCCATTACTACAGTCTGTCCTGTCCGTCCTCTCTGTATTTCATGTCTCCTCATGAACTCCACTCCTACACAGATTCAGCTGAAGATCTTATCACCTGTATTCAGAATCATAATCCCTGACAAGCGGAGCAGAGACGAGAACGAGACAGCTCATTATCTCAGTGTTTTGCGAAGTAACTTGTCCTCCTGTGTGATTAGGACAGGTTTTGTGTGTACTCATAGGACGGCGGCCATTTTATTTCTCCTAATGATTGCTCCCCAGACAAAACAAGCCATTATAACTAATGAAAGATATTTGGGAATATATTTGTAATAAAGTAATATTTAAGTATTTTCAGTAATTTATTTTTCCTAATTCCTGGAGAACCCCTTTAAAGAAATTGACTTAGAAATCCCTTGTCCTTGCTGCGTTGTGGGCATTGTGATGTCTTAGGGTACTTTCACACTTGCGTTTTTCTTTTCCGGCATAGAGTTCCGTCACAGGGGCTCTATACCGGAAAAGAACTGATCAGGTATGTCCCCATGCATTCTGAATGGAGAGGAATCCGTTCAGGATGTCTTCAGTTCAGTCGTTTTGACTGATCAGGCAAAAGAGAAAACCTTAGGCCTCTTTCACACTTGCGTTGTTGGGATCCGGCATGCACTTCCGTTGCCGGAGGTGCCTGCCGGATCCGTAACAACGCAAGTGTACTGAAAGCATTTGAAGACGGAACCGTCTTCCAAATGCTTTCAGTGTTACTATGGCACCCAGGACGCTATTAAAGTCCTGGTTGCCATAGTAGGAGCGGGGAGCGGGGGAGCAGTATACTTACAGTCCGTGCGGCTCCCCGGGCGCTCCAGAATGACGTCAGAGCGCCCCATGCGCATGGATGACGTGATCCATGTGATCACGTGATCCATGCGCTTGGGGCGCCCTGACGTCACTCTGGAGCGCCCGGGGAGCCGCACGGACGGTAAGTATGCTGCTCCCCCGCTCCCCACTACACTTACCATGGCTGTCAGGACTTTAGCGTCCCGGCAGCCATGGTAACTATTCAGAAAAAGCTAAATGTCGGCTCCGGCAATGCGCCGAAACGACGTTTAGCTTAAGGCCGGATCCCGATCAATGCCTTTCAATGGGCATTGATCCCGGATCCGGCCTTGCGGCAAGTCTTCAGGATTTTTGGCCGGAGCAAAAAGCGCAGCATGCTGCGGTATTTTCTCCGGCCAAAAAACGTTCCGTACCGGAACTGAAGACATCCTGATGCATCCTGAACGGATTACTCTCCATTCAGAATGCATTAGGATAATCCTGATCAGTATTCTTCCGGCATAGAGTCCCGACGACGGAACTCTATGCCGGAAGACAATAACGCAAGTGTGAAAGAGCCCTTAGCATGCTACGGTTTTATCTCCGGCTAAAAAAACTGAAGACTTGCCTGAATGCCAGATCAGGCATTTTTCCCATAGCAATGTATTAGTGCCGGATCCGTCCTTCCGGTATGCGCATGCGCAGACTGAAAAAAAGGTGAAAAAATAAATGCCGGATCCGTTTTTGCCTGATGACACCGGAAAGACGGTTTCGGCATTTCAATGCATTTTTTCGACTGATCAGGCATTTTTAAGACTGATCAGGATCCTGATCAGTCTTACTAATGCCATCAGTTAGCATACATTTTGCCTGATCCGGCAGGCAGTACCGGCGACGGAACTGCTTGCCGGATCTCTCTGCCGCAAGTGTGAAAGTAGCCTTAGTGAGGTCCCATGCTAGTGACTCACCTCTGTGAGCCAGATTGGAGAGGCACTCTGTAAGAGCAAAAGAAGGGTAGGGACACTTGATGCAGGCACTGCGTGCCCAAGACTCTGCCCAAAACCGTGCAACATGCAGTCTTACCAAGACGGCGTGGTTTTCGACTTGAAAACTGACCCAGTTTGCGGTAAAACGACGTTGCAGCAAATTTTGTGGCCACTGAGTCTCTACTCGAAGGGTTTGCCCATTATAACACGCAATTTCCAGACTCCATTTACCTTAATTGGGAGGTGTTGTCTGGCTCTGTGACGGACTTCCAGAACTTCAGACCTAGTAAGGTAAAGGTTAAAGAACACCTGCCAGCAGAATTAACCCCATTCAATAGTTGGTCCTGCTGATCCAAAGAATACCTTCTATGTGGCATCATTCCTGAGAAATTTACGTGTTTAATATGTAAATGAGGTCATTGGAGCACCAGGGGGCTGGCCTGAGCCTTCGAAACAGCATATCGTCAACACTCCACAGCTCCGGCCACTCCTTTTGATTGATAGGGCCAGACATCTTACCTGACCCTGTATTCTTGTGACTGCGCCCTTGTTCCGGGTATTGTGCATGCGCAGAAGATCTGCTGCTGCTGCTGCTTCCTAAGCATCGCAGATAACTACTTCACATGCGCCAATGATGTCGGCATACACCCAGAAGAGTCGAGCAGAGCTTCTGAGAGGATCAGCCAGACTCCTCTGTCCAAAGCTGCCTCCACTTCCAGTTGTAAAGTTACATCACCTGCGCATGTGAAATATCAGCTGATCCTCTGCGCATGCACCGAGACCCAGAACAACAGTGAAGGTACAAGAATACAAGGCTAGGTAAGAGGAAATGACCGGAGCAGTGAGGTAGTGACGATATGTTGTTCCGAGGCCTTAGGCCAGCTCCTTAGTGCTTCAATGGCCTGATTCGCAAATTAATAAAAAATTAAATTTCTCGGGAATGGCACCACAAATCATTTGAATCAGCAGGATCAACTCTACCAGGCGGTATGTCTGATTTAATAGTGTTAATCCTGCTGCCAGTTTCTCTTTAAATACATTTGTCTGATTGGTTGGATGTAATTCAGTTGCTGATTAATTCCTGAGATTATGCTTGGATTTACTGCTGGGAGAGGGGAAGAGAGAGCTGTTTTCATGAATTCTAATTGCCTTAAGCCACATGTTACTTGCACATTCAAGATTTTGTGAATGAGTTCAAGGGGTTCAGGCTCCATCAAATTCAAGGGGTTCAGGCTCCATCAAATTCAAGGGGTTCAGGCTCCATCAAATTCAAGGGGTTCAGGCTCCATCAAATTCAAGGGGTTCAGGCTCCATCAAATTCAAGGGGTTCAGGCTCCATCAAATTCAAGGGGTTCAGGCTCCATCAAATTCCCTTAAATTTGTCATTTAGCACTTTGGGGCTGGCTGTGGGTGCACCCTGATGTCTCTGGTGTCAGATAATGCAGTAAGCTTACCTGCAGATCTAGATCTTTGTGTTGCTCCGTGGCCACCTCAGCTCTGCTACATCTTAGTTTAGGTAATGGGCCTTTCCGTCTTCAGTCATCCACTACAATACGTATGAAGAAGATGCAGCCTAATTTCTAAACATTATTTAGTTTCATCTCCGCAAATTACTCTGCAGAAGCTTTTGCTTTGTTTATCAGGAGAGCTGCAGATGGTCACACAGATGGCGGCCTTAGAGGAAGCGTACACAACGCTAAAAAAAAATAGAAGAAAAACACATTCTAAAGCTCCTCAGATCCTTTCATCTAATAGAAAGTAAACTCGACTTGTTTAATTTCCTGCTCATTAATTATGTATAGTTAATACGTTCTGTAGCGCGGCGTTTATCTACAGCTTGTCTACTTTGGCAAACATAATTTCGTGAAAGTTGTAAAAGGGCGCAGAGAACCTCACCAACTGTTACTACCGCGCCTTCAGATAACTTGTACTGGTTGACTTTCTCTTAAGGTGAGAAGCTCGACCCCACGGCCGTCAACATCCTCCAGCAGATCATCGAGTTGGGGACGGAATCCCACGACGCTGTCGCCTCCGTGGTCGCCATGGCTCCCGGAACTGTGACCGTGGTGGAACAGGTGAGACCATTGTTTACACCTTAGGTCGACGTGAATTAAAGGGGTTCTGCCATCAGATACTTCACAATGAAACCACCTCATCGGAGACGCGTGCGCTTCACAGTTCCTAAGTGCCCACATTCTTAGGGCTCGTGCACACAAACGTATTTTCTTTCCGTGTCCGTTCTGGTTTTTTTGCGGACCCTATGCAGAGCCATTTATTTCAATGGGTCTGGAAAAAGAACGGAAGTTACTCCGTGTGCATTCCGTTTTCGTATGTCCGTTCCGCAAAAGAATAGAACATGTCCTATTATTGTCCGCATTACGGACAAGGATAGGACTGTTCTATTAGGGGCCAGCTGTTCTGTTTCCGCAAAATACGGAATGCACACAGACGTCATCCGTATTTTTTGCGGACTGCAAAATGCATACGGTCGTGTTCATGAGCCCTTATGAAAATGGATGTTTTATAATATGTAAATGAGCCCTTAGGAGCAACATGGGTGGCGCTGTTGCACCTCCTTGCTCCCAGAGGCTCCACTCACTGCCCTTCATGCCACGCCCCCACCACTGACTGACAGGGCCAGTACTCTCGCTTGACCCTGAAGTCTCGCTGGAGCTCGTCAAGCACACGCGCTGTACAGGGAAAGAGCTCCTCCATTGTCTGACAGCGAGACCGCAAAAACCTGAAAGACGATGGAGGAGCTCCATCCCTGTAGAGCACACGCGCTGAGCGAGCTCCAGCGAGACTTCTGGGCCAGGCGTGAGTACATCTTCACTGCCTGACCCCGTCAGTAGTGGGGGAGCGGCATGGAGGGTGGTGAGCGGAGCCTCTGGGAGAAATGAGGTGCAACGCCACACTCTCGTTGCTCCTAGGGCTGTGATGGCTAACCTCTGGCGCTCCAGCTGTGGTAAAACTATGACTCCCAAGATGTACACTTGCTTGGCTGTTCTCAGAACTCCATAGAAATGAATGGGGCATGCTGGGAGTCGTAGTTTCAACACAGCTGGAGGGCCAGAGGTTAGCCATCACTGCCCTAGGGGCTCATCAGCATATTATAAAACATCAGCTTTCTCTAGAATGTGAGCACCTAGAAAGATGGGACCAAGGGATAGTCCAAAGTATCCCGATAAATAGATAGGTAGATATAAGGTAAGTAGGTAGATAGGTAGATAGATATTAGATAGATGGATAGTGAATAGATAGATAGGGGATGGATGGATAGGGGATGGATGGATAGATAGGGGATGGATAGATAGATATGAGATGGATGGATATGAGATGGACGGACGGATGGATGGATATGAGACGGATAGATAGATAGATAGATATGAGATAGATAATAGATAGATAGATAGATAGATATGAGATAGATCGATAGATAGATAGATAGATGAGAGATAGATAGATAGATAGATAATAGATAGATAATAGATAGATAGATAGATAGATAGATATGAGATAGATAATAGATAGATAGATAGATAGATATGAGATAGATCGATAGATAGATAGATAGATGAGAGATAGATAGATAGATAGATAATAGATAGATAGATAGATAGATAACCAAAGAAAACAAGTCCAGGGCCGCACACCTTGATACTGGAAAGGAGTGCTGAGAATGGCCCCAGCAAGGGACCGAAACGTCGCATGGGTGAATAAAGGATTACACGTTTTTCACCATCTGGAAGTGCTGCGTTTTTTTCTATTTTAGATAGATACGAAATAGATATGAGAGAGATCATTTCTATTAATTAAAAGCAGATAGTAATAAAGATTTATTTTCTTCTAATCTGTTTTTGCTTTCCTATTGTAGATATTTTTTTAATACTATTTTCTATACATAGTTATGTGGGCGGCCATCTTTCCTGAGTTGCTGTTACCCTATTCACAGATACAGCACTCAGACCATAGGAACCTGTGGTCTAAAGATGGCTCCTTGCCATCTATGGGAGGTGCATGAGGGCATACTCTGTGAGCTGTTCAGAGGTTACTGTGCATGGAGGTGAGCTGTGACATCACCTGTTTTGAATGGTGCATCCTTATCTGTATGAAGGTGGTATCTGTCATGGTAATCCTGCCTGTGATGGTAGTGAGATGACTGCTGGAAAGTGATCGCTACAGAACTGAAGTGTCGGGATTGTTAGGATTGGTGGCCAGCGGGAAAACTGCAGGATTTTAGGATAAAAAAAAATATCGATAGGTACATGGAAAAAAAAACACCAAAAAGTCTTGAAAAATATGTTAAACTTAAAAAACTTGCATTAAATGGTTATTCTCTGATGGTACAGTCCCCTTAAGCACCCTTTCATGCAGGGATTACTGTAGGTACCCATATGTCAACTGTATTATTACATGCCCTAATTCATAACGATAAAGACACTGCAATCTGACGCTTTCCAGGTAGCGGACAGCTTGTGGTATCATGCTTGTTGATGGTTTCTATTACAAACCATTGTTTTCCTGCACTGTATAAAAAAAAGAAATGAACTGGAAAAAAAGGTGAAAATCGTGAAAAGTATCCGGTAATTGCTGAGTACAGGGCCAGAGCTCCACACAGAATATGCCCCCATCGTGCACATCACCGTTATGTTGTGCATGGTTAGTCAGTGTATTCAGTGCTTTTCCTCTTCCGTCTCCTCTAAATGTTTGATCTGCTTCTCTTAAAAGCTATATTCACACACCCTTGGCGTCTCCTTGAGGCAGTGGTAGCATATGTCTTCCTCCCACTGTATACTCTGCTGTGCGGCTCGCTGTGGTGGGTGTACCCGAAGGAAGCGCTCGGCTCTCGCAGCGCTGCTGATCTTCCCCTATGTCGCTATTCCATCAGGGAAGCAGCGTCCGTCCGTAGTGAAGGAACATTCTCTTTCTCATCAGACTCCATATTCATTCCAGGCGTGGACGTCGTGCCTCACTGCCGCTGTCTGACAGAGGGACCCCGGTCCAACGGTTCTCCCTTTGAAGCGGCTGACATGGTGCACAGATGTAGCAGAGCTGGTGTAAATACTCGGGGGGGCCTGAGTAAGATAAGTGGGTCACCTGCTGTTCAGTGGACCCCCTCCTCCTTCAAAAGCTAATATTGCAGCAAATGACAAGCTCAGCTCTGCTACATCTGTGATAATGCAATAAGAAAAGAATCTAGCAGTAGTAGAGCTGTAGTCCCATATTGATGATGTAACCTCAGATCGGCGGTCGTCTGTCTCACGGAACCCCGCCGATCATCTGCTGCGATCGCTGCGTTCTCTTCCTCGTTTTACCTGCAGGGGCGAGCAGTGTAATTACACCTCAAGCGAATAGAACGGAACAGCTGTAATTACACTGCTCGCCCCTGCAATGTCGACGGCGCGCAGGTAAACACGCAGCTGATCATGGGAGTGCCGGGAGACAGACCACCGCCGATCTGATATTGGCGACTGTCCTGAGGACAACCCCCTTTAATGGTTCTTTCTTGCAGATCATCATCAGTCGGTAGGTTTATTTGCAGCATTAGGAATAATTACAGTGCCAGATGACCAACTCCATTCTTCTACGTGACCATATCAGTCCTGCCACATCTGCGGTTGTCCGTATCAGCGATGCACTTCATATAATCGTTGTTTTTTTTTTAATTTATGATAGTTAAAAATGTAACAAAATCTATTTTAGAATGAGAGGGCTGTACAGGATTAGAAAACATGGCGGCGTTCTTCACAAGAACAGCGCCACATCTGTTCACAGGATGTATCTGGTATTACAGCCACCTCCCAATGCAGCTCAGCGGCAATACCTGACAGCCCATGAGCAGAAGAAAGCGGCCATGTTTTCTAATCTTTAATAAGCCCGATAAAATAATGAATAATTAGCTCTGGCACCTAATCTCTAAGGTGCCAGCTGATCGTCGGGGATGCCCCAGTGTCAGACCCCCACCAATCTAATATTGATATCAAAATCCTGGACAACCCCCTTTAAGGATCTGCCAGATTTATCACACATTGTGCGACATCTGTTATATTTAGTGACGACAACTCGGAGTAAAAATGTCTTTTAAAAACTCCCCCATTGAGTCCTGGAAAGACGAGGGTGAAGATCAGACATGAAGCTACGTCTTAAAGACCAAAATGAGTCCTTAAGGGTTTAATTTATGACTGTTCTCTGGATACACGAGTGGAAACGAACTTCTGAAGGTTTATTAGGGTTTTGTTCTTTCCCTACCAATTGAACCTCCAGTAAAATGTCTGCCTTGTGTTGCTGTAACCCAGGGGGTATGCCCTTTCATATTTTCATTTAAACGCCAGACTGGTATCAAAATCGGAGCAGAGATGCCAACTAAGGGAATTGGAGCCGGCATCGAGGCTCATTTAACGGCTGGGATGGCGCTCCCTATTATTCAGCGGAGGGGACTCGGCCGGCGGCTGTTCTGTGAGAATGTAAATGAGACCGTTCAGAAGTGAGATGATCTAAACACCGACTTTGAAATGCAAATCCTCCTACAGAATTGCGATCCATCATACTCGGAGAGAAGATGTATGGATCGTTGTTGCAGAGCTGACATTTGAAGCGTGGAAAATGCAGCAAAAAACTGTTAATGATTTATATTTTTATGACGGTGCGCATAAAGTAAAAGTAAGGAGGATGGGAGTCGGTCCCTTGTGAAAATATTAAGGGATCGAATCTAAGAGAAAAAAAAAAACCCTGCTGTGATTGAATAATAGGTGGTGGAGCGCCCAGCAGAATCATAGTCTCCTTACTGACCGGGCAGTGACACACTGACACTCGGGATACAGTGCAATAATACACTGACACTCGGGATACAGTGCAATAATACACTGACACTCGGGATACAGTGCAATAATACACTGACACTCAGGATACAGTGCAATAATACACTGACACTCGGGATACAGAGCAATAATACACTGACACTCGGGATACAGTGCAATAATACACTGACACTCAGGATACAGTGCAATAATACACTGACACTCGGGATACAGTGCAATAATACACTGACACTCGGGATACAGTGCAATAATACACTGACACTCGGGATACAGTGCAATAATACACTGACACTCGGGATACAGTGCAATAATACACTGACACTCGGGATACAGTGCAATAATACACTGACACTCGGGATACAGTGCAATAATACACTGACACTCGGGATACAGTGCAATAATACACTGACACTCGGGATACAGTGCAATAATACACTGACACTCGGGATACAGTGCAATAATACACTGACACTCGGGATACAGTGCAATAATACACTGACACTCGGGATACAGTGCAATAATACACTGACACTCGGGATACAGAGCAATAATACACTGACACTCGGGATACAGTGCAATAATACACTGACACTCGGGATACAGTGCAATAATACACTGACACTCAGGATACAGTGCAATAATACACTGACACTCGGGATACAGAGCAATAATACACTGACACTCGGGATACAGTGCAATAATACACTGACACTCGGGATACAGAGCAATAATACACTGACACTCGGGATACAGTGCAATAATACACTGACACTCGGGATACAGTGCAATAATACACTGACACTCGGGATACAGAGCAATAATACACTGACACTCGGGATACAGTGCAATAATACACTGACACTCGGGATACAGTGCAATAATACACTGACACTCGGGATACAGAGCAATAATACACTGACACTCGGGATACAGTGCAATAATACACTGACACTCAGGATACAGTGCAATAATACACTGACACTCGGGATACAGTGCAATAATACACTGACACTCGGGATACAGTGCAATAATACACTGACACTCGGGATACAGTGCAATAATACACTGACACTCGGGATACAGAGCAATAATACACTGACACTCGGGATACAGTGCAATAATACACTGACACTCGGGATACAGAGCAATAATACACTGACACTCGGGATACAGTGCAATAATACACTGACACTCAGGATACAGTGCAATAATACACTGACACTCGGGATACAGAGCAATAATACACTGACACTCGGGATACAGTGCAATAATACACTGACACTCAGGATACAGTGCAATAATACACTGACACTCGGGATACAGTGCAATAATACACTGACACTCAGGATACAGTGCAATAATACACTGACACTCGGGATACAGAGCAATAATACACTGACACTCGGGATACAGAGCAATAATACACTGACACTCGGGATACAGAGCAATAATACACTGACACTCGGGATACAGAGCAATAATACACTGACACTCGGGATACAGAGCAATAATACACTGACACTCGGGATACAGAGCAATAATACACTGACACTCGGGATACAGTGCAATAATACACTGACACTCGGGATACAGAGCAATAATACACTGACACTCGGGATACAGAGCAATAATACACTGACACTCGGGATACAGAGCAATAATACACTGACACTCGGGATACAGAGCAATAATACACTGACACTCGGGATACAGTGCAATAATACACTGACACCTGGGGTACAGGATAACGACAATTGGGGTAAAAAATTATAATACATTGGTTGCAGGAATGTGATACACTGACACGTGGGGTACAGGATAATGACGCTGACATGTTAGGTACAGGATAATGACACTGACATGTTAGGTACAGGTTAATGACGCTGACATGTTAGGTACAGGTTAATGACGCTGACACTTGCGGTACAGGATAATGACATGCTGACACTTGGGGTAAGGGATAGTGACACTGACACTTGGGGTACAGGTTAATGACACACTGACACTTGGGGTTGACACTAAGACTTGGGGTACAGGTTAATGACACTGACACTTGGGGTACAGGATAATGACACACTGACACTTGGGGTACAGGATAATGACACACTGACACTTGGGGTACAGGATAATGATACTGACACTTGGGGTACAGGATAATGACACTGATATTTGGGGTACAGGATAATGACACTGACACTTGGGGTACAGGATAATGACACTGACACTTGGGGTACAGGATAATGACACTGACACTTGGGGTACAGGATAATGACACTGACACTTGGGGGACAGGATAATGACACACTGACACTTGGGGTGCAAAATAATGACACTGACACTTGGGGTACAGGATTGTGATACTAACACTTGGGGTACAGGACAATGGCACGCTGATACATGGGGCGTACAGGATAATGACACACTGACATGGGGGTACAGGACAATGACACTGACACTTGGGGTACAGGATAATGACACTGACGCTTGGGGTACAGGATAGTGACACACTGACACTTGGGGTACAGGGTAATGACGCTGCCACTTGGGGTACAGGATAATGACACTGACACTTGGGGTACAGGTTAATGACACACTGACACTTGGGATACAGGACAATGACACTGACGCTTGGGGTACAGGATAATGACACTGACACTTGGGGTACAGGATAGTGACACACTGACACTTGGGGTACAGGATAATGACACTGACACTCGGGGTACAGGATAATGACACTGACACTCGGGGTACAGGATAATGACACTGACACTTGGGGTACAGGATAATGACACTGACACTTGGGGTACAGGATAATGACAGCGACACTTGGGGTACAGGATAATGATACACTGACACTTGGGGTACAGGATAATGACACTGACACTTGGGGTACAGGATAATGACACTGACACTTGGGGTACAGGATAGTGACACTGACACTCGGGGTACAGGATAATGACACTGACACTTGGGGTACAGGATAATGACACTGACACTTGGGGTACAGGATAGTGACACACTGACACTTGGGGTACAGGATAATGACACTGACACTCGGGGTACAGGATAATGACACTGACACTCGGGGTACAGGATAATGACACTGACACTTGGGGTACAGGATAATGACACTGACACTTGGGGTACAGGATAATGACAGCGACACTTGGGGTACAGGATAATGATACACTGACACTTGGGGTACAGGATAATGACACTGACACTTGGGGTACAGGATAATGACACTGACACTTGGGGTACAGGATAGTGACACTGACACTCGGGGTACAGGATAATGACACTGACACTTGGGGTACAGGATAATGACACTGACACTTGGGGTACAGGATAATGACACTGACACTTGGGGTACAGGATAATGACACTGACACTTGAGGTACACGATAGTGACACACTGACACTTGGGGTACAGGATAGTGACACACTGACACTTGGGGTACAGGATAGTGACACACTGACACTTGGGGTACAGGATAATGACACTGACACTTGGGGTACAGGATAGTGACACACTGACACTTGGGGTACAGGACAATGACACTGACACTCGGGGTACAGGTTAATGACACTGACACTTGGGGTACAGGATAATGACAAGCTGACACTTGGGGTACAGGATAATGACACTGACACTTGGGGTACAGGACAATGACACTAACACTTGGGGTACAGGATAGTGACACACTGACACTTGGGGTACAGGATAGTGACACACTGACACTTGGGGTACAGGACAGTGACACACTGACACTTGGGGTACAGGATAGTGACACTGACACTTGGGGTACAGGATAATGACACACTGACACTTGGGGTACAGGATAATGACACTGACACTTGGGGTACAGGACAGTGACACACTGACACTTGGGGTACAGGATAGTGACACTGACACTTGGGGTACAGGATAATGACACTGACACTTGGGGTACAGGATAATGACACGCTGACACTTGGGGTACAGGATAATGACACGCTGACACTTGGGGTACAGGGTAATGACACGCTGACACTTGGGGTACAGGGTAATGACACGCTGACACTTGGGGTACAGGACAGTGACACACTGACACTTGGGGTACAGGATAATGACACGCTGACACTTGGGGTACAGGATAATGACACGCTGACTCTCGGGGTACAGGATAATGACACTGACACTTGGGGTACAGGATAGTGACACGCTGACACTTGGGGTACAGGATAGTGACACTGACACTTGGGGTACAGGATAATGACACTGACACTTGGGGTACAGGACAATAACACACAGACACTTGGAGTACAGGATAATGACACTGACACTTGGGGTACAGGACAATAACACACAGACACTTGGGGTACAGGACAGTGACACACTGACACTTGGGGTGCAGGATAGTGACACACTGACACTTGGGGTACAGGATAATGACACACTGACACTTGGGGTTGACACTGACACTCGGGGTACAGGACAATGACACGCTGACACTTGGGGTACAGGATAATGACACTGACACTTGGGGTTGACACTGACACTCGGGGTACAGGGTAATGACTCGCTGACACTCTGGGTACAGGATAATGACACTGACACTTGGGGTACAGGACAATGACACTGACACTTGGGGTACAGGTTAATGACACTGACACTTGGGGTACAGGACAATGACACACTGACACTTGGGGTACAGGATAGTGACACACTGACACTTGGGGTACAGGGTAATGACACTGACACTCGGGGTACAGGATAATGACACTGACACTTGGGGTACAGGATAATGACACTGACACTTGGGGTACAGGATAATGACACTGACACTTGGGGTACAGGATAATGACACTGACACTTGGGGTACAGGATAATGACACTGACACTTGGGGTACAGGATAATGACACTGACACTTGGGGTACAGGATAGTGACACACTGACACTTGGGGTACAGGATAATGACACTGACACTCGGGGTACAGGATAATGACACTGACACTCGGGGTACAGGATAATGACACTGACACTCGGGGTACAGGATAATGACACTGACACTTGGGGTACAGGATAATGACACTGACACTTGGGGTACAGGATAGTGACACACTGACACTTGGGGTACAGGATAGTGACACTGACACTTGGGGTACAGGATAATGACACTGACACTTGGGGTACATGATAATGACGCTGACACTTGGGGTACAGGATAATGACACACTGACACTTGGGTTACAGGATAATGACACACTGACACTTGGGGTACAGGATAATGACACTGACACTCGGGGTACAGGATAATGACACTGACACTCGGGGTACAGGATAATGACACTGACACTTGGGGTACAGGATAATGACGCTGACACTTGGGATACAGGATAATGACGCTGACACTCGGGGTACAGGATAATGACACTGACACTTGGGGTACAAGATAATGACACTGACACTCGGGGTACAGGATAATGACACTGACACTCGGGGTACAGGATAATGACACTGACACTCGGGGTACAGGATAATGACACTGACACTTGGGGTACAGGATAATGACACTGACACTTGGGGTACAGGATAATGACACTGACACTTGGGGTACAGGATAATGACACTGACACTTGGGGTACAGGATAATGACACTGACACTTGGGGTACAGGATAATGACACTGACACTCGGGATGACGGAAATTTGGACACCTGGGGTTATAGAACAGTTTTATAGACCGTTCACTTCCTGGCTTAGACTACAGCTGGTTTTACACGTCTACTGGGTGAAATGGTCGGAGGTGCGGACACCTCAATCATCTTTCCCGGGCAGCAAATAGTCCTGTCTAAACTGCACTCTGCTGCCCAGGAACGATCGCATCTAAATACGCCATTACATTGACTCTCCTTATTTCTTTTGGTCTCAGAAATTGAGTGTGGCTGTTTTTGGTTGTTGCTATCCTTGTCTGTGATTGTCACCTTCTATACAGCGTATATTTCGTGTTTTGTGATGTCATTTATATACTTCTGTTATCAGGTGACTGAAGAAGAGCGCTCCACCAATCACGCGGTAATGATACAGGAAGCTCTACAGCAAGCCGCGGTGGGGTTGGGAGAACAGCACCACCTGGTGGTTTCCTCAGATGATGTTGAAGGGATCGAAACGGTCACTGTTTATACACAAGGAGAAGAGACCTCCGAGTTTATAGTCTACGTGCAGGAAGCAATGCAGCCTGTGAGCGATGGTACGATGGAGCACATCCTACAAGAG
The DNA here is from genome assembly GCF_905171765.1 of Bufo bufo. Lineage (NCBI taxonomy): Eukaryota > Metazoa > Chordata > Amphibia > Anura > Bufonidae > Bufo > Bufo bufo. Next base: position 33,470,479 of record NC_053393.1, read on the forward strand.
ATATAACAGGCGGTCGTGTTCATCGCTTCACATTTACACTAGAATTAAAACCTACCATCATCCTTACATGTAGATGCTGTAGGAGAGATCAGGTAGAGGCCATTTATCCTACACACAAGTTGGCCATCGGCATCTACTTAATGACGACCCCAAAGACAATTTTTTTATTTTATTATAATTTTGAGCAATAACTGTACAAAATTTGTTTTAGCTGGAATTGATTCTCGGGAATGTTTACATAGAATAAACTCTGTGGATTTTGCCTGGAGCTGAGTTTCTGAAATCAATCCGCTAACCTCTGTACATTTCTGTTCCAGCTACATCAGCAAATATCTGCGGTCGTAGATTGCTCCATGTCATGCAAAGCTTTAGACCAAGCATTCTCAAACTGCGGCCCTCCAGCTGTTGTAAAACTACAACTCCCACAATGCCCTGCTGTAGGCTGATACCTGTAGGCTGTTCGGGCATGCTGGGAGTTGTAGTTTTGCAACAGCTGGAGGGCCGCAGTTTGAGGATGCCTGCTTTAGACCCTTATAGGTAACTGGTAGACTCAGGATAGATACTGGTGGTATAGCACTAGGATATATGCTACCACTGACCAGTCACTAGGGATCCAACTGCTGTGACGCTGCCCATCAATGGGTAGAAACTAAAGGCTATAGGTACCACTGTCGCTTCTGTCTGCTCCACTTGGGTTTCCTCACATAATTGAGTCAAAGTCAATGGCCGACCATGCCTGGGAAAAGTATAGGATATGAAGCTGCTCCTGTGTGGTGTGGTGATTGAAATGTCACGACGATCATACCCCCCGCCAATCGTGCATTGATTGTGTGACATCACCACCAATGTCTCCCTTGACCTTTGTCATTTAAAAGGGGGTTT